>NC_064270.1:12762500-13387500 GCF_003254725.2 Canis lupus dingo
GATTCCACATGTGAGATCATGCTAACTTTATTTTTTGAAGTAATTACCTAGCAGTGTAATACACTGGATAAAGCATAGGTTTTGGGATTAGAAAGGTCTGTGTTTAAATCCTGGTTTTGCCGTTTATTGACAGTAACTCGGCAAATTACCTAACCATTCTAAACTTCAGTTTCTTCATCTACCAACTTAATATATTTATAGCGCCTACCTCCTAGAATAGTTATGGATTATTTCAGATAATAGCACAAAATTTGATACTTAGTAAATGCTTTATATTGTTAAATCACTTTGATAGCTTTAGGTAAGCATATAGTTCTCAATAATCTTTTATGGAAACCAGCTTCCTCCCAAAAGTGGTAGAGTTAGTTTAATTTGTCCATATTTTGGAAAGCTCTCACTTGGAAGAAACAGTTAAATGTGACTTTTTTTTTCTCCTAAAATCATTTCAGCTTTCTAGATATAATATTTTGTATTATGATTGCTTTACTTTAGCATATTTGAGAATACTAAGTGGCCTTGTTCCACTTAATGCTCTGAACAACTATTAAATTCTATGAGATAGCCCATTTCCCCTTTTACTCTATTTCACTACCTTACTTGATTGATTTTTTTAAAGGATTTATTTATTTGAGAGAAATAGAATGAAAGAATGAGCAGGGGAAGCAAGCAAAGGGAGAGGGAGCAACAGACTCCCTGCTGAGCAAGGAGCCTGGCATGGGGCTCCATCCCAGGAACCTGAGATCATGACCTGAGCCAAAGGCAGACACTTATCTGACTGAGACACTCAGGCAGCAGCCTGCTTTATTGTTTTTTCATTATACATAATTGCTACCTGAAATTTTATTATATAAATATTACCTATCTGTTGTCTATCTTCCATATACATGTAAGCTCCATTGCAGTAGTAATATTCTCATTTACCATGTCAGAGAGGAAAGAATATTTCTCTGCTTTCTTAGGTTTTATGTTTGAGGGCCTGTGAATTAAACTGACAAAACACAGGTTAGTCAGAGGAAAAACAGATTTTAATCATATGAATATGTATTAGAGTTCACAAAGAAATGTGACTCAAAGAGGTGCTTAGGATTTGTAGGATTAATCTTACATAAACCATTTTAATAAATGAAGAGGAAGGAGGAGAAGGGCACTTAGGAATTTAATAGAGGAAGGAGACAGAGCATTTGTGGAGTGGGGGAAAGATTTTTTTGAAAGATAAATAAATGGATCCTAATGAGAATAAATTGAAGATAAGGGATCCCTGGGTGGCGCAGCGGTTTAGTGCCTGCCTTTGGCCCAGGGCGCGATCCTGGAGACCCGGGATCGAATCCTACGTCGGACTCCCGGTGCATGGAGCCTGCTTCTCCCTCTGCCTATGTTTCTGCGCCTCTCTCTCTCTCTCTCTCTCTCTCTGTATGACTATCATAAATAAATAAAAGTTTAAAAAAAAAAAAAGAAAAAAGATAAATTGAAGATAAAATAGTTTTGTGACAATGTCTATTTGGATGTGGTGCTAATGAGTTATTCCCAGAGAGAGGATTTTTGACAATTGAGTTCTTTTTTGAATTTTTGTGGGAGGCTCTGCTTTTAGGGCAGATAAGGAATTTCAGGAACTCAACTGCTTTCAGCTCAAAATAATTTTTATGCCACAGTGGCATATTCTGGGTCCTTTCAACTGCAATATAGAGAATATTGATAACATGGTAGGCACTTAATAAATATTTGTTGGATGAATGGATGGGTGAGTAAAGTGACATTGATAAACACTTTCATGATAGATCAGTTTGATTGGAGTTTTAAAAATTGATCAGAAGGAAATTATCTGAAAAATCTACAAAATGGTAGTCTACAGATTTTTTTTCTCTGGAAAAAGAAACTAACCTTTTTTGGTAACTGGAGCTATCTTTCCAAAATGACATATAATTCAGCTGTCATGAAAAAGTGTGTGTTTTTTCAGTGACAGATGTGCCAGAAGAAGTTGGACTTTGAGGTCACTTTTGATTATTTAACTGAGTCCCTTTTACTTAAATACTAGTCTTGGTGTTCTAATTTCCTCATTATAGAGTACAGGTTTTTGTTGACTCAGATCTGCAAAAAGAGGTTTTTTTGTTTTTGTTTTTGTTTTTTTACACCTTATGGTATTGTAATATGCAACTAATTTATCAGTCTCTATTTCCCTTTTTGCATCAGCATATCATTTTTTAACTAAAAAAATTTGGAATGCTTTTCACAGGACAGCTTTTATAATATATCTAGCTCATTGGAGCTGTTTTAGAGTTTGTTGCTATTACATAAAGAGCTTCAACAATCATCATGACTACTCATGTTAACTTTACACTGCTAGTTACTTAGAACCCATTAAAGTATTTGTAACTTGTCTTAAAAGTAAGGAGAAAGCTGTTTTTCCCTCTACTCACGACCATCTCTATCATCTTCCTTACTTTTATTATCTTCCTTCTTTATTGTCCTTATGCTCTCACTGCTTTGGAGAGTTTCTGCTTCTCTTCCCTTCTTTGCACTGTTATTCCTGGTGTTAACTAATTTTTACTTTACTCCATTCTTTTGGTTTCTGTTCTCTTCTGTCCTCTCTTATCCTCGGTTTCCTTTCCTTTTCTACACCTCTGCTTACATTGAACATGCTACCTCTTTTTCTCTTTTCCCCATTTTACCCTCCCCACACTAAGCCAAATTTTTTGTTTTATTTGTCCTAACTGGACATGATATAGAACTAAGTATTCTCAACATTAATTGTATTTATTGAATATATTAGTCAATTGTTTCATTTTTTCTATGGAAAAATAAGCTATATGCTGTTCTTTATTGAATTTTTTCATAGTTCAGTAGCACCCAATAGAAGAAAGATTAGGTATCCAACCTTGAGAGCTGCATAGTTGAGGCAAATGACTTGAAATTATTTTGAGTGGCAAAATTGGCTGGTCCAAAAAAATAGAAAAAATTCTAACTCCATACAACTTAAATCGTTTTATTATAAAAATTATAAGCTTGACATAATATGTAATTTTTAAAATTTAAATTAAAAATTTTTTAATTTAGATAGTGAACATACAGTGCAATATTGGTTTCTGGAGTAGAATTCCAAAGTGATTCATCGCTTACATAAAACACCCAGTGCTCATCACAAGTGCTCTCCTTAATGCCCATCATCCATCTAGCCCATTCCTCACCCACCTCCTTCTATCAACTGTTAGTTTGTTCTCTATTATTAAGAGTCTCTTGTGGCTTGTTTCCCCTCTCTTCTTTTTTTCTTTTACCCTTTCCCATATGCTCCTCTGCATCCTTTCTTAAATTACACATCTGAGTGAGATCATATGGTTTTGTCTTTCTCTGACTATTTCACTTAGCATAATATACTCTAGCTCCATCCCTGTTATTGCAAATGTCAAGATTTCTTTTTTCTTTTCTTTTTTTTTTTTTTTTTTTGATGGCTGAGTAACATTCCATTGTATATATAAACCACATCTTCTTTATCCATTCACCATTGATGGCCATTTGGGCTCTCTCCATAGTTTACCTATTGCTAATAATGCTGCTACAAACATTGAGGTGCATGTACCCCTTCATTTATTTTATTTTATTTTTTTTTTAATTTTTATTTATTTATGATAGTCACAGAGAGAGAAAGAGAGAGAGGCAGAGACATAGGCAGAGGGAGAAGCAGGCTCCATGCACCGGGAGCCTGATGTGGGATTCGATCCCGGGTCTCCAGGATCGCGCCCTGGGCCAAAGGCAGGCGCCAAACCGCTGCGCCACCCAGGGATCCCGCATGTACCCCTTCAAATCTGTATTTTTGTATCCTTTAGGTAAATAGTAGTGCAGTTGCTGGATTGTTGGGTAGTTCTATTTTTAACTTTGAGGGATCTCCAAACTGTTCTCCGGAGTGGCTGCACGAGTTCACATTACAACCAATAGTGCAAGGTTCCCCTTTCTATGCATCCTTGCCAGCACCTGTTGTTTCTTGTGTTGTTAATTTTAGTCATTCTGACAAGTATGAGGTGGTATCTCATCATGGTGTTGATTTGTATTTCCCTGATGATGAATAATGTTGAGCATCATTTCATGTGTCTGTTAGCCATCTGGATGTTTTCTTTGGAAAAGTGTCTAATCATGTCTTCTCTGCCTGTTTCTTAACTGGGTTGTTTGTTTTTTGGATGTTGAGTTTGCTAAGTTATTTATAGATTTTGGATACTAACCCTTCATCAGATAATGTCATTTGCAAATATCTTCTCCCATTCCATAGGCTGCCTTTTAGTTCTGTTGATTGTTTCCTTCGCTGTGCAAAAGCTTTTTATATTGATGAAGTCCCAATAGTTCATTTTTGCTTTTGTTTACTTTGCCTCCATTGATGAGTGTAGTAAGAAGTTGCTACAGCTAACATCAAAGAGGTTTCTGCCTGTGTTCTCCTCTAGGATTTTGATGGTTTCCTGTCTTATATTTAGGTCTTTCATCCATTTTGAGTTTATTTTTGTGTGTGGTGTAAGAAAGTGGTTCAGTTTCATTCTTCATGTTGCTGAACAGTTTTCCCAACATCATTTGTTGAAGAGACTTTTTTCCACTGGATATAATTTCCTATGTTGCATATTAGTTGACCCTAGAGTTTTGGGTCCATTTCTGGGTTTTCTATTCTGTTTCACTGATCTATGTGTTTTTGTGCCAGTACCATACTGTGTTGATGACTACAGCTTTATAATAGAGCTTGAAATCTGGATTTGTGATGCCTCCGGTTTTGTTTTTCTTTTTCAGAATTGCTTTGGCTGTTTGGGGTCTTTTGTGGTTCCATAGAAACTTTAGGATTGGTTGTTCTGGCTCTGTGAAAAATGCTAGTGCATAATATGTAATTTTTATTCTGTCATTGCTACCTACCTGCTACCAGTAGTTCCACTAAATTTGCGTTTGGGCAATAATTGACTTTCAGTGATACTCAGTATATCCCCAAAACTTATTTAGGAAATGTAATGAAAATGTGAATACAAGTAAGGAAGTTTCAATACCTATCATCCAGAATTTACAGAAATTAATTCATATAGTCTAATTGTATTACTTAAAATCCAGCTAAGTGGACTTGTAGTTTTGTTTAACTTATAAAATAAGCTAGGGAATTTAGTTGAGTATACAAGATTTGAGTAGGTTGTTTTCTTCCCAGTAATATACTATTATGTTGTGCTCTTTCTTTTCTGCAGAAATCTTAATTAAATTCAACTATTTCCATTCCACTGCATACCAAGAATTCAAAATTAGTGTTATTTTTCAGTAATGGCTTTTATTAAGGTGATGTGATTATTCAGTATTTATACTGTAGTCCCCTATTCTTTGTGTTCATCACAGCACAAGTCTTCAAAGCAGTACAATAAAATAACCTTTCTGAATAGAAAGAGTTACTATGCTAGACATCTTCTTTACCCAAGATCCCAAAGAAATAGAGATGACTATTGAAAGTTAGAGACTAGTAGTAGTTCTTAAAATTTAATATACTTTCACTCATGCTTCTGTTCTCACTGCCTTATTATCCCATTTGAGAGAACGATATTAAAATTTGTTTTTTTTTTTTTTTCCAGGCAAAAGGGAGGATTGTGGTAATGCCAGGTATTTAAATTATCTATCCATTTGTTAGTATAACACTGGAGTGCAGTAGAGGAAGAACAAAAAAGGCAGGACAACATGAGAGAAAATATTAATACATGGTATTCAGAGAGAAAAATACGTAATTTGATTAAAAGTTTAAGATTGGGAGATCTGTGCTGGAATTTAAAACTTCAGATACGGAGAACATTCAAGCAGGAATTAGCTCAGAGAATTAATAAAGAAGTAAATTGATTGGGATTGAGGTTTCTTTCTGTTTGCTCTCCCGTAGTATAGAATATTGTGAATATGGATGTTCATCTCTGGTGAGGCACACCAAATTTGATGCTGCTATACTGAGTTAGGGCCAAATGTCCTCATTGTTAACAGGTGCATGCAAATGTTTAGGCAATATCTATGGAGAAATATATTTTACTCTCTTGGTTCTTGAAAATCTCTGGTCACCAAATTCTGTCTTACAGCTCAAACAATTGGAGCATATGCTCCTATGATAATCAAAAGATCAATTAGGTACATTCTGGCTCATTAGAGATGAACAATTTTTAAAGAATTAATAAGAGAATCTAGAATCAGGGACAAATATAATCTTAATTTTTTCATATTAATTTTCTCAAACATATAAAAAAGTAGAAAATAGCATAATGAATACTCATGTATTCATTCCCTAGATTTAACATTTTGCCACATTTGTTATCTTTTTTTACCCTTAGGTATTTTAAAGTGAAAAGCTTCATGACATTTTATCTTTACACATGTCTATCTTTACACACGTGTTTTTTCAGCTTCTTAGGGCCCAGTGATATCACTGAGAAAAGAAAACAAGTTAGTGAGTCCAAAAGAGTATATGTAAAATTACTTCAACTTGAATAGTTTGAAATACCAAGTATGTATTTTATCAGTAATTCAAAAATCTTTATTGACTACCTTCTATATATTAAGAAAGAAGGCTATAAAGAGTAATTTTATATTTTTAATCTGGTATCAGTTCAAAATATAATTGTTTATATACAAATATTTAACTAAAAGATTGTTCAACGAAACAAATGAGTCATTACAAAGTACTTGTGCATTTACTAGAGTAGAATCAGATTCTTCTGTGAAAAACAGGAAGTTGATACTGTAATGAATAAACTGTGTAACTTCATTTCCAGTGAGGTCAGTGTGTTCTTTGAATCCTGGGTTAAAGAGAGAACTTGTGTCATTCTGACACATCTCTGAGGCTGTGCTTTGTAGCTTCATCCTCAAACATATCCTTACTTACTGATTTTGCTTAAATTGAGGGGGAGCAGAGAGAGCACTCAGTCATTTTTCCTTGCCCTAGAACAATCTTTTTAAAGTCAGTATCATATGGGATTGCTATTCAAACCAATGGATGTGTAAGATTCCATCATACAGGTTCTATGACCTTATTAGTTGTTCTCCAGAGTCTGTAGCCTATGTCTTCTGTCATTTCTTTCTAATCTCATTCTAGCTTAGTAGGGAGAGAGTAACTCTTGAGCAATGAAAAATTTTGATATGGGAATTTCAGGTAGAGCAAGCAGTCACTATTTTCATTAAATTTTCTACAGAATTCTCTTCTACTTAATGTATTACTTATTCTTCCTACAGGGGGTGGCATAACAGACAGAAATCTACAAAGGATCCTTGAGGGTTCGGGTGCTACAGAATTTCACTGTTCTGCTCGGTCAGCTAGAGATTCAGGAATGAAGTTTCGGTAAAAATGTATTCTTTGATTCATACAAGAAGGGACAGGTTAATCTTTACATCCTGATAAAGGAAAACCTTAGTTGTGATGGTGTGATTAGTGAATGGTATGTTGTGATTAATATGTAAGTATTGCAGTCAGTTTTGAATTTTTCTTTTTTTTTTTGAAATTTTTCAACTGCAAAATGGTTTTATCTTGCCTCACATAGCAGGCTTTTCTGAACTTAGGTGAACCTTTATATTTTTAAGTTATTGCTGAACTTAGGCCAGTTAATAATAAACTGTATCTCAGTAGGTAAGCTTCAAATGAGTCAGATGTGTATGTATGCCCATTCAACTGTGATTTCCTTTACCTGAGTTAATAACTATGGTATAAGAATGGAAGAGTCTAGTCATTTTTATCCCTCCCACCTTTAATACTTCGTCTTCTCTCGTCTTTGCTCTCATTTTTAGTTATTTTGAAATTATACCACCATTAAGAAATTTAAACCATTGAGTTTTTTTTATTATACTTTAGAAGACTCCTATAATTTAATAGTTAGTAGTTTATTATTTCTATTTAGAATTGGGAAAAATGACATGTAAAAGAAGAGCCTTAGAGCTACATTTCTAGATATAAAATCAAGTATATTGTCAGGTATATTTGGCTACTAGATATTTCAAGTAATTAATAAAAATTATGAAATACGGGAATTCAGGATCCTTGACCTACCTGTGTTCTTGAACCATTAAATAGCCTATAAAATGAAGTGCGAGGAGGAGGGCTAATATAAAACTAACTATCTGTTTTTTTTATTATTTCTGTTGCAGAAATTCCTCTGTTGCCATGGGAGCCTCTCTTTCTAGCTCAGAATATTCTCTAAAGGTAACAGATGTGGCACAAGTAAGGACTTTGAATGCTATTGCAAAGAATATTCTGGTTTAGCCAGACCTCTCTGAGAAACATGGATATCACAAGATGAAGGTAGAAGAGTAGTCTGTAATTCTCTCTGATATAGCTTTAACCTTCTTCTCTGGCCAGGACAGTCACAGTCTTTAAGTCTCACACGGCCATGGAGAATGTTTCCAAGAAGACAAAGAAGTCGAACAAAGCTACAATCACTTCCTTTGCTTAATCTTGCCAGCCATCTCTGTTATCATGGTTTAATGTGGTCTATGCTTATTTGACAGACAGAGGTTTAGTCTGTTTTGCAGAATTAATTGATGAACTGGGAAAACTGAACTGTAAGGTATGAATTCAGGTGTGACTTCAGGGTCAATTTAATAACAGTATTTTGCTTTTCTATTTATAAAATAAAAATTTCCATTCTGTTATGGTAGAGTCTTTTTTTAATTTAAATTAAATTTAATTAACATGTAGTGTATTATTAGTTTCAGAAGTAGAATATAGTGGTTCATCAGTTGCATATAACACCCAGTACTCATTCCATCAAGTACCCTCCTTAATACCCATTACTCAGTTTCCCCATCCCTCCACCCACCTCTCCTCTGGCAGTCCTGTTTGTTTCCTATAGTTAAGAGTCTCTATTTTTTTAAAGATTATTTATTTATTTATTTATTTATTTATTTATTTATTTATTTAACAGAGAGAGAGCAAGCACAAGCAGGGGGAGCAGTAAGCAGAGGGAGAGAGAGAAGCAGGGTACATGCTGAGCAGGGAGCCCAATGTAAGGCTTGATTCTAGGACCCTGGGATCATGACCTGAGCTGAAGGCAGACACTTAACCGACTGAGCCACCCAGGCACCCCCCTATAGTTAAGAGTCTCTTATGGTTTGTCTTCTTCTCTGTTCTTGTCTTATTTAATTTTTCCTTCCCTTCCTATATGTTCATCTGTTTTGTTTCTTAAATTCCACGTATGAGTGAAATCATATGATATTTGTCTTTCTCTGACTGACTTATTTCATTTAGCATAATATCCTCTAGTTCTATCTATGTCATTGCAAATGGCAAGATTTCATACTTTTTGATGGCTGAGTGATATATATATATCCCACATCTTTATCCATCATCTGTCAATGGACATCTAGGCTCTGCATATTTTGGCTATTGTGGACATTGTTGAATCCCAGTCTGTAGTCAAATATAAAAGGGAAGATTATTTTTTTCTTTCATTTTTTCTTTTTATTATATACTCATTAGATGGGCAAGATACTAAGTACAACACATGGAAGCAGGATATAAAAGTTTCCAGACTTAAAAAAGCAGAAGTGATCCAGTGTTTACCAGGTTACTTCTACCTCTGTTCCCACATAGAGAAATGACTTAGCCATAAGGTTCATCTAACAAATTTTGAAGACCTATAGTAAAAATTGGGGAGATTATAGATTATAGATGTTAGCAAAAATAGCTGATTCTCTCAACTGAGGCCACACATAGAATGGATTCTAGGGATAAAAGATTATTTTCCTATGAGCAGGTCCCAAATGGTGAAATTTATCATTAGCTTTATCTGACACTTTCATATTTATAACCTCATTTTATATTAATAGCTTGTATTAGAACTGTTGTTTCTATTTTAAGAGAGGAACTGAAATATAATATAAAGAGCTTGCCCTTGGTCAGAAAGCTAGTTAGTGTAGCTTCTGTGAATAGTGTGCACAGATTTGGGTACTAATGAATGTGTAGCAAGAACTTTGCCTTTTTTTTTTATTTTTATTTTTTTTAATTTATGATAGTCACACAGGGAGAGAGAGAGAGAGAGGCAGAGACATAGGCAGAGGGAGAAGCAGGCTCCATGCACCAGGAGCCCGATGTGGGATTCGATCCCAGGTCTCCAGGATCGCGCCCTGGGCCAAAGGCAGGCGCTAAACCGCTGCGCCACCCAGGGATCCCTGAACTTTGCCTTTATTTAAATGAGTCCCTTAAAAAATAAATAAATAAATAAATAAATAAAATAAAAAAAATAAATAAATAAATAAAGTAAAATAAAAATAAATGAGTCCCTTACCTCATCTTTAAATTTTAGATTATTTCCCAACTTTTTCAGGTATAATTTCAGTGTAGAATATTTGCTGAATAATTTATGAAAAATGAGAGGCAAACTATTTAAAAACCAACAATAACCTCAGTTGTTTCTTTTCTTACTTCAGACTATTAGTAAAGATAATAAATATTTCAAAAAATAGTTACTTTAAATATAGATATAGATATGCAAGTATCACATACACACACATATAATCATATTTAGTGTTTTGGCCCAACCCTCCCCCATTCTTAGACTTCACTATATGATCTTCCAAAGACAACAGCAGGCCATGTTATCATCTCTTTTTTTTTTTTTTTTTTAAAGATTTCATTCACTTGTGCATGAGAGACACAGAGAGAGGCAGAGACACAGGCAGAGGGAGAAGCAGGCTCCAAGCTGGGAGCCCGATGTGGGACTCCTTCCCAGGACTCCAGGACCATGCCCCAGGCCGAAGGCAGGCTCTAAAGCACTGAGCCATCCAGGGATCCCCTATCATCTCATTTTCTAAAATACAGATTAACTAGGGATGTAAGAGGTAGTGTGAATTACTCAAACTTTAACAACAGATTATTGTTGTTTATGATACTTGAATGCTAGGCTACTAACCTATAGGTCTCCTGCTTTCAGGTGCTTCTGGATGTGGTATAGAGAGCAATACTCCTAGGCAAATCAGACACACCTGGGATATCCTAGTTCCCAGTTTAAGCTTGAGAAAGTTGACGTAGTTTCTTAAACTTTAATTCCCTCATCTGTAAGCCAGGAATAATAACTAAACCATAGTTTCTGGTTAAACAATATAGTCAAGCACCAAATACATAGTGAGTACCCATTAAGTGTTCTTTTCTTCTAGTTTAGCTTTCTAGTATCAGTCTTTGATAGTTTAAAAGCCCTTCCCAGGAAACTAGGCATCGACAAGTGAAGCTAACACTTTGCCTCCTACTATGTGAATATAAAACAAACATAAGGTAATTCCTACCTTGATTTTATTTTTCTATACTTTATCTTTTTTTTTAATATTTACTGATTATTTCACACATATTAAGTTTCTTGTCAACAATATTATAAGTATTTTGAGGCTATGAGACCATATCTTTATATTTTTATATATTTCTCTTTGCACTCATCAAATTGTATACTCATAGTATTGATTTCCTTGATTGTGAAAAAAAGAGTGCTAGATCAGTGATCCTGGCTATATCACTGTCTTTGGTAACTATGCTGGATATTTTTTGCTTGCTCTTCCAGATCCACTCGTCACTTTGTTCTGTAAACTGAATCCAGCAACATAAAAGTGACTATATACTGACCAAGTAGGATTTATACTAGGAATGCAATGCTGGTTTAACATCCAAAAGTTTATATTGATAGAATAAACTGTAAAATCACACAATCTGCTCAACACAGAAAAAGGATTTGACAAAATCCTACATCCTTTCAGAAACAAAACACTCAACAAATTTGAAGTAGAGGGAATTTCCTCAACCTTATAATGAATATCTACAACAAAACAAAAAACACAACTAACATTATACTTAATACTTAAAATAAGAAATAAGATGTCCACTTTTACCATTCCTATTCAGCATTATACTGAAGGTTCTAGTGAGGGCTATTAGGCAAGAAAAAGAAATAAAAAGCATCCAGATTGGACAGGAAGAGGCAAAGTACTTTCTATTTTTAGAGACATGATCTTATATATAGAAAATTCTAAGAAATACACAAAAAGTTAAACGAGTTCATCAAGTTTGCAGGATATAAAGTCAACATACGGAATCAGTTGTATTTCTATACAGCAGCAATTAAGAATCTTAAAATGCAATTAAAACAGTTTCATTTATAATAGCATCAAAAAAGAAAATGCTTAGGAATATATTTAAAGAAGTGCTAGACAGTACACTAAAAACTACAAAGCATTGTTGAAAGAAATTTAAATAGACCTAATATAAATAAAAGGCATCCCAGGGCATCTGAGTGGCTCAGTCAGTTAAGAGTCCAACTCTTGATTCTGGTTCAGGTTATGATCTCAGGATTGTAAGGTTGAGCCCCAAGACAGTCTCTATGCTGGATGTGGAGCCTGCTTAAGATTCTCTCTCCCCATCTCCCTATCATAAACCAAAACAAAACATAAAGACATCCCATATTTATAAATTGGAAGACAATATTGTTAAGACAGCAATATTCTCCAGTTGATCTACAAATTCAGTGTAATCCCTATCAAAATCACAACTGTGTTTTTTGCAGAATTTAACAAGCTGACCCTAAAATTTATCTGGAAATACAAGAGACCCTGCATAATGAATCTTGTAAAAGAAGAACAAAGTTGGAAGACTTACATTTTAAAATTTACTGCAAAGCTATAATAATTAAAATAATGTGGTACAGACATAAAGATGAGTCTGTAACTCAATGCAATAGAATTGAGAGTCCAGAAATAAACTCTTAGGGGCAATTGATTCTTGACAAGGGTGCCAAAACAATTCACTGGGGAAAGAATGGTCTTTTAAACAAATGGTGCTAGGACAACTGGAAATCCACATGCAAAAGAATGAAGTTGGATCTTACTTCACATCAAATACCAGAATTAACTCAAATGGAGCATAGACCTAAATTAAAGGACTAAAACATAAAACTCTGAGAAAGAAACTAGAGTAAATCTTTGTGACCTTGGATCAGGCAAAGCTTTAGATATGAACTCAAAAGCACAAATGACATAAGGAAAAACTGGTAAATTGGACTTTCTCAAAGTTGGAAACTTATGCTCAAAGGATAACATCAAGAAAGTGGAAAGACAGGGCACATGGGTGGCTCAGTGGTAGAGCATCGGCCTTTGGCTCAGGTCATGATCCCAGGGTCCTAGGATCGAGTTCTGCATCAGGCTCCCAGCAGGGAGCCTGCTTCTCCCTATGCCAATGTCTCTGCCTCACTCTCTGTGTCTCTCATGAATAAATAAAATCTTAAAAAAAAAAAAATGAAAAGACAACCCACAGAATGGGAGAAAACATTTGTAAATTGTATGTGCTGGAGGGCTTACATCCAGAATATAAAAAGAATACATAAAACTCAACAATAAAAAGACAACCCAATTTTAAAATGGGCAAAGGGTTTGTATAGACATTTGAACAAAGATGGTATACAGTTGAACAACAAGTACATAAAAAGGTGCTCAACATCATTAGTCATTAGGGAAATGCACGTCAAAACCCCAGTGAAGTACCACTTTACACCCACTAGAATGATTATAACGGAAAAGACTGACCATGCCAAGTGTCGGCAAATATGTGGAGCAACTAGAACTTTCATATACTGCTGCTGGGAATGTGAAATGGTTAAATTGCTTTGTAAAATAATCTAGGGGTTTCTCAAAATGTTAAACAGAGTTTCCATACGTCACAGCAATTCTACATGTAGGTGTATACCCAAGAGAATTGAAAACATGTTCACACAAAAAGTTGTATCCAAATGTTCATTGGCACCATCAATCATCTTCTAGAATTAGAGATTAACCATTTTGTAACCCTTAATGACAAATCAGTTAAAGACCACCAACACTAAAACCACTAGGTAAAAGGTGGAATGGGAACTAAATATCCTAGAGATTATTTGCTACTCAAAAAAATAGGAACTTAACATTATAATGGAGCTATCTGGTTATCAACTTAATCCAGTGAACAAACAATATTACTAGCAGTGGGAGAGTATACTACTAAAAGACAGGATTTGAGAGGGGAAGAGGTCATCCAGTGCACAACCTATGTTAGGAATCACAGTTTGGAGGTCTCCAATGTGCCTCATGGAAGAGTAGGACTACCCGGAAAGCTGTAACAAAGTGTGATGTTTAGCCATTGAGCAAGAAAGAGTGAACTACAAACAGCAGCAGCTCATACAGTGGCTTGGGATTTTCCAATTTCAGCATCAAAAAGTCCTATAAAATCAGTCTCATCATTTTAGTTATACCTCATTAAGTGAGCAAAATGTGGTAAACACTTTCCTTAATAATTAAACCTATTTACTCCCAGTTAATACTGAATGACTTGGGTGTTTCAAAATAAATAAATAAGTAAAACTTAAATCTTTTCTCAGCAAAAAAAAAAAAAAAAAAGTCCGATAGCCTGGGAAACTCCTCAGTGCCAGGCAAACTGGAAAAGTTCAGTCATCTACAAGCTCAGTAAAGTTACCTTTGCCTCTTTTCTTCAGCCCTCACATCCTCGCCCCAATCCTGGAAATTAGATGGCAAGGAATTGAATAACAAGGAAAAATAATAAAAAGAATGATACTTCTCTCCTGGCCCATTGCTGAGGTCTCTGAGTTAAGAAAAGAGAGAGGCTTTAAAATGAATGCGAGATTGTATTGTGGGTGATGATAATGTTCCAAAATTAATTGTAGTGATGGTTGCCCAAGTCTGTGAATATGCCAAAAACCATTGAATTGTACACCTTAAGTGAGGAAGTGTATATAATTTGTAACTCAATAAAGCTGTTTTTAAAAAATTTGTGGTTTTTAAAAAATATATTTATTTATTAATGAAAAACACAGCAGCAGAGACATAAGCAGAGGGAGAAGCAGGCTCCCAATAGGGAGCCTGATGCAGGACTTGATCCCAGAACCTCAGAATCAGACCTGAGTCAAAGGCAGACAATCACTGAGCCACACAGGTGCCCCAAAATGAGAGTTTTAGATTAGCTTTAACCTTTTAATGCCTGAAGAAGACCACAAAAGCATAGGATCTGCCTGAGATGTGGTCAATGGCAGGCAAGTAGGTTTTATAGCATGGTTGAGGACAATGGTGGAAGAAAAATATTGTTTCTTGTTTGTTTTCTGTTTAGTTTGCATCTTGGTAAACTGGCTACACTAGTTTGAATGGATTCCTGTACCATTCCACCAAAAGTTGTGGCTAAGACACCTGAGGAATACACATTCTGTCTATTCCTGTATAGATACTAAGTTTCATCCTTGGATAAAAGCAGATAAATTGTATATTTGGATTGCATTGCTCTGCTCCCTCATAGAATATTTAAAAAAAAAAATCAAACCATTTGGCATTATGCCATGGTCTATATTAGAGATCTAATAGAAAACAGTTGTATAAAATATTTATACAGGTGTGTTATTGAGGCCCTGTAGCAGACTTTTTCCCCCCTTCAGTGTTAGTCTAAAGAGTAGCCAGGCTTCTAAACAAATGATTTGTTGATATTTTATGTATATGGAGTCATATCACGATCAAGACGTTATTTTCTTTTCTGCCTAACTCTTCCTTTCTAAAGCTGTCCTAGAAAGCTGATGCATTCCTGGTGGAATTGTCATTCATATAGTTTCACTTCCCCAGTCCATGGGAGAAGGCACATTGATCCAGGCTAGTCAGTTAGACTGCCTCATGCTTTTGTCCACATGATTGATCCAGAGAGGAGAACACAACACAAATAGGACCATTCAGAATCCTACCAAAGATTCTTTCTGGAGCTCTCAGAAAAGAGATGCTCTCTTTATTTTAAGATTACTGGCCATAACAATCCTGTAAACCTAGAGCTTTTATAGTCATCTTTGGCAGCAAGTAAAAAGCCCACTTGAGAATGAAACTAACACAGAGGTAAGTTGTGTTTGGTAAGGAATTGATTCAGACGTTGACATGCCAAGAGAACTTTGCTGGTGGCTTCTATTTCTAGGAGACCTAAGAATGAGCCTTTTTTTTTTTTTTTTTGCTATATATTATGATATGTGAATGAGTCCTAAAATCATTGCAGCCATCTCACCACCTGTTTGAGAATAAAGGTGATGCCCAAACCAAATGAATGAGAACATGGCCATTGGAATAAGTCAATCTCCCAAGACCCCACCAAAAAGGAGACCTATAGACCAATATCCCCTGTTATTGGGATCCCTGAACATGGATGCAAAAATTCTCAAAAAGATACTAGCCAATAGAATCCAACAGTACATTAAGATTATTCACCATGACCAAATGGGATTTATCCCCAGGATGCAAGGCTGGTTCAACACTCATAAAACAATCAACATGATAGATCACATCATCAACAAGAGAAAAACCAAGAACCATATGATCCTCTCAATAGATGCAGATAAGCATTTGACAAAATACAGCATCTATTCCTGATCAAAACTCTTCAGAGGGTAGGGATAGAGGGAACATTCCTCAGTATCTTAAAAGCCATCTATGGAAGGCAAATATCATTCTCAATGGGGGAAACCTGAGAGCTTTTCCCCTAAGATCAGGAACATGACAGGGATGTCCATTCTCACCACTGTTATTCAACAAAGTACTAGAAGTCCTAGCCTCCGCAATCAACAACAAAAAGAAATAAAAGGCATTCATATAGGCAAAGAAGTCAAACTCTCCCTCTTCGCAGATGACATGATACTGTACATAGAAAACCCAAAAGACTCCACCCCAAGATTGCTAGAATTTGGAGTAATTCATCAATGTAGTAGGATACAAAATCAATGCACAGAAATCAGTGGCATTTCTATACCCTAACAATGAGATTCAGGAGTCAATCCCATTTACAATTGTATGCAAAATTCAGGAGTCAATCCCATTTACAATTGTATGCAAAAGCATAAGATATCTAGGAATAAACCTAACCAAAGAGGTAAAGGATTTATATCCTAAAAACTACAGAACACTTCTGAAAGAAATTGAGGAACTCACAAAGAGATGGAAAAATATTCCAAGCTCATGGATTGGAAGAATAAATATTGTGAAAATGTCTATGCTATCCAGGGCAATTTACATGTTCAATGCAATCCCTATCAAAATACCATGTACTTTCTTTACAGAGTTGGAACAAATAATCCTAAGATTTGTATGGAATCAGAAAAGACCCCGAATAGCCAGGGGAATATTGAAAAAGAAAACCAAAGCTGGGGGCATCACAATGCCGGGTTTCAAGCTGTACTACAAAGCTGTAATCATCAAGACAGTGTGGTACTGGTACAAAAACAGACACAGACCAATGGAACAGAATAGTGAGCCCAGAAAGGGGCCCTCAACTCTATGGTCAACTAATATTCAACAAAGAAGGAAAGACTATCCACTGGAAAAAGGACAGTCTCTTCAATAAATGGTACTGGGAAAATTGGACAGCCACATACAGGAGAATGCAACTAGACCATTCTCTTATACCATACACAAAGATAACCTCAAAATGGATGAAAGATCTAAATGTGAATCCATCAAAATCCTAGAGGACAACACAGGCAACACCCTTTTGGAACTTGGCCACAGCAACTTCTTGCAAGATACATCTATGAAGAAGGCAAAGGAAACAAAAGCAAAAATGAACTATTGGGACTTAAGGTAAAAAATCTTCTGTACAGCAAAAGAAACAGCCAACAAAACTAAAAGACAACCTACAGAATGTGAGAAGATATTTGCAAATGACATATCAGATAAAGGGCTAGTTTCCAAGATCTATAAAGAACTTATTAAACTCAACAGCAAAGAAACAAACAATCCAATCATGAAATGGGCAAAAGACATGAACAGAAACTTCACCAAAGACCTACATATGGCCAACAAGCACATGAGAAAATGCTCTGCATCACTTGCCATCGGGGAAATACAAATCAAAACTGCAATGAGATACCACCTCACACCAGTGAGAATGTTGAAAATTAACAAGACAGGAAACAACAAATGTTGGAGAGGATGTGGAGAAAGGGGAACCCTCTTGCACTGTTGGTGAGAATGTGAACTGGTATAGCCACTCTGGAAAACAGTGTGGAGTTCCTCAAAGAGTGAAAAATAGAGCCACCCTACGACCCAGCAATTGCACTACTACCCTAAAGACACAGATGCAGTGAAACACCGGGACACCTGCACCCCAATGTTCATAGCAGCGATGTCCACAATAGCCAAACCATGGAAGGAGCCTCGATGTCCATAGACAGACGAATAGATAAAGAACATGTGGTCTATATATACAATGGAATATTACTCAGCCATCAGAAAGGATGAATAACCACCATTTGCTTTGACATGGATGGAAATGGAGGGTATTATGCTAAATGAAATAAGTCTATCGGAGAAGGATGATCATCGTATGGTTTCACTCATATGGGGAATATAAGAAATAGTGAAAGGGATTATAAGGGAAAGGAGGGAAAATGAGTGGGAAAAAATAGAGAGGGTGACAAAACATGAGAGACTCCTAACTCTGGGAAACAAAGGGTAGTGGAAGGAGAGGCAGGCGGGGGGATGGGATGACTGGGTGATGAGCACTGAGGAGGGCACTTGATGGGGTGAGCATTGGGTGTTATACTATATGTTGGCAAATCAAACTTCAATTTAGAAAAAAAAAGGAATAAGTCAATCTCAAGACCACGCCATCCTGGGTTTTTGTTTACCTGAACCAATAAGTATTTCTATTCAAGCCACTTTTAAGATGGGTATACTTTTATAAGGGCCCTAATATAATTGAAGAATGCATCAATTTCCCTTTCAGCAATTGCTGTGAAGGTTTTATAGCAACCTTCCTTAATAGCGTCAAGAAATTTCCAAATCTCTGTAGGGTATGACAGTTGCAAGAGAAATCCCATCTTTAGAAAAACAGCCTTACTAGTAAATCACTTGGCTTGACTGAGCTCAAAGGTTTCTAAACTTCATTACAGCTTAATTAAGTCAATCAGAGTTCAACTAACTTCAGACATCTGTCTTAGAGAATGCGCTTGAGAATATCTTGAAGGAGTCGATATATTGTTCTTGTGAAGATAGAGCATTTATAAAGTCATCCTATTTGGAAATCTTTTCCACCCACTCACAAGGGTCCACTCACAAGATGCCAAAGAGATGGCCCTTCCTTTTTTATAGATCAAAGACAAACAATTGCCTCTCATGTTTGAGCCACCACCTGGGTGTCTCAGTTGGTTAAGTGTCTGCCTTCGACTAGGGTCCTGATCTCAGGTCCTGATCCCGGGGTGCTGGAATTGAGCCCTGCCTGAGCCGGGCTTCCAGCTCAATGGAGAGTCTGTTTCTCCCTCTCCCTCTGCCCCTCCCCCTGCTTGTGCTCTCTCTTGCTCACTCTCTCCCTCTCTGAAATAAAAATCTTAAAAAAAAAAGTCATGATTATGAGAATAGCACATTTTATTTACTTAGCCTATATCCATATGCCCAGCACTGTAACTCCTGCTCTATAGATGTAGCCTCCACAGCAAAAGAATTTAAAATTGGAATTATATGATTGAAATTATACATTTTTCCTATAAATGAGCCTCTTCAAAAACCACTTGGTAGCCCCTCTCAAAAATGTCCCCAAGCAATAAATAAAGCCAAGTGCAAATAAAAGCACTTTCCCAGAATTTCTACATGTATGTATGGATGTATGTAAACACACAGAAAAAATACATTTTACAGTCTTGCAGTAGGCTTAAATGTGTTTATCCAGAAAATTTTCTTGGGCCCACTAATTTGGTCATCTTCATGCTCTCAATTCACATAACTGGCAATAATAATAATAGTCCAACCACAAATTATAAGAATGCATTTGGTATTATGAATTTAAACAACTTCATAGTAAGAAGGCCAACTTATTTCAAGGCAGTACTTTCTCTTAACAACGATGAGAAAAAATTCAGCTTTGTCTTATCTACAGTTTCTTTTGATCAACAGATTTGTTGGGTGCTATTTTTGGGGAGCCAGTATTCTACAGAATTCAACATCTACGCATTTTCACTTGTTTCCTTCAGTCCTCCAGCTACCCTGAAAGCAACCACTATTAACAATTTCTTGTGTATATTTCCAGAAATTTTTTATAATTTACTTGTATGTAATTGCTTATAAAGCTATGTGCCTTTCAGGACGCCTGGGTGGTTCAGTGGTTGAGCATCTGCCTTCGCCTCAGATCGTGATCCTGGGGTCCTTGGATGGAGACCCGCATCAGCCTCCCTGCAGGGAGCCTGCTTCTGCCTCTGCCTATGTCTCTGCCTCTCTGTGTCTCGCATGAATAAATAAAATCTTTTTTTTTTTTAAAAAAGGCTATGTGCTTTTCTCTGTGAGAACTACTACTTGTATTGCCCCTATGTTATTTTCGTCAGATGCATCTCCTGTTTGGGTACTTTCATATTACTATTTGTTGTAGAAAATTCTCCTAAAAATTAAACAAAAAAAGTATTATAAATGTATCTTTGTGTTCTGGTATCACATTATTTTTTTTTCCGGGACTCAGAAGAGCATTTTTCTCTCCACTGTACATCGTTTTTATGCTAGTCCATTTTCTTCTGTTGTCTTATGACCTATCAAGCATATACGTTATGAGAGGCCGGCCGTGGCGGAGGTCCCCGGGGCGCAGCGCCCGGCTCCCGGCGGCGGCCCGGAGCCCCGGGACCCCTGGACCGCTGGGCCTGCGCGGTGCTGGTCACGGCCCAGAATCTGCTGGTGGCCGCCTTCACCCTCCTGTTGCTGGCGCTGGTGCTGGGGACCATCCTGCTGCCCGCCGTCACCATGCTAGGCTTCGGCTTCCTCTGCCACTCCCACTCCCAGTTCCTGCGCTCCCAGGCGCCCCCCTGCACCGCGCACCTGCGGGACCCGGGCTGCACGGCCCGGCGGGTCCCCGGCTTGCTGCTCCTCGGGCCGCTGCTCGCGCCGGCCCTGGCCAGCTACCGCCGCCTGCGCCTGGCCGACTGCCTCGTGCCCTGCAGCCGAGCCCTGTACCGGCGCCCGCGCGCCCCGCAGCCGCGGCAGACCCGGGCCTCGCCGGGGACCCAGGCCGGCCCCGCTCGGGAAAGGTCCGGGTCTGAGGATCCTCTCGAGTCAAGAGCCACCCCGACGACCGCCGCTCCCCCCCGCCCCCCGTCTCCCAGTCGGCCCGAGGACTTGAAGCCCGGGGGTCGCCCGACCTACCCCGCCCCCACCCCAGCCTAAGCCGGGGCCCAGCATCCCCTCGAAGAACCGCTGAGCATCTACCGACCCAAAGCTGGCGGAAATCCGCCACACCCCGGAAAACCCACGTTCCTCCTGCTACCTAGATCCGAATCCTGAACATCTGGGCTGGACCCTACACACACCCCACCACTCCACCCTCCCCTCCCCCGCCCCCGTCGTTGGGACCACTCCGCCTCGTGTCGTGTCCTCTCCTGGTGCAGCTCCTCTAGTATTTACGGGCTGGGGGCGGGGGGGGGGGCCCGAGGTTGGAGGGGAAGGGGTGACCACACATCAAATAAAGAGTGAACTGAAAAAAAAAAAAAAAAAAAGAATATACGTTATGAGATGGTGTGAAATAAAGACCTAAATTAATTATTTCTTTTCTATACTAATATGCCGCTGTCAGAAAAACATTAAACAATTCATCTTATTTCTCTCTAGTTTGTCAGAAGTTAAAAGATCATCTCTTGAGTTTACTAGGAACATTATTCTGTACTGTCAATAGCTTTTACTATTTTTTAAAGTATATACTTTTTTAAAAAACTATGAAACTTTTTAGTAGTTGACTTTTTTGGAGAGGCTATAAGTCTAATTCAATCATTTCATTCATTAGTTAAACCTATTCTTTACAATTTGTTTATTCTTCCAGAAGATTTTCACTATATTTCAGGTTTTAATAATTTAAAAAGTATAGGTTTATAATAAATTAGGATATTTTTAAACTTAGTGGGTTCTTTTTAAAAGATTTTATTTATTTATTCATGATAGACACAGAGAGGCAGAGACACAGACAGAGGGAGAAGCAGCTTCTCAACAAGGATCCCAATGTGGGACTCAATCTGAGGACCCCAGAATCACGTCTTGAGCCAAAGGCAGATGCTCAACCACTGAGACACCCACTGAGTCACCAAGGTGTCCCTAAAAGTTGGTGTTAATTTAATAATTTGTATATTCTATTTGGTCTATGGTTATCCTTAAAAGATTTTTTTGTTTTAGTAGTACAAAAATGTACAGATTATATTTAATGGGAGAATTGGGGAGTGATTATCTTATTACTTTATAATTACAGTTTTTAGTTTTTGCTATAGGAACAGGAATTGCTAGGCCAAATTTAAAACATGAAGGCAAAAGCAATCTTTTTACTGTTACCACTTAAATCTCAATGTTTAAAGGTATTGCACAAGAAAGAAAACCTTTTTTTAAGTTTATCTCTAATCATTAACCAGAAGTATATGACTTTGGTTATCTTGAACATTGAACTTTTGCAGATTTTTCAAAGTTATTTAATGCAATCATGTTAATCAACATTTGTTAAATAAAATGACACAGCATATTGTTTTGCCAGGTCATTCTGATCAAACATTTTCTCCAACTGAATTATCTCTATGCAATGAATTTAGTGTACACACTTTGCACCATTAAAAAGAGATTTTTGGAGACCATTAGGAAGAGATTTAGGAGAGATCATTTAAATAAGACCAGCAGAGGAAAGGCCAGGACCCAGGTTTCCTGACTGCTTTACATCTTTCTTAGTCTTTAAACATCAATAATACTATGATACAGCAATGATAATACTAAAGGAGAGAGCTCACAGAACACCTCATCTGATTGAATAGGAGCATTCCTGCAAACTTGCATGTATTTGACATATTCATATCATATCTTTAGGGCACTAGGACAACTTGATTTAAAGAAATCCCACAGTGTATCCTCAGGCAAAGGGGATCATCACATTATTTTTGTCTTTTATGGTAAATTGCTTATACATTAAATCATAAAATCTTGGAAATCTAGGCAGACCTTCTCCCCAGAGCATATATCTTTTGTTCAGTGTTTCCTACTTCATGAAAGGGTAGAGGAACATCTGACAATATTTCTATTATGCAGATATGGAACATTATTCTTCATAAATTATGGGATGTAGAACTATTAACCCTTCTGAACCTCAATTTTCTAATTGATGAAATTATAATAAAAGTATCTATCTCATAGCATTATTATAAGGATTAAAGAAGACAAAATTGTTAGTGTCTAACATGGAAATGCATTCATTATTTTAAGAAACCTATGTGACATTGACATATAATAGGGATCCATTAAGTGGGAGTTATCTTAATGCCTGTAAGTCACTGATACAGATGTTTAAGATACTGAAGCAACTGCAGATCCTCTTGGCATGCCAGTAAAGCTCTTCCTTGGGTTACATAATTCTGTTCATCTCTTTGAACTACACCTTTTGTAGTTGTCCCACAGTTCTTAGATATACTGTTGTTTTTCAGTCTAATTTCTCATTGTTTTCCAGCTTTAACATTCTCTCTGAGATCTCCTCAGGCTCAGAGATTCTTTCCTGAGCTATGTCCAGTCTCCTAATAAGCCCATTAAAGTCAATCTTCCTTTCTGTTACAGTGGTTTTTATCTCCCATATTTCAGTTCTTTCTTAGAATTTCTATCTCTTTGCTTACATTGCCCCTCTGTTCTTGCATGTTGTCTACTTCATCCATTAGAGCCTTTAGCATATTAATCATAGTTGTTTTAAATTCCTACTCTGATCATTCCAGCCTCCCTGTCATATCTGAATCTGGTTCTGATGCTTGCTTTGTCTCTCCACACTGTTTTTTTGCCTTTTAGTATGTCTCGTAATCTTTTCTTGACAGATGGACTTGATGTACTGGGTAAAAGGAACTGCTGAAAATAGGCCTTTAGTGATGTGGTGGTAAGGTGTTGGAGAAGAGGAAGTGTTCTATGGTCCTATGATTAGGTCTCCATCGTTTAGTGAGCCTATGCCTCTGGACTGTGAACTTCACAAGTGCTTCTCAGCTCTCTCCCTTAGGTGAACAAGAAGGCTAGAATAGGCTAGATTTGGGTATTTCTCTCCCTGCTCCCCAGGTTGGTTAGGCTCTGATGAAACCACAACAGGTTAAGTAAGTTCTGATTAAGTAGCTTCTGAGAGCAGGCCTGTTGAAAAGAACAGAATTCTCTGGTATATTTCAAATGGCATTTGTTTTCCCCCTGCCAGAGGCAGATTTTTCTTCAAAATTCACTGTGAGAACCTCCCAAAGCTCCTGAAGGTAAAACTCACAAACGTGTTTGTAGGGAGGAGCTCCTCTATAACTGAGTCCCATGGATTTTTTTTTTTATCATCTTTCAGACTTGACTGAGATTTCAGTTGGACTTAGGCAGAGACTGAGTCATCCAGTGCAGATTTGTGAACAAAGTCCAGAAGCAAATGAACACCTTCTTGGAGGGATTCACAGAACTGCTTTCTGTTGATTTAAAATATTTTTTAATATTTTATTTGTTTATTTGAGAGAGAGCATGATAGAGAGAGATCACAAGCAGAAGGGAGGGATAGAGAGAGAAGCAGATTCCCCACTGAGCAGGAAGCCCAACACAGGACTCGATCCCAGGACCCTGGGATCATTACCTGAGCGGAAGGCAGATGCTTAATTGACTGAGCCACCCAGGTGCCCTTGATTAAAATATTTGATGACAACAAGCTGGAGTTGCTGATGTGCACCTGGGCAGTGTGCACGTGAAAAACTAGGGGTAACATTCTATTTACAGGAAAGGTTACTGTCCAAACCATCCTGTCATTCTGTGGTTCTGAAAGGCTGTGTTGGTGATGGTTGCTGAGAAGTGTCTACAGATTGTCACAGAGACATCCCAAGTATCTGTCTATGGATTTGCCTAAACTTTTGGTCCCAGTGGTTCTCAGCAGGTTCACAATAGAGCAATAGTGGAGTTCTGAAAAACTGCCCAGAGTTCACACATGCTTTAATTGCCTTGACTTACCTCCACACTAAACCTTTGAAGATTTATGAAGAACTTCTCATGGTTGTGGAAGATGCACAAGGATTTGCCTCGGGGTGTTTGTTTATAAAGTAAGTCCTGTTTGCACTTCTGCACTTGCCTAACAGACTTGGCAGAGACAATGGCAAAATAACAGCTACGTACTGTGGCTCCTGGAGCAGAGTCTTCTCCCATGCACTTGCCCAAGTTCAGATGCGAGAAGCCAGTCATAGGTCATATTCCTATATTCTCCAGTACAAATTATCAACTGGATGATGTGTACACTAGTTATATTTCAGGAGGACTTTGTCTATTTATGTTGTGCTTTTGTAGGCAAAGCCCTTAATAAATATTTCACATAGTTTAAAAAAAAAAAAAAAAAAAGACCTCTCAGTGACTCCATGATTCTCAGACCTGAGACTCTATCAGGTCAATTACAGTTCAGGATTCCCTATCCCAGCACTGGATCCTGTAGAGGTTTTAGTTTATGCAGTTTTGTTCTAGTAAATTGTGATTCTCTGCATTTGCTTGTCTGTCTTTTCAATTTGGGGGGCAGCAGTTCACTGTGTGACCTCACTTCTCTTATTGAGCTAAGAAGCATTGTTGATTTTTCAGATTGCTCAGAATTTTACTTGTTAGGATGGAATAGTACTGCCAAGTTCTTTACATGCCCAACCCACCCACTTCTTTTTTCATTTAATAATACACCATGTATTTATTCCATCCATGTTAGTATATATCCTATAATCTCAGCGTTTGTTTTATTTATTTATTTATTTATTTTTGTTTTATTTATTTTTAAATATTTTATTTATTTATTCATGAGAGACACAGAGAGAGAGAGGCAGAGACATAGGCTAGAGGGAGAAGCAGACTGCCTGAAGGAGCCTGATGTGGAACTCGATCCCGGGACCCTGGGAGCATGACGTGAGCCAAAAGCAGACACTCAACCACTGAGCCACCCAGGTGCCCTTACAGCATTTGTTTTAATGAATATTTAAATCCTCTACCATCCCTTTTATAAGCAACTCAAAACGTTTTAAGCACAAATGAATATAAATTCTGCTTATTTTAAAACATGATTATCGAGATCCCTGGGTGGCGCAGCGGTTTGGCGCCTGCCTTTGGCCCAGGGCGCGATCCTGGAGACCCGGAATCGAATCCCACGTCGGGCTCCCGGTACATGGAGCCTGCTTCTCCCTCTGCCTGTGTCTCTGCCCCTCTCTCTCTCTCTCTCTGTGTGTGTGTGTGTGTGTGTGACTATCATAAATAAATAAAAATTAAAATAATAATAAAATTAAAAAAAACATGATTATCATTTCTATCAGTCATTTTTTATTCCTCTTACTTGCAATAGACAACACAGCGGAGGGGAGGGGGTTACATTTTATCTATAGAAAATAATTCCACTCACACCATATCACTCATTAGGTCCTCTCTTCAGTCTCAATGAACATTTCCAAGCATAGCCAATTTGCTTTCACAACTACTTGCTAGACAAGTGCAGTCAATAGATCCTCCATCTGCTAGAAAGATAGAAGATTGACATCACTGTCAAGGAATAATTCAGACATTTAGTTAGATGTTTGTATGCTAGCTTTTTCATACTTGAGGAAGATCGTCATTACGCTATTGTCAACAAACAAAGGGAAAAGCCAGGGCTTATAAAAAAGAGACGGGAATGGAGGAAAACATAGTGTGAGGGTTTATTTTTGATTAAGCTAATTAGCTGGAGGGCATCAAAGAGGCCAGTATGGGAAGCTGGTGTTGAGTAGGCCAGCTGGATCATCAGTGAATACAATTTCAGAGGGGTACCTGGGTGGCTCAGTCGGTTAAGTCTGCCTTCACTCAGGTCATGATCTCAGGGTCCTCGGATCGAGTCCCTCTTTGGGATCCCTGCTCAGTGGGGAATGAGTATCCTAATAAAAGTTATACATCTTTCAGATGTCAATAATCCACAACATATCTGCTAGTACTAGTGGTAAATGTTATTATCATTTTTGAGTTTAAGGTAACCGAAGGTATAGTTAACTTTAGGCTGGGCATTAAAGTACACATTAAATATGTATGTATGTATGTATGTATACATTGAAGTGTACATTACTGTTGTGTTAATTACTCTCTGTAGGTACAGTCTGTATATACCCATAGAACAAAGAAGTGTTTTTTTGTGTTAGTGACCAAAATGGTTTCACCCGATCCCCCAAATGATGGCATTTGCACTTTAATACATTGGCAAAAATGTGTGGCTGTTGTTAGAGTGACCTGATTTTAAAAGAGCATTTGCTTTACTAGAGGAGGGAGTAATGGGGAGTTGTTGTTCTAAATGGACATAGAGTTTCAGTTGGGCAAGATGAAAAAGTTCTGGAGATTGGTTGCACAACAATGTGAATATACTTAACACTTCTAAACTGTATGCATTTAGAAATGGTAAAATTTATGTCATGCATTTTATACCACAATACAAAAAATTAATTTAAAATATTATCACATAATACCTAATAATTATGGAAAAATAAAAAAATACAGAAAAGCAAAAAGAAAATTCCCCCACAATCCTAACAGCTAAGGCTAACGTTTTGTCACATAAATTATACATATACATGGGTTCATGCTAGATATGCTGTTTTATAACCTGACTTTTTGAAATAAAGTTTATACTACTTTTAACTATATTTTAAGTTCTATGGTCTTTAAAAAAAGATTTATTTATTTATTTTAGAAAGCAAGAGAGCATGAGTGGGAAGGGCAGAGGGTGAAAGAGTGACTCTCAAGCAGACTCCATGCTGAGCATGGACCTGATGAGGGGCTGAAACCCACGACCCTAAGATCAGGACCTGAGCCAAACTAGAAGTCAGATGCCTGACTGCACCACCTAGGTGCCCTTCAGTTCTATGGTCTTAATTTAAATCCAGAGGAGTAGGATATATTTCACATTCCTATAAGTTCTAAGGCCTTAAAACAGAAGTGAAACTGCGTGTTTAAGGGTACTTGCCCCTCCATTGATGCTTCCCTTTTTAGGTCATATGTCTTCAGGAGAAGAAAAGGCTCCTCTGCTCCTGAGTTGTCCACCAGCTCTGCTGACATTTTTCAGTGGTTCCTTTTAGACACTATCATATCTACAAAGGCTTCTGGTCCTTGGGAAATGGTGAGTCTACCTGCCCTTGGGGCTCCTCAGTCCTAGTCACGTGTCTATCCACTAGAACAAGGTAAATAAATATCTGAGGAAGGTTAATGAGTAAACTGTTAGGATGAAAGGTCTCATTTGGAACGTCAGAACATCAGAATGGGAGATAACTCACTGCTACTTGCAGTCTACCTTCTCTGAGGAAGAGTAAATAAAACACGGCAGAGTCACAGAAGAGTCTTCGTTCCAGAAGTGCTCCAGGAATCATGCTGGAGGAATTCTGCAACTCTACGTTTTGGGTGAGAAATAATACTTATATTCACTGTTGACTCTTCACAGACTCAGAGCTAATAGATTAACCTTGGTGGCAACCAATAAGAACCAGAAATGTTAGATGTGCAGATGGTGTAAAGCTCAGAGTTTTTTGTTTTGGTTTTGTTTTTTTTTTTTTTTTTTAGGTTTGGGGGGACGGTTAAGAAAAGATACGTTATAATGTCTCCAGAGGATATTCTATGTGGAGGAGGTAACATATGTATTCTCTAACATATATTTATTGTGTCCCAGACTCTTTCTCAGACTAGCTAGCTGTAAAATTGTCTTCTCTAAAGAGAAATAGGGAAAAGCCTTCCGATTTCAACAATGTTAGGAGGGAAAGTTATTGCAGAGTTCATGGAGTGGGAGGAAGAAGAGAAGACCCAAGGTTGAGTTTTGTAGAGGTAAATGCTGGGATATTGAAATGATAGTGATATGTTCTAGAGGAACTGGCAATTAGTGGTATGGAGTGGAAGTTGAGGTCAGGATGCAGATTTGGGCATCATGAGCACTGAGACCATTTTTGAATCAGTTGAGCAGAGAAGTTCAAGTCAGACAGGGTGAGCAACAGTACCAAATGGCTTAGTGGAATAGAAAATAAGAAGGAACCTAGGATTTAGTGATGCTGTGAAAGTGTGGTCTGTACATGCCTAGCACAGCATCAGAATCATGTGGAGGGCGTGTTAAAATAGTTTAAATACCTTAGGTGATTCTTCTGAATTCTAAAGTTAGATAACTTTATGGAGAGATAAGAAGAGTAGGGATGAGATAGCAGAGCAGGTGGTTAGCATTCACATCTTAGAAAGAACCTGGATCCCCAAGACCTCAAGGCTAAGATGCCTACAACACAGGAGGGTGGGACTTAATGGCCCCAGGATCTTACCAGACCATCTTTTGAGAATTCTCTCTGAGAGAATCTGAGTATCTGACAGATCATCTTGGTCAGGGCACCACAATGTATCCTTTCAAGAGTTTGTGTGAACAACTATGCAAAGACAACTAAAAAGTATTTACAAGGAGAGAAAAATCTACCTTCACACGACTCAGAAATAAGAACTAGTGCTCCCACCTTCACTTCATAAGACATCCTATCTATTGCAGAATGTAAGGACAAGTCCCAATATGCCGGGAATAGGTCATCCACTAGCGCCAGAACAGCGCCTGCACCCAAGATCCCCTCAGGTTCCAATCTCTGTAAGCCCCCTAGCCAGAAGGAGGTGAAATGCCATAGTGTGACTAATGCCTGTGTTGCCTGCCTGTTTGAACATCTGTCAGGGAGTTGAGTTAGTGCTAAAAGCAAAAATGAGAACAAGTTTCTATATCCAAGGGAACTATTTGAATTGAAGAACAGTCCATTCCTCTTCTTCCCACAACTTGGCAAATGCAGTGGTGAAGTTTACCTAGAATAGCTGGTGGAGAAATTTCCTTAGAATTACAGAAAGAAAAGTTTCTAAAGGTTAGATCAGCCAGAAAAGTCACTGTCATTAAATGTTGAATTTATATCAATGGAGATAAGTGGGAAAAATGCGGCTAGGGAAGGGGCAGGCCAGATATGGACAGAGAATAGAGTTAAAGTTGTTTGGGGAACAGGGGTGGAAATAGAGGTAACAGGAAGCAAGAGTGCTTGTGCTGGTTTTGTGTCTTCAAAAAATAAATATATTTTGTTTTGATTCCCCCAGAACTCTTCATTCTTGGATAGCTCAGAAGCGGACCTGCCACTTTGTTTTGAGCAAACTGTTCTGGTGTGGATTCCCTTGGGTTTCCTTTGGCTCCTGGCCCCTTGGCAGCTTCTTCATGTGTATAGGACCAAGATCAAGAGATCTTCTATAACCAAACTCTACCTTGCTAAGCAGGTACAGGAACTCCACTACTTTCTAACTAATTACTTGGTACACAATAGAGATACATAATACAGACATTTTTTGGTGATTAAAGTGTCTTCATCCCTATCTTTATTTTTTTTTTAAGATTTATTTATTTGTTTGAGAGACTGAGTGAGAGAGAGCACAAGCAGAGGGGAGGAGCAAAGGGAGAGGGATAAGCAGACTCCCCACTGAGGAGGGAGCCCAACATGGGCTCTATCCTGGGACTCTGGGATCACGACCTAGGCCGAAGGCAGATGCTTAACTGATTGAACCACCCAGGCACCCTCTTCTTCCCTACCTTTAACCAGCTTTCCTGAGACAGGTGCTCACTGGCCCCTTGCCATATTTCTGAGTTGAGGTGACTTTAATTTTTGCATAAGGATAGTGATTCTTAAATTATTGATATCAGACTCTTTAGACACTGATGATGAGTAGCCAGTCAAATAGTTATTGTCTTTTTAATATTTAAGAAGCAAATCCTGGATGACCTGTCTTGAAACCATTCTAGGAGACTATATTTCATATGGAGACTATAATTCATACAATGAGGTAAAAATAAAATGCACCATTTTCTCTGTTCCATTCAGGCATTCCAGCCATCGTTCATATCTCATAACTTGGGTCTGAAATAAGGCTTCCATTTTCCCAAAGTCTTCCATGAGTCTGAACAGTCACTCACAGTAAAGTCGGGGGACATGTCTGAGTAGGGAAATGTGGAAAGGACATGAGCTGCAGGAGAGAACCCAGAAGGAACTAGGGGAGGAGCCTGTCAGCCAGTTGCACTGATTAATGCAGAAAGCATCTTGTGAGAACGGAGACATTCAACTAAGTTTGAAAAGCCACCTCCACCTTCTCCTTTTTCACGAGTTTTGGTTGTTGTTGTTGGTGGTGGTTGATTGGTTGTTTTTCCCTGTCTGTCCTGGTCTTTAAACAGGGTTTTTAAAAGACCAATTAGATTTGGTGTTCTATGAGCACGCATACCAACAACCTCAGGTGACCTAGAATCTAAAAGGAAGGAAGGAACTTGGCCAAATGAAATGAGATTTTCACTGCTGCTCCAAGACAGGGACTGGTAGTAAGTTTTGTTGGACTCTGGAAAGGAAAGAACAATCCCTAAGAGTAGGGACAGGGTCATTGTCTTTTTTGCTGATCCAAGTGCCAAGCACAGGCTTAAAACTCAGTACGAATTTGCTGAATGTTAATATTAAATGCACTCAAAGTAGGGGTTGGGTCAAGAATGTGTTAGATTCTGAACATTGAACAACATGCTTTAATACCCTTGGGAATGAGTCAGAGCATTTTGTTAGAATCAGTCAACTTCCATTTGGGGGGACTTCCAAGAGAAGGTTGGGTAATGAGTAAATCAGTATCCTATCCTAATTATAGTTATTAATTAACTATTAAAACTTCTAACCTTTTAAAAACAGCTTTATTGAGTCATAATTCACATACCATACAATTCACCCATTTATTTTTTAATTTTATTTTATTTAAACCCAATTAATTTTTAGTATATTATTAGTTTCAGAGGTAGATTTCAGTGATTCATAAGTTGTATATACTATCCACTACTCATTACATCATGTGCCCTCCTTAATGCCCATCACCCAGTTACCCATCCCCCAAACCCCCTCTCCTCCAGCAACTCTCAGTTTGTTTCCTATAGTTTAGAGTCTCTTACGGTTTGTCTCCTCTTGGATTTCATCTTATTTTATTTTTCCCTCCCTTCCTCTATGATCCTCTGTTTTGTTTCTTAAACTCCACATATGAGTGAAGTCATGATAATTTCCTTTCTCTGACTGACTTATTTTGTTTAACATAATATCCTCTAGTTCCATCCACATCATTGCAAATGGTAAGATTTCACTTTTTGATAGCAGGGTAATATTCCATTGTATATATACACCACATCTTCTTTTTCCATTCATCTGTCAATGGACATTTGGGCTCTTTCCATAGTATGGCTATTGGGGATATTGCTGCTATAAACATTGGGGTGCAGGTGCCCTTTGGATCATTATGTTTGTATCTTTTGGGTAAATACCTAGTAGTGCAATTGCTGGGTCATAGGGTAGCTCTATTTTTAACTTTTTGAGGAACCTACATACTGTTTTCCAGAGTAGCTATACCAGCTTGCATTCCTACCACCAGTGTAAGAGGGTTTCCCTTTCTCCTCATTCTCCTCAACATTTGTTGTTTCCTAACTGTTCATTTTAGCCATTCTCACTGGTGTGAGGTGGTATCTCATTGTGATTTTGATTTGTATTTCCCTGATGCCAAATGATATGAGCATTTTTTTCATGTGTTTATTGGTCATTTGTGTGTCGTCTTTGGAGAAATGCCTGTTCATGTCTTCTGCCTATTTCTTAACTGGATTATTTATTTTTGAGGTATTAGTTTGTTAAGTTCTTTATAGATTGTGGATACAAACTATTTATCTAATAAGACATTTGCAAGTATCTTCTCCCACTCTGTATATTGTCTTTTGGTTTTGTCACAGTTTCCTTAGTTGTGCAAAAGCTTTTTATCTTGATGAAGTTCCAATAGTTCATTTTTCCTTTGTTTCCTTTGCCTTTGGAGACAAAATCCACCCATTTAAATGCAATTATTTTTTAGCATATTGATATGTACAACCATCACCACAATCAATTTTATTAGTTTTTTTTAAGATTTTATTTATTTATTAATGAGAGACACAGAGACAGAGGCAGAAACATAGGCAGAGAGAGAAGCAGGCTCCCTGCTGGAAACCCGATGCAGGCGGGGGGTGGGGGTGGCTCCATCCCAGCACCCGGGATCACGACCTGAGCTGAAGGCAGATGTTCAACCATTGAGCCACCCAGGTGTCTTACCACAATCAATTTTAGAACAAAAAGAAACCTCCTATCTTCCCACCCTCCTTAGCCGTAAGCAACCACTAACCTGCTTACTATCTTTCTATTGTTTCCCTATTTTAGACATTTCATATAAATAAAATCATATAATAATATGTGATCTTTTATGGTTGGCTTCTTTCACTTAACATAAGATTTTCAAGGTTCATCCATATTGTAGCATGAATCAGTACTTCATTCCCTGTTTATGGCTGAATTATATTCTATTATGTGGGTATAACATTTTGTATGTTCTATTCTATTCTATAACATTTTGTATAACACATTTTGTCTTTTATAAATGCAAATCTCTATAGAGAAAAAGAAAATCAATGTATTGTTTTTTTTTTTCTGTAGCTAATAATCCACTCATCCTCACTCATAGTCTCAGGAGCTCCATTAATAATTTGTACATTATTTTTTGTTCACTAACCTGAGAGTAACAAGCACAAATTAGTTGTCTGTTAAAAATTTAAAAATAATTGGTCTCTCTGAAACAGTATTGGTCTCTCTGAAACAGTATTGGTCTCTCTGAAACAGTATTGGTGTCTCTGAAACAGTCTGAAGTAAAACTCTTCACACAGTAAAGCTTTACTTCTTCTACAAGAACTTTCTTCTTGGCTCATTCCTCAACTTGATTTTACTTCCTCTCCTACCTGCTTTTGGGCTGTTTCTCTCTGACTTTCCTGAAGTAAAATGATCTGAACTAAGGTGACCAAGGTGAGAGATTCTACAAGTTTGTTTGTTTAAAGGTGTATCCTTACTGAAAGGAGCTGATGTACAGTAAAATTGAATTACAATTTGAATTACAATTGAATTACAATTCAATTCAAAAATTGAATTACAAAATGAATGAATGAATGAATGAGCTCATATTCAATCCCAGGGAAATGAAGGAGGAATTGGATTCTGGAGACTGTGGAAGTGCTGAGGTCAGAGCAAGATGTGCAGCAAAAATAGACTTGGTGTTGAGCCAGTGAAACACGGAAACCATCTTTAAGTGATTGCCGAATATAATATAGAAAATTGCCAAAAAGCTTCTAAAAGCTTTCAAAAAGCTAAAAAGCTTCAGAAAGCAGGATCAAGATTAAATGGATGGAGGTTATTCCAGGGAAACCCACTTTGGCTAAATATATTGAAGGATTTCTAATAATGTTAACTTTCTGAAAATAGAATAGACTGCTGGGGTCATATTCCCTGGAAATATTGATGCTGAAGTTAGACAGTTATTTCTTAGGAAAGTGATAGAAATAGACACTCCATAATGGATAGAAGATTCAACTGAGTGCCTATCATTTGTAAAGCTCTGGGAAAAAGAAGACCTTGCAGAGATGGAGAGGTATTAAATATGGCCAAACCACTCTCCTTTCTTTTTTAATATCAACGAGATTATGTTTCTCTAGAAGTTTAGTAAATTCCATGTCCACTTGAAGCTCCTCCAATAAACCAGCAATCAAGGACAAAGGCTATTATTTAAGGACTTGGTAACCATTAAACAACCATATATTTCCCTGATCCTATTTAATAAAAGTGTGTGCATTTTTATTATGCATTCTGATTCTGTGTACATTCTGATTATGAAAATAATGCACAGGTATTGTAGAAAGTTTGGAAACTCTAGGGAAATAGGAAACAAATCCATTGATCATTGTTATCACTCTGATATACTCCTATTAACATTTTGGTGTGTTTCCTGTCACTTTCTTAAAAAAAAAACAACAACAACTGAACAAAGAAACACAAAATGAAAAGTAAAAGTCTCTTTCTAACCCTTCTACTTCCCAGTACCATTCTCCAGACACCTTCATTTAAAATTATTTTGATGGTTATCTCATTTCTGCAAATAATATATTCATACCTATATTTCTCAATCTATCACCTTCAAAAAGATGTTTTTCTGTCCTCTGTGAAAAACAAGAAATTCAGTTAATTGGCCCAACCTTAAGCTTCCTTTTCTTCTCCTCTTTCTCTCAGTCTTTTAATTTTATATGGTTGTTTTCAGTTCTTCTGTTGGTTACCCTTATTCCTAAAAATTATCTGCCATAGATTTTAGGCTCTACATCTTGATGCCCCTTTGTGTAAAATGAGAGATTAAGGGCCCCCACATTTCTTGGATCTTTTTTAGAGAGAGCAACAGTAAATAAAGTCTCAAAGTCCTTGCTTTCTGAAAATGTTCATCTAGATATGGAATGCTAACTTCAAAAACAACTTTTTTAATTCTGAGGATGTTGCTATAGTGCTCCCCAACATCCTGTGCTACTGAGTTATCTTCTGTAAAGGTTTTATCCTCTTTATTCCTGGTGTCCTGAAATTTCATGAGAGTCTGTTTACATGGGTCTTTTCTCATTCAATGCGTTGGACACTTTCAACCTAAAGACTCATGTCTTTCTTATCCCTGAGAAATTTTCATATTTACTCCTTTTACTTCCTTTCCTCCAATTTTGAAATTCCATCTCTTCAGAACTTCTTTTAGGTGGATTTTGGACACTGAATTTATTTTCATTCTCAACTTCTCTCTTTCTTTTAAATTTCTTTTTGCCTATGTCTGAGATAATCCCCAATTTTTTTGAGGGCCTTTACTTTGACAATCATGGGTTTGATTTCTAAGAATTATTCTTAATTTCTGAATATACATTTTTAAAATTAATATCAACCTACTAATGGTTGCAATGTCTTCTCAAATCTCTCTTAGGACTTTAATTTTAAAATAATTTAAAAGTGGGGATCCCTGGGTGGCGCAGCGGTTTAGTGCCTGCCTTTGGCCCAGGGCGCGATCCTGGAGACCCGGGATCGAATCCCACGTCAGGCTCCCGGTGCATGGAGCCTGCTTCTCCCTCTGCCTGTGTCTCTGCCTCTCTCTCTCTCTCTGTATGACTATCATAAATAAATTTTTTAAAAAATTTAAATAAAATAAAATAATTTAAAAGTATCTTCTCTTCATTTAATAACTTGTTTGTTTTATCACAGAATCAGTTGTTCTCTTTAATTATCTTGGCTATCTTCACTAGTGTTGGTTTTTCTCAATTTTCTTGTTACTTGTGTTCTTTTTGCATTTCTGAGCAAAGGACTAAGTTAATGAATATATGTGGCTGGAGTAGACACCTTTGTCCTTATGTAAGTCAACTCCTCCAGCTGGCCTCTTTGAACTCCGAGTCGTGGACAACTGTGTGGGCCTACTGCCTTCTCCCAAGAGCAGTAGCCCATGCTATACTTCATACCAAATGAAGACTAGTTTATTCTGGGGCACCAAGACACACACTATCTTCTTATTCTTCCTCAGGAAAGACATTCAGTTTCTTTAGAGACTACTTCTGTTTTAGCCTGATTGGGGGTGGTGGTGGCAAATAGAGTTGTCAGTGGGTTTGTGTTGATGGGTTGGAAGTGGGGGAAACAAAGAAGTGACCGCCATAACTGTACCAGTTCTGTACACAGAACTTCAGTTAAGACTCTTGATTTCTGTCCTTTTTCCCAGTCTTACTCTCAGTTGGGGCTGACTACAAAAAAAAAAAAAAAAAAAAAAAAAAAAAAAAGATTTATATTAAAGATCTTACCTGCAAGTCTCACCTGTTAACCTAAACAATAAGGAATTTATTATCTTACATAACAAGAAGACCAGAGGTGGTGCAGCTCCAGGACTTATAATTTTAGAAGCTCAACAACCTCAGCAGATAGCTGATTATTTTTATCTTCCTTCTGATCAGCTCAGCCTGTCAAGCCAGTTATCAAGTTAGCACATGATTGCAGGTTGGCTGCAGCAGCTCCAGTTATCACACTCTCAAGTCAGTGACAGGCAGATAAAGAGATCAGATGCTCCAAGGTATTACCTAAAAAAAATAGCTCTATTGATACATAGTCTGCATACCATAAAACACACCTGTTTAAAGTGTACATTTCAGTGGTCTTTAGTAGACTCATAAAAATGTGTGACCATCACCTCTTATTCTGGAATAGCTTCCTTACTCCAAAAAGAAACTGAGTACCTATTAAGCAGTAACAACCCATTCCCTTCCTCTTTCAACCTTCTCCCCCAACCCCTAGCAACTACTAATCTACTTTCTGTCAATGGGTTTGCCTATTCAGAACATTTCATATAATGTGATTATACACTATGTACACTTCAGCACCTGACTTATTTAACGTAGCAAAATGTTTTCAAGTTTTCCTCATTAAAAAAAAGATTTTTATTTATTTGGATGAGGGAACAAGCAGAGGCAGGGCAGAGGGAGAGGGAGAAAGAGACTCCCTGCTGAGCAAGGAGTCTGATGCTGGCCTCGATCTCAAGACTTTGAGATCATGACCTGAGCCAAAGGCAGACACTTAATCAACTAGCCCCCTGGGTACCCTGTCTTCAAGTTCTATACATGTTATAGCATGAATCAGTACTTCACTTCTTTTTTATTATCATTATTGTAAAATACACAAAACATGAAATTTACCATTTTAACCAATTTAAAGTATAGGATGCAGTAGCATTAAATACATTCACAATGTTGTGCAACTGTCACCACCATCTAGTTCTAGGACTTCCCATCATCCCACTTCGTATCCATTAAACAGTCACTCCCCATATCTTCTTCCCCATGTCCCCTGGAAACTCCGAATCTGCTTTCTGTCTCTACTTATGCTAAGTCTGGATATTTTATATATAAATGCAGTCATACAATAGGAAGCCTTTTCTGTCTGGCTTCTTTCATTAGCATTATGTATTCAAGGTTCATCCAATGTGATAATATATATCAATATTTCATTCTTTTTTATTGCTAAATAACACATCATTGTATATTTAACACAGTATATTGTGTTTATTTGGGCTGAGTGTAGATTTTCATTTTTCTTATATATCAATGGGTAGAATTGTTAAGTCACATGGTAGCTCTATGTTTGCTATTTTGAGGGACTCACAAACTGTTTTCCAAAGTGGCTATCCCCTTTAACATTCCCACCAGCAGTGTCTGAGGGCTCTAATACTCATCCTCACCAATACTTGTTATTGTTCATCTTTTCAGTTATAGCTATCCTAGGAGGTGTGAAGTGGTCTCTTACTATGGTTTTGATTAATGACATTGAGCATCTTCTCATATGCATTTTCACCATTCGTGTACCTTCTTAGGAAAAACACTATAAGTAAACTCTTTGCCTATTTTTTAATTGGGTTACTTGTTACTTTTTATTGTTTTTATTGTTTTATTGTTGACTTGTAAAGAATTCTTTATATACTCTGGATCTATGTATCACTTTGATCAGTGAGGAAAGCCTTTTCCAGAGTCCCCAAAAACCAGTCCCCATAAGCTGTCCCCCAGTTTTCTTTGGCCAGAATTGTGTTGCATGCCCATGGCCAAAGCAGTTACAGGCCAGGAGAATGGGACCATCATGATTGGTTTTAATCCACCTCACAGGGTTGGAGATGGGTCCAGCTCCCACCTGAGCATATGGCTGAGCTGAGTAGGGTAGATAATTTACAAAAGAGGAGAGGGGTTCTGTTAGCAAGAAGAGACTGGCTTTGAGTAGGCAGCTCTACCTATCAGGATCACAACAGGAAATAGCTGAGGCCAAATAGGATAATGTGAGAAGGTTGTATTTACAAGGGGATCTGGCTTAGCAGCCAACTGTTACCACTCTAGTCTTGAAGGGACGAGGTTGGAAGGTGAATCTGGGACAGACGGGTGATACAAACACAGCAACCAGTAATGTCTATTTCAGGTACCCCTTTCCCTGCTGCCTTTCCTTCTGGGTTTTGGGCCATGGTTTTCTCTGCTCTTTTTCCCTGTCACTATTGACATGCTTACTCTTTGTCTTCTAAAATTTTCCCAGTCTACTGAGCTTGCCCTTCTCCATTCATATTCCCAGTGGTATTATGGATTTATTACTTGGGTACCTCTTTACCAGCAGTTCAATGAGGCGGAGAGGGATGGGAGATAAACAAGCATACTAAATCTGGTATCTTGAACTGGAAACTGCTGCCTTTTTCTATGCATATTTTATTTTTTTTAAGATTTTATTTATTTATTCATGATAGACATAGAAAGAGAGAGAGGCAGAGACACAGGCAGAGGGAGAAGCAGGCTCCATGCCAGGAGCCTGACACAGGACTCGATCCCAGGACTCCAGGATCACGCCCTGGGCCAAAGGCAGGCGCTAAACCGCTGAGCCACCCAGGGGTCCCCTTCTATGCATATTTTAAAAACATAATTAAACTCTTTGCATATACGATTTTGCAGCCTATGCTTTTCACTTAAGATGATATAAAAAAGGACGCCTGGGTGGCTCAGTGGTTGAGCATTTGCCTTTGGCTCAGAGTGTGATCCTGGAGTCCCAGGATAGAGTCCCACATTGGACTCCCTGTAGGGAGACTGCTTCTCCTTCTGCCTATGTCTCTGCCTCTCTCTCTCTGTGTGTCTCTCATGAATAAATAAATAAAATCCTTTTTAAAAAGATGATATAAAAAACATTTCCCATTGTTATTAACACTATTCTTTAAAATAATTTTGATGACTACTTTAGGCATGCTGACAACACTGACTCCATCTTTGGCCCTTCATCTTGTTCTCGCCTCTGGTGCACAGATGGTGCCACTTTAGATAATTACCCTGTGACCTCACCACCATGCCCCTTGCTTCATAAGAGCCAGGGATTAAGGTCCAGATAGTCTCAGAGAATGGGGAGGAAGGTAGTGGAGGATAGCTGTGTTCTGCTCTGAATTGTCTGCCCTCTGGCCCCTGTTAGTAAATTACCCTGAATAAAATTCTGTGCAAATGGTACAGAGAGGCTTCCTTCATTTTTTCCATATTAAAGTGCCTTCTCAGGCATAGCTTGGAGGATACAAAAAACAAAAGCAAGCGTGGGTAAAGGGGCGGTGCCAGGGGAGAGCCCGTTGTTGGTGGGGGAAAGCCCAGGTTGGCCAGCTATCTCCTCATGGGGAGCTTTGGCCAGGTCTTTTGAGCAACTTGGACCAGTGTGTAAGTACAGGGTTGCCCAAGCAACCTAGGGAGTGTTAACTATCCTATCCTCAGTGGTGAGGAAAATGCCCCAGGGAGTGCCAGCTATCCTATTTGCAAAGGTGGGGACAAGGAAGTGGAGAAAGTGAATGAGCTATCCCGATGGTAGCTTGGCCATTGATCTATGCCTTACAATAGGCCGTAGAATGGGAATTCCAAATGAGAGAATTGGAACAAACCAGAGAAGCACTGGCTTTGGAAAAGGGTGAATGAGCCTCATGTGCCTCAAATACAGACATTATGTCTGGAAGAATTCAGAGTCAGAAGGAACGGTTAGAAATTAAGATGGCAAAGGTGCATGGGCAGAGAGAAGCATGCACTAAAGTAAGAACTATCCTATCTTAAGAAAATTGGACCCCCCCCCAAAAAGAAAGAAAATTGGACCCCTAAAACTTGGGATCTCTGGGGTAAGTTTTTACCATAAACTTTTTTTTTGAGGAGAGGGAAGGGCAGAGGCAAAAAAAGAGGGAGAGAGACTCTTAAGCAGACTCCACACCCAGCACAGAGATGATATGTGGCATGATCTCAGGACCCCGAGATCATGAGCTAAGCCAAAATCAGGAGTCAACGCTTAACCGACTGAGCCACCCAGGCACCCTAAGTTTTCTATAAGCTTTTTTTTTAATAATAAATTTATTTTTTATTGGTGTTCAATTTACCAACATACAGAGTAACACCCAGTGCTCATCCTGTCAAGTGCCCCCCTCAGTGCCCATCACCCATTCACCCCCACCCCCTGCCCTCCTCCCCTTCCATCACCCCTAGTTCGTTTCCCAGAGTTAGGAGTCTTCCATGTTCTGTCTCCCTTTCTGATATTTCCCATACATTTCTTCTCCCTTCCCTTATATTCCCTTTCACTATTATTTATATTCCCCAAATGAATGAGAACATACAATGTTTGTCCTTCTCCAATTTACTTACTTCACTCAGCATAATACCTTCCAGTTCCATCCACGTTGAAGCAAATGGTGGGTATTTGTCGTTTCTTTTTTTTTTTTTTAATTTTCATTTATTTATGATAGTCACAGAGAGAGAGAGAGAGAGAGAGGCAAAGACACAGGCAGAGGGAGAAGCAGGCTCCATGCACCGGGAGCCGGATGTGGGATTCGATCCTGGGTCTCCAGGATCACGCCCTGGGCCAAAGACAGGCGCTAAACCGCTGCGCCACCCAGGGATCCCGTATTTGTCGTTTCTAATGGCTGAGTAATATCCCATTGTATACATAAACCACATCTTCTTTATCCATTCATCTTTCGATGGACACCGAGGCTCCTTCCACAGTTTGGCTATTGTGGACATTGCTGCTATAAACATCGGGGTGCAGGTGTCCCGGCGTTTCATTGCATCTGTATCTTTGGGGTAAATCCCCAACAGTGCAATTGCTGGGTCGTAGGGCAGGTCTATTTTTAACTCTTTGAGGAACCTCCACACCGTTTTCCAGAGTGGCTGCACCAGTTCACATTCCCACCAACAGTGTAAGAGGGTTCCCCTTTCTCCGCATCCTCTCCAGCATTTGTGGTTTCCTGCCTTGTTAATTTTCCCCATTCTCACCGGTGTGAGGTGGTATCTCATTGTGGTTTTGATTTGTATTTCCCTGATGGCAAGTGATGCAGAGCATTTTCTCATGTGCGTGTTCGCCGTGTCTATGACTTCCTCTGTGAGATTTCTGTTCGTGTATTTTGCCCATTTCATGATTGGATTGTTTGTTTCTTTGGTGTTGAGTTTAATAAGTTCTTTATAGATCTTGGAAACGAGCCCTTTATCTGATACGTCATTTGCAAATATCTTCTCCCATTCTGTAGGTTGTCTTTTAGTTTTGTTGACTGTATCCTTTGCTGTGCAAAAGCTTCTTATCTTGATGAAGTCCCAATAGTTCATTTTTGCTTTTGTTTCTTTTGCCTTCGTGGATGTATCTTGCAAGAAGTTACTGTGGCTGAGTTCATAAAGGGTGTTGCCTGTGTTCTCCTCTAGGATTTTGATGGACTCTTGTCTCACATTTAGATCTTTCATCCATTTTGAGTTTATCTTTGTGTCTGGTGAAAGAGAGTGGTCTAGTTTCATTCTTGTGCATGTGGATGTCCAATTTTCCCAGCACCATTTATTGAAGAGACTGTCTTTCTTCCAGTGGATAGTCTTTCCTCCTTTATCGAATATTAGTTGACCATAAAGTTCAGGGTCCACTTCTGGGTTCTCTATTCTGTTCCATTGATCTATGTGTCTGTTTTTGTGCCAGTACCACACTGTCTTGATGACCACAGCTTTGTAGTACAACCTGAAATCTGGCATTGTGATGCCCCCAGATATGGTTTTCTTTTTTAAAATTCCCCTGGCTATTCGGGGTCTTTTCTGATTCCACACAAATCTTAAAATAATTTGTTCTAACTCTCTGAAGAAAGTCCATGGTATTTTGATAGGGATTGCATTAAACGTGTATATTGCCCTGGGTAACATTGACATTTTCACAATATTAATTCTGCCAATCCATGAGCATGGAATATTTTTCCATCTCTTTGTGTCTTCCTCAATTTCTTTCAGAAGTATTCTATAGTTTTGAGGGTATAGATCCTTTACATCTTTGGTTAGGTTTATTCTAGGTATCTTATGCTTTTGGGTGCAATTGTAAATGGGATTGACTCCTTAATTTCTCTTTCTTCATTTCAGTCTCATTGTTAGTGTATAGAAATGCCATTGATTTTGTATCCTGCCACGCTACTAAATTGCTGTATGACTTCTAGCAATCTTGGGGTGGAGGCTTTTGGGTTTTCTATGTAGAGTATCATGTCATCGGCGAAGAGGGAGAGTTTGACTTCTTCTTTGCCAATTTGAATGCCTTTAATGTCTTTTTGTTGTCTGATTGCTGAGGCTAGGACTTCCAGTACTATGTTGAATAGCAGTGGTGAGAGTGGACATCCCTGTCTTGTTCCTGATCTTAGGGGAAAGGCTCCCAGTGCTTCCCCATTGAGAATGATATTTGCTGTGGGCTTTTCGTAGATGGCTTTTAAGATGTTGAGGAATGTTCCCTCTATCCCTACACTCTGAAGAGTTTTTTTTTTTTCACTCTGAAGAGTTTTGATCAGAAATGGATGCTGTATTTTGTCAAATGCTTTCTCTGCATCTAATGAGAGGATCATATGGTTCTTGGTTTTTCTCTTGCTGATATGATGAATCACATTCATTGTTTTACGAGTGTTGAACCAGCCTTGTGTACTGGGGATAAATCCTACTTGGTCATGGTGAATAATTTTCTTAATGTACTGTTGGATCCTATTGGCTAGTATCTTGTTGAGAATTTTTGCATCCATGTTCATCAGGGATATTGGTCTGTAATTCTCCTTTTTGGTGGGGTCTTTGTCTGGTTTTGGAATTAAGGTGATGCTGGCCTCATAGAACAAATTTGGAAGTACTCCATCTCTTTCTATCTTTCCAAACAGCTTTAGTAGAATAGGTATGGTTTCTTCTTTAAACGTTTGATAGAATTCCCCTGGGAAGCCATCTGGCCCTGGACTTTTGTGTCCTGGGAGGTTTTTGATGACTGCTTCAATTTCCTCCCTGGTTATTGGCCTGTTCAGGTTTTCTGTTTCTTCCTGTTCCAGTTTTGGTAGTTTGTGGCTTTCCAGGAATGCGTCCATTTCTTCTAGATTGCCTAATTTATTGCCGTATAGCTGTTCATAATATGTTTTTAAAATCGTTTGTATTTCCTTGGTGTTGGTAGTGATCTCTCCTTTCTCATTCATGATTTTATTAATTTGAGTCTTCTCTCTTTTCTTTTTAATAAGGCTGGCTAATGGTTTATCTATCTTATTAATTCTTTCAAAGAACCAACTCCTGGTTTTGTTGATCTGTTCCACAGTTCTTCTGGTCTCGATTTTGTTGAGTTCTGCTCGAATCTTAATTAACTCTCTTCTTCTGCTGGGTGTAGGATCTATTTGCTGTTTTTTCTCAGCTCCTTTATATGTAAGGTTAGCTTTTGTATTTGAGTTCTTTCCAGTTTTTGAATGGATGCTTGTATTGCAATGTATTTCCCCCTTAGGACTGCTTTTGCTGCATCCCAAAGATTTTGAATGGTTCTATCTTCATTCTCATTAGTTTCCATGAATCTTTTTAATTCTTCCTTAATTTCCTGGTTGACCCTTTCATCTTTTAGCAGGATGGTCCTTAACCTCCACGTGTTTGAGGTCCTTCCAAACTTCTTGTTGTGATTTAGTTCTAATTTCAAGGCATTATGGTCTGAGAATATGCAGGGGATGATCCCAATCTTTTGGTATCAGCTTGGTATCGGTTCAGACCCGATTTGTGACCCAGTATGTGGTCTATTCTGGAGAAAGTTCCATGTGCACTTGAGAAGAATGTGTATTCAGTTGAGTTTGGATGTAAAGTTCTGTAGATATCTGTGAAATCCATCTGGTCCAGTGTATCATTTAAAGCTCTCGTTTCTTTGGAGATGTTGTGCTTAGAAGACCTATCGAGTATAGAAAGAGCTAGATTGAAGTCACCAAGTATAAGTGTATTATTATCTAAGTATTTCCTCACTTTGGTTATTAATTGATTTAAATATTTGGGAGCTCCCACATTCGGGGCATATATATTGAGGATTGTTAAGTCCTCTTGTTGGATAGATCCTTTAAGTATGATATAGTGTCCCTCTTCATCTCTCACTACAGTCTTCGGGGTAAATTTTAGTTTATCTGATATAAGGATGGCTACCCCTGCTTTCTTTTGAGGACCATTTGAATGGTAAATGGTTCTCCAACCTTTTATTTTCAGGCTGTAGGTGTCCTTCTGTCTAAAATGAGTCTCTTGTAGACAGCAAATAGATGGGTCCTGCTTTTTTATCCAGTCTGAAACCCTGTGCCTTTTGATGGGGTCATTAAACCCGTTCACGTTCAGAGTTACTATTGAGAGATAGGAGTTTAGTGTCACCATGATATCTATTCAGTCCTTGTTTTTGTGGATTGTTCCAACTTCTTCTTAAAGGGGAATTTTAAGAGTCCCCCTTAAAATTTCTTGCAGAGCTGGTTTGGAGGTCACATATTCTTTCAGTTCCTGTGTGTCTTGGAAGCTCTTTATCTCTCCTTCCATTTTGAATGAGAGCCTTGCTGGATAAAGTATTCTTGGTTGCATGTTCTTCTCATTGAGGACCCTGAATATATCCTGCCAGCCCTTTCTGTCCTGCCAGGTCTCTGTGGAGAGGTCTGCTGTTACCCTAATACTCCTCCCCATAAAAGTCAGGGATTTCTTGTCTCTTGCTGCTTTAAGGATCTTCTCTTTATCTTTGGAATTTGCAAGCTTCACTATTAGATGTCGAGGTGTTGAACGGTTTTTACTGATTTTAGGGGGGGGAATCTCTCTATTTCCTGGATCTGAGTGCCTGTTTCCCTTCCCAGATTAGGAAAGTTTTCAGCTATGATTTGTTCAAATACATATTCTCGCCCTCTGTCCCTTTCGGTGCCCTCGGGAACCCCAATTAAACGTAGGTTTTTCTTCCTCAGGCTGTCGTTTACTTCCCTTAATCTATCCTCATGGTCTTTTAATTTAATTTGTCTCTTTTTTCCTCAGTTTCCCTCTTTGCCATCAACTTGTCTTCTATGTCACTCACTCGTTCTTCCACCTCGTTAACCCTCCTCGTTAGGACTTCTAGTTTGGATTGCATCTCATTCAATTGATTTTTAATTTCTGCCTGATTAGCTCTAAATTCTGCAGTCATGAAGTCTCTTGAGTCCTTTATGCTTTTTTCTAGAGCCACCAGTAGCTGTATAATAGTGCTTCTGAATTGGCTTTCTGACATTGAATTGTAATCCAGATTTTGTACCTCTGTGGGAGAGAGGACTGTTTCTGATTCTTTCTTTTGAGGTGAGGTTTTCCTTCTAGTCATTTTGCTCAGTGCAGAGTGGCCAAAAACAAGTTGTATTGGGAAAAGGAGAAAAAGAGAGGAGAGAAAGAAGGAAAGAAAAGAGAAAAAGGAAAAAGAAAAAAGAGAAGGAGAAAGAAAAAGAAAGAGAGAAAAAAAAGGGTGGGAGAAGCAAACAGAAATCTAAAAGCAAAAAAAAAAAAAAAAAAAACCAAAACCAAAACCAAAACAAAACAAAAAAACCACGGGGGAGTATCTTCCGATTCTGTATACTGTTAAGTCCCTTGACTTCCTCTGGAACTTGTCCGTCTAGCTGGTCTTCTGGGGGAGGGGCCTGTTGTGTTGATTTTCAGGTGTTAGCACTTGGGGGAGCTGCTCTGCCCCCTGCCTGGTGCAGGGCTCAGTGGGGGTTGTTTACCCCGTGAGGCCCCAGGAGGAACAACCCCAGTGGCGGGGCCAGCTCTGCAGCCCTGGAGTCAGCCCCCGCAGTAACTCGGAGCTCTCCGTCTGCAGGGCCTGGAGGCTCCGGGCGGGGCCGCTGATCTGCTCAGCTGGGGCAGGAGCGTCCTCGCTGTCCTGGGCCCTCCCGGCCTCTGCCTGTCCCCGGGGGGAGGCCGGATCCCGGGCTGTGTCCTGGCGCCCTGAGCTCCGGGGCCTGCGCTGCTGGATTCGTTCCGGCCGCGCAGCCCCTCCGCGGAGCCTCCCCCGAGCCCCTCCGAGCTGCTCCTGCCCCGCAGCCCCCTCCGCGGAGCCTCTTCCTCCGCCCGAGCCCCCCCCACCCCCGCCAGCTGCTCCCACCCCGCAGCCCCCTCCGCGGAGCCGCCCCCGAGTCCCTCCGAGCTGGGTCCCGCCGCCCGCGCTGCAGCCCTTAGGGAGCTCGGCGCACTCTCCCGGGGCGCAGGTGTCTGTTAGTGTCCCCGGAGCCCGAGGGCATCCCCGCCCTCCTGGGTCCTGCTCCACCTCCCTGCGAGCCCCTTTCCGCCCGGGAAGGTCGGTGCAGCTCCTGCTCCTCCGGGACGGGGCTCTCCTGTCCTGGGGACACTCGCCCCGGCCTCAGCCCGGCTCCTCGCGGGGCCCCTCCCCCTCGGAGGCCTTTTGTTTCTTTATTTCTTTTTCCCCGTCTTCCTACCTTGATAGAAGCGCGAACTCTTCTCACTGTAGCATTCCAGCTGGTCTCTCTTTAAATCTCAGACCGAATTCGTAGATTTTCAGGATGAGTTGAAGGTTATCTAGGTAATTTGGTGGGGACAGGTGACTTGGGGACCCTCCTCTTCGCCATCTTGCCCCTCCCCCCTAAGCTTTTTTTTTTTTTAAGATTTTATTTATTTATTTATTCATGAGAGACACACAGAGAGAGGCAGAACATAGGCAGGTAAGCTCCTCTCAGGGAGCCCAATGTGGGACTTGATCCCGGATCCTGGGATCACGCCCTAAGCGGAAGGCAGAGGCTCAACCTCTGAGCGTCCCCCCACAAGCTTTTAAATGCAAGACTATCCATCCATTTCAGTGAGTTACTAGGTTTCATTTCCACCAATTCAAAGGGTTTTTTTTTTTCTGAATTGTCCATATAGTAGTCATTTAAAAAAAAAAATGTACTGGGGATGACCAAGAAGAAATTGCCACTAGTCAGAAAGTGACTATGAGAGAATATTCTGCAACTAAATTAGTGGAGCTAAGGAGCCACTTTAAGCAAAAGGGCCACAGAGGGTGGCAGCTTGGGTGTTACCACTGTGGGATACTGGGAGACTAAAAGACCCCTGAGGGCACAGTATAGGACTTTAGTGTCTGTCCTTGCCCCTGTGATTAACCAACCCAATGCTATAGAAGCTGCTATGGTGGCTGACTTAAGTGAAACTAGAAGAATCTGTCATAAGGGATATCAATTATAGTTATTTATAGAAGTTTAGTAAGAATGTTTTCCTTGTAACATGACACCATTAGAATCATTGGTTGTATTACCAAGGTCTTGAGTGTGCATTTGAGAGAGATCTGCATAGACTTAGATGTGGCCAGACAACTTGAAGGAACTAAGGTTGACTTTAGGGAGCCAATGAATGACTGTTGGGGGGAAAAATCAGCCTGGTACCTTCCATATAGGGGTTCTGGGAGCCTTACCAGGTAAGTAAAGAGGTCACTTCCTGGCAGGTTCACGATGTTTTAGGGGCCTCAGGAAGAGAGGAAGTAACCCAAATCTATAGACATTGCAAAGGAGTTAATAGCAAGTATTTGACTTGGCTCTGGGCCTTGAAAGGCTGTTAAAGGCACAATCTGAAATTCCTTGTGAGAAGTTCCAGCAGAAGCACCCGGGTGGCTTGGTCGGTTTAAACACCTAACCATTGGTTTCAGTTCAGGCCATGAGCTCATGGTTATGGAGCGAGCGCCAAGTCGAGCTCTGCACTCAGTGTGGAGTCTGCTTCAGATTCTCTCTCTTTTTCCCTCCTGCTCTCCCTTCTATCTCTCAAACGAATACATAACATCTTAAAAGAAAAAAAATTCCAGCAAACCAAATTTAAAAGAACTTAAATAGCCAACCACTATTCTTGCCGCACTTATGTAAATAGGCCAAATTTGTTAAAACTGGGCTTATTTTATAAATAACTTAGTCTTGCTGCCTTTGAGGGTGATTTTAGGAAAGAAATGTTTCAGTAACATACTTTTAGGGCTATTAGATTCTAGTTCTGATTACCTGTCCTTGGATTAATTCTGAATACTTGTCCCGGTTTGCAGTTTACCTACAAAACTAGCCTGGATTCTGAATTCTTCTGGTTTCCTGGTATAGCTGGCTAATTCTCTACCTGATTGTTTGCACACTAAGCACCTGACTTTAAAACCCACCTGCAGGACCACCTCCTGAAATGACACCACTCACTGTTTAACTGAACTGACCTAAAGGATCTCGATGTGAAATGTAGAATAAGATGCTAAGAAGACCCATGAAAGTTCCAAAATAGTAGCTCTACGAAGGATGGGAGCTCAACTTACTACTAGGGAATATGTTTAATTGGACACAAGGCTGTTTCATTCTTCAAATCCTGATCTATGCTCCTTTTCAACAGGAAGAAGCTAGAGTGATTATTACTCCTATCTCTCCAGAATAAGGAATGATGAAAATCCAGGGGTGGTTTTGGCTCATGGGGCTGGACAGCTACTGTGTTATTGCCAAAATAAGATTTGCCATGTCTGCTGCCCATAAAGCATTTCTTATGGGTTTTGCAGATGTTCCTTCCTGTTGTATCAGGAAATGTTTACCTGTCATGGGCTACCTCTTAACGTTGAAGTTCACAGTTGCTTCATCTGTGGGGTCTGAGGAAAGGACCTCTTTACCAGGTCTGGGGGGACCTGTGTTGCTGTGTTGCTGTCTGTATAGCTGCTCTGGTATAGGAATGCAAGTCCCTCCTGCTATCTGGCTCTCAGCTCATCGTGAATGGTGTGTAAAGATTGTGCAGGCCATAAAATGTTGGGGATGGAGTGTAGGAGTGCTGACAACACTGATTCCATCTTTGGCCCTTCATTTGTTCTCCCTTCTGGGCACTTTAGGCAACTAATAGAAGGTCCTTCTAGTGTACAGATGGTATCACTTTAGATAACTATCATGTGACCTCACCAACATGCCCCTCACTCTATAAAAGCTGGAGATTAAGGTCTGGATGGCTGTGGGAAATGGATGGGGGAATTTAGGGTGGAGAATAGCTGCATATGTCCTCTGTTGTCCATCTGTCCACCTACCTGATTACTGCTGTGGATAAGTTGACTGAATAAAACCATGTAAATGGTATAGAATGATTGCTTCATTTTTCCATGTGAAAGCACCTTCTCAGCCTGGAGGATACATTACTGACCCTCCTCTACCTTCTGATAGCTACATAATAGCTCATCACTGGAGGATATCATAACTTATTTTATTAACTCTTTGCAACATTAATTCCTCCCAACAAAACTCTCCACCACTTCTTTGGGTTATTTTAGGTTTTATAAATACTTTCACTACTAAAATGGAGACTCTAGTTAACAATCTGTGCATAAACGGGGCACTTGGGTGGCTCAATGGTGGAGTGTCTGCCTTTGGCTCAGGTCACAATCCCTGGGTCCTGAGATTGAGTCCCGCATTGGGCTCCCTGCACAGAGCCTGCTTTTCCCTCTGCTTGTTTCTCTGCCTCTCTCTCATGAACAAATTTTTTTTTTCATGAACAAATTTTTTAAAAAATTCTGTGTAGAAGTATTTCCTGAAATTCAGAGTTCCCTTAGAATTAGCTTCCTAGGAGTGGAATTACTATATCAAAGAATATGAGCAGTTAAGGCTTTTGAAACCTATAAAAATTTCAAAATTTTTATAGCTTAGGAAGCTTTTTGCCAATTTATATTCTCATCAAAAGTGTGTTAAAGTTCATGTCTCTGCACCCTTGCCAGCACTGAGTATAACATATTTTTCTTTTATATATAAAAATGGCATACTATTGTTTTACTTTGCATTTCTTTCTTTCTTTCTTTCTTTCTTTCTTTCTTTCTTTCTTTCTTTCTTTCTTCTTTCTTTTTCTTTCTTTCTTTCTTTCTTTCTTTCTTTCTTTCTTTCTTTCTTTCTTTCTTTCTTTCTTCTTTCTAAGATAGATCATAAGCAGGGGTGTGGGGCAGGAGGAAAGGGGAAAGGGAGACACAGAGAGACTTGATCCCAGGACCCTGAGATCATGACTTGAATTGAAGGCAGACACTTAACCAACTGAGCCACCCAGGTGCCCACTTTGTATTTCTAGAAGTACTAACGCAACTGATGTTTTTCATTTGTTGAGCATATTTGTGAATTGTCTGTTCACATCACTTACTTTTAAAATAGACATGTTACTGTATATAACTTTGTGAACATATTTTAAATATACTCATTCAGCATTCCTCAAAAACCTATCCTAGTATACATTGAACTTCATTCCATTGCTTAAACTACATGTATTTGTTGATGCCAGAAGTATTTGTGTTCTCTGAATCCCTTCATACCATTCGTATTTTCTATTATCAAGACCATTCTATTCTAAAGCATGATATCCTCTTAACCATGATCTTTTTCCTTCTCAGGTGCTTGTTGGGTTTCTTCTTATTCTAGCAGCCATAGAGCTGGTCCTTGTACTCACAGAAGACTCTGGAGAAGCCACAGTCCCCGCCATTAGATACACCAATCCAAGCCTTTACCTGGGCACATGGGTAAGGCCTACCCCACTCCTGCCCTGTGTATCATCTTCCTACTCATAGTTATCTAGTTAAAATGTACTCTTTTCGAATAAAACTAAGTTCATATACCTTTTTTGAGGGTCTTGTGATGAGGCAAAGTTGTAATGTAGTAGTGGTTGTCATGAGGTTTAATCAAATTTTAGTTTTGTATATTCTTTTGAACACTAACTTCTACATCTTTCTCCCTAGTGTAATTACTAGCTTTGATGACTATAAAAGACAAGATATATATATAAGACTATAAGATACATATCTTACGCCCTCCTATCTTTCCATCTAATATTACACATGAATGGGTGCCAGGCCAGCTGAGACAGAGACCTGCACTCTAGTGGGCCCAGGAGGTTGGCGCCATGACCCTATTCCACTTTGGGAATGACTTCACCCTGGCCTACTTCCCCTACTTCATCACCTACAAACAAGTACAATGTCTGAGTACAATGCCTTCTAGAAATGTGCACAAACCAGGGTCACCTACCTCTTCATGCAGCTGTGCAAGATGCTGTTCCTGACCACTTTTTTTCCTACCTGGGAAGGCAGCATCTATGACTTTTTTGGGGTGTTATGAAGGTCAGCATGGATGCGGCAGTTCTGGTAGGCCTAAACCTTGTCAGGTCCTGGAATGTGCTGCGAAGGAGAGTATAAGATCATGGTTCTGCCTTGGGCTGGGCCACCGCCAAGCTCATTATGTCCCACTGCATCCCCTCTGAGTTGGAGCCCAGGGCATTGAGTTTGACTGGAAGTACATCCAGAAGAGCCTGGACACCAACATCAGCCTAGTTCATTACATCATCTCATATGCCCAGGTCTGGATGATAACATGCTACAACCTATACTGTACTTTTCAGCCAGCAATATTCCTACTGATGTTCTTTAACGTCCATGAGGCCTTCGTTATGGAGACCTTCATCTACCTCTGTTCCCTGGGCAGCTGGACAGCACAGCTGGCCGAGCAATGGTGACAAGCCTGCTGGCCCTTAGCACCCTAGCTCTGTGTGTCACCATTGTCAACATGCACTCCTAGGCTTGGTGTGCCAAACATTTATACACCCTTTCCTTGCCTCCAGGCTTCAGTAAAGTAAACAGTACTTGGAAAGTTAAAATAATAAATATATAAAATATAATTATACACATGAAAGTCAAGTTTATTGATGTAAAATAATTTATTAAGTATCACTGAGTCTAGGAAACCAACATTTAGTTATATTTAAATGAGATGTTACAAGGCAAGTTCTATTGCTTAGTTTGATATTATTAGAAAATCATATAGACAACTTGGACCTCTCCAACAGAAATTGCCTCCCAGGGGGACTGCTATAGTACCTGAAATTAACTCCCTTGGGTCTTGAAAAGACTTTTCTGGCTCCCAGGGTAACTCCATTAAACGCAAAAGGTGACCCACTGTGTTCTTGGCTAACTCCCCACCCAAGTGTAGTGAATAGAGATGGGGTGGGGAAGAGGGTCCCAGGGAAAATGGATATCCTAAAAGAAGAAATTAGATTGTATCAGGGAGGACGTCTACAATTTGGCATTTGTATTGTCTGCTTGGCCAGCCTTCTAAAGGAGCTTGATATAACTAATCAACCCACCATTCTTCTGTCTCTCTGGCATTTTTCTTGCCTCTTGTCCTTGGTTAGTAATGATATTTTTTGGAACTTGATGTGACTTTCTCTCTAGCTCCTGGTTTTGCTGATCCAATACAGCAGGCGATGGTGTATACAGAAGGATTCTTGGTTCCTGTCTCTATTCTGGATTCTCTCAATACTCTGTGGTAGTTTCCAATTTCAGACTCTGATCCGGACACTCTTAAAGGTAAGGAGGAAAGAGAGAGTGACATGAGGAGGTATTGTTGAGCAACTTCTAAGAGTAACTGACATGGAGTCAGTTGAACTCTGGGATAATTATGTTTAGGGGATTTTATGATAGGCTTTAATCACAAGCATTGACCTACATAGGCCATTTAGACTTAATTTAGAAAAAGGCTCGTTTTCTCTATTTTTTGTTTTTGTTTTTTTCTTCTCCATAGGACAGCAATTCTAACTTGGCTTACTCCTGCCTGTTCTTCATCGGCTATGCACTACAGATCCTGGTCCTGATCCTATCAGCATTTTCAGAAAAAGATGCCTCCTCAAATGTGAGACTCTAAATATGCCCACCTCATGTATTATTTAACTGGACATTGCCTTGACACATGTAACTTTGAGATGCTAAGGCCTCATGGAGTTCCTACAAGCCTGGAATATAGCCATGTAGACCATCTGTGGCTTAAAGAAACAGAAAGTGGCTAGCATAGGGAAATACTCTTTTATGAGTATGGAAATACTTTTACGCTGGCCCACCAATCCTCAGCATAGACAATTCATTCATGTATCTATGCAGAAAATTGGATTTTTACTGGTGACTTTAGGGTCTCCAGATAAACATTTGTTGTCCAATATACCTCAGTATTATGTCTACTTTTTAGCATAACATATCTAGAAAAATCAGAAATATATAAAATATAATTATACTGAATTATACACATTCTGATTTTAGTCCCACAAAGTTCCTGTTTCAAATTTATTTACTTTTTGATTTGTGTGTGTGTGTGTGTCTTGCAGAATCCATCATTCACGGCCTCATTTCTGAGTAGCATTACGTTTAGTTGGTATGACAGGTAGGAAATGCCTGGTGTGGGCTATCCATATCCCTACCCCCTCATTCTTCTGAAAATGATGTAAATCTTCATTTAATTTAATTTTTAAAAATATTTTAAAAATTTATTTGAGAGAGAGCATGAGCAGGGGGAAGGGGCAGAGGGGGAGAAGGAGAAGCAGGAAGCATGATGCAAGACTCAATCCCAGGACCCCGAGATCATGACCTGAACCAAAGGGAGACACTTCAGCAACTGAACCACCCAGGCATCCCTGGAAATCTTAATTTTAAAAATGCTTCCTGAGGCCTCCATTTCTCCTCTACTTAGAGTCCGAGAATGTTGACTTAATAGATCTATTTATTTCAGAGTGGCATGTGGAGGAGACGATGGAGGGGGATTTGCTTATGGTGGCCTGGAGGTTCCATAGAGAAAAGGAAGGATGTTAGAAAAAAAGAGGCAGAACGACAAGAAAAGGGACATTTGGTGGCAGGCAGTGTGGCACAATCTGGAGGGTAAGAGGTGAGCTAGCTAGCCTGGGCTATCAAAGGATCTGCAGCCAACATTCTTGGCCTTTGTAGTTCCATGGGCCCCTGTGCAGGCTGGTAATGTCTAGGGATGCCTTCTCAGATATAATGTTTTCAACACATAAAGTAAAAGGTACAGGGTTACAAAGGAAACCAAATATATTAAAATATGATCAGTTAAATATTTTTTAAAACTTGTGATAAAGTAACACAAGTGCTTCTTTATGAATGTGTTAAATAACAAGATCTAGTGATGAGGTGAACAATGACCACAATCTCCAAGTAGCAATGAGTGTACACACACCATGAAAACACTGTGATGTCTCCCAGTGTCAAAGGAACAGGCACTCTTGTTTACAACTGTTTGGTTGCCGCCATTCATGTTATAAAGAAAGACTAACTTTCAGTGAGAAGCTTAGTGAAAATAAAGATGTAATATATTTTTTGTATCCATATTCTCAAATACCAGGTTGATGGGCCCTGATGTAGAGAGATAGCACAGAGGAGGCTTCCAGGGCTGCTTGGTTCCTGAAGGGCATTGTGAAGGCCCCTCAGGGAGATGCCAGAGGGGCAGAGAGGCAGCCAGTGTTTGAGGAAGTTGGAGGAGGAGGAGGTGATGATGCCCTTCTGGCTTTTAATTCAGCAGTGCTGCTCCTCTTCCCTTCTTGTCTGATTCTACACTCCATCACCTGTCCCATCCGTTTCCTGCCCTCCCTACAACTCTGTCAAGTTTGAAGGGCCAGGAGATGGAGTAGTGGGCCTCCTCCCATCCTCTGTCCCTCCATCTCAGAACTGCGGGTTGGGGGTGGAGGCCGGTTTTAACAGAAGCAGGAAGGACACTGCCCCGACCCAGCCTGTAGGGTCTCAGCCTGTGGGTCACTCTGGTTCCAGCATTGTTATGAAAGGCTACAAGCAACCTCTGACACTGGAAGATGTGTGGGATGTTGATGAACAGATTACAACCAAGGCACTGGTCAGCAAGTTTGAAAAATATATGGTAGAAGAGCTGCAGAAGGCCAGAAAGACCCTCCAGAAACAGCAACAGAGGAACACCCAGGGGAAGTCTGGAGAAAGGCTGCATGACTTGAACAAGAATCAGAGTCAAAGCCAAGATATCCTTGTTCTGGTAACTTTCCCATGATGTCTGTGTGAAAGTGCTCTGTGTTTCAGGCAAGACAATATCAGTGTCCTAGTGATTCTGTCCTGACATTTTGATAGCACTTTATACATTGCAGTGCATTTTATATTATGTGTAGTATTCATAACATTAGTAATACCTTTGTGATGGGTACATGTCAATATAATGTGCTATTCTTTCTCCTTTTGGGCATATTTGAAATTTTCTATAATATGTCTTTAAAAATAGAAAAAACCAATACCTTAGCATTGCCAGAATTTGCAATTTGGTGGGCTTTAGCATTAGCAGTTAATTCACTTATTTATTCACTCAAGTACCAAGTATCAATTGTCAGAGAATATTCTGGGCACTGGGTACAAGGAATAGCCTGAAGGAGTCCTCTTTATAGAGCTGGAAAATAAATAATAAACCAATACATGTTACTCTCTGAGAGTAACAAATGATATTAAGAATAAATAAAACATGTTCATGTTTTGCATGAAGTAACTTTAGGATGGTAGGAGAGACTTTTCAGAGGAGGTGACACTTGAGCAGAGACCCAAAGTCTGAGAAAAGTCCACCTGTGGGACCATCAGAAGGAGGTATAATCCAGACCAATGGAGCAGGAGTGTGAGGCTGAGGGGAACACGTTTAGTTTGTATGGAGAACTGCAAGAAGGTCCCGGGGCCTGGAGAAAGAGGCTGAGTAGGGGGTGAGATGAATTCAGGGCAGCAGGCAAGGCCTGTGCTGTGTAGACCCTTGTGGACCATGGTAAGGAGTCTGGGTTTAATGGAAGGTTTTGAACAGAAAAGTAATGTGATCAGATTTATATTTTAAAAATGCATCTGGGCTGCTGCCGGGAGGATAGATGGTTGAGGGGCAAGAGGAGAAGCTGGGAGGCAGCCTGGGGCAGATGGCCAGGCAAGAGACTGATCAGATGGGATCTCAGTGACAAAATTATAAGAGGAAGTCACTGGTAGAAAAAACCTGGAAACTGAGGCTGAGAAACTGAATTTGGGGCTTGATGAATAGAATGAAGAGGCCAAATCACAGGAAGAGGAAGAAGCTGGTGAGTGAGCAGTAATGTCCCATGTATTAGATTCCCAGGGCTACCCCAACATGGTACCTCAAACTGCATGGCTTAAAACAAACTTACTATTTCACAAAGGAAGCCAGAAGCCCCACATAAAAGTATCAGCAGGGCCACGCTCCTTACAAAACCCATAGGGGAGAAACTTTCCTTCCTTCTTCTATGTTCTAGTTTTGCTGCTCTTTGGTTTATGGATGCATCACTCCAGTCTGTACCTCTGTCATCACACTACCATCTTCTCTATGGGTCTGAGTCTCTTCTCTTACAAAGACACCAGTCCTACTGGAGTAGGGCCCACCCTAAGAACTTCAACCTCACTTGATTACATCAGCAAAGGCCCCATTTCCAAATAAAGGCACATTCTAAGGTACTGGTGGTTAGAGTTACAGCATATTTTTTGAGGGAACATAATTCAACCCATAATATCCTACAACAACCACAAGCAAGAAAAAACAAAAAGTCTTAAAAATTCTCATGTTCATACCCTTCCTGGCAGGCCCCCTACTTAGAGTCTGTTCTTTGTTTTTTATTTTTATTTTTTTTTAACATGGTATTTTTACCAGCTTAGTGGCCTGGTTTTCTCACCCAAGATAGATCAAGAGTATTGGAATGGGGAAGGAAACCAGTGACGGCAGCTGGAAGGGTGCACAGTGGCAGGCAGTGAGAAGACCAAAATCTGTGCAAAGAAAGCAACGGGATTCAGAGGCTTAACACTGGAGTCATGCAGTGTGAGACAAAAGTTTACACTACGTGACTGTGTAAGCACTGTTGTTTGGTTTTATACCTAGGAAGAAGTTAAAAAGAAAAAAAAGAAGTCTGGGACCACAGAAAAGTTTCCCAAGTCCTGGTTGGTCAAGAGTCTCTTCAAAACTTTCTATGTCATACTCTTGAAATCATTCCTACTGAAGCTGGTGTTTGACCTTCTCACGTTCCTGAATCCTCAGCTGCTGAAGTGAGTCCTGGACCTTGGCTAGTCCTTCAGGGCCTCCTCTGCCACTCCCCTCCCTGCTTGCCCCTTAGATATGCAGGCAGGAGTTTATTAAATTCCCATTGTTTAAAATGCTCATAATATTCCTCCACCTTCCAGTGTTGCGTTCACGAAAAGCACAGGGCTGTTCTAAAGATCTAAAATACTAGGTCTTTTAGCTTCCCTCTTTCCTACATCCCTCCCCTCCTAGGAAGCCAGGTTCTTGTTAGAGACTCTTGTTAAACAGAAGTGACCTGGGAGGAGGCATGCCCAAGAGGTGGGCAGCATAATCCAACAGAGCCTTATACCTAGTGTCTATAACCCCATCTCTACAGCCACAGCCTTTGGTGGGAGGTTTAGGTTAATCATGACAAGACTTTGTAGTCTGCTGGAATCTATAGGATGAATTCTCCTTTAGGGGAAGTTCGAACTCACATTGGATCCATGTCCTACTACCCCCTGGTAAGTAGGGGAAGACCGGGCCGAAGCATTGCATGCAGCACCAGGTCTAAAGAGCGTTTCTTTCATTATCCCTGCTCACAGCCATGGGTCATCATCTCTAATCTCTTGCTGCTAGCCCTCCAAGCAAAAGCAAAAGCCCTGATGCAACTGTGAAGTTTAGGTCTTCCAACAGTATTGGACAATTCTGGTCACTTTTGAAGCTGGCTGTGCATGAGGAATGTGAACAATCCTTGGAGACCTGATGGGCTCATTTATTTGATTTTGATTTGGCAGGTTGCTGATCTCCTTTGCAAATGACCCAGACATGTATGTGTGGACTGGGTATTTCTATTCGGTCCTCTTCTTTGTTGTGGCTCTCATCCAGTCTCTCTGCCTTCAGAGCTACTTTCAAATGTGCTTCATGTTGGGTGTAAACGTACGGACAACCATCATGGCTTCCATATACAAGAAGGTAGGTGGATTGTGTTAGACATCACTGAAGAAAATTCCCTTAAGTGTGAGCATTTATTCCAAGACTGAGGAAAACTTTGATAGAAATGAAAACTGATCTTAACATTCGATTCTAACTAACCAGATAACCTCCTTTAGATTTTTCTTTGAAAATTGTGAAAAGTGGATTCACGGACATAGAGCTTGTGCGTGTTCAGGGGACATGGGGGAGGATGCACTCTAGAGAAAAGCTGGCAAGCCGTTCTCTGCCTGGGATCTGCCTTTTAGCCTTGAAGGCTCGTGTACCTGTCTCTCTCTTCTTGCTCTCTTGACAAAGTGAGAACACCTTGGAAAAGAATGTAAGATTAGAATATTCAATTTGACAGCACATATACTGATAATGGAAAGAATATAAGATCAGAAAAGAAGCTGACCAATGGCAAACTCTTAAAATCACCATTTAAAATGGATACTACTTGAAACCAGGTTCATAAGACATGGTGTATTTATCTCTGTTACGATTTTGCCATAGACTAGAATGCTCTATGGGCCAGGGCTCTACCTCCCCAGACCCAGTTGCCTAGAGACTACTTTTTCTAATCTTTAGCATCTGACCACCCCTTCTCTGCCTGACTCCTTTTTTCATTTTGTAAATACATGCTCTCTGGTTACTGAGTTCTGCAGACTTGGGAAGTTTTTCATTTCCTTATGATGATTTTGCTAACCTTCCCTCTGCTGTGTTGCATTTAACCTTTAACTTTTTCAGAGCAACTGTATTTTCCTCGTGTCCTAGATACCAAGGTGAAATCTCATTTTGTCCCTTGAAAAATAGAATCAATTCTATCTCAATAAAAAATAAATAAAAAGAAATGAAAATACAATAGTTACTGTCAGTGACTACAAGCCTGAGGGAAAAAAAATTCATATGTGAGGAGATAGGACTTTTTGTAGAATAGAACATTAAACTCCAATTGCCTTTTCTTCCTCTCTTTCTTGTGCCACTAGCGTTTTCTATCATAATGATTTTCTGTTACGGTTCCTGGTTCTCTCCTTTGCGTTTGTCTCTTAAAACCAATGTGTCATTGTCTTCCCTGAACAGATGTTGCCTTGTCCAGAGACCCAGACAGAGAGTCCAAAATGTCTAGATCAGAAGTCTGGTCAAGTCTTTCAAACTCCCTCCTGAGTACCCTCACACTAGAATTCGGACTTCCCCCCAATTTTTTTAATCCCTTTATTTCCTTTGGAGATACTGGATTTCTGCTCATTTGCAGGGTATCGGGTCACTAACCAGGCTATCTCAGCCATTTCTATGAATGTACACTTTTACAATTATGGTGGTTCATTCCTAAATATATTCTAAGTTTTGCAACTGTTACAGTTCATAAAGAATTTGTAAAATGGAACTCTTAATAAGACTTTTAGTCAAATAAATATTCCTACTAAAATAGAATTTAAAACTGATTTCTAATGGCTAGACAATGCTTCATTTATGAAATGTTATGAAACACTTTTTATATCCATTATCAATTCATGGCCTTGTGAAGTAACTGCATTATCTCTAATTTACAGAGAAATAAGACTTAGGTCATTGCAATGCCTACAATCATATAGACAGGTATTGCCCTCAGATGAAGGCAATTAGAACTAAATTAATGCCTTTTCGACTGTACTGAGATTTACTGAGAATAGAAAAATGATGACCTTGAAGGGTAATTAGTTGGTTTGGCTTTTTGGTTTGTTTTGGGGAGGGGGATGTTTTTGTTTTCCATATCAAAGAGGAAGCATAGCCACAGACTGATTTCTCTAGAAACTTAATGGCCTAATGTTTTGGGGAATTTTCCTCATTTTACTGTATAACCAAGAATCCTGTTATGTTCCAAAGAAGTATGTGTTGGTGGATTAAGATGACAGTTGAGCTTCCAGGAAGAGGATGGAGGATCCCTAGGACCACCTAAAGGTCTATACTGTCTTTTGTGTGAATTAGAAAGCTCTCCTTCCTCCAGGAAGATGTAGCCCATGCCAGGTGGTTTTTTGTTTTTTTGTGAACTGGTTTCAGTGCCCCCACCTCAAGTTCCTTGGCTGGATGCCCCCACCTCAAGTCCCTTGGCTGGGTGCATTTGTGCAAGGCACCGTTGTAAGTGACAGACCTGTGGAGATAAATCTTTTGGTCTCTCTAACATGAAAACAGGAGCCAATGCTATGTGATTCAGCATCTAGATATTGTCTGCAAATTCCTGACAATAAACAAATTTTGCTTCAAATGCATGAACCGCACAGCTTTCCTCTTCATTCTGAGACTTCTGTCCTTCTTGGAAATGGCTGCAACTTCCTTTTAAGAACATGGCTCCAAGTAACACTGCCACAACCAAATCTAAAAGGCCAGAGTCAATAAGTGATTCCTCCCTTCCTATCAGCCTTCAGTATCTGATTCCATACTGTGTGCCATGTGATATGGTAGTGAAATGAACAGATGTAGCCCTTGTTCTCATTGAGTTTACGTCTGGTGGAGAAGTAGAAAAATGACATCATTACAGTTCAGTATGATGAATGTAATGCCAGAAGTAAGCCCCGAATGTTCTGGGAGTACACAGAAGGTACTGGTATCTAACCCAAACTCAGGAGTCCAGGAAAGTCTTCTCAGAACAAATTCCATCTAAACTGACACTAAAGAAAAGGAATTTTCTGAGCAAAGAAATGTGTATATTGGGGTAGGGTTGGTAAGGGGTTCAAGGAGGTAGAAATAACCTGAAAGAGGAGTCAAGAATGAGAGAAAACTCTGTATAAGGTTGGGAGGCAAGAAGGCAGAGCCCCTTGGAAAAGTTGTGTCTATTGTTCCCAATTCCAATCTTTATCTTTAGGCGCTGACCCTTTCCAACCAGGCCAGGAAGCAGTACACCATTGGAGAAACAGTGAACCTGATGTCTGTGGATGCTCAGAAGCTCATGGATGTGACCAACTTCATTCATCTGCTGTGGTCAAATGTTCTCCAGATTGCTTTATCTATCTACTTCCTGTGGGCAGAGCTGGGACCCTCCATCTTAGCAGGTGTTGGGGTGATGATACTCCTAATTCCAGTTAATGGGCTACTTGCCTCTAAGAGTAGAGCTATTCAGGTAAAGAAACTGAGTCACACTGGGGATATATATACCTTCTTCAAAGTCTAAAAGTCTTTTGTTTAACTCTTGGGTATTTGGGCAGGCAAAGCTGATGGAAGACTTTCCAGCATTCCACATGAACGTGGTTTTCTCTATCTTCCCCTTTCATCTTTTGACCAATCTTAAGGTTTATATTCTCTTTATTCATGTTAGAGGGCAGAGAGGGGAGAGCTGTCCAGAGACCCTGCACATAACTCTTCTACCCTGCTCTGATAGGCTGTTTTTTTTTTAATTTTCTATTTTTTAAAGAAGATTTTATTTTTAAGTAACATCTACACCCAACATGGGGCTCAAATCTATAACCCTGAGATCAAGAGTTGCATGTTCCACTGACTGAGCCAGGCAGGTGCCCTAGGGCTGTTCTTAGAATAGTTATGATTGGCCCTGTTTTCCCCATCATAGCAATACAAACCAATCATGCAGAGCAGACACATGAGTGACCCAAACTTTAAGCCTAAAGTTGGCAGGGTTCCCTGCAGACAGTTCTTTGATCTGCCAGGAATCACAGATTGGGTGGGAGGACTGGATGCTGTATGTGATACATTCATTCATTCCCTTTGTGTTCCTTTAGTTACAAATAATTATTTTTAAAAGATATAGTGTACATGCTATTCTGGGAACAGGGCAGCAAATTAGACAAAGCTCTTGTTCTTGTGGAGTTTACATTCTTCTATAGTGGAAATTTAGGCCATAAATAGAAGCAAACAAGAAAACTATCAGGTCATGATAAATGAAACAGGGTGATATGATAGCAAGTGAGTGGATGGTGGTTTTAGATGACAGGGTCAGGAAAGGCCTCATACATGTGAGGGTACATGTGAGGGTACAGTCAGGAGCCTGACTGTGAAGGAGCAAGTTCCCAGAAGTATAACCTGGGAAGAGGGCAAGCCAGGCAGAGCCTGCAGGGGCAGACATGAACTTGACACGTTTAAGGATCAGAATGAAGACAGGTGTGGCAGGAGCAGCCTGGACAAAGAACACGGTGGGGAGAGACGCATCCCAATCCCGGGCACCTCAAGTTCTTACCGACTGACATCTACAAGTGTCACCAGCACAACCTAGCATCCATGGCAAATCCGAACCGTCTCACAAAGAAGTGTGTTTTGTTTTACTTTTTCCTTGACAGGTAAAAAATATGAAGAATAAAGACAAACGTTTAAAGATCATGAATGAAATTCTCAGTGGGATCAAGGTGAGAAACTGAGGAGGAGCAGGCCCTCCATGTAAAATGGTGGCAGCAGCAGCAAAGGGTTCTTGGCCTCAACAAAGCCTGGTAGGGGTTGTGAACAGCTCCTTCTGGGCCTGAGATGTGTCACAGGACTCCAGGCTCATCTGTCCACAAGTCTCCAAGTCTCTTGCTTCTCCTTCTAGCTGTTTCAGGCCCTCTTTCAAACCTGGATTTCTGTTTATTTACCTTAAATGTTTGTTTGTTTGTTTGTTTGTTTTTATGTTTTTCTGTAGAAATTGTCAAATGCACACAAAAGTAGAGAATGATCTCATGAGACCCAGTGGACTTCTCACCCACATCTACCAATTATCAGCATGATCTGATCTGTGTATCCACTTCATGCTCTGCTAGATTATATTTAAAGCAAATCCCAGATATCTTGTCATTTCATTCATAAATACTTTGTATGTTTCTAAAAGACTTTATTTTTTAACATAGCCACAATACCATTAGTATACCTAAAAAAGATTACTCATTTTTTTGGGTACTGCTAAATTTTCCCGATTGCCTCATATGTCATTTGTTTGCTGAATTAGCTGGAATAAGGATCCAAAAAATGTCCAAACATAGCATTTAGTTGCCAGTTCTTTGAATCTATAATAGACTCTTTCCTTTTGTTTTGTTTTTTTAATTCCTTTTTTGTCATATTGGAGAAATCAGATTGTGTTGTTTCCTGTATTTCTTATAAATTAGCAATCAGATCTAGAGGCTTGATTAGTTTTTTTGTTGGTTTGTTTGTTTGTTTTTGTTTGTTTGGTAGGGGTAGGGAGGAAGGATACTTTCAGAGGGTACTGTATAGATATGATCCAGGTATTGTCAGTCTGATTCACCCCTTAATAGGTTTCCTGCTGTTATTCTTCTTCTTTTTTTTTTTTTTTTTTTTTTCTGCCATTCTTTCACTTAGAGCAGTGATTTGTGGCCCTGGAAACACATTTTGACCCCCTGGGCAGTTTGTAAAACCCACTGAAGTTTGGGCTCTAATTCAAGCCATTTAAATTAGATTCTCTGATGTTGAGGCCTAGGCATACATATGTTTTAAAAGCTCCCCAAGTGATTCTAATATGCAGCCAACATTGAAAACTATCATAAGAGTTCTTGCATCCATGAATGATCATTACCTTGATCTATTATTTCATTAGGAGCAAAAGAGTGAAATTTTAGTTCTATTAAATTTTAGTTCTATTAATCTTTGGCAATGATTAGCTGGAATTCTATAATGAAGAATTATCTTTAATCAACTAGTTAGTTACCCTAAAATAAATTTTGTACAGGACAGGCAAGATAAATGCTTGCTTCATTCCCTCTATTGACCAGCTTTCAAAATAATGCATTTACTCCCACAAAGGTCACCAAGATGTTATTTTTTTTAACATTTGTGTTGTTTTGAATTCAAGGATTTAAGTGTTATCCTAAACTTTTTGAAAATGAAATGGAGGCCTCTTTTAATCCCTGATATTTCTCTACACAGAGCTCTGATATGCCTTCTTGCTAAATCTAGTAAAATGAAAAGATAGCTCTGACTTTGCATCTCTGTTCTAACACTTGCTAGCTTGGTAACTTTGGTCAAGTTAATTAGCTTCAGGATCCCTGGGTGGCACAGTGGTTTAGCGCCTGCCTTTGGCCCAGGGTGCAATCCTGGAGACCTGGGATTGAATCCCACGTCGGGCTCCCGGTGCATGGAGCCTACTTCTCTCTCTGACTATGTCTCTGCCTCTCTCTCTCTCTCTCTCTCTGTGTGTGTGTGTGTGACTATCATAAATAAATAAAAATTTTAAAAAGTTAATTAGCTTCTTCAGCCTGTTTCTTTATCACTAAAATTGATACAATAATTCTGCAAAAATCAGGGATTCTCCTTGGTTTGCCCAGAACTTTCTGGGCTTAGCACTGAAAGCCCCATGTCCTAAGCAACCCCTTAGACCCAGGTAAACTGAGACAATTGATCACACTAAGGTTGTTATAAGGATTAAGTAAGATAATGTGTATAAGCCATTTTGTATATAGTAGGTTGTCAGCAAATGCAGCCTATCTTTCTATAATCATACTTTATAATCTGGATTTCTACCTTCCATCCCCCGTTTTGGAGAACACATCCTAAAATCTGGGCAGATGAGCCCTTTTGGGGCAACGGTGTGAGCTGTGCTGTTTTCTATCCTCTTAGATCCTGAAATATTTTGCCTGGGAACCTTCATTCAAAAACCAAGTCCACGAACTTCGGAAGAAAGAGCTCAAGAACCTGCTGACCTTCGGGCAGATGCAGTCTGTAATGGTGTTTCTCTTATACTTAACTCCGGTCTTGGTGAGTGACAGCAATCAATGGGCTGGGAAGAGGAAGCTGCCAATCAATCAGCTGCCTGAAGGGGAAGGTTCTAGATAGGCTGCCCAGTGCTGTAGGCCTAGCCCTCAAATCCAGGGAGTTCTGGCCCCTCCTCACTTTCTCAGAGCCACTATCCCTACCTCGTGCCCCAGCTCTAGTTTCACCCCAGTGTACAATTTGGTGCTCTGGCAGCCCAGAGCAAGTTTCCAGAATGGTTGTCATCAATGAGGTATCCAGGAATGGTTTGCATAGGAGACTTTCTATCTTCTTGAGGAGGCTGTGTGGATTTAGAGTGGGAAGGAACACCAATATCGGAGCCAGGAGACCCAAACTATGGTCTCAGTGATACCATTAACTGACCTTGTGACCTCAGGCAAGATGTTTCCTCTCCTCTGGGCTCCACTTTCTCAGCTGTAACACAAGAAGATTGAGACAAAAATTCCTAAAGCTCCTTCAACTCTGATATACCATGTTCCTGAGTCTTAGCATAAGGCCGCTTGGACCCGTTTAGGAATGAATTCCTCGTGACCTTGCTTCTCCAGGTGTCTGTGATCACGTTTTCAGTTTACACTCTGGTGGACAGCAATAATGTTTTGGATGCAGAGAAGGCATTCACCTCCATCACCCTCTTCAATATCCTGCGCTTTCCCCTGAGCATGCTCCCCATGGTAATCTCCTCACTGCTCCAGGTGGGTAGGATCTCTCACTGCTGCCTGATTATCTCTGGTTAAAAGCCTTATGTTCCAAAGTGACTAGCCTCTCAGAGTGCACGTCTAGCTTCTGCTGGTGAACTTTCAATTAGAGACCTTTGTTTGGTCTTAGTAAAAACCAAGTAAAGACCAAGACCAAGTAAAGACCAAGACCAAGACCAAGTAAAGACCAACAAACTTGGAGACCAAGTTTGATCTTAGTAAAATCACAAGCTCTCTGAACCCTAATTAATCTGACTATAAAATGAGGATAATCATACCAATCTTCTCTACCTCACAGGGAGAGAGTGCTTGTGAGAGCATTTAGTGAGATGATGGTGATGAGCCCTGGTACCTGGAACATTTTTAAGCCCCTTTCCCAGCCTGGTTTCCCCCACATTTTTCCAGGGCTTTGGGGTATTTATAAGCATTAGGGAAATATGGCACAAAGGGAAAGAAAAGACATTGTCTTGCATGAAGCTATGTAAGGGTAAAACTGAATGCAGTTCTTGAGCTTCGAGCTGTCAGTTTGGAGTTTAAGAGATCTTGGATGGGCCAGAGGCAGTGTCTGAGTCCTGCAAAGTGAGCATAGACACTGAGATGGACCAGGTACCAGACCTCAGGAGGACATTCATGGGACAGGAGGTAGACTGGTGAGGTGGCCAGGAAGATGGAGTGTAGTGATATGCATTTACCCAGGCAGTGGCTGGCTCAGACCACAAGAGTGACCCCCTGTCCTGGAGGGAGTGAAGAAAGGCTAACAGATTTGACTGATAGAGAAACAGCAGGCTCTTTTTAGATGCAGTTAGTTTACTACACAGATAACCAAAGCAAAGTCAGCAGAGGTGTCCACTCCCTTCATCCCCATCTCACAGGATGACCATGCACCCCTGCTGTGTGGCTCCCTGTGTCTGAGGAGCTGATTGGCTGCAGCAGCACCCACACAGTTTTGTAGCCTACAGCGGTGCTCAGGAGGGAGCAAGGCAGAGAGTCTGCTCCTTCATTAGAACCCGGGTGGCAAGGAGAAACCATCTTATGACAGGTTCCCTGGAAATAGGGAGGCAAGTGAGAAATGTCCTTGTAAAAGCTCCCAAGAATTCCAAGTTCTCATTGTTTCTGGAGACTACAGGATGTCTGCCAATGCTTGGGTCAGCTGTGGTTTAAACCTGGCCTATGTGGAGATGTGAAAGGTCACTATGGTGCCGTGGCCAATTCCTCTATAAAGGGTCCTAGTAGTGGCTCAGTTAGGACACCAGATGAGCCCAAGGCATGGATACTCAAGTACAGAAGAGCACATCTGGGGCCCAGTTACCAAAACTAGACAGAAGTTAGGGTTTTGTCTTAGAGGAAGGCAGAAGACAGTTTCCGGAACCAGGTCCAAAGATTGGAGAGATGGCAAGAGAGTTGACCCCCAAGTTTTCTAAGGGGCTGAAACAGAGCATCTTAATTTCCTTCTGTCTCTTGAGGCTGAGGTGTGGATGAGTCTGTGGTAGGTGTCCAGAGGGTCCAGCTGTGGCAAATGGCAAATCATTGGCTAGAAACTCAGCAGGTGGACTGCTTCCACATCCAGGGCTGATGGCAAAGTCAAAATTCTCTCCCTGCTTGTGCTTGTCATTGGATTTTTTTATTCTTCAGATCCCTTGTGTCCCTCTCTAGGCCAGCGTTTCCAGAGAACGCCTGGAAAAGTACTTGGGAGGGGATGACTTAGACACATCCGCCATTCGACGTGACAGCAGTTCTGGTAATAGATCTGAAGCTGCTCCCCAAGCTTAGCCACAGAGCTGGCACCTGAACTCAATATCTGGGGCCTCTGGGCGGCAAACTGATTGAAAGGGAGACCTGGGAGTTTATCTTGAAACCCACCTTTACATAATAAGCTTGCTGTTTTTACTTAAATTATGCTTTCATTTAGAGCAGAGTACTTAGCCAGATTGCTAAACAAAGCTGGGCCAGCCACTCTGAGGATGAGCAGGGAATCCTGCAAAACATCTAGAAAGCAAAAGTCAGGATAGTGCCAAGCATAGGAATTGGGGAAGGTAGACTGGAGCTCTGAGGCCTGGGGGGCAGCCACAGCCAGAGCAAGCCATGGGTCTGGAGTTCAGGGAGCTGCTAGATTTCTATCTGGAGCTGGAATTTTTACCAGGATGCTAGGCAGCAGGGGGCCCAAGAACAGACCCAGAGTGTCTGCAAGTCAAGAGTCTGGGCTACTGACAAGGTTGGCAATTCAACCAACAATCCAACAATCCAACCTATTTGCAGGCCACTTTTGGTCTCAGCTGGGAGCTTTCCTTTCCCTCCTGTTCATGGAGGAGCCGGCGCCTGGCAGAGGGGATCTCAGGTGCTGCTGAAGGAAGCCAAGAGGGGGAAACACATGAGGGCTGAGAAGGAGCAGACACATGGGGCCTACAGCTCATGAAAAGAGGGGCCTTCTTCTCCACAGACAAAGCTGTGCAGTTCTCAGAGGCCTCCTTCACCTGGGACCGGGACTCGGAAGCCACAATCCGAGAGTGAGTTGCCCCCTTCCCACCCTGCTGTTCTTCAGAATTCTCTTTGCCAGCCCTGTTATTAGAAAGGTCCATGTAATAGGGCACATGTGCCCATGTTCAGGTAGAGATAGTGCAGGCTGAACCCCCGGAGGGATGTACTGACAGCAAAACCCCTGAGCCTCTTTCCCTATAATTGCATCTGCCTCTCTACTGTCTTCCTGTGGGACACATACATCCTGCTAAGGACCCATGAAGACAGGTATTCCGGATTGTGGAAGGAGGTAGTGCAGTGTTGGGAAGTGGCCTCGGGCTCTGGGTACGGGAAAGGATACATCCAAGAATCTGAAATCAATTTAAGTTTATTCACTCACTCAAGAATAGTAACCAAGAATGAGCCTTCGTTCCCCACAGTGAGCAATGGGAGCCGCCTCTAACTAAGATTAAACTTGAGATCCAGAGTTTTACATCTAAATAACCCATTTCCACATCCCACCTCCTCTGCCCTTAGCCAGCCCTTTCTTGCCATGCTGCACTGTAGTTCCTTATCCACAGTTTTGCTTTCTGTGGTTTCAAGTTACCTACAGGCAACCTTGGTTGTCCTCTCTGTAAGCAGATGATCCTCCTGACAAATAGAAAGTCAGTAGTAGCCTAATGCTAGGTCACAGTGCCTACGTCATTCATTCACTTCTGCTCTGCACATGGGCATTGTCACATCTTGAATCATCAGAAGAGTGAGTACAGTACAATAAGAGAGTAAAACCACATTCACCTACCTTTTATTATAGTATACTGCTATAATTGTTCTACTTCATTAGTTATTGTCATTAATCTCTTCCTGGGCCTAATTTAGAAATTTAACTTTATCACAGGGCTATCTGGATAGGAGAAAACCTAGTACCTGCAGGGTTAGATACATATACCCAGCTCCACTGAACATAGCACACACGATACACCAGGAAGCCTGAGCAGGCCACATCTTTCTTCACAATCCAGCGCATGTAATCTCCCTGTTGCACCTAGGATTTTCCAAACTTCTCTCTTATTCTTACATCCTTTGATATGAATTCTGGAGCTTGCCCCAGGATGCACTGGGGCCAGAAGCCCCTCCTCTGAACCCTCTCAACCTGAAAGCCTCCCTTTGCAGAGAGAAGTCTAGACACAGCTCCCACTTTCAGCTGAACTTCTTTTAGATGTATACTGTAGCAATAGGCAGATTCAGAAATATTGTGAACAAGTTCCTAATGTTCCAAATATTCTAGGGACTCAAAAATAGGTGGGCGCAGAGTTGCTAGGAGTCCAGCCCAGTGTGTGCCCTTCCCCAGCAGGACACGACCAGATCTCCAGAGGAAAGGGCAGGGAATTTGTGCTTTTTTTGCAAGTGCCCCACTGAATGGCTATTCTCATTGAACAGTCAAGTTTGGGAAACACTTATCTATTCCAATCCTGTTAGTTCATAAATGGAAGTCCGGAGAAAGTGACTTTCCAAGATCATACAGCGTAGCAGTAGTAGAGTTGAGACTTGAACTCAGGTCACCAGATTCTCATTAGGTCTTGTCAATGGTACCATGTTGGTGCTAAGAGAATTATTCCAGTTGAAACTACACTGGGACAAACTGTTTGTAGATAGTTGAGTAAGGGTTCACTCTCTAGCCCTTTAGAGCTTAAAAAAAAAAAAAAAGAAAGATATTAAAGAAGCACTTCAAAGTCTTCTATATCCAAGACAAATTTTCCAGTCTTGTGGGTAAGACTCAAACCAGACTTAACATGGATAGTCTGAGAGGTGGCCTGAACCACTCTTGAATAACTGCCCTCATCTCCTTCAAATACACTTCTCTCTTTCAGTGTGAACCTGGACATTATGCCAGGCCAATTGGTGGCTGTGGTGGGCACTGTAGGCTCTGGGAAGTCTTCCTTGATGTCAGCCATGCTGGGAGAAATGGAAGATGTCCATGGGCACATCACCATCAAGGTGAGAGAGGATGCCAAGAAGAGTTCTGACATTCAAATGTGGACCATACAGCACTGAGGAAGAGAATCTGATAACCACTGTTGTTTTGCAGTAGGAGGGGTCTTACAGACATTTGGTAGACTTGCAAACTAGATTCTTTGCCCCACTCCACACATATACTCAGACCCAAGGGTAAATTCTAAAAATCTGCATTTTTAATGAGGTCCCCAGGTGATTCCCATATGTATACTTAAGTTTGAAAGCTGTTAAATAGAACTCTTCTTCCTTCAAAGTACAGGCAATTCTGCTTTATCTGTGTTTCTAAAAACATCATTAAAAACTTACATAACTTTGTAACCAAGGTACCAACAAAACCAATAACAATAATAGCAATTAAAGCAGCAGCACTGTAACTGACACTCAGCATCACAGCTAATCCTGGATCCCCTGCCTTCTCCTTTGAGAGCTTGGGCTTCGAGGGTACTTCCTTCCAATACCAAAATTTGATATAGGGTGTAGATATCTTCATCAAATTTTTTTAACAGAAGAAAACTTTTCATAATGTCCTCATTAGTACTCTCTGCTTCCCCAGAGTTAAATTTAAGGGAAATTTTATATACTTAGAATCATTTAACCAGCCATCACTTGCATTAAAAAAAAAAAAAAGGCATGTCAATAGATTTCTTTTAGCTTTTTTCCTTAAGATCTTTGTATCTTGCTAAGCGCTTCTTTTTTAATTATGAGAAAACTTGCCCCTGATTGCTTGATACTGACATGCTTAGAAAATGAAGAATTAATGCTTCTTCTGCATTATACTGACCTTATTCCCTAATTTACCAGTCACTTATGAGCTAGTGTACATTAAATAGACACACAGTAAAGCAGAACAGACTCTACAGATTAAAATCTGTTTCCTAACTCCTTTTTAAAAAATTTATTAGAGAGAAAGAGAGTGTGAGTCCAAGTGTGCATGTGAGGGGGGAGGGAGAGTAGTAGAAGGAAAGAGAGAATCTCAAGCAGATTCCCCACTGAGCACAGAACCTAACCCAGGGCTTGATTTCAAGACCTTGAGATCATGACCTGAGCCAAAATCAAGAGTCATATGCTTAGCTAACTGAGCCACCCAGGCACCCCAGTTTCCTAACTCCTTTTAGGAAGCTTTTTCAAAAAAGTTTTTGAGTATAGTTGACACACCATGTTACATTAGTTTCCAGTATATTGGGAAGCTTTTTCTTGCTAACTCAAAAGCGAGCCCATTCTCAAATACAGGCCTTTGTCAGGCTCCATCTCTCATTGGACATGATCTGCCTTATGCATCAGCCAGTCACCCTAATTCAAATATCTTGGTTCTTCCTAAAATACCATCTATATCATCCCCCTTATCAGTGTTAGCCCTCTCACCAGAGTCTTAGAAAACTCACTGAGGTCAAACTAAAGCCCTGTTCTAGAAGTAGCATGTGCATTCATCCCCCAGTTTTTAGGATCATGGCTAGAAAGTAATAGTAAAAAAGGCGGGGGGGGGGGTGGGCAAATATTTAAGTGGTGGATAGGATATCAAATCTTTCTCCTTGGTTGGTGCAATATATGCAAGACATTTATAGATATCAGATGCTCAGTCAGCCTACATTGATTTTCTTCAAATCTATGTTCTTTTTTTTCCTCCCCATCCTGCCACTCCTTCCTTAAACTCTGTATTTCTGGAGGTACAACTGTCACATGGTCTGACCCTTCACATCTAGGGCACCATAGCCTACGTCCCACAGCAATCCTGGATTCAGAATGGCACCATAAAGGACAACATCCTTTTTGGATCCGAGTTGGATGAAAAGAGATACCAGCAGGTGCTAGAAGCCTGTGCCCTCCTACCAGACTTGGAAGTGCTGCCGGGAGGAGACCTGGCTGAGATTGGAGAGAAGGTACTTTGGACACCAAGAGACCTTGAAGGGTGAAAAAATAGCAAAGATTTTTTAAAAAATGAAAATGGTGAAGAGGATGGAAGTAGAAGAGCTGGCCGGTTTTGGTAGTCAGGTTGGAACAAATACCAGAAAACCAAGTTTATGCAATATTTGAAACTTAAAATTTTGTAGCTGGAAGCAAATATCAGAACTGTGTCATCTAAAAGAATGCTGATGAGGCTAGGACCTGAGAGGTTAAGTAACCAGTGCCTGGCCCAAGGCTGGCCTCACAGATAGAGGAACAGCAGAGACAGGACCAGAGCTGAGAGGTTCTGACTCTACTTCTCGATATGAGTGAAGCCCAGAGGAAGGTTCCAATGATCTGCTTCACACACTTAGAAATTTAGTGTGATAAGGGAAGGGAGAAGAAATGTGTGGGAAATATCAGAAAGGGAGACAGAACATAAAGACTCCTAACTCTGGGAAACGAACTAGGGGTGGTGGAAGGGGAGGAGGGCGAGGGGGTGGGGGTGAATGGGTGACGGGCACTGAGGGGGGCACTTGACGGGATGAGCACTGGGTGTTATTCTGTATGTTGGTAAATTGAACACCAACAAAAAATTAATTTATTAAAAAAAAGAATTAAAATGCATGTCCATAAACACTTGAAAAAAAAAATTTAGTGTGAATGATTTTTTCAGCTTATTAAATGCCTTTCTTAAAAATAGATTTTTAATGATTATACTGTATCCATTATATGGTCACAAATAAATACACATTTAGGATGTTTTTAACCTTCCTCCCTATTACTAAAAATGAGTAGAGTAGTCTTTGGATGACAAGGATCTTCAGATATTAGAAGACTTTATTAGATATAGACTCCAGACATAGATCCGGAATGATTTTGTTAATCCAACATACATTTACTGAGTACCTACTACGTGCCACACACTATTTTCCATGCTGGAATTACATCCATGAATAAAATAGAGAAAATCTGCCCTAGTATAGCTCTACATTCCCATGGGGCAGGAAACAAAAATCATGAGTAAATCATACAATCAAAAATGGTAATTTGGGCATACATTTAATTATTGGGCCTGAAATAATTTATTTGAACCAAAGTTATTTACTTGTATAAAGAAATTTGTAAGGTTTTAAAGTCCTCGATACCTTTATTGAAGCAAATCTCTTTCTTTCCCCTCCTTTAGTCTCTATGAGGGTGGAACTATGGAGTAGTGCTTAATAGAAATTATTTTCTTCTTCAGGGTATAAATCTTAGTGGGGGTCAGAAGCAGCGGATTAGCCTGGCCAGAGCTACCTATCAGAATTCAGACATCTATGTTCTGGATGACCCCCTGTCAGCTGTGGATGCTCATGTGGGAAGACATATTTTCAATAAGGTCTTGGGTCCCAATGGCCTATTGAAAGGCAAGGTGAGAAGTTACATAAAGAATAAAAAACAACATTGGGGTGGCAGTAGGGAGACACATCTCCTAGGACTGCTGCGTGTCCTGAAACAAATTTTCTTATTTACCTGTCCCCTAGGTTGCTGAGGAGATACAGTGTCAGAATTGGTCTCCCAGGAGAGGACCCAGGAAAGCTCCCATCTTGAGGTCCTGGCTTATGCTGGAACTGGTTAATCTGAGTCTTGGGGCTCTGACATTTGAGCCTCTTAAGATGATTGATTGTATTAAAAGGCACTTTGAGACCTGTAGCATAACAACAAATATATTTGGCCTGTGTCTCCATTTCCTGACACAGGGCTCCTATCTCTTGGAATTTCCTGAGTAATACTAGGAGGTTTTTGTTCTTAAGCCTAAAGAGTGGCTTAGGGTACGACCCCTCCATAGCTTTAGGACAGGACTGTTGAAGAGAAAGCCCAGGTGATAGGTGGGTTAAAACTTTCAGCCCCACCTACAAACCTCTGGGGGAGGGAGAGAGGAGCTAAAGACTGGGTTATAAAAATTTATGACAATGAAGATTCAGGGATGCCTGGGTGGCTCAGAGGTTGAGCAACTGCCTTTGGCTCAGGGCCTGATCCCAGGGTCCTGGATCAAGTCCCACATCCAGCTTCTTGTAGGGAGCCTGCTTCTGCCTGTGTGTGTGTATGTGTGTGTGTGTGTGTGTCTATCATGAATAAATAAATAAAACCTAAAATAAAATGAGATTCAGAGGGCTTCTGGATTGGTGATCTTGTGAAGGTGCTGAGAGGATAGCACAATTGGGTTATCCAAGTTGGTGCACCCCACAGGTGCACCCACACCCCCATGCACTGCCCTGTGCATTTCTTCCATTTGACTCTTCTTGAGTTGTATCCTTTACAATAAACTGACAAACATAAATCAAGTGTGTTCTGGATATCTATCAACTATTCTAGCAAATCACTAATACAAGGAAGGGGCTTTATAGCTAGTTGGTCAGAAATATGGGTGGCCCAAGACTCACAACCAGCATCTGAAGTCAGGCCAGTCTCATGAGACTGAGCTCTTAAACTGTGGGATTTGTGCTAATTCCAGGTAGTTAGAATTGAATTGAATTGTTGAATACCTACCTGATGTCAGAGAATTGGCTGGTGTCCGAAAACCTCCCAGAGGACCCAACAACTTATGTTGCTGTTGGGACATAGATCATCCTCATGTATTAGAGCTATGTTCTAAGATACTTCCCTGGAACCTTTGCAGGACATAGGAATGCTATGCCTGGAAAGGATGACTCAACCTGAGCATAAAAATAAAGCTGACATTTCTTGAGTATTCATTATGTTCTAGGCCTATGCTAAGCACTTTGATTATGTTACCTCATTTGGCTCTCACAATGCTCCTGTGAGACAACAGATAAAGAGGTCAGAGCAAGTCACAAGAGCTGATGGTAGGTGAAGACTAGGCTTTCCTTACCATGGACAAGCTAGCATATTTGCCCTGATGCAGTGGGCTGAGTAGGGGAGGGGCTAACAGAGCCCCTTGAGGATTTGAATGTGCTCCTCACCAACAGCAAGGGTAGAATGATGGCTGTCAATAATCTCTCCCTCAGCATCAGTCAGTAAAACTCCATCTGTGTTCGGCCTGTTTCTTTCACCTATCCTCTGATTTAACTGCTGCCAATCAGATGTTAAGTGGGCTGCTGTCCCACAGAGGCTCTTTGCCACTCTTGGATCAGTGAGTCAACAGGAACTCACTCTCCCTCCTATTCCTGGTGCTGGCTCCTGTCCTTAAGGCCTTTTGGCTCTATTCATTCATGAACTGTATACCACCCTATGACTGGTCTGTGGCAAAGACTGAGCCTGCACAGATGAAAAGATCTGATCTCAAGTAACATACAATCTAATGAGAAGATATACAGAAAAGCAAACAATAATATCATAATACAAGAATTATTATAATGGCAGTCTGTGGAAACTACAGTAGAAGCATCAGAGGGATACCCAAGTCTTATCTGAGGACTCAGGAAAGGCTCCCAGAAAAGTTGAGATTTGGAGGATGAGCATTTCCTGGGTCTTCCAGATAAGAGGGATCTAGTCTCTATAGAGCTATGAAGTAGAGAGAGCAGAGGCAGTGGTTTGGGTTATCTCTCCAGAGGCCCATTTCAACCCCATTGCTTCTGTCTGAACTGCATTACTGATCCATGAGTGTTTGTCTTTCTCCAACTGGAGTCCTTATTTCAGTAGTCGGTGTGGTTTGCAGACAGGAATACAAGAGATGCCAAGTTTCCCATACCACAGAGGGCTTGGACTGAAGACAAGGTTTGATGTCCCTACAATGTCTCTAATGTGCTAAAAGAATCTGAGTAGCTCTTGTTAGTTGAAGTTGGTTAGCTGGCTAGCCAGTTATTAGTTTTGTATGCATCGGTTATGTTGACAGGCTTTGATCTCAGGTGACATTCCTAAGTTCCCAGGAAGCTGGAAGAATGTGTGTGGGCAAACTTCTCTGTCCCTAAAGGAAAATAACTGAATATATCCAGGATATAGACTCCAGAAGGAGTCTCCTCCTACACACAGGGTCTCGTGTTAGGATGAGGTGCAGGGAAGGAAAGAAGAAGTAAAAGAGGCCAAGTGGTCAAGGCTACATCTTAAAACAGGGCCCTATATGAATTAAGTTGATGGCTTGCTCTTAAAAAGGAAAATGAGGGTATCCCTGGGTGGCTCAGCGGTTTAGCACCTGCCTTTGGCCCAGGGCGCGGTCCTGGAGTCCCGGGATCGAGTCCCACATCGGGCTCCTGGCATGGAGCCTGCTTCTCCCTCCTCCTGTGTCTCTGCCTCTCTCTCTATCATAAAGAAATAAATAAATCTTTAAAAAAAAAAAAAGAAAAATGAAGGAAGGTAGTAGACATTCTGGGTAGTTAGAAGTTAGCTACCCATAGTCAGTGGAAAGTTCCTTTCGTTTTTAAGAGCAAGCCAAGGATGGTGGCGGACAGAGGGTCTCACAGAGAGAAGCTGGTGGTACAACATACTGTTGTTTTTTTTTCAGACTCGACTCTTGGTTACACATAGCATTCACTTTCTTCCCCAAGTGGATGAGATTGTGGTTCTGGGGAATGGCACCATCTTGGAGAAGGGATCCTACAACACTCTGCTGGCCAAGAAAGGATTGTTTGCTAAGATTCTGAAGACATTCACAAAACAGACGGGTCCTGAAGGAGAGGCCACAGGTATGTGAGGAGGATTGGAACAGGATAAAGCTTGGGTATGGAAAGGGTAGGAGTGATAAACTGCTATTTACTTTCTGAACTATTCAGTATCCAGTGAATTCGACTTGGAAGTGAATTACACAGAGACCCAAAATCTGTTCTTTCAGTATTTTATGTCTCTGTAAAAAAAAAATCACAGACATAGCAACTCTGTGTCTGAGCCAAACTGGGGGTTCATCTTGCTCATAGGGTCTCTGACATGTAGTCAATGGACACTAGAAGGGTATGACTGAAGATTCATGGTGATTAGCCTTGTGGAAGAAATGCTAGTGGCATCAGGGACCCCCTTTTACGGATGCTGTGCTTCTATGGATTCAAATCACACATCCCAACCCACCTACCCTGAATCCACTAAAACCACTTCCTGGACAGCTTCTGGGCTGATACTAATAGCATACTACAAAATTCTAGATAAGCCCTAAGAAAGCATCTTGACTAATACACCAATAACACTGGGGGTTTTAAATGGGGAAAAATCAGGGCAGTTTGCATGGTCTCACAGTATAGTACAGGAATAGCCCCTAATACCACCACCGCTGGGGTCACCAGTTAGTTCTAGTCAGCAGTGAAACCCTGATCCCTGAGGACTTTCCTTTTATTTTTTTTTTTTAAGATTTTATTTATTTATTTGAGCGAACAAGCAGGGGGAGTGGCAGGCAGAGGGAGAGGGAGAAACAGGCTCCCCGCTGAGCAGGGAGCCCAATGTGGGGCTCAAACCCAGGAATTTCAGATCATGACCTGAGCCAAAGGCAGACACTTAACCAACTGAGCCACTCAGGCACCCCCCTGAGAACCTTCTCAAAAATCTGCCATCAGTAGTCCTGTACATAGTTCTTGGTTTCTGCTTCAGATAGCAGTCACCAGCAGGAAGTCAAGCCTGAGAAAGCATTCCAGAACTCAGTTGGGAGAGGGAGTAGCTATAAAGCCTGCAAGTGGGAATTCATGCAGGCGTTGAGGTCAGGAAATGTGATGGTTCAAAACCACCCTGGGGAGCACAAAGGATGGAAAGAAAAGCCTAAACCAGAAACTCTGTAAGTGTCGGGGGGATAGGGCAGGAACAAAGAACAGGATGATGTGGGTGACAGGGATTGGCAGCTATCTCAGGAGGCTGGGGCAGGGGTACTGGGAACCAGCAGAAAGGAAAAGGTCAGAACTTCATGTCAGGCTTTATGTACTCTAGGGACAGGCCTGGAGAAGACTAAAGTACCTGCCTGGGGAGCAAAGGTCCCAAGTCAAAGGGCAATGTCTGATGCTGGATTCCCCTGAGTTACTGCTCAGTTAACCACATCACCATGACCTGCTCTGACAGTTTCCTTATGCTAAGGTTAAACTTTTTTTTTTGCCATGATCTGAGTTTCTGCATTCTGTTATAAACCCCCATGGGTAGACGGCCCCTTTAAAGAATCTTGTCCTTTATGTACGAAGATCAGTTTGCAAAACCACTCATCAAGCCTTGTTCTGATAAACACTATTTCTGAGCAATGCCTGGCATGCTGTTGTTGTTGGTTCTGGGATTCAAGGTATGGACCATGACATGAAGGGAAGGGAATGGCAACAGGGCAAGGTGACCTGTATCAATAACTGGTTTGGTGTATTAGTTTCTTAACTGGCTGCCATAACAAAACACTACAAACTGAGTGGCTTAAACAAGACAATTATTTTCTCATGGTTCTGGAGACTGCAAGTCCAAAGTCAAGGTTCTGAAGGTGATGGAGAAGGGCATGCTCCAGGCTTCTCTCCTACCTTCTGGACGTTTATTGGCAATCTTTGACATTTTTGGCTTACAGACATCACACCGCTCTCTGTCTTCATCTTCATGTGGTATCCTCCCCTTTGTGAGTCTATGTCCAAATTTGTCCTCTGTAGAAGGACATCAGACATTATGGATTAGGGGTCCATCCCACTCTAGTCTGACCTCTTCTTAACTAATTACATCTACAATGAGCCTATTTCCAAATAAAGTCACATTCTGAGGTAGCGCAGGTTAGGATTTCAATGTATGAATTTGGTGGGGGACACAATTCAATCTATCACATTCCTCTGACATACCCAAATTCATATCTTTCTCATGTGCAAAATATATTCACCACATCCCAACATCCCCAATGTCTTATATCATCCCAGTATCATCTTGAAATCTAAAATCTCATCTAAATGTCAATTCAAAGTCCCAAATTTCATCATCTAACTTACTCAAATCAGTTGTGGTTGAGACTTGGAGTCTTGGGGTAGAATTCCTCTCCATCTGTCAAACTGTAAAGTCAGACCGGTTATCTGCTTCAATAGTAAGAAAGGTATTAGGGTAGACATTCCCATTCCAAAAGGGAAAAATCAGAAGGGAAAAAAGGGGGTTATGAATCCAAAGCAAATGCAAAATCTAGCAGGGCAAATTCCACCAGATTTTAAGGTTTGATAATGATCTTGTTTGGCCTGATGCTGTCTGTTGTTTAGGTTCAAACTGGGCTGGTGGTTTCAACCCCTCTGGAACTGAGGAGTAGCCAACCCCAGGGTCATTTTTCCCTTGTGTTGAAGGATAACACATGTTCACAGCTGGAGGGCTCTATTAGTACATTTTCTGTCTGTAGAATCCTAGAAGTGTGGGGCACCTAGGTGGCTCAGTAGTTGAACATCTGCCTTTGCTTCTGGTCGTGATCCCGGGGTCCTGAGATCGAGTCCTGCATCAGGCTCCCTGCAGGGAGCCTGTTTCTCCCTCTGCCTATGTCTGCCTCTCTCTCTCTCTGTGTCTCCCATGAATGGATAAATAAAATCTTAAAAAAAAATAAAAAGAATCCTAGAAGTCTGACAGTGGTCCTTCATTTCATCCTGTCTCCCCTCTGGTCCAAGCTTATGGCATTTCTGCTAAGATGGCTGATGGGAGTAAGTCACAATGCCCAATCTCTTTAGTAAAGAGATTGTACTTTTAGTTATTGTACTTTTCTAGAATTTCTATTTTTCTATTTTTCTTTTTATATTTGATCTCCTTATTGATGTTCTCTACTTAATGAGAACTCATTCTCATACTTTAGATCTTTAGACATGGTTACCTTTTGTTCTTTGAACATACTTACAATAGTAATTTAAAGTCTTTCTCTAGAAGTTCCTGGGTGGCTCAGTGGTTGAGCATCTGCCTTCAGCTCCGGGTGTGATCCTGAGGTCCTGGGATTAACCTGCATCGGGCTGAATAAAATCTTTAAAAAGTCTTTCTCTATAAGTCCAATGTCTGTGCTTCCCTGAGTACAGTTTCTGTTGACTGTATATACATTTTTTTCCCTGTATATGGCCTTATGTTTTCTTGCTTTGTATGTCTCATAATTTTTTGTTAGAAACTGGCCACTTTATCTTTTTTTTTTAAGATTTTTATTTCTTTATTTATGAGAGAGACAGAGAGGCAGAGACATAAGCAGAGGGAGAAGCAGGCTCCCTGCTGGGAGCCCAATGCGGCACTCGATCCCAGGACCTGGGGATCATGACCAGATCCAAAGGCAGACGCTCAACCACTGAGCCACCCAGGTATCCTAAAAACTGTCACTTTAAATAATATAACTCTGGAAATAAGATTTCTCTCGTCTCCTTCCATTTCTAGGGTTTGTTGCTCTAGTACCTCCTGTTGAGTTTCCTGAACTAATTCTTATTAAATCTGTAGTCTTTGTCAGATGTGGCCATGGAAATCTCTGCTTGGTTGGTCAACTAATGATTGGGCAGAGATTTCCTTAAGGGCCTGGAACCAATAAGTCACTCAGTTTTTTCTGAGAGGCCTTGTGTGTGCAGGTGCATAATGAGAGGGAAGGCATGTCCTTAACACTCCAGCAGGCAGTTCACAAGTCTGTTTCACCTTTTGTTTCCTGCTTGCCAGATCCTTGACGGTTAGTCAGGCATAAGAGAATAGGGCCTTCTCAAGTCTTGAGCATGTGCACAGCCCTACCTGTGTGTATGGCATTCTAGATTGTCAGGAATACCTCAAAAATATCAAAGCTCTCCCTAAGGATATCTTCTTCCCCAGCTTTTCCTTAAAGTTTTTGTTTAGCTTCTTTTTTGCTCCAACTGTTAACATCACCTCAGGCAGCTGTGAAGTTAAACAATGGCTGCTGATTATTTAAGCTAGCTCCAAGTCCGATCCAGTAAAGATAAGCCCTGTGAATGGGGTTTTCTAGAGAACTGCCAGACAGGTCAAATAATGACAATTCTCTAGGGATTGAAACTGGTAACCAAAGGGTTAACAGGACTAGTAATCACAACTGCAACTTTTTACCCAGGCCTTTTTCATTTGCCTTTAAATTTCCCTGACTCTCCTTTGGGGAGTCCTATTTGAGGCTTGTTCTCTTTTCTCCTCATTTGGCTTTCTCTTGAATAAACCCTTTCCTTGCTGAGTAATCAATATCTCAGTGATTGTCTTTGCTGTGCCATTGTCAGACTTCAGTATGGTGCCAGGATGAGGCTTTGGGAGTGTTTTGAACACCTTCTGTTCCTTCCAGCAGTTAGGCTGCTGATTTTATTTTATTTTATTTTATTATTTTATTTTATTTTATTTTATTTTATTTTATTTTATTTTATTGTTTTATTTTATTTTATTTTATTTGTAGTTACTATGTTTGTGAGGTTGTTAGTATTCTAGGCTACAGCAGACCTGAGGGGAGGGGGGATGGGAATGGGGTAAAGTATCACAAAACTTATCGTTCTTACTGAGACTTCACCATTTTTCTTAAATAAATGTTCCTTGGGTTGTTGCCAGACTTTGGTTAATTTCAGAGTATAAAGTTGATTTTAACAATATTTTGCCATTGCTTTTATGGAGTTATCAATTTCCAGAGGTTCTTACCATTGCTACTGATGCCCAGGCTGTTTTACGCTTTATTTTTAATTTTTAAAATTTCCTTCTTATTTGCAGGGTATTTTTTTTTTTTTAATGTTTTAAACTCAGTGTTGCCTCGGTGGCTCTGTCAGCTAAGCATCTAACTCTTGACTTTGACTGTGGTTATGATCTCCGGGTTGTGGGATCAAGTCTCGTGATCGGCTCCATGCTGGGCATGGGGCCTGCCTGAGATTCTCTCTCTCTCTCTCTCTCTCTCTCTCTCTCTCTGCCGCCCCCTCTCGAAAAGGAAAAGAAAAAAATAAAAAATGTTTTAAATTCATAAAACTTTGTCAAGTTATTTGAAATTCAAGAAGAGCATGTTTAATTTACACTTACCTTTTTAGTCAATTCTGGGAATTAGGACTCTCCTGCTTATCTAGTATAACCCTTAAAAAGTTTTTTCTTGCTGCAAAGAAACTGAGAAGCTTCTGGGAATATTTCCCTCCTCTTGACCATTTTCTCTCCTACTAGAAACTCCTCTCTCCCTTATCCTGATATTTTTCAATGAGAAGATGTACTAATAAGTGATATTTCTGGAGCACAGCATACCAGACTGTGTGTACATCTGGGCTCTCTTGCTGCGGGGCCAGCAAGATCAGAAAAGAATTCTCCTTGTTCATAGAACTTTGCATCTCTGTGTCACGGTCTCCCTAACCTTTGATGTGTCTCCTAGTCAATGAGGACAGTGAAGAAGATGATGACTGTGGGCTGATGCCCAGTGTGGAGGAAATCCCTGAGGAAGTGGCCTCCTTGACCATGAAAAGAGAGAACAGCCTTCATCGAACACTTAGTCGCAGGTTGGTCATCTCCTCAGCTGGCAGCCCTTGTCACTTCCATGTTTCCACTTGATGGTTCTTTTTCTCTGTGGACTTTTCCTGAGGGGGTGGGTACCAGGGACACTCCCAGCTCTTCATTTGTTTCTTTGAATGGAGAAGAAGGGTGGGGTGCGGTGTTTCCCTACAGCCATCTGTTCTTGAATGCTTTTCTATGTAAGAAGAGGCTGACATGTAGGGATGCACCTGCATGCTCACGAATGCTTCCCCTCTCTCCATTGCTCAGTTCCAGGTCCAGGAGCAGACATCAGAAATCCCTAAGAAACTCTTTGAAAACCCGGAATGTGAACACTCTGAAGGAGGAGGAGGAACCAGTGAAAGGACAAAAACTAATTAAGAAGGAATTCATACAAACTGGAAAGGTGAACAGCACAATAAAAAAAAAAAGTACTGTTTGATAGGACACAAGGCTTGGGATCTGAACATTTTAAAGTTTGATAACTTGAATATGCATCTACAGGAGAGATATGTGTTGTGTGCTTTGCAAATCTCAAAATTTGTCATTGAAATGTCAGCAGAGGCTTTGGACTTTCTATCAAATCCTATTTCCAAGAGTGACAGGTGTCCTGTGAATATCCACATAGCACATTTCATGAGCAGTTCCATTCTAATGTGTGGAGAGAACAACAGAACTGCTGTGAGATGCAATTCTTGGAGCCAGAGAATGCTAATAAATCAATCTGGGAGCACATGGTTCAAATTAATAAAACTTAAGACTTTGGTTTTAACTTAAATCCACATTAATAAAAACAAATGCCAAGGTCTGCAGTATAAACTCCGTTCCACTCTGTTGTGTGTTTGATGTGCCCCACTGTTTTTTATCTTTCTCCCTCAATTACATCTAGAAGTTCCTTAATAATGTGATGTTATTTACCTGTGCTGTATTTCAGCCTCAGTTATTACACTGGCCCGAAGCAGAAATAGACCACAGATTACCAAATTTTGCTACCTGCTATCCACTTTTCCAGGGTCTCCACTCCCCCTTGTGATTGGTATTCTAGATAATTCCTCCCCCAAAGCTATTAGGATTTCTAATACTGAGGTTGGGGCTTTCCAGGTGAAGTTCTCCATCTACCTGAAGTACCTACGAGCAATAGGATGGTATTTGATATTCCTCATCATTTTTGCCTATGTGATCAATTCTGTGGCTTATATTGGATCCAACCTCTGGCTCAGTGCTTGGACCAATGACTCTAAAGCCTTTAATGGCACTAACTATCCAGCCTCTCAGAGGGACATGAGAATTGGCGTCTATGGAGTTCTGGGATTAGCTCAAGGTATGTCAGATGGCTATGACAGCCACCTCTTACAGAACCTGTCTAGTCTATGTACTTTGCCTAGACTCAGGGGAAAAAATTGCCACTGTGTCCTTGGCACAGGTCCTGTGCATTGTGCTGACTAAATTGGTTCCATTTCTAGGTGTGTTTGTGCTCATGGCAAATCTCTTGAGTGCCCATGGTTCCACCCATGCATCAAACATCCTTCACAGGCAACTGCTAAACAACATCCTTCAAGCACCCATGAGTTTTTTTGACACAACACCCACAGGTCGGATTGTGAACAGGTTTGCTGGTGTAAGTATCTAAACAACTATATGATGTATTTTTATGCTGAGGATCTTTTCATTCTGACAGGGACAGAATTCTCCTGTCCCTCCAGGCAACACTGTGCAGTTACAGTTCTTTTGTCCACTTGGTATTTATGGATTACCTTGTGTGAGGTTCCAAGGATCCTGGGGATACAGGGATGGAAAGCTCTGGCCCTTTAAGAAGCTCACCATCTAATGAGGGAGACTACTAAGGAATAAAGGAGTATGAAAGAATACAACAAGACCAATAACAATGATGTGTATAGAGTGGTGTTCTGGGAGTACAAAACATGACTGAAAAAAGAGGTACTAGCTCCGCCCAGGTGACAAGGTAGGAATGTCAGAAAACATGAGACTTAAGTCATAAAGGAATTTAGCCAGGTTGATGGTGGAGTAGGGGTTTGGTGGGAGAAACAAAGTGAGAAAGGTTGTTCTGTAGAGGGAAAAACACCAGTAAAAGCACAATCACTAGCTATGATGGTGAATAAAAGGGAAAACAGGATAACCCTTCGCTTGGTCTCTGCTCCCCTTCTGCTTCTCTCTTTGATACTTTAAGTAAATTAGGCCTGGACTATGGAAGAGAGCCACCTATAATTTTAGTTAGGTTCTAAAGCATTGTTTCCATGTACTACAGATCCTGGAGCCCTTAGTATTCATTTATTCAACAGCATTTATTGAGTATCTGACGGGAGCCAAGGACCGTAGTCGGCGCTGGGATGCTTAATAAATGTTAAGATCATAGATGGCTCTCTTCCAAGGGCCAGACTGAACTCATTGATTCTTAATGCATACGAGATAGAAATTTTAGGAACAGAGGCAGAAACCAAGTTATTCTGAATAACAGCTGTCATCAGCACAGTTTCAGTCCTCTGTTTGTAGAAGAGAGAGTATATTTTTTAAAGTGAGCAGCTACAGACTCTTATGTGTTTGGTCTTGAAGCAGACAGAAGAAAGGCCAGCCCACAGCCAGGATCTGGGAACATGGTGGCTGCTTCAAAAGTGGGCAAGTTCACTGGTCTCCATTTATCACTTTCCTCTAGGACAAAAATGGTGAGCATGATGTCATAGGAGACAACTTCAATGGGTTTTCTGCTCTTCAATAGAACCTTAAAAAGCATACAGTTTTAGTTGGGGAGATTCTCACAGGAATTTTGCAAAAATTACGCACTCTTTTCTGATGTTGTAATATATATAATTTTTTGAAAAAGAACACAGTTCTGACTGTGAGTTAGGCAACTGTCATATTTTGCTAACCGCTTCTGCATGAAAAAGGAAACAGTCATTGATTATATGGTGAGTTTTGTGGGGGAAGGTGGCTCACACCTATATAGGAGAGTTTGATTTAGAATCCTCTAGGATTGATGGCTGAACCCTTAAGAGGTGAAGGGAGGGGGTGGAAGAAAGAAAGATGAAGAATCTGTGCCAGGTAAGGGCCAAAAGTAAAGTATAAAGAACTGATAGCTGGTGAGGATTTCTTTTTTCTACCAATCCTGGACATAGAGTTATTTGCATTCTGCTATGACTTTGGGAAGGTAAATTAGACTCAGGTCAGGAGTCATTCCGGACTCTCTTGGGAACCTGTTATCCCTTACCCAGTTTGGGACACTCCAGAGATATTTTGAACTCACCTTGATACTCACATATTATTAACTCTAGAATCAACATAATCTAAGAAATAATCAGGTAAGGGAAACCCAAAGTTTAAGTCAGGCTTCCTAAGTATACTAAACTATTATCCATTCACTCATCCATTTATTCATTTGCTTGTTTATTCATTTATTCAGCATGACATGAAGCTTCTATGGCAGTAAGACCCATTTTTCACCTCCGGTTTATGTGGTTAGAACACTAGCTAGGCAAGAGTCACATTCAAACTCTACTTCCCACTTTACTTGAAGCTCTATGCTCAGCAGAGAAAACAACTTCCCAAGTAGAGGATGGTTCCTCAGTCAAGGGTGGGTGTCAGGGCTTCAAACAAATTGAATCCTAGTTGTGTGCCAGGTTCTATTTAGGTATTCAGTGGAATTAGGACCTGTGCACAGTTAGATTAATTGAATTGACTTGGTTATAGGAAGATTTACCTGTAAGGCTCTATTAGCTTACAATGTTATGAGTGGTTTATTATTTTTAAAGATTTTATTTATTTATTCATGAAAGACAGAGAGAGAGAGAGAGAGAGAGAGAGAGAGAGGCAGAGACACAGGCAGAGAGAGAAGCAGGCTCCATGCAGGGAGCCCCATGTAGGACTCGATCCCAGGACTCTGGGATCACACCCTGGGCTGAAGGCGGGGCTAACCGCTGAGCCACCGGGGCTGCCCTATGAGTGGTCTAATAACTTTGACACATGAGAATCTCACTGAGAGAGTGAAAACCTTTACCAAGTCTATTGAAAAAGGTGAAGGTGGAAGGTGACTTCCATTTCTGTTTAGATGAAGAAATTACAGAAATGAGATTGGTTATTGGGAGGAGCAGAAGAGTGTATTGCCAATGAATACCATGAAATGATTAAATGAAGGAGTCACTGGGAGCCCAGAATCAAACAAATTCCCTGCTGGAATCAGGAAGATGGAAAATGGCATAGGAATCCATTAGTATACCAGTCTTTTAATTATGTGTTCCTAGGATATTTCCACAGTGGATGACACCCTCCCCCAATCCTTGCGCAGCTGGATATTGTGTTTCCTGGGAATAATCAGCACTCTTGTCATGATCTGCACGGCCACTCCAGTGTTCATCATCGTCATCATTCCTCTTAGCATTATTTATGTGTCTATTCAGGTAGGTTTGGAAATAGCTTGGTCTCCTTTCCTCCCTACTTACAAAAGCCCTCTCTCCTTCCTGAGAACCTTCTCTTTTGTTTATTACTAGTCACTCAGTCCTCTCCAGAATCTTTGTCATTTAGTCTTATATTGATATACCTAGGAGCCCATAGACCGCTATCTGAAGCTCAAGTGTCAGCACCAATTGATATATGGTTCATAGCAAATCTCACCTTAGCTGCTGCCCCCCTGAAGCTTACATGGGGCAGATTTATGTTTGGATCCAAGACTACCTGAGGTTGGCTCTGGACAACTTCTGTAAGATTCCCCATAATGGTTAGGTCATTGGTTGCTTCTAGAAAGGTTGTGCTATGCTGCTTCCTTGATTGGCTTAGGCTTATCTGCTGGGAGATGTCTCTTGGCAGGAGCTAGATCTCTTTTCACTTCAGGGCAGTTCTAGTTTTACTGGAGTGTCTATGGATGACTTAGGCTCAATGCCAATATACCCTTAAGGGAACAGGGACCTTGAAAGCCAAGACTCACAGAAAAACTAGAGCCAGTGGAAGGGACTCCATGCTCATATTAAAAACTGTTGAGAGGAGCTACGGAGATAATTCTTAAGGCATGAACTGTTCACCTTGGAAAAACAATTCTGAAAAACTTGTGATCAGGGGCAACCTTGTGGCCTATGGTAAGGTGACACCCCCTGGTATTTGTGTTAAGTTCCTCAGGTATATTGTTATCTCAATAATAACCTCTCAGCTGTTAATAACAAACCAACAAATAAGAAGCAGGATATTTAAGGAGACTTCCAGGTATAACATTTTGAATTCTGACTCTCAAGTACCCCGCTCTTTCCTGGTTTCAACAAATCCTCACAGAAACTAGTAGCACCATAGAAGCTCATTCCACTGAACCTCATTCTTCAACCCTTGTCTCAAAGTCCATCTGCACACTCTATTACATTTAGTTCTAGTTCTTAGACCCTCAACATTCCACACATTTCCAGAACTATCTTTATCTTCACACACCATTGAAGCACGGTTTGGTCACTTACTTGACTCTGTTCAATTTTTATTTAAACCTCAGGATACGTTTCTCTGGCCACTTCCTACCCATCTTTACTTTCCACGCCCTTTGGGTCCCAGCTGCAATTTACAAAATCCATTTGGAGACCATTTTTCTAGCTGCTACAAAAACTGTCGGTTGAACAATATATGCAGATTCTTGGGAGAATACGGATTAGGGTGACAAAATTTCTCATGTGGTTATAATCTCCTCACTTTCATTGTCTTCTGTTCCCCACCACCCTCTTCCTTTGGGCCTTTCTCATCATTGCTCTAGCCAGAGGTGAGGCTGGAGGCTTCTGTCCCGTTCAGATGTGGACTGTGGCCATCAAGGTGAAGGATGCTGGGTCAGGAGGAGATATCACATATATGACATAATTGTATGACTAACTCTTTACTTTTGGGGTCCAGATATTTTATGTGGCTACTTCCCGCCAGCTGAAACGTCTAGACTCTGTCACCAGATCCCCAATTTACTCTCACTTCAGTGAGACAGTGTCAGGTTTGTCCGTCATCCGTGCCTTTGAGCATCAGCAGAGATTTCTGAAACACAATGAAGTGGGGATTGACACCAACCAGAAATGTGTCTTTTCCTGGATTGTCTCCAACAGGTGAGGTTGCTTCTGGGTATTTACCCAAAAATGTGCCTTGGGGTTCTACATGGTTGACATTAGCTGTAGGAGGGCAGGTGTACCAGTGATATGAATTTCACTGTGGCCAAACATGCCTGTCATGTAAATAGAAGAAAGTATGGACTTTGGAGTCAGAGACTGGGTCCTGTGCCTACTCTGCTATATACCAAGCTATGCAAAATGCCTTGACCTTCTAAGGAAAAATCTCAGTTTTTGTTTGTTTTTACAATGACTAGAACATAGTCTGTATCATAGAGTTATGGTGGAAGTCAAATGACATCTATAAGCATTTGGTATCCCAAGTACTGAACAAATGCTGGGTGAACTGAACATTCGTAGTTGACTTTCCCTGAATGGATGTGATATTCTCCATAGGCAGGATGCTCTTTGTAAGGTGGCAAAAGAAACCAAGGTTGAGGGAGGAAACGATGGAATTTTTAGGTAAAACCAGTGATGACAGAAATGGAAAGCTCATATCCTATGAGCTGAATCCCTGAGTAGGGTGAGCATTCTTCATTTCTGTAGCATTATTAGACCTTGGCAAGAAGTGGTATGTCCTTGAAGGAGGACGGTCTTTCTCAGGAAGTGAAAATTCTTGAGTGGCTTCCACATTGTCTTGAAGTGTCAAGGGCAGACTAATGATGCTCAGTATTATCTGGAAATGTGGAGAGTTCTGGGCTCTGATTGTAAAGATACTTTATTAGATACAATCCAAGAAAGAAAAAATAAAATAATGAAATCAGAGTACATTGAACCTTCATGTAGTGCTTACTTTCTAAACTTACAAATGGATTCTCATCATTGTTTGCCCTACCTAACCAAAAGAAATCACTTAGAACATTTGTTAAAAATACAGATTCCTGGGATGCCTGGCTGGCTCAGTTGGTAGAGCATGCCACTTGATCTTGGGGTTGTGTGTTTGAGCCCCATGTTAGGGGCAGAGTTTATTTTTTTTTAAATGTGAATTCCTAAACTCCACCCTAGCCTCCTTGAATCAATCTCCTGGGGAAGAGTCCAGGAATTTTCTTGCATGAATTTATGTATTTTTAACAATTACCTCAGACAATTCTTATTATTTGACAAGTATGGGAGACAATGAATCATAGGATTCCCTTAGTTTAGCAAATTTCTCTAGTACCTTTAAAATGTGGTTTATTTTCTAAAATCTAATTTAAAAGACTTTAGGAACATACAGCATTGTCAAATTGAGGCATCTTGCTGCCTACTAACTCAATCCCTCTGAGAATGTTCCATGAACACCTCAGTTGCTGGTTAAGGTAAGGAGGTAAACATCAGTAACACCTTTTTCTCTGGTTCTGTTGCCTTACAGATGGCTTGCAGTTCGTCTGGAGCTGATTGGGAACTTGATTGTCTTCTTTTCATCCCTGATGATGGTTATTTATAAAGCTACCCTAAGTGGAGACACTGTGGGCTTTGTTCTGTCCAATGCACTTAATGTGAGTCTGAATGTTGGGAATTAAATTAACCTACTTAAGTTGAGTCTAGAGTATACCATGGAGTTTGTGTTCTTCATTTCTTTTTAGATGGAGGGACTAGGGAAGACCGAAGTTCAAACTCTGGCTCTGTCTCTTACTAATTGTGTAAACTAGGGCATATTCCTTAACCTTTCTAAGTAGGTACCAGTGTCATCTGGAAAATGGGCAAAAATTGTGTTGCCCTTGGGAGTTAAGAAAGCAATTTGGGGTGCCTGTATGGCATGGTTAGTCCAGCATCCAACTCTTGGTTTCGGCTCAGGTTGTGATCTCAGGGTGGTAGATGGAGCTCCATGTCAGGCTCTGTGCTGCTCAGCATGGAGTCTGCTTGGGATTCTCTCTCCTTCTCCCTCTGCCCCTCCCTATATGCTTGCACATGCTCTCTCCCCTCCCTTTCAAATGAATAAATCTTTAAAAAAAAGAAAGCAATTCATGTAATTTAATCTGATAGTCTCTTTGCCTCTTTGCTTGATTCTAGTCAAAACAGAATAAATGAGTTTCTTTTCATTTTTTTAAAGTAGGCTCCATGACCAATGTGGGGCTTGAATGCACAACCCTGAGATCAAGAGTCAAATGCTTCACCAACTAAGCCAGCCAGGCATTTCAGTTTCTTTTCCATAATATAGTAGTAACAGAAGGTCTTTTGAATATCTTCTCCTATTCTTGTTTTTCTTAAATCATGGAATAGAATTAATTCTAATAAAGAACCTAGAGCCCAATAAAACTATATAATGCATCCCCAGGATGACTAGGGTATTACATGTTATACATTATTTCCTAGTGCCCAAGACTGTGGCTGGCACAATAAATATTCACTAAATGATACTCATTTGATGAGTCATTTGGCTATCTTTAATGGTATCTTTTGAAACCATATATTGGTTTATGTAGCTAACCAGTCAGTACTGTATGGTGCTATGTTCATTACGAATTAATAAGACTTAAGGCGATCATGGAAGGACACCCAAAAGGACTCTGTTGTTCACCAGAGGTACTCAGTTCCTTGTGCCACTGCTCTTTCATGCCCCCCACCCCTATTTTTAGGCTTATTAACCTCAACCAGATCAGTCAAAGACAACTATTAGACTGAAAGAAACCAAGAACATTAAAATATCATGTGGTTCAACCTACACAAAGTGGCAACTCTTCTCTCCAACATCCTGTGCTCTCCCTCTTATTAACCACTATTTGCTCAACAAAAAACTCCCTGGTCTAAGTCCATGTGTGAAACAAGCTTGCATCGAAGTAATCCAGAGATTCCCTAGACTCTAGACTGCCCTAGACCATGACAATCTCTTACTGATGGTTGGATGTATTTTAGGCAGGAGTTTATTGGAGTTAAGGAGGATCGATGTGAATGCTCCACTCTGACGGTTGGGTTCTTGTTAATTGAGAGCAGAGAGAGGAGGCAGCTTTTTGGAAGGCGTTTTCCTACCCTGTGCCTTTCCTTATGCTTTCCTCATTTATAGAATGCCACCCACCACTCCTTCCACAAAGAGCATTAGGCAGGAGATTGGAATCCTGTTCCCACTCTACCAACTGCCAGCCTCTCCAACCCCAGCTTAGATGGAGTTGGAAACCACTCCAAGCTCATATTGTCTTTCATGAGAGCATCACACAGTTGAGCCCTTAATGGTCTTCCAGCCACTGGACACACTGGTCTCATCACTTCCCCCAAGGAGGTGAGGATTGTCACTAATACTTTTCCTTGCTCTCTTGAAGAGCTTGGCATAGTGCTAGGTACAGAGTAGATGCTGGACTGACCTTACAGTTTGACTAATTGAGTTGGTTTCTGAGCCAGAGATGATCCTTAGTCTTCTGGTTTTTCTGTAGATCACACAGACCCTGAACTGGCTAGTGAGGATGACGTCAGAAATAGAGACCAACATTGTGGCTGTTGAAAGAATAAATGAATACATAAAAGTGGAAAATGAGGTAAGGAGGAACTAGAAGAACCTAGAGACAAGGGGGAAAAAGTTTCTTTCAAAAGAGCCTCTTTACCCTGTCTAGAGATTTCATGTGGAGTCATAAAGGTTCTCCTAAAGTTTGCCTTACTCTAACTCAACCCAATTTCTTGACACTTAGAATAGGAAATGGTTTGGGGGGAGGTCAGGTCTTGGAATGCACCAAGTTAAATGGTGTTTTCGTTCTGGAAGTCCACAGAGCAACATCATGGAATGGGGTTTCTTTAATTGAATAGAGTAGGAGCCTTATGGAAGTACTAGACTAATTAATTCTAGTCAATGCAGATGTACACAGGTGACTGGGACACTGCTATCCTTCTAGTCTGTGACATGAGTCCTGTTGGGATTATTCAATGAGTTGCCACCCTGTAAAGCACTTTTTTGCTGTCTCTTTGTCAGGCACCCTGGGTGACTGATAAGAGACCTCCCCCAGGTTGGCCCAGCAAAGGGGAGATTCGGTTTAACAACTACCAAGTGCGGTACCGGCCTGAACTGGATCTTGTACTGAGAGGGATCACTTGTGATATTAGGAGCATGGAGAAGGTAGGTGGATCTGAAGGAAGGCCTGAATGTGGGTCCTTGTGATAAGAACACAGTTGGACATTGAGGTGGAAAGCAACTGGACTCTGCTTTCATCATTGCAGGGAGTGAGAGAGTCAGGGCCCTTCTTCTGCCCTGGGAAGGTGTAGGGACACAGTGCCACCAGCAGAGGGCAGGATATCCACAAGGGCTCTAACAGACACTGGTGCTCGCACAGTGGCAGCACTATCTTCTCTGGCTGATGGGGGTTCATTTCCTGTAAGGGCCATGACATGCAGAGAAGTCTGGAAGCAGCCACCCTGGGGAGGGAACGGGGGAGAACAGCGATACGGAGGTGGTCCCAACAGACAGAATGACTTAGTTCTCTGGTCTGCAAAGTCCTGCACCTTCCTCTGGTGTTTCTGTTCTCTTAGGACTTGGGATCTGATATAAAAATGTAGAAATGTAAAAAAATGTAAAAAATGTAAAAAAATAAAAAGTCTGGGTAAGGATACTGAGGTCCAGCTGATGAGGTTCTCAACTGATGTGAGGCCCGATCCTTCTGTTTTCCTTACTTCTAAACAAAGATTTTTTTTTCAAAAACCTATATTATCCAGTCAAAATTATAGCAACAGCTGCTGATATGTCCATTTCCAATGGTCATTGTAGTTCTGAGCAACCAACAATTGAGAAGGTAGAATGAGAAGGCATCTTTTTCTGACATCTGGGCACTTTTCCCCCCACCAAAACCAAAATCAGTTGAATAACTTAAAGATGAGGTAGCCGATCACTGCCTCTTTCCATCTGGGATTATGAAAGCCCCAGGCTAAATTTTTTCCCCCAGAGAAGTCCATGGTGAACTAATGTGCAAGAAACTGTATTTACAGATTGGTGTGGTGGGCAGAACAGGAGCTGGGAAGTCATCCTTGACAAATGGCCTCTTCAGAATCCTAGAGGCTGCAGGTGGTCAGATCATCATTGATGGGGTAGATATTGCTTCCATTGGGCTCCATGACCTCCGAGAAAAATTGACCATCATCCCCCAGGTGAGCTCTAGAACTTACTCTGCGCATGCAGCAGGAAACATGCATCTTCTTCTTGATATACATTCAATTAACAATGTCATTTCTGCAGTCTACGCAGGACACCTAAGCTAGTTCCCTAAGACACATTCTCTCCAGAACCTACAAAAATAACTGGCATTTTGTGGTAATGTGCCTGTGTGACTGCCGGTATCTAACCACTAGGTGGCAGCAACATAACAGAAGTCAAATAGAGCAGATGATTATTTAGCATTTCTATAGCCCATCCTAGATTTGCAAGACCTTTGCAATCAACATTAGCAGTTTTGCCGCTGAAGCTTGAAACCATTAAGCTTTATACTCCCCCCATTTGATATGGTTAAAAGATAGGGGAGGGAATTTGCTGCAGGTTTTTGCCAGCAAACATTTAGTGCATCAGCAAAAAAGGCTTCCCTTTGGCTTCCTCTCTGGACCCTACCAAATAAGCCTTGGAGGTTTATCGGCTGGTGGGGGGTGTTGGAGGGATGCAGTATGTGGGTCTTTATCAGAACCATTCCTCCTTTGCTCTTGTAGCCAAGTCTCTGGTGGTGGTTTTGGTTTGTCTGGTGTTTGCTCTGTTTGATGTAATCTTTTCTCCAGCTTCCTCAAAAGCTTAATAAATTCTTTGACTGTACTGTCTCTTCCCCTGCCCACCTGCTGATTGCTCCACTTCCACACCATGAGTTTCCACTAGGGGATGTGGAATATTCCTCTTACCTTCTTAACAGATGCAGAGGCAAATTTGGAAATCCATAAATGAATCTCAAAATGAAAAACAAAACAAAACAAAACAAAAACAAGAACTCCTCTCAATCCTGTGGCAGCTCCACTAGTCTTCAGTGAGTAAACTTTGCAAGAGCTTGACCACTAACTAGCTTTGCATCTCAGGCCAGTCCTGACATCTGCTTTGTCCTGGCCACAAAAACCTGCCAGACCCCTTTTTGCCATTAGCCTCACTTGACTTGCAGGATCCCATCCTGTTCTCTGGAAGCCTGAGGATGAATCTAGACCCTTTTAACCACTACTCAGATGAGGAGATTTGGAAGGCCTTGGAGCTGGCTCACCTCAAAACATTTGTGGCTGGCCTGCAACTGGGGTTGTCCCACGAAGTGGCAGAGGCTGGTGACAACCTTAGGTAATGTTTCATAACCCACCTTCCCTCACAGTCAGTGGGAGGAGGGGGGGGGGAGACTACTGCTCTGTTCCTTGTGCTAGGTAGTATGTGGTATAGAATTACTCCAAGCCTGAGGACCTTCAGAGGGGTAGACAGGGTATGGACCATGAGCTGATGAAGCTCAGAACAGAAGGGAGGCCCAGCAACCCTGGCTTCCCTTGGGAACTTGTTATAAATGCATTCTGATTCTAGACCTACTCATCAGAATCCACATTTTGGGAAGCTTCTCAGGTGATGTATGTGTACATTAAAGCTTAAGAAGTGCTTCCTAGAGCACTGATTCTTAATCAGGCTACACACTAGAATCACTTGGGGAGATGGACCCGTTGATTCAGGGGCCCTGGTGACTTCACTGTATAGTCCCAGGGAACACTTGTAAGCCTTGGTATAGAATGCCATCATTTGTTTTCTCTTAGCAACAGATCTAGGAACTAGCAGGACTTAAGTGTGTCTTTAGGTATATGGAAAAGTCCATTCGGTCCACAAATATGTATTGATTGTATGCAAAATAATGTCATGTGGTGAATGCATAGATGTGAGGGGTTGTGTGGGCCCTTCTGGCAGTATGTGATATGGGGGCCTTGACACTTCTGGTTTGTGAGAACCACAAATCCTACCATCTTTTTCTGTCCATGCTGGGAGACACCTAAATTGGCATGACCAGGCCCTTGATTTCAGACCTGGGTTGGGGGTGTTGAAGCTTGCATTTCTCTGGTGAGTGATGGGAGACAGGTCATTCAGAGAGAGACAGCAGTTGAAAGCCAGACCAGCACCTTGGCAACAGCTGGACAGAGCTAGGCCAAAGTTCGGTTCAACTTAAGTACAGTTTTGCAGGGTCTCTGTTCTTATATTACAAAAGAAAACTGGAATTTCATCATGGGTGACTTCTCATCTCCTACAGAAATTTTCTTACAGAGAATTACAGAACTTTAGCCACCCTCTGTTTAATATGTTCCCTAATGGCCACAGCAGGAGAGAGCAATTAGCAGATTCCCGAATATTTCCTTCACATCATTTCCCAAAGCTTCTTTATGTAAGAGGTCCAGCCTTCATTACTGGCTTTTAGCAAATTAAAGCGATTTGCATTTTACAAGCATATTCGAATTCCACATACATTGCATCTCACACCAAGACATCATGTTCATTAGATAGCTATGTCTCTAATCAAGGCAGAAGGCCTTGAACAAATAATTAGCCTTTAGACTAGAATTACACATTAAAATAATGAATGGGTTTGCTAAGGCCCCTAAGAAATACCACTGGGGCATTCTGATGCAGTGTCACCCTATATTAATGGTGTCAGGTCAAATACTGCTGTGGTGAACTTGGTGCCATCCAATCTTATTTTAAAATTGCTATTGATGTGCTGGAATATCACCTAGTGATGCAAAGAACTGTTTCCAGGCTAGGGTTTTCCAAACTCATTAAACATAAAAATTGCCTGGGGTACTTATTAAAAATATACATCCCTAGGGTCCTCCCCATTATGCTTGGGAAGAGTGGGGCCCAGATACATGAATTTTAAAATTAACCTGTGGTAGACGAGAGTGTAGAAAACATTGTCTTAGCCTTTCCTGTTAGGTGTTCATTCTGAGGGAATTAAGTAGGGATTTCAAAAGTCTGGTTTAGAACATGAGAAGTGCACATGCGTGTGCATACATACCCCATCCCATGTGTTATGCCTTGGTTCTTCAGAGGCTAATACTCATTTTGCTCCATTGGGCTGCAGCATAGGGCAGAGGCAGCTACTGTGCCTGGCCAGGGCTCTGCTTCGGAAATCCAAGATTCTGATCATGGATGAGGCCACTGCTGCGGTGGACCTAGAGACCGATCACCTCATCCAGATGACCATCCAAAAGGAGTTCTCCCACTGCACGACTATCACCATTGCTCACAGGCTACACACCATCATGGACAGTGACAAGTGAGTGTGGGGGACAGCTTGACAGATGGGACCAAGCCCTTGAACAACAGTAATAACACTGGCCGTAGGATATCTACAGCTAAAGGTTGAACCACCTTCATTTTACTGATGAGGAAACCGAGAATTCAAGTAATTTGTCCAAAATTAAACATGAAGTTAATGAAAGCCAACTCAGTTAAGGGAACTGGACTTGAGGGTAAAATGGGCAATTGTGTGTTTACTTATTAACTGAGTTTGGGGAGGTGGCGGCCCGAGCTATGAGAGGCTGATATTAACCAGAGATCTTCTCAACTACTCAACAGCTCAACAGCTGTTCTCAACAGCTGTTCCCGAGCAAGAAGCTTTCTGACTTCTGACTAGAAGCTTTCTACTTCTTCCAACTCTGACATATTACATTAAAAATGGGGGTAACACCAGTAATCTTGGAAGCTGTTTGGAGAGAATAGGCTCCCTTAAACAATATATATTTGTAAAAAAAAACTTCTGTAAATGGACTTATACTATATATATTCTTCTACTGCTTGACTCTTTAGCATTATATATGTTCATGCAGACAGCCATGGTTATTCATTCTCACTGCTTTGTAGCCTCTTATCAATGAATATACCATGACTTAGTCCTGGTTGTTCTTATAAATGCCAAGATTTTAGATGCTGCTAAGACATTTCTTTCTCCTTTGTTTCAGGATAATAGTCCTAGACAATGGGAAGATTGTAGAGTATGGCAGCCCTCAAGAACTGCTGAGAAATTCGGGCCCCTTTTATTTGATGGCCAAAGAAGCTGGCATTGAAAATGTGAACAGCACATCGTTCTGACAGTAGGTCCCATGGGCTGGAAAAGGACTATAAGATCATTCCTTATTTTTTTGTGAGAGATACTACACAGAAGTTTATAAAATATACATTTTTGAAGAAGGATTGTTATATCCAGCTACAGCGGACCACCCCCAATCTTGCTTTGATGATCCCACTTCAATTTTATCTCCTTCATACTTACCTTCCCAGAGATAACTAACCTGAATTTTGTGATAATGATATCCTCCTGCTTTTCATTTTAGTTTTACTACTTGGTATGTACCCTTAAACAAGATATACCTTTTTTAATTTATGTAACTTGCCTGACTCATACTTGACATGTTTTTCTATGGCTTTTTTTCAATATTATTTTTGAGATTTATCCATGTTGATGCATGTAGTGAGGCTGGTTCATTCTGCACTTCTGCGGTATGGCAGTGTGTGAATATGTCATAATATATCCATTTTAATGTTGGTCAGTAGGGTTATTTCTAGGGTTTTTTTTTCTCCTATTATGTATAATACTGCTAGGAACATTCTGATAACTTCTGAGATATATGTGTAAGAACTTCTTTAAGGATATAATGTAGGAATGGGGTGTCTGTACCTGTTTACATGTATATACTAGGTAATGCCAACTTAGTAATGCCAATTTAATACACTTTTTGTCAATCTGATGAGTATGAATTGGTATCTCATTGAGGTTTTATGTTTCCCTGGTTGCTACTGAGTTGTTCTTGCCCTGGTTGTTCTTATTCATGGTGCTTTATTTCTTTGTATGCCTTGTGAATTTTAACTAAGCTTCTCACTCTCCTTAGCCTTCAAAGAATGCTCACAGGTAAAATACTGAGTTGAACCTGAGCTCTCCTAAATGGAACTGGGAAAGCTTTTGCCTGTCACTTCGAGGCATTAACCAGAACCAATTTGAATTAAATTCTCCACTAGGAGTTTCAAACCATACAGTTAGCATGACTTCAGACCATAATTTTGGATGAGAACCAACTTGTGTTTACAAATTCTGAAGGGAGATTCCTCCCCTTGACATAACGTCAAGTTGGAGATAGACACGTTGCCTTGTTGACTCCTGCATGGCAGGGTTTATTCCTTATCTACCTATATACTACAAATATAGGTTTATCTACCTTCTGGGTCCAGGTTTAACACAGGGTCTCCTATTATACTGTCCATCCTGACAGGCATTGGCTTTATCTCTTATCTTGGCATCCTGTATTGTCAACAAAGGTCAAAGTCTTCAGGTTTCAGAAGTGACCCTAAGCTTTGATAATCATTTTCCAAGTTTTTTGTTTCACATTACTTTGGGTTCAGTATTTACTTCCATTTCAGTGATGAAATTATATTTATATATTGTATAATATATATTTTATTATATTTATTATATTCATCTTTTTAGCTATTAGATGCTCAGAGGCTGAAACTTCCTGCAGGAAGCATATAATAGCTGCAAGACTGGATGAGGAAGGGATTTTTCCTATTTGCTCTGTTCCCATCAGCATCACCCTAAGAAAGTTGTCTCCAGCAAAGGTCCTACAGGCAGCAGCACGGATCTCTGTACAGTGTTCCTGAAACCAGGGTCATCATACTCCTCAGAGACACTAGCAGCACACCTTCCCAGAAGCCTGGGTTTTAGCTCTGTGGGGCACCTCCTATGTTTTGTTGAAATGCAGAACTCTCTCTCTCTCTCTCTCTCTCTTTGTTCTCTTTAGCCCTAATGGTGGCAGTTACTTCTGGAAGGTGCTAGCTCTGATACTTATTTTCCTCTGGCCCTTTCTTCAATGCCCACTTAATTCTTTATGTGGTACTATTAAAATAATGTATGGTTTCTGTCTCCTGACTAACCCAACTGATAGAACCCTTGGAGATCATCCAATTAAAGTCTCTTATTTTTCAGATAAGCACATGCCTAAGAAAAATTATAATATCCAAGTCAAAACATGGATATTTCTGGCAGAGCCAGAACCAGAAAACAATTTGCTGATTTGGTCCAATGATTTTTCTTTTAATGGGAGAGGGTTTTTGACCTAACTACTCCTACTGATGCAGATAAAGAGAAGGTAAAGGTCATTCTTTTCTCAGAAGTGATGACTAACATCCAGTGAAGGTGGTGGGAACCAGAACCAGCCTGGATTCAAAACTTTGGTGGTGACTCCTCCCATTCCAAATCTTGTTGGCCCAGACCCTGGCTAACTGAATCCCCACTCTGGGACACTTATATTATGAATGTTCTTTCCTACTTTCACTTGCCCCTGAAGGATTAAAATAATCCTACGTTTGGGTTCCTGACCTTCCAGTTTCTCTATGATTCTCAACTGCCTATAGATAGTCTCACCTGGATATCCTTCAGGCATCTGACACTCAATTCACTCTACTTTGGCAGACACTTCTACTCCCTCTACTCAAAAGATTTTTCCTCTTTCCTACCTCCTCCAGTGATGACCTCATTATCCACTCAGTCCTACCAAATGAAAACTCTGGGCATCATTCAACTTTTCCTTTTCTTCTCAGACCACATCCGCCACCAGGCCCTTCAGGTTTTATTTCTTTACCCTCATCCCTTATCTCATAAATCTAATGGCATAAGTATCCCTGCTTCCTGTGTTATTTTTCTTAAGTATATCCACCCATGGCTATCAGGGGGATCAAATATGCAAAACTGACCAGGTTACTCGTCTGTTTAAATCCTTCATTCAGTGGCAATCCAGAGTAAAGTTAAAATCCTGAATATGGTAAAACAAAGCGCTCAAACATCTGGTCCAATCACATTTCCTCTAATGGCTGTTAAAAAAAAGAGACAAAAAGCCTCAAATGGGGTCATTTATACTATGCCTCATGCCACCAAGCTGAGACTTAATACCTACTTTATAGTTTCAGCCTTTCCCAGGAATCGAATCTTAAAGCAGTCAATCAGGAATTCTCTGATCAACATTACTGAGGTAATCTGCCTGTCAGACCCTTGTATCCCCTAAAGGAAGGTGACTCTGCCACAATCAATCTGCTTTTTGCTAGTATAACTTCCTTGTCCCATTCCTTTCTGCCTATAAAAGTCTTTCCATTAATCAGATACATCAACACCAGATTTTGATTCAGATGCTAGGGACACAGAGGCAGAGACATCTGTTCTGGTGATGGCAGTTGTGACAGTCACAGCTATTCTCCATTGGTGGGGGCTCTAGCACCAGGGGCTAGTGATGTTGCGTGATATTGAGCACCATTCCTGGGTTCAAAGACTCAAATAGGGCTTTCTTCATCTCCCAGAGAGTAGTGAGCTGTTATCATTTGAAAACTTTCTTTCTGCTTAAGTTTACCAGAATTTGGGACAATTAAAAATATTTCCCAGATAATTTATTATTTTGTTTGGGTCTCCCTACTAAACTATGAGCCTATTCCTACGAGGAATAATTTCTTATTTTTTGTATGTCCAGAGTTTCCAATGTTCAAAAACTCTTCATTAAAAACTCAATGGGGGATGCGTGGGTGGCTCAGTGGTTAAGCGTGTCTGCCTTCAGCTCAGGGCATGATCCTGGAGTCTCAGGATCGAGTCTCACATCAGGCTCCCTGCATGGAGCCTGCTTCTCTGTCTGCCCATGTCTCTCCTCTCTCTCTGTATCTCTCATGAATAAATAAATAAAATCTTGAAAAAAAAAAAATCCCAAGGAACAAAAATCCAGGACCAGATGGTTTCACAAGTGAATTATACCAAGCATAGGGCAGCCTGGGTGGCTCAGTGGTTTAGCGCTGCCTTCAGCCCAGGGCCTGATCCTGGAGTCCCGGGATTGAGTCCCACATTGGGATCCCTGCAGGGAGCCTGCTTCTCCCTCTGCCTGTGTCTCTGCCCCTCTCCCTGTGTCTCTCATGAATAAATAAATAAAATCTTAAAAAAAAAAATTATACCAAGCATTTAAAGTAGAGTTAATACCTATTCTTCTCAAATTATTTCAAAAAACAGAAGATAAAGGGAAGCTTCCACATTCATTCTATGAAGCCAACATTACCCTGATACCAAAACCAGAAAAAGATTCCACAAAGAAGAGAACTACAGGCCAATAACTCTGATGAACGTAAATGCCAAAATTGTTAACAGAATATTAGCAAACCAAATCCAACAATACATTTAAAAAATCATTCACTATGATGAGGTGGGATACAAGGATGATTCAATATTCACAAATCAATCAATGTGATACATCACATCAACAAAAGAAAGGATAAAAACCATAGGATCATTTCAATAGATGCAGAAAAAGTATTTGACAAAGTACAACATCCATTCATGATAAAAACCCTCAACAAAGTAGGTTTAAAGGGAACATACTTCAACATAATAAAGGCAATATATGAAAAACCCACCACAAACATACTCAATGGGGAAAAACAGAGCTTTTCCCCTAAGGTCAGGAATAAGACAAGTATGTGCACTCTCATCACTTTTATTCAACATAGTACTGGAAGTCCTGGCCACAGCAATCAGACCACAAAAAGAAATAAAAGGCATCCAAAGGAAGAAGGAAAATTTTCAATACTTTCAGATAACATACATGGAAAATCCTGGGGCACCTGGGTGACTCGGTCAGTTAAGTGTCTGCCTTTGGCTCAGGTCATGATCCCAGGGTTATGGGATCAAGCCCCACACTGGACTCCCTGCTCGGTGGGGAGCCTGCTTCTCCCTCCCCCTCTGCTGTTCCCCATGCTTGAGCTCTCTGGCTCTCTCTGTCAAATAAATAAATAAAATCTTTAAAAAAAAAAAACACCACTACTACTACTACTACTGATAAATGAATTCAGAAAAGTTGAAGGATACAAAATCAATATACAGAAATCCATTGCATTTCTATATACTAATAATGAAGTAGCAAAAAGAGAAATTAAAGAAACAATCCAATCCAACACCCAAAAAACAAATAATCCAGTCAAGAAATGGGCAGAAGACATGAACAGACATTTCTCCAAAGACATACAAATGGCCAACAGACATGTGAAAAAATGCTCAATAACACTTGGCATCAGGGAAACACAGAGTAAAACCACAATGAGGATGCCTGGGTGGCTCAGTGGTTGACCATCTGCCTTTGGCTCAGGGTGTGATCCAGGGGTCCTGGGATTGGGTCCACATTGGGCTCCCCTTGAGGAGCCGGCTTCTTCCTCTGTCTGTGTTTCCACTTCTCTCTCTGTGTCTCTCATGAATAAATATTTTTTAAAAACCCACAATGAGATATTACCTCACATCAGTCAGAATGGCTAAAATTAACAACTCAGGAAACAACAGATGTTGGCAAGAATTGGAAAGAGGGGAACCCTCTTACACAGCTAGTGGGAATACAAACTAGTGCAGCCACTCTGGAAAACAATATGGAGGTTTCTCAAAAAGCTAAAAATAGAACTACCCTATGATCTAGCAATTGCACTACTAGATATTTACCCAAAGGATACAAACATAGTGATTTGAAGGGGCACCTGCATCCCAGCGTTTATAGCAGCAATTTCCACAATAGCCAAACTATGGAAAGAGCCCAGATGTGTACTGACTGATGTATGGATAAAGAAGATGTGGTATATGTTTACAATGGAATATTATTCAATCAAAAAATGAAATCTTACCATTTGCAATGATATGGATGGAACTAGAGGATATTGTGCTAAGTGAAGTAAGTCAGATAAAGACATACCATATGATTTTTACTTATACATGGAATTTAAGAAAGCATAGCGAAAGGGAGGAAAAAATAAAATAAAACAAAATCAGAGAGGAAGACAAACTATAAAGGACTCAACTATAGGGAACAAACAGGGTTGCTGGAGGGGAGATGGTCGGGGATGGGATAACTGGGTGATGGGCATTAAGGAGGGTACTTGATGGAGTGAACAATGGGTGTTATATGCAACTGATGAATCACTAAATTCTACCCTTGAAACTAATAATACGCTATATGCTAATTAATTGAATTTAAATTTTAAAAATAAAACAAGAAAAAATGCAAAAAGAGTCCCATTCACAATTACATCAAAAATAATAAAATACCTACAAATAAACTTAACCAAGGAAGAATTGTACTCTGAAAACCATAAAACACTGGTGAAAGAAATTGAAGATGACATAAACAAATGAGAGATATTCCATGCTCATATTGTTAAGTTCCATACTACCAAAAACAATCTACAGATTTAATACAATCCCTTATCAAAATACCAACAGCATTTTAAACAGAACTAGAAAAAACAATCCTAAAATTTGTGTGGAAACACAAAAGACCCCAAATAGCCAAAGCAGTTTTGAAAAAGAACAAAAATGGAGGTACCATAATCCCAGATTTCAAGATATACTACAAAGCTGTAGTAAGCAGAACAGTATGGTACTGGCACCAAAACAGACACAAGATCAATAGAATAGAACAGAGAGCCCAGAAATAAATCCATGATTATATGCTCTATTAATCTTGGACAAAGGAGGAAAGAATACACAATGGGATAAAGTCCGTTCAACAAATAGTGTTGAGAAAACTGGACCACTTTCTCACACATACACAAAAATAAAGTAAAAATGGATTAAAGATATAAATGTGACACCTGAAACCATAAAAATCCTAGAAGAGGACACAAGCAGTAATTCCTCTGGAATCAGCTGCAGCCAACATTCTTCTATATATGTCTCCTGAGGCAAGAGGGAAAAAAAGCAAACTACAAACTATTGAGACTACACCAAAATAAAAAGCTTCTATGTAGCAAAGGAAACAATCAACAGAACTGAAAGGCAACTTAATGAATGGGAGAAGATACTGGATATGACATATCCAATGACAGATTAGTATCCAAAATATATAAAGAAAATTCTTTATATATATTGTATATGTATATATATATATTCAATGTATTGTATATATATATTCAATATATACAATTCCATATATATTCTTTATAAAGTACAACTCAACATTTAAAATAAACCCAATATAAAAAAATAAAAATAAAATAAATAAAATAAATCCAAATAACCCAAGTAAAAATGGGAAGAATACACGAACAGACATTTCTCCAAAGACGACATACAGATGGGTGGGTGAAACAGATGAAGGGGAGTAAGAGCGCGTGTACCATGATGATCACCGAGTCACGTACAGAACTGTTGAATCACTAGAGTGTACACATGAAACTATTACAACACTCTATGTTAACTACACTGGAATGAAAAAAAATAAGAAGCCTTTATGATGCTTGAAGATATTAAAGTAAAAGATTATTAAAATGCCTAAAAGAATTGGCTGTAAGAAGCACTCCATTTCCATAGCATTCCTTTTTACTTCATAGGCAAATAACAGACTATGCTGTAGAATTTAAGTGCTGCAGTGTAAAAAGCAACTACATACGGAAGAAGTAGAAAAAAGAAAAAAAAAAAACCGTATATGTGAGGCAGAATTTCTTTTAGGCAAAAATGAGCAGAAAAATAAAGTTTCAGGAAGACTAGTTTGGTTTTTACTGAACTTAAAAAAAATGAACTAATATAAGAACTCCTGTCTTCAATCAAGGCCTTGGTCCTTGCTGAGATAGCCTCTGGTTATTCTTACTGATAACCACTGTCACTGAGTTCAGATCCACTTACCATCTTCCCGGCTTCCACTGTGAAGGACAGGCTCTGTTGCAGCAGCGATCTTCGGGATATTTGCTGCTTAAGCTCACAGCCACTCACTCCTCTCTGGGAAACAACTTTGTTGGAATCCTTCTGGAGAGCATGTCAAGTTATCCACTGGTTGTATGTCTAGAACAGCTTTCTCTCCCAAAACCTGGTGCAAACACCACTGCCTGCTGGCTCTTTTGTTGTTAGCACCCATCTGCGGGTTAACTGTGATCTGGTTTGTCCGGGTTTACATTCTGGTATCATAAAGACACCTCCTAGCCCCATAGATATCTTCCTGGCTGATAACACTATTAGTTCCAATTACACCTTTGCTAGCTTTTCATTTTCCTTCACCAAAAGACCTAATTTTCCTGCATTAACTTCGGCGTTAGTGGTTGACCAAAATCCTTTTTAGCCAGACCTAGAGTAGGGGTATGGCTCAAGAGCCATATCTGGCTGGCTGTTTTTGTAAATGAATATTTATTGAAACACAGCCATCCTCACTTGTTTCTGTGTTATCTATGCCTGCTTTTGGGTTACAATGGCAGAGTTGAGGAGTTGTGACAGACTGTATTTGGCCTTTTACAGAAAAGGTTTGCTGACCCCTATTCCAGAATCACTAGTGTATCCTGAACTGGATCATGTTTCCATTTTCAAAAAGATAATTTGCCTCAAAAATATGATGTGGCTTCATACCTGCAGCAGATAGAATAATGGTCCCCAAAGATATTCATGTCCTAATCCTCAAAACCCATGAGGATTTATTTACCTTACATAGTAAAAGGGACTTTGCAGATATGATTAAGTATATAGAGATGACCTTATCCACTTGAGCTCAGTGTAATTAAAAGGATCCCTAGAAGAGGCAGGAGGGTCACAGAATGATGATGTGATGGGGGAGACATTGGAAGACACTATGCTGCTGGCTTTGATGCCAGAGAAGGGCGCCATAAGCCAATGCAGGCAGCTTGGAAAAGCAAGGAAACAGATTTTCCCCTGGAGCCTCCAGAAGGAATGAACTCTCCTGACATGGTGACTCTAGCCCACGAGTGAGACTGATTTTGAAACTTTGACCCCCAGAATTGTAAGATAATACATTTGTGTTAGGCCACAAATTGTAGTAATTGGTTATAGCAGTATTGAGAAACCAATATAACACCATTAAGTCCAAGAAGCTCTGAAAGAATTGCCAATACTGTCCAACTGAAGTTGACTTAAAATTTATGGTCTTCAGTGAATCCTGTTCTTCGAATTTGTAGAGGACTATGTGACATCCCTGCTGAAAATGGGTTTCAATGCTCATGCCTGTCACCCCTTCTATCAAACTGCAAAGATCTTATTCTGTGTCATCATTTTCTGGAGGCTGTAGGAAGATCCCTTGTTAAAGTGAGACATGGAGATTCCAAGGACAAGAGGAGGTTAGGATAGATCAGCTGTCTCTCAGCTTCCCTGACCCCGGACCTAAGGAGTGGCTGCCATGGGAAGGGTTGGGAGCTCGACCCCTCTAGGTGTCTCAGGGACACCTAGGCGTGGCGGTACACAGGCGGTGCCTTGGTGACATCCCTGCTCTGCAGTGGCTTCCCATGTGTCTGCCTGTTCCCAATGGGTGTTGCCTGAATGGACACCCTGCTGTTGGTCTAACCAGAACATTCTCTCCCTCCCACCACACCACCAGAATTTACCTCTGGGAAGACACTTAATTGGCTCCTTTCTCTTTGAGAGTCACTTCTGAGTCATATGAAGGAATAGATAGTCCTACGCAGCTTGCAAGGCCCCCAGTTTGTTGTTGAACACTCCCTTCTTGATACATGCAAAATACAACACTGATCTTCAGTAACCATTGCAAGAAAATTCCAGTGGACTGGGTGAGACAGCAGGGCTCTGCTGCACCTAACAAAGGTTTTACAGTAAAAACTCCACCAATATAATGTATTGATAGGGAGAAGAGTTTAAAACCCCAAGTTGTATGTGGCAGCTAGAGAGAGAGCGTTTAGGATGATGTGTATACACCTTGCGGTTTCTGGGTCCTCAGGTCTCAGATCCTCCAAGTGAAACAAGTGTGTTCTCCTAGGGCCGGTTTGTATTCCTAATCCCGAAACAACACCCACATAAACAGAGTCCTGGCTTCACAACTAATTAAAACAAGGTGGCACAAAACTTAATTCCTTATAAGAACCATGTACTCCTAGAGCTCACATTGCACAAAAATTTACATACATCTTATTTGGTTCTCACAATAACCTCGAGATGTTAGGTCAATAATCTGAGATGAAGGCCAGAAATCTGGCCTTTATAGGTGGCAACTGCCACCACTGCTCCCTTCTCCTAGGACTCCTGGATAAAAGCACAACTGAAGAGCTACTTCCAGACAGGAAAGGGAGAAAATTCATGAGAGGAAGAAAGCAGGCAAGCAGGATTTAGAAATTTTCAATAACATTTCCTTCTGTTGTATCTGAAACATCTGACACCCTTTCCTTCCATGGTTTTTGTAACTCTCAACTTTTCTGACAATACAAAGGTCCATTAAAAAAATTGCCTTGAGATAGATGGTTCTCAAACTTTGATGTGCATACAAATCATCTTGAGTTGGTACACTCAGGAGGGGCCTGCATTTCCAGCAGCCCCCAGGTTATAGTGATGCACCTGGCCTGAAGGCCACACTTGCAGGAGCAAGACAAGCAGACATCTCGTGTTTAAAACAAAACTCATCTTTTCAGAAACCTGCTCCCATCCCAGCAGTTTCCCTTTTGCCAGTGATTCCATCATTTCTTCGATTTCAGTCTTTACAGGATGCTTTTTGTCTACTCTCAATTTTATGCCCAAAGTAGTTAACTTTTTTCCAACTAATTAGATTTTCTTGCCTTTGATCTGTCCTCCTTCATCATCCTGTTACCATTTAGCTTTCCTAAAATAGGTAATCTACCTAAGAACCTACCAGTTTATCAGACTCAAAACTAAATTCTCTGATTGGGAACCTCATGACTCTCCAATTTATTACTATGCATCAGGCAGTGTTGTAGCACTCTCCATGTACCAACTCATTCGATCCTTACAACAACCCATGATGCGGATAGTATAACCATCTACTTTAGATGAGAAAGCTGAAGCATGTGCTGGGGGAGTTGCCAAAGTCACAAAGCTCTTAAGTAACTGAAGCCAGACAGTCTGGCTCCAGAACAAGGTGTAAAGACTCAGCTAGAGAACCCGAGACCCAAGTTTAAATTCAGGATCCATCAAAAACTTGATGTGGGACTTGGGGAAATTGCAACGTCACTAGATCCCATTTTCCTGGTCCGTAAAATAAGAGTTGGCCTAGCTGACCTATTAGTTTCTTTTCCAGAGTCCACCTATTCAACCATATTTTCTAGTCCTTAATATCAGGCTTCATGGTTACCCACACATTGTCAGCCCTTCACCAGTGCTCCTGCTGCTTCTTCCCCTTCCGTCCCCAGCCTCGCCCAGCTGCTACTCCGTCTCTTGTTATTTAATCTCCACCGCATCAGTTTCCACCTCTACTTACCTTCTTGTAGGGATTCCAGTTTAGAGAATTTCAGCTCTTCTGTTCTGCTAGGGTTTTATAGTACAAAAGCAGCTTAAAATAAACAGGCAGTTGTCTGCAGCAGGGCTATCTTTTGAGGGTACAGTAATTCTGTTGAAATTATATTTGACAAGGTGAATTTTTGACTTGAATTTCTTCAGTTAGCCTCTCTCATTTTCTGGAATCTTGCCATTGTTTTGAGTAGTCAAAAAGGTACCCTCAGAAATCCAATAAGGTTCAGGCTAAACACATGGAGGGAAATCAAGAAAACATACTCATGGCCCTTAGAAATGCTTTTATTTATAAAATACCTACTTAAATATAAACATCTCTAAATATAAACACTATTCACAAAAGACTCGCATTGCTGCCTTCTGACTGACCCGCAGAGCTAAGGGGTCCACAGGTATCTCCCAATTCATCAGGATTTTAAGGCCAAAGGTGCACTATAAAGGAGCAGGGACTATGAGGTGTTCTTAATTCCCTTAAGACAAAATTCATAGTTTTCTATTTCAAGGTAGACTTCATATCTGGGGCAGAACTTAAGAATAAGAGCCCTGCTAAAACAGAATTTTCAGGGGGACAGTCTTGTTGTAAAGATTAGCAAAGATCTTCCTGAGGCCAGAGGGAGGTACAATTAGGCACTTTAGAATCTGTTTGGCTTAGACTAGTCTCTGAGCATGGAGGTTAGTGGTGAAACAGAAAATGCTTATTTCCAAGTTTTGGATAAGCTACCTCTGGGGACTGCTTATCCTAATTCATATAATACACGTGTATTATGCTTTCTGCATCTGTGGATAGTAGTGTGGATGAAGGAGAAAGGCACCCAGTCTGCCATCAGGCCAGACTGATCTCAGCTCACTGTAGGACAAACTTTCCATGGGGCGGCCAGAGCTCTGATCTTGTTCTCCTAGGGAAATCTATCAGTTACTGGGTTGCGGGTATAAAGCCAGGAGACATTACACAGACTCAATAAAGCAGAAGTGACAGAAAAGGGCAGATGGTTGTAGACCTAAAAGGAAAGAGAACCTTTCATAGAGAGGTTGAAGGGAAATAGAGACCCTAAACGCTTTTTAAAAAGAGAAAACAATGGAATTTTGCATGGCCAACCTGGAAATGCAGTATTTGAAATAAATAAGATTACAGACGGTAGGATTTTAGGGACTTTTAGAAATTAGGAGTAGGTGTGATGTGTGAATGTGTGCTAAACACTGAAGCACTGGAACACCAGGTTTGGTACAATCTAACAAACTTCTTGCCACATGCAGAGGCACAATCTAAAAGGGCTCCCAGAGAGTCCTCTTCATCCAAGTCAGTTTCTGGTCATCTGTTCGTGGAGCATGGGACCACCCCAAACTCAGTATGATACAACCAATGCAAACGTCTTCTATTGCCGGAGCACATACATATGATACTGGTCTTCCGACTGGAAATGTCTCATTTCCAAAGGCTGACCTAAGACGTGCCTTCTCGTGGTCACTGAATCATTCATAAGCCCCAGGGTCCATTTCAAATTCTAGAAAGTCTAGAGAGCATCAAAGTTGACAATCCAATGGCACAAAACAAGACTCATCTCGTGCCCTGCAGCACTGTGCCATGGTTAAACAATGCAGACAGGGCCTGTGTCCCAGGAGCAGGTGCCCTCTCAGGGGCCACCAGAACCCTTCCACAGAAGGAAGGTAAAGGCAGCAGATTGAGTGGGAAGGAGAACAGGCTCAGGTATATTCAGCTTTGCGGATATAATTGGATGGAACGTAGCCCTTCTTCCCATTAACTTCGGCCAACCACCACTCTGTATTTCCTGTAACATCTTTAAACTCCAGGATCTTGAGTCTCTGATTGGCTGACACACTCAGCTCATTTGGGTTCCGTGCCTTGAAGGTATAGACTGCAAAATAGACCTATGAGAGGGAGAAAAAAGTGAGTTATCAGGAAATGGGAAACTGCTTGGAGCAGTACTGTCCAACAGAACTTCCTGCAGTGATAGGAATGTTCTACACCTGCCCTATCCAGTATGGCAGCCTCTAGCCACACATGGCTATCAAGCACTTCAAGTATGGCCAGTAAGACCAAGGCACTTAATTTTAAGTTTTATTTCATTTTAACTAGCTTAAATTTAAATAGTGACATAGGGTTGGTGGCTACCCTAAACAGACACGGCAGATTCAAAGAAAACCAAAATTCATATCCTTTTACTCTTTCAGAGTTGCCTTAAAGAGTGGAAGAAGGAACCTTCAGTCAATATGGCATGTGGGTGGTGCTCAGTGATCAGGAGGGGAAGCCGTGAGGCCCACGGGTGCACAAGGATGCAAACACACTCTTAGGACCTGGAGGAGTCCATGAAGCTAGAAGTGAGCTTTTTAAACAAAATCCAAATATAAAAAAGGGCCATCTTCTCTTCCACATGTCTAGAAAGAGTGTCCACTGATGGGCCCAGAATGTGGATTTCTGTCCTGGGCAGTGGGTAGTAACAGAGTCACCAGAGAAAGGACATGCCCTTCGCTCATCTGTAGCACTGAGCAACGTGGCATAGAAGGACAGAGCTCAGAAGCTCGTATGAAAGCTGGTCTTTTGGAATCCAGCACTTGGCAAATACCTCCACAAATCAGCACATGTCTGAGTCTCTCAAAAGCAACCCTGTTGGAGATGAGCTCACAGACAGATGTTGTACACACGGAAACTCCCTGCTACAAGAGGGGGCGAAGGCAACAAGTGAGCGAACCAGGGATTCCTCAGCCGTGAATGTGAAAGTGACTTTCAAATACACAGTTTTAGGGGCGCCTGGGTGGCTCAGCGGTTGAGCATCTGCCTTCAGCTCAGGTTGTGATCCTGGAGTCCTGGGATCGAGTCCCCCATCAGGCTTCCTGCATGGAGCCTGCTTCTCCCTCTGCCTGTGTCTCTGCTTCTCAGTGTGTGTCTCATGAATGAATAAATAAAATATTAAAAACAAAAAAAATATGCAGATTTAAAACATTCAAGATACAAAAGGTATGTTCCAATTCCTAAGACAAAAATAGGCCATTATAAAAAGAATAGGCAAAAGTGAAATGGAGTCAGAATGTTATTTCTAAATTCCAGGGGAAAAAATATAGCCATTTGAATAAAAAGCTAAATAGATAGGATACATGGCAGACTTTATACAATGAGGAATCATGGGTTGGCAGAGTGGAAAAGCTTTTCATTGTAATGCCTTGTAAACACCCGACAATAGGGCAGAAGGGGCCCGGAAACAGCCCCGAAGTGTCAAAAAAGAAGATGCCCAGCAGGTGTGGAGGTGCTCGCTCTTAGAACGAGTTTCCATGTGTGCGTCATTAGATTTGTCCCTGAGCTCAGCCCAGATCACCACGCAGGCCCCGGGCACGCCTCAGATACCCCCACTCCTACACCGCTGACACAACACTGCTGCCACGTGTCCCACATGGTGACAAGGAGCACCTACCTGGTTGCCTTCTGCCTCCCTGCTTTCTGGCTCTTCATTTTTGTCTTCTAGAGCCTGGGTTGTTCTTGCACATCCTTTTGTGAGGTCTTTCCCCTGCCCATTTCGCCCTGGTAGGGAGTAACCACCTATTTCTGGATGCCTGGAGTTTCGGTAGCCCCTGAGGGCAGGGGCGGGCTGGCTAATGTCTCTGGCTGCCTCTGGAGAGTCCCAAGACCGGGGCTGGGGGCTGGAGTCTGGGTCTGAAGGGCATCTGGAAGGACTGCTCTCAGAACAACCCAAGTTTGAGGAAGCACTGAGAATTTCTTGGCCCAGTTCCTTTGGTGAAGTTGCATCTTGAGGCTGTTTCTGGCAAGATCCTGAGGTAAAGGACACAGCCATGCTGCCGGGGTTGAAGGTCAAGGTGCCGCTGCTGTTCTGCCGTGGGAACCTGGGAGAGGAGCTGCTCTGCTCCGACTCAGTGGAGGAGTGGCTGCCAACAGAGACGTCTGAGTGGCTGCGGCGGGCGTTGTAGGGCTTTAGGAAGGAGCTGTACACAAAGCCTTGGCTGACTACGGGGAGGAAAAACCAACACAAAGAGCTTTTAATGGAAGGGGGGGTGGGCGGAGTCCACAGGGAAAAAACTATGGTTAAAAGCTAGGTCGGGGCAGCCCAGGTGGCGCAGCGGTTTAGCGCTGCCTTCACCCCAGGGCGTGATCCTGGAGACCCAGATCGAGTCCCACACTGGGCTTCTGCATGGAGCCTGCTTCTCCCTCTGCCTGTGTCTCTGCCTCCCTCTCTGTGTCTCTCATGAGAAAATAAATAAAATCTTTAAAAAAAAAAAAAAAAAGAATAGAAAGCTAGGTCAAAGGTGCCTGGGTGGCTTAGTGGTTGAGCCTCTGCCTTTGGCTCAGGTCGTGATCCTGGGGTCCTGGGATCGAGTTCTGCATCAGGCTCCCCACAGGGAGCCTGCTTCTCCCTCTGCCTATGTCTCTGCCGCTCTCTGTGCCTTTCGTGAACAAATAAATAAAATCTTAAAAAACAAAAACAAAAACAAAAAAAACCTAGGTCAATAGTGAGAGACATGAAGTAAAATGAGACATTTGATCCCAGGAGACAATGTGGCTCTGCAGCTACCTGCCGGTGTGTTCTTGCTACAGCCTCACAACAGGTGAGTGACAGGAGCCTTCGAAGAGATTCAAGAGGACATTGATAAAAATGACCACATTTTTGAGAATGAGCATATGAAGAAAATTTAACAGGATGTCTACATCATGGAAACAAAGGCTTGGAGAGACTTATCTAAAGGATGTGTTCAGACACACTGAGTATAGAAAAGGGGATTTTAAAACCATCCTCATAGTGCCAGAGCCCCTCAGATACAGCTGCCGGGCCTTTTCCCATCTGGAGCACTGGTGTGGGAACGTGGTGGACATACTGTGAGAAGAGCCTAAGGTAGGAAGTGATTTATAGGAGTTAGTATGTACACAACACATGCACAGCACATGTTCACTTGAATAAATTACCTAAGATGATGACAAAGAGGGCCCTCAGCTAAAACTTTTAAACATGAAAGACTAAAATCCTTGATCTACAGGAACATTTTTTAATATTAAGAAAGTATCTGTTAAGGCAGGGACCCAGAGTACGTAACCTCAGGTGAGCAAGGGCCATCTCTGTCTTCATCTTGAATGTGTTTTGTTACCTCTGCTGAATGATGAGAAGTCCCCTGCGCAGACGATGAGGGCTAGAGGGTCTACGAGCTGATCCTAACACAGTATTATCAGGCTTTCTGCCACCACTCATCAGGATGGAGTAGATCAAAGCCTCAAGGGTGGAGCAGCTTCTTGACAGCTTGGATCTTTACTAGGAGTCCTTCCACGAACCCATCAGTGGCTTCCCCTGCCTATCACCCTCCACCTTGTCTTCCTTTCCCACTTCCAATCTCCATTCTTTTGGGTAAGTAGGAAGGGACAAACAGGAAAATCCACAAAGTACTTTCAAACTAAGAATGTCACTATTTTCCACTTCAGTGGTGTGAACATGGATGTTTATTATACAGGCCCACAGTCCTTATTTAAAATGCTGAGGGCCAGATGTGTTTTGGAATTCAGACTTTGAATTTGGGAAAAGTAATCAAGTACATATACTGTCTATGGCATGACATCCCCAGCAGGGTCTGGGTCACCGCCTCATAACTAAACCCATTAATGTTTCTATAACGTATGACTTAAAAGAGATGAGTTAACAATTATAAGCCTCACAACACCTTGCTTGGATTTTGCTACCAAGTAAGTTCAGATCAGGGACAGTTGTGGCAAATGAATTTGGGGGGAAAAAAACTTTGTTTTTCAAAGCTTTTTGGATTCTTGGAATTGTGGACAAACAATATGGATCAGTTTTATTCTTTTTAACTTGTCTTTAAATTCTATACCTGACAACTCTCCCACCACCCCTGCCACCACCCCCGCCAGAAAAAAGCTGTAAGTTATTTTGAAAGTCATGAGGTAAAACTGTTATGGGACAAAAAACTCAAAAATCAAACAAAGAATCCTTTCCTACGGGTTTTAAATTCATTCACACACTCACAAAACCCATTTACAGAACTTAGAAGAGGGCAGCTTATTTTATTTCGTGGTTCATTTAGAACAGGTTGAGAGGGCTCGGGCCCCAGTGGGAGGTAAGTGCTGCCTGAGGAGCCATAAAACATGGCAAGGTCCCACAAGGTGCAAGGTAAGTAATGGAGCCCTCTCTGGAATTTGTAAAAACAAAAACAAAACCAAAGACAGGTTTTGTTTTGGTAATGACTTGGACATTATGGATGGATGGGAACTTATAAGGTTATTTTTCCCCTTTAATCAAAGACTCTTACTTTTTTCTGGCCCGCATAGGATTCAGGTACAGCCAAAAATAACTTTTTCCTCATTGAGAGTTACAGTAATCTGAGATCTAACATTCTTTACCTCCGTTGTCAATCAGCCAGCGGTTCTGACTGCCCATGGGGTCCTTTTTCTTGATCACGCCCACCAGGTCACCTTCCAGAAGCGAGACATCCAAGTCTTGAGCGGCATTGAAATTCCGTTCTGCTTGGAAGAGTTTTTCAGGGGGATACCTCGTCAGGAGGGAGGCTCGGAGTTCTTCCGACTGTAGCATGTAACTTGGCTGAAAGGCAACACAAGAGATATGATCAACAAAAGCCCACCCTGGCCACCATCCAAGTGGCCATATGTAATCCCAGCTCACAGTCCGAGTCTCAGAAATGAGGGTGAGGATAGCCTGCCACTCGCTACTCCCACCAGATGTTTTTGTGCCTGAGTCAGTCCGTGTGGCTGGGAAAAAATCATGATGTCTTAGTTTATGTGTTAGTGCCTTTTAGCTATGAAGGAAATTTAACATACACTTAGTTTCACATGTTTATCTTGTGACCAAAAAATGTGATTAAAGTGCCACTTTGGAGGGGTACCTGGGTGGCTCAATCGTTAAGCTTCTGCCTTTGGCTCAGGTCATGATCCTGGAGGTCCTGGGAATGAGCCCCACATAGGGCACCCTGCTCAGCGGGGAGACGGCTTCTCCCTCTCCGCTGCTCCCCCCTCCCCCGGCTTGTGCCCTCTGGCTCTATTGCTCTCTCAAAAAATAAATAAAATTTAAGAAATAAATTTAAAAAGTACCACTTGGGGTGCCTGAGTGGCTCAGTCGGTAGAGTGTGTGACTCTTGATCTCGGGGTTGTGAATTCGAGCCCGACGTAGGGTATAGAGATTACTTAAAAATAAAATCTTAAATTAAAAAAAAGTGCCACCAAAAGATCAAAATATCTAAGTAATATTACAAGATCTTCTGTTTTGCTATATGAATTTAAACAAGAGACTTCCCTTATCTTGACTCCCCCATCTATGAAAACAATTATTATTAATAAAATCAGAAAAAGTAAAATAATAAATTTGATTCTCCTTTTAAGGAAATATAAATCAATGTCTATGAGATTACATGGAGAAAAATGCTGTAAAAAGAGATCAATAATCTTTTCGAATATGGCCCCATATAATCTAGTGTATCTTATCCTACTTTTCAAAATATGGAAAAATTGAGTTCTAAAATAATATAAATCCAGATTAAAAAAAAAAAAAACAGTCAGCCATTAATGTTTTGGCCATGAATCAGATAATTACCTGTTCAAACAGGTAATTACATGATCAAACACAGGGAAGCCTGCAAAGTTAACATACCCTTAAATCAGTTTCCTTAATTGGTCAAAAGTATTAATATTAATCCTTTACAAACTCCATTCACTATATAGACTAAGATCTGAGAATGCTTTTCAGAGGGTGTTCTGATGTACATAACAAGTGTGAAAAAGCTACTGGCAGTCAGTAGCCAGCACCAGCAGCAGTGCTCAGGAATAAGAAATGAAGGAGCCCACGACAGACAAGAGAGCTCAATGGCCTTTATTCTCTGTTACGAAGAGAGATTTAAACTCCTATGAAACTGCTCCTCTGTGCACAGAGCCGAGTCCATGAATACTAACGATGACAGCTCATCTGTACAGTGCCTACTATGGGCCAGGCAATTTCTAGGGGCTTTATCCATATGAACTCATTTGAGCCTCGTAACTCAATGCTGTGAGTATAATCCCCGGGCCTCGTAGACCAGGAGGAGGCTGAGGACCTGCCCCGGGGCGTGGGGAGTCCCCATCGGTGTCGGGCCGAACCCTCTGCACTTCCCACTCTCCCCGACGCCCCACTCACCAGGCCCAGGAGTGGCTTCCGGGCCGACTGGCGGTCCAGGGTTTTCCTCTCAAAGGGCTTCCTGGCAGCCGGAAGCGACTCTGGGAAGAAGGTGAAAACCTGGAGCTGCTGCAGGACTCTGCTGTGCTCTTCGTGGAAGATGGCGATAAGGTTTCCCTCTCTGCCGGCCACTTTGAGTAACTGGAGTCCGTGGGGGGGGGTGGGCAGAGAGAGAGAAAGAAGGGACCGTGGCTGAGAGCCCCCAGGCCTGAGTGGCAGCTCCGGCTCAGTTTCTGCCCACCGCCCGCAGGCCCGGCTGCCCGGCTCTTCTGGGATCTCAGGGAGGAAGGAGCCGTTTGGAGGCCCAGGCACCAGCAAGGACTTGACCTAATGGCCTATTTAATCTCTCTAGTTTGAATAATTTCTCAAGCAGCCCCAGTGTGCATTCCCAGAAAAACACCAGGAGAACCTCAGAGACTTCTCCAAAGTGTGTGGGGGGAGGAGAGGGAGATGGGACAGGACAGACAGACAGCCGCCGCACACCCACCGAGAGCAGCGGCTTCAGCTGCTCCAGCGCCTGGCGCACGAAGTCGCAGTGGGCCTCTGCATAGCCATGGATGCAGTTGGTGAAGAGCCCCTGGGCGTACTGGTGGAACTTGGGCAGCTCGTCCAGCAGCTGCGCATTCAGGGCCTCGTAGTTGTTCCGGGCTGATTGCAGCTCCTCCAGAGTCTTCTTGTCCTTTAACTTCTCTGCCCGTTCTGTGCAGTTGTAGAAGTCCAGAAGCTTATCGAAGCGTTTCTGCACCAGCTTGTGGGGCCCTGTGAACATGCTCAGTAACTGATTAAGGGGAGAGATGACAAGCCGCTCGGTCCGTTCCTTCTGTAAGGACAGGAAAATCAGATTGCTCAGTTGTTCAGTACCCCAAGTTTATGTTTTTTAATTAAGAAATAACTGATGGAATATCAGTTTCAGGTGTACAACAGAATGAGTCAATATTTGTATATATTGCAGAACAATCACCACATGCCAGTTAACATCCATGACCATGTATATTTGTCATTCTCTGAAATACCCTTCAGGCTGATTTGTTATATCCTGTACCACCTGTTATATACCTGTGCTTCTTTGCTCCTAGCACACCAGCTAAACCCATGCAGATCCACCAGTGTTCTACTTAACCAACACCAGATGGACTCACGCATTTTACAAAACTTCTCAATGTATAACCTTCATCAACCTTTTGCACATGCCGAAGAGTCTGTGAAATATGCTAATCCAGCCTTCACGCCATAGTTGATAACAAATGCTCAATTACACACATCAATGTGAAACTTGCATCACAACCTGTCTGGTATCACTTCTCATGTGTATCATCTACATAGCTTGAATTTAACTGAAGATGTAGCTGCTCCATAAATCTGGGGTAGAGAAGCATTCACATACCCATAATAGCTTTTCTAATCATAACTACTTATTAACACTTGCTTCCACTTTTCAAAAGATTTTTCCCTTGAATTTGTTCTAGAGAGACAGACATTGAAAGGCAGTATATTCCCAAGTGAAGAACATAAATAGGTACTTAGTACTTTACTTTTAATAAGATGCTACTGTTGTTAGAACACCTGTTAGAACCCCATTCATCTCTTCCTACTCAGGATCAAATAATCTCACATCTATATTTAGAATTGCCTGAGCAATTTGGCCTTCAGTACTGTCTTTATAAGGAAGCACTTGCCATCTCAAAGATCCATTGGTTAACTTCTAAATACTATTCCTAAATATTCCTAAATTAGTACTCCTATAGTTTTCTTTGTTCAGTTCTCAATAGTGATAGGAGATTAAATTTCCTAGTTTTCCTTTGTCTCTTCAAACTAGACTCATCACAAACTATAAAAAGAATCTCTTTGAATAACAGAAGCCCAACTTGTCCTTTTAACTAATTAAAAGCCATTGCTCTAAATATAAAACCCCAATATGAATATAGGTAGAGAATGGTATTCCTGATACAGTATGTCTCTGTGGAATTAACTTTTCCATAAGCTGGATGTTTAAGAACCCCAAGAAGAAAGCCATTCTATGAAAAGAGGATTGAAGAAAGAATCACTTACAAAATTTGTGAAGAGCTGATCACTGATGTAGCGATGCACCTTCTCGAACTGCTCCAAGTCTCTGTGTCCCTTCTCCATACACACATCCCACATGCTCACAGCAGCCACCACTTTCACACATGCCGATTCCTGGAGCCAGTGAGAAACAAATGCAGTAAGGCAAACAGAACTATTTAGCCTTCGCCATTCATCCTGGATAGCAGAATGGGGCAAAAAGGAGTCTGTGATTAACAATTTTCTCTCTAGTGCATTATTTTAGCTTTGAAATAAGCACACTCTCATAAATGATGATTTATGAGACCAGAAAAAAGACTCAGACTCTTACTTACAGAAAAAATGGTGATGGTTTTTATCCGCTCTTTAGCAATGCTTCATGTTCCCAATGTGAGGGCTTCTCACAGACAATTTACTAATGTTGTTTATTGTCTCTGTTTCCCTCGCACAACCCCCTAATCACATGTAAGCTCCATGAGGCAAGGGATTTTTGTCTGTTTTGTTCACTGACTTAATGATCATTTGCTGAATAAATGAATATATAAGTGAATGCACAGTAAACTCTTCCTGACTGGTCCTGACAGTTTTTAAACCCCAGGCTGTTTTCTCTGGCTACTTAAACAACGCTGGGTTCTCACCTTCTTTAGTTTAAGTTAAGGGAATGCCTATTATTTCGATACTAACCCAAATAAAATTTAAATGTACCCAAAACTCCATTATTATATTTCAAGGACAAATGAAGTTCCTAAGCAAAAAACATCTGTGCCTCAAGTATCAGTTTGATTTTACGACCTTGTATTTTATGACATTTGCAGACCTCTTTAAGTCCCACGTCTGTATGTGCAGACATAGTGTTTTGTCAGAAGGATAAATTGCGTAATCTTCCTAATTCCTCCTGAGTGGGAGAATGAAAATGAAACATGACGTTCTCTTATATTCTTTAAAAAAAATGTCATGAAGTCTCAAAATAGTAGTCCACATGCCATTGCAGATACCAGAGTAAAGTAATGTCTCTCAGCTTCTGTTCTTGCCAGCTCTCTCAGTTGATCCAACTAATTTTATTTGGCAGGGCTTTTTATTTTATGTTGGTGATGAAACTGTCCAACATTTTCTACCTTCATTTCTAGTTAGCAGTCAGAACGAAAATGACCTGCCCATCAAATGGCTGTCAGTTATGTCAACATTATGTCCTCCTTCCACTGCTATGGAGATAAGTCTCTTAAGAGTTGGGAACTCAGGTATATGCTTGCTACACATTTAGAAAACAAGTGGGAGAAAACCCCCAACAGGGAGGCATCGAAAGTAGAGGAATTGTAAGGGAAAGTCCTAGGCCAGGGAACACACTTGGGAATTGTGTATCAACGGTGCTTTTTGCCAAATTTCTTACTTAAAGCCTATATGCTCTTAAAAAGTTTGGGCAGCCCGGGTGGCTCAGCGGTTTAGCGCCGCCTTCAGTCCAGGGCCTGATCCTGGAGACACGGGATCAAGTCCCACATCAGGCTTCCTGCATGGAGCCTGCTTCTCCCTCCGCCTGTGTCTCTGCCTCTCTCTCTTTCTCTCTCTCATGAATAAATAAATAAAATCTTAAAAAAAAAAAGTTTTATAAACCCTAATCTTTATCTAATTGTGTATGTGAAGGGAGAGTTTGCTTTTCAGAAGCCAAAAAGAGAATTTGCTCTTTAGAAGAAATGTAGGGGGCATTTTAAGTCATGGGATTATTTATTTAATAAATGATGACAATTGGAAAAGCAGGTAAAAAAAAAAAAAAAAATCACACTGGATCCCTACCTCAACCTTATACACTAAATTCCAGCTACTCAATGACTTTAACTTTAGGAAATGAAATAATGAAAAACCTAAAACCTGGGAGATATTTATTATCTTGGAAGAGGAAAGACCTTTTCAAGTATGACATAGACCTAGGAAGCCATAAGAGTTCAGACCATGCAAAACTAAAAATTTCTACATGGAGAAAACATTTAAGCAAACTCAAAAGTCAACAGACTGAGAGAAATAGTTGTAAACCATCATCTTACATGCAGGGCTGTTCTATTTTCTTCAACATATACAGAAGTACTCCGGGGCTCCTCCTCCAGCACGGGCTTTTTTTTTTTCCCCCGATGCAAACACACGAGGGTTTATTTACAAGCCCGGGCTTGGGTCCAAGTGCCCCCGACACAGCGGAGCAGGGACTTGGACCCCGAGACTAAGAGGCGTAGCAGCTTTATAGGGGCCAGTGGCCCATGGGATATGCAGAAAGATGCACAGTCATGTCGGTCCACACGCAGGTGGCCGATTGAATTACATCTTACCCTATAGTATCCACTTGAGCTGGCCTATTACTTTGGTCAGAATCGGGCGCAGTTTTGGCGGGCACAAGGCAGGGTCACAGTGTTATGAGCCGATTTCCGATTAAGGTGTGCCCAGCGGCCTTTTTTTTTTTTTTTTTCCTCGGTTTTTTAAATGATTTATTCACTGAATGATTTAAGGTGTGTACCACTACTCCAGGTTGGGTAAACCACATTGAAGAATTTGACTGTGGGTCTTTAGATTCAGCCAAATGCTTTCCATTAATTTTGCTCTATAAGGTACTAAACATTATAATTAAGTTTTTAATGCTTCAGCCATGCTCGGAACACTGCAGCAGAAGGATGAACTCAACCCACTCATGCCAAGTTAGGGTGACAGGAACAGATCTAACGAGCTGTGATGTCTAAAAAAATCTGAGAATTCTAGCTTAAAAGATAAAGGGAGGTTCCATTCCCCCAAAGTAAACTGTTAAGTTTTAAAATTCAGCCTACAATGTTCTCAAGAGACTGAAGAAAAAAAAATGTTATTAAAAAAAGGTACCACACAATAAGCAATCTTCCATGATTTGTTTGCATCTAAAATGGCACAAAGGTTTCAAAAATCTAGCAGTCAGAACTAAGTATTCCTATGAGAAATCGATAAAAGACCATCAAATCAATAAATAAGTGCCTCAAAATATAGACATATCAACAGAAAAAGGAATAAAATGACTTAAAGATAGGAAAATATCCTCAACTTCATTCATAAGGAATGCAAATTAAAACTATAAGGAAGTAGCATTTTTAACCTGTCTTGTAAAGAAAAACATTTTGATTTTGGTAACACTGTGTGATGTTAGCAAGGGATGGGGAAACCATTTCATACACTACTGAGAGGGAATTTTCACTGGTACAAGGTCTATAAAATTTAATAATAGCAAATTTACACTGCTATATGATTTGGCTCAGCAAATCTAGTACTCTGGTCTCCAGATATATTCTCATAGATCAGAAAATGATGCATATACAAGGATATTCCTTGTACCAATATGTGTAATTGTCTGCCACTACAAATAGTTTAAATGTCCATCAACAGGGGAAGCCCGGGTGGCTCAGTGGTTTAGTGCCGCCTTCAGCCCAGGGCATGATCATGGAGACCCAGGATCGAGTCCCACGTCTGGCTCTCCCTGCATGGAGCCTGCTTCTCCCTCTGCCTGTGTCTCTGCCTCTCTCTCTGTGTGTTCTCATGAATAAATAAATAAATAAAATCTTTAATAAAAAAATGTCCATCAACAGGGGACAAGTTTAAATACGTTATGGCACATCCATATAACAAACCATTGTGGAGTTGTTTTAAAAAAGTGCAGTTCTGTGTGCATAGGTGTAGAATAACTTCCAAATAATGCGTGCAAAACTCAAGATGCTCAACAGTGTGTATCACACACACATATACACACACAATCATCTCTAATGAGAGCAGAATCTGACAAACGCAGACTTGTTTCTAAAAGGTGCCTAGGAGGGATCCCTGGGTGGCTCAGCGGGTTTAGCGCCACCTTCAGCCTAGGGCGTGATCCGGGAGACCAGGGATCCAGTCCCACATCGGGCTCCCTGCATGGAGCCTGCTTCTTCCTCTGCCTGTGTCTCTGCCTTTCTCTCTCTCCGTGTCTCTCATGAATAAATAAATAAAATCTTTTAAAAAAATTTAAAAAATAAAAAAATAAAAGGTGCCTAGGAGATGGGTTGGAGAATGATTTTTACTTTTTACTTATCCCTTCGGTATCTTTTGAATTTGTACCATTTTCCTTAAATTAAAAAATGAATTTTTTTAGAAAGCAGAGGATCTCTTTTTAAGGAAGAGATGGTCATATGTGAGGGACAGGGGTACACGACAGGCTTATATAAATGTCATTCTATGAAGCTTACAAGGGAAGGAGAGATGCAAACAGAAAGGAGTCTAGTCCTAAAAGCAACCACCACCTGACTTCCTCAGCTCCTCCACCTCTCTGCATCTGTTCACGGTTCTAACTTTAGAGGCCTTGTGGATAGCAATTACATCAGGAAATTAATATTATTATGAGAAAATGTGCCTCCATGTACCAACCATTCTCGAATTATTCAAGCTTTGAAATGATCTTGACAAAATGGACTGTGACAAGTTGCTTCACAAATACCTGGCCAGAGGAAGAGAGTAAGAAAAAGGTTGGTGGGGAGGATGGTGACCGAGAGTGGGAGGAAAACGCTGGCCACTCCAGAACTAGCTCAGCATGCTCATCATCCAAATGCTGTCACCTCTTAAATAATCTACAGGACTCCCAGGAATAAGTATAGTGGGGCACAGTGGTCGTTTGAGTCCAGATTATTCAGCACACACTCCACAATATGCTGATGAGCAGGAAAACAGAATTATACCCTCTCTGACTCTAAGCAGGGTGCTGTCTTCACTCACCCGGATATGCTGGAGGTAGAGTGACAGGTCTCGGATAAAAGATTTGATCAATCTTTCTTGCATTCGGAAGTTCTTTTCTGTTTCTTCGAATGCTTCATCTTTTATCTGTTCAAAACAAACAGTGCTGTTAGCAGATTTGGATTCCCCCTCAATAGATCCAATTGGCAAAAGTATCTTTCTTAAACATATCTTTTGTCTAAATTTTAAGCCTTTGATGTTTCCCCAGATAATACTGAATTGAATTTAAAGACTTCACCTTGAAAGACCTCCAAAACATACCCGGGCCCTCCTGCCTTCACGCTTTACTTCCTCTGCTCCTGATGGGGAGACATGCTCTGCTCTGGTCAGGATGCTCTCTCTTCCTGATCCCGGTGTCCATATTTGTTCACCCTGGTGCCTTGGCTTGAGCTATCACCTTGCCTGGTAGGCCCTCCCCTGTTCCTCCCAAACACCCCCTTTCTTTGAGGCTGAGATTAAATCTCCTGTCAACATGAAGCTTACTCTCATGCAATTCCTATTTTCTTAAGTACTACGGCACACAGAGCTCAACCTGTGAAACTTAGCAACTGATTGTTTTCTGACTGTCGTTTCCTACTAACTGCGGGAGGTGTATATGCTCAGTAGAATGAAGCCTCATGACTTCAGATCCACTCTCAGCAATGTGGCCGAATGTCTTCAAATAACCAGACTTTATGTTTTGTTTTGTTTTTTTTTTTTAATTTGTGACATGTTGTGTTGAACTATAGTGATCTCTTAAATCCCTTCTAGCTTCCTGTCTACAATTTTGTCTCACCAAATACATAATAAGCTCTTCATGGGTGTCTAAAACCACAGTAACTATTATACAGTGACCAGTTTGTCCTCATATACATGGTATGCAGCTCACCAAGGCACGTGGAGGGTTGGGTGGGTGGATTCACATACACAGTAGCTGCAGGGTCCTGTATTCACCAGGTGGCAAACACCAAAGAGGTACTAAGAGGGGAATCGTGCCAATCAACACCATGCAGGCTGCCCTGTGGAACCCCCAAAGTTGCCAAAGATTTGCCAAACCTTCAAGCTTGGGAATCTCACCTGTGGAGCAAAGCCAGTGAGGTGCTTCAGGTGACTGCTAACTCGGTTGGATTTCTTGATGATGGAATGGATGTTCAGTTTGGAAATTTTCTCCATGAGGCTATCTTCATCACCCTTTCGATACTTGAGAACTAGGGAGTGAATCAAGAAAGCCCTTCTCTAAGCATGGACAGGCTACAAAACGAGCCACAAAATGAGACCAACAACCTAAACAAGAGCTGGTGCTTGTTTTCAATGAGCTTATAATTGAATAGAGACAAAACATGAATGTAAGTCACCATATGGATGTACAGAATAGTTGACGAAGCAGAGACGGCACAGACTGGAGGTGGTTAGGAGGAAAGAGTGCAGAGGGCTCAGGAGAAGAGTCTAAGATTTGGAGTCCAGGAAACCTCTGAGCTCAATGCCTGGGTCTGTCATTTCATCAAGATGTGTCCTTCCAGAAGTCACTTAACTCCTCTGAGCCTCGTTTTCTTCTCCAATATAGTATAGAAAAGAACACTACTTGCTTTATAAGACCATCTTAAATGGTCTCAGTACAAACAAGATATTTATGTGCAATTGTCTCATATATTAAAATGCTATACAGGAGTCATGGAATTTACTACTGTGTCATACCTTAGGCACAATCTCCAGAAAAGTCTAGAGACATCAGAAGGGTCACAAGGAGAAGACTGCGTGGCACTACAGAGGCACATTTTATTGTAGGAGATGAAGACATTACATTAGTGGATACGAGCCAAGGGGGGGCGGGGGCATACCATTAAGAGACTCTTAATCATAGGAAGCAAACAGGGTTGCTGGAGGGGTGGGGGTGGGAGGATGGGGTAACTAGGTGATGGGCATTAAGGAGGGCATGTGATAGAATGAGCACTGGGTATAATAGAGCTCAGTGTAGGTAGCTCTGCCTTAGCTAGGGTAGCTAAGGTAGCTCAGTGGTTGAGCGTCTGCCTTAAGGTGGTGACCTGGGGTCCTGGGATCATGTCCCATATCAGGCTCCCCACAGGCAGCCTGCTTCTCCCTCTGCCTATGTCTCTGCTTCTCTCTGTGTCTCTCATGAATAAATAAATAAAATCTTAAAAAAAAAATTACTGATGAATCACTGACCTCTACCTCTGAAACTAATAATACACTGTATTTAACCAATTGAATTTAATTTTTTTTAAAAAGGAGGTATGAATCAAGACAAAGGGCTAGATGGCCTGAGAGCTTTAAAGGCACAGTCAACATTGTATAACCAATGTGAGCGATGTGGTGGAAGTAGAAGGTAGAGAAAGAGGTTATACTATATTATGGATTCTTTAAGGATATGACTATCAAATCAATTTATCATGGTCACAATGCTGTACTCATCGAAGGTTCAAATTAGAGCCCCACAAGAGGTTTGATGAAAAAGAAAAGAAATGGTTTAGTTCCTTCCATATTATAAGAAAGTGCTGGGTGGTTTGCAACTGACTACACACTGCTTGGGGGGGCGGGGCTCAGACCAGAGAGGAGTCACGTGACCCAGAGACTAGGTAAACTGCGGTTTTCTGAAGAGGCAAAGTCCTAACTTAAATGGAGGTAGTAAAACATCCTACAGGACATGCAGGAAAACAAGTCAAAGCATGGGTTGAAAACGCTTGCCCTTCCATGAGCAGAGAAAGCAAACGCCAACGCCTGAATGAGCCACTCTCCATATCCTTGGGAAAGACACTCATTGCTACAAGTTTGATCACAGATGCCTTACTTCCAATATTCCACGGTTGTACTTTCATTATTTTATTGCTTTCTTTTTCATACCCCATTTTCCTATTTTTTTTAATAAGATTTTCTTTGTTTAACAGAGAGGGAGAGCGCGTCAGCACGGAAGCACATATGCACACGCACTAGCGCAAAAGCAGAGGGACCAGTAGGCAAAGGGAGAGGGAGAGGCAGGCTCCCCATGGAACAGGGACCTGATGTGGGGCTCCATCTCAGGAGCCTATGATCACAACCAGAAGGCAGACGCTTAACTGACTGAGTCACCCAGGCACCCCACAGTTTCTCCCCATTCTGCCGCTGTTTCTTCAACACAGCCCCATTGCCCACCCTCTGCCTTGCCCATCTCTGGTGACGGAATAATTCTTTTGAGAAGAGCATTGTCAAGGCTGTATCTCCTTTTCAGCAACTATGCTTTTCTTACCCAGGTCCTTCCGCCGTTTGTATTCATTAATGTTAACGTTGATCTCCTTGACTGCAAGGACTGCGCTGGTTAAGGGCGCTTTATCAGGGTGGGATTCTGGGGTGGAATTCAGCAACTCCATGAGCAGCAGTGGGTAGCGCATTACTCTCTGGACGGGTTTGATGAGGAAGGAGCCCAGGTTAATATAATTTGTACATCCCCTAATAGAAGAGGAAAAAGAGACTTTAAATCAAATGTCAAAATACAGGGCCTAATCAGGGAAATAAAAATCAAAACCACAATGAGATACCACCTCACACCAGTCAGAATGGGTAAAATTAACAAGGTAAGTAACAACAAATGTTGGCAAGGATGTGGAGAAAGGGGAACCCTCTTGCACTATTGGTGGGAATGCAAGCTGGTACAGCCACTCTGGAAAATAGTGTGGAGGTTCCTCAAGAAGTTAAAAATTGAGCTGTCCTATGACCCAGCAATTGCACTATTTACCACAAAGATATAGATGTAGTGAAATGCTGGGACACCTGCACCTTGATGTTTATAGCAGCAATGTCCACAATAGCCAAACTGTGGAAGGAGCCATGATATCCTTCGACAGATGAATGGATAAAGAAGATGTGGTATACATACACACACCAATGGAATATTACTCAGCCATCAGAAAGGACAAATACCTACCATTTGCTTTGACAAGAATGGAAATGGAGGGTATTATGCTAAGTGAAATAAGTCGCTTAGAGAAGGACAACCATCATATGGTTTCACTCATATTCATATGTGGAATATTAAGAAATAGTGAAAGGGATTATAAGGGAAAGGAGGGAAACTGAGTGGGGAAAAATTAGAGAGGAAGACAAACCATGAGAGACTCCTACTAACTCTGGAAACAAATAGAGGGTTGCCAAAGGGGAAGTGGGTAGGGGAAAGGGTAACCGGGTGATGGGCATTAAGGAGAGCACATGATGAGATGAGCACTGGGTGTTATACTATGTGTTGGCAAACTGAATTTAAATAAGAAAAATTTAAAAAATAATACAAGGCCTATTGGTAATGTTTGGGATTCTTAAATATAGCTCTGTGCTCTCACCGTCCTTTCCAATTTCATTCATTCAGCAAATATTTTCTGGGCACCTAATAAATACCAGGTACTGTTGTGGGTGCTGGAGACTTAGTAGTGACCTGTCCTGGTGGAAGGAAACAGGCAACAAACATTGTAGGAAGTGCCATTTGGTGGTTAAGTGCTATGGAGTAAAATATAGCAAAGGAAGTCTACTTCTAGGTTGGTCTATAAAGGAAGAAAATATAGAAATGAGCTTGTGCATCAAAGACAAGGGACTTACCATTCGGTGTACAGGCTTCTACAGGGCAGCAAGCATGAAAAGAAAACAGACAGCTGCTTAGAGGTATAGCTAATGCCGATTTTCACATTCTTCCTAGAATGTCTTAGTTCAACTAATGCTTATCAGTTGGGCAGACAAAAAAAAAAATGACATGGGATAAAGGGAAATTATGAGTATCTATGGAGGCATATCTAGTCCATTAAAAAGTTAGTAAGCCCCTAACTTCACTTTGATCTACTTAGGCATACATTATATTCTTATAACCTACCTAAGTGCAGGAGAATCTCATCTGAAGGTCAAGAATAAGTGAACTGGGTCTTCGTACCTATAGTCTTGTTTATTTAGACCAAACTATCTTCCTGGCTGCTTCTTACCTGATATGCTAATTTAATACTCTGTATCTACAAAGCGGGAAGCCATTGAAGATTTTCAAGGGAAAAGGCAATACAATGAGAGAAGGGCAAGTTACATACAGGACCTGTAATAACGTTATCATTTATGATTAAAATAAGATAGGTCATAAGAAATCTAGATGTATGTGCGGACAGACTTCTCAAAGGCAGAACTAAAGAATTATGATGGAAGTGCAATGGGATCAAAACTCTTACTTGAGATCTGCCAATGAGTCCTGAAGATGCTTCTGGATCTTCTCATCCTTCTCATAGATTTCCAGCAGTGAAATGGCCTCATCATGATTCTGGCAGTAAACCTTGTATGTTCCCTCAAGCTCATCCCGGTGATCGAGAAACACAGGCCCTTTGGAATATACGTAAACATAGTGTTTTTAGTAACTTTCTTCTCAGTAGCCTCAATAGAGAGTGGATAATCAGACTTGGGTCATTATGTAATAGATTTCTTTCTATGAGACATGTTTAAAATGATCTAAAAACCAGTCCCTTACACATTACTACACACCCAGAGTCTCCTGACGCTTTTTTCTCATCTTGACCTGCTCGTCTTAATCAGCCAAGACCTGAGCATGTCCTATCCTTTCCTTCCTCACTAAATCTTGTCCTGGCTGTATCAGAATCTTTCCTTGGTCAGACTAGTAACACTAACTTAACGCTGCTTTCACCAGCATCCTGCATTACCTTGATTTTTTTTTTGCTGAGTTATCCCCCTCTCTGTACACTTTTTCCATTTCTCTTCCTGGATCATAGAACTGCTCGAAAGGTACACTGTTGAGGGGGTGAGGGGAAGGCTTAGTGCAGAACAGTTTGAATAATTCACTACCACTTGTGTGATATTTTTAAGATTTTATTTATTAAAAAAAAATTTTTTTTAATTTATTCATGAGAGACACAGAGAGAAAGAGGCAGAGACATAGGCAGAGAGAGAAGCAGGCTCCCTGCAGGAAGCCCGACGTGGGACTCAATCCTGGGACTCCGTGATCACGCCCTGAGCTAAGGCAGACGCTCAACTGCTGAGCCACCCAGGTGTCCCCCACTTGTGTGATTTTTAAAAAATGGGGGATGGGGTCCAGGATAGAGAAGATACATATGTAATTGCTGGTATATGACAAACTCTCTGGTAGGCAACCGAAGAAAACTTAGTAACACTGGGTGCTTTTAGTTTGAAGAGCTGATGGCTAAGGAATGGATAAGAGACTTTTTATTAAATAGCTCTTTGTAACTTTATGTACCATGTGAATATATTAAAAATAAGTTGGCAGCCTGGGTGGCTCAGTGGTTGAGCGTGTCTACCTTCAGCTCAGGACATGATCCCAGATCCTGGGATCGAGTCCTGCATCGGGCTCCCTGTGAGGAGCCTGCTTCTCCCTTGGGCTATGTCTCTGCTTTTCTCTCTGTGTCTCATAAATAAATAAATAAATAAAATCTAAAAAAAAAGTTAAATTAAAAATATAGTAAAATAAAAAACAAAGAAATATATTAAATAAACTTAATAAACTTAACCTCCCCCAAAATTGCTTTTGCAATTCATGTCAATCTGCCCTTTGCAAGTGGCTCACCAAAGCTTTCATTTGCCCTGATTCTGTTATTGTGTCCTTTTCTCTCCCAGGTGAGTCAGGTAAACACTGCCTAGTTTAAGCCAACATCATGATCCCATTCTCCTTTCTAGTGCTCAGGCATATGCATATGACACAGTTGTGGCCAATGAGAAATAAAGAGAAATCTGATAGGAGAGCACTAAGCAAGGTTTGCTCACTCTTAAATGACACAGGGTTGGGCAGCCCTGGTGGCTCAATGGGTTAGCGCCGCTTCAGCCCAGGGCCTGATCCTGGGGCCCCAGGATCGAGTCCCACGTCAGCTCCCTGCATGGAGCCTGCTTCTCCCTCTGCCTGGGTCACTGCCTCTGTGTGTGTGTGTGTGTGTGTGTGTGTCTCGTGAATAAATAAAATCTTTAAAAAAAAAAAAAAAAATGACACAGGGTTACTTTTCCCTTCTGCTGATGTTGTCATATGTGTGGTGGGATGGCTTGAACTGTGTGGTTCTATGATAGGATGTCCCTTCCCACGCTGTATCAGAGCTGGTCTGTGTGACCAACAGAATATGGCAGAAATAATGGTATGTCACATTGGGGATCAGTTAGAGAAGACACTGTGGGACTCCAATCTTGAGCCTTTTCTCCCTCTTGGATCACGCACTGGGAAAAGCCAGCTGCCATGTCCTGAGGACAGTCCATGGAGAGGCTCACAAGGCAAGGAAGGAGGGCCTGAAGAGCTGAGGGAGCTTCCTTGAAGAGGATCTCTGAGCCCCAGAGGACGGCAGTCCAAGCCAACAGCTTGACTCCAACCTAATGAGAGATCCTGAGCCAGAAGTGCCCAACTAAGTCACTCCTGGATTCCTCAGCCACATGCACTGGGGATAGTTTCTTATTTAAAGCTGCAAAGTTTTGGTATAATTTGTTTCACAGCAATAGATAATAGTTTCTTTGTTTATTAAAAACAGATGACTGTTTTTCAAACATTTTTGACAATGACCCACAAAACATTTTAAATGACTCAGTATACTTATATGTAGAATTGAAAGTGTCCAAAAACTATAGCTGTGTTTATTATTTAGAGTACATTCTGAAATTTTCTATTTTATTGAAAAAAATATATACTGGGTACAACTTGCTCTAGTGATCTCATGATCCATCAACAGGCTGCAACTGTCAATTTGGACAACGACATCTAAAATCTCGTCTATTGCTAACATCCTGTGGCACCTCAAAGTAGGCTATAGAGGAGAAGGAGAGGAGAGGGCCTGGTGATCTCTGAACTAAGTAGCTAGAACTTCATTTTTCTACTTAGTACCAGCAAGGTTGCTTCACCCTTTACTTTTGATGCATGAAATTTAACAAAAGGTTGGGGGGGGGGGCTGCTTCTGAAGTAATGGCAGGAGCTCATACCTACAGCGTCGCTGATTTCCAGATCCGCCAATAACTGCTTTGAGACCTTAATCACCATCTGCATATTTCCAAAAAGTCCTTCAAAGTCAATGTTTGGTATCTGAGAAAGGGAGACAAAATGAAAAGATGCACTGAAATGAAATTAATGGCATATCATTTTCATGTTAGGAACATCTCTTCAAGGATGATACAAAACTGTTCAAAGTCATCTGCACTCACTGTCACAAAGATTCCAGAACAGAAGTGTGCCAACATTATCTTTGGTGTCACTCTTTGTCCTTGATCACACTCTGCTTGACCCCATCTCCCATTACCTTAGTAAAAAGACTATGTTATCAATTTGGTCTAGAATTACATTGGGATACAAAGTCCCACCCAAAGTCTGATGGCAGTGCCCACTTCCTATACAAGTTCTTTGGAGTGAATGTTCCAGAAGTACAAACCCAAGCCAGGCCCAGATGGTCAAGTAACAAGCAATAAGGACAGTAAATCCCCAGGATGCTGTTACCTTTTTTTCCCCTACCTTCAGCATCTAGACAAGTACCTGGCACACACAAGACAGTTAGGGTTTCCTGGGTAAACACTGTACTGTCAGGTGCCGGAGCCACCAAACCCATCATCCCCAGACTTCATTATTATACAACCTTCCCAATGCAGTGATAATCCAGACTAGCTGGGAGTGTCTTTAGGAGCCACAGAGCAGGAAGTGGCTGGGACATGTCCTGCAGTAAGTCTGATAAGTTAACAGTGGACAAGAAGTGACAGGACGCTAAAAACTAAGTTGATGACACACTCATGTCAGGACCCTTGAATTAAGAGCAGCAGCAACCACAGCCTTTACTTCAAATCCAGTAACCCTTGTGGTGAAAGCGCCATAACCTAATGGCTTGGAGAATCACATCACATTCAGGGTAAAGCGAGCTTTCTCCACTGCTCCCACCTGCGTCTGCTGCAGGGGCGCCATGATGTGTTCGATGCACATTTCCAGATCCCGAACATAGTCTCTTTCCGTCTGGAGAAGTTCTTCTATCACCTTGGCTCTCTTCTCCAGCATCCTCTGCTCTGGGTTTTCAGTGTACATGGACCCAGGTGGGGCCACCGGTGATGAAGACTGGGAGGAGAGGAGGGTCATTTCTAGAAGGGGAAGAGAGAACTCGTCAGCAGCTCTGAGTGTGGAAGCACGACTCTTCAATAGTTTAGGCTGAAAGAACACATTCCTTGCGAACCAAAGTCTCACTGCTATCAACCACCAGGAAATCCAATCACACATCAGTTCTAATTATGAACAGATGAAGGGCTGAGAAACTCATTTCTGCAGAGAACTTCTCTCATCTGTGTGATAGCATTTCTAGAATTTGCCCTAAAAAAGGAAAAGCTGGCCCATTTTAGGAGGACAAATCAGTGTCCACAACCTCTTGAGAAAGAGGTTGAGAGAGGTGCTTTTCTTATAAAGAATTGCTTTCACTTAATTAAGTATAAGACCCAGTGCATGAGGTCAGCAGCAGAAATACCAAACTGGAAATCAAAAACATTGATATAGCACATTAAATATTATTGGGAATATCACAATGCCAACTAAGAAGAGTTAGAGAGGAATTACATGTCTGAGAACTAGGTGACTATAGGGCCTATTGCGTTCCAGTCATTGTAACAGAGGATTAACATATACAATGAAATACACAAAAATTATTTAGATTCTCCCTATCGAAACTTTTTTTTTTCTCTCCCCTATCGAAACTTTAATAAAGACTCTGCGGGATCCCTGGGTGGCGCAGCGGTTTAGCGCCTGCCTTTGGCCCAGGGCGTGATCCTGGAGACCCAGGATCGAATCCCAAGTCAGGCCTCCTGCGTGGAGCCTGCTTCTCCCTCTGCCTATGTCTCTGCCTCTCTCTCTCTCTCTGTGACTATCATAAAAAAAAAAAAAAAAAAAAATTAAAAAAAAAAAAAAGACTCTGGTACCTTGTTACTTCAAATATTCTAGAAGATACAAAGGTACTAGAAAGATGAAGTTCTTTTTAATGGTATTTTCAGTCCAAAGAACCTCTACAGAACCACATCGCATGATTTAAAAGTGAAAACCAGTATGTACCTTGTCATTTGCTTTTACCCATGAAATCGACATGATGAGAGTTATTTATAAAGATGGGACAGTATGGCATTTGTTCATTTAAAATAAACATTAAACACCAAAATAAATAATTGAAAAAAATTCCAATGTAGCAATCTCTGCTCAGTTTATTTCAAATTCCTTAAGATCCACTTTAAAAAAAAATCCTACAAATTTATTAAGTAAATATACTAATCTAAGTGTGATCACAAGAATATTTTTAGCAGATGTAAGAAGCAAAAACACTCCTGTTTACACTACTTATGGAAAACTAGGCTTTCACATCAGATTTTAGTCTTCAAAAATCTCTCTCTAAGGACTCTTCTCTAAGGACTTAGGAATTCCAATGTTTAAGAGGATGCGCCCAGATTCTGGTTTCTGAGAACTACTCTCCACTCAAAGAAAGCAGAGTTCTTTAGAGAAATAGCTAATTCCAAGACTGAGGCAAGGAGAGTATAGGTGAACCAGAAACATCTAATGGCAGAAAATAAGAAAGTGCTCAACAAAATGATGGAGGAATTTCCAAAAGGCATGGAGCTGGCTTGAAGGAGCTCCCATTGGCTAAATCTGGTACCGTTTGAGTAACAAAGTAAATAAGTACAGCAATGGACTATAATCCACTGACTAAAGAATCCATGAATTTATATTGATAACATGCAAGTACATGAATGGGGAAGAAGACAGTTTTTTCTTATATATAATGTCAACTAATAAATATAGAAGAAATTATGGGAATTAGAAAATCAGCATTTTGCAATGATTAGCATAAAATGTGGCCCAAGCACAAATCATCAGTGGATGATTCTGATGGTGGTGGTGAGGTCTGATGATCAGGATATATGCCCAGTTTTGAGTTAGTTATGACAAATTACTTATTAATTACAGAAATGAAAAATAGTGACTATATATAGTGGAGAAAAGGAAAATATGATCACTGAGTAATCAGAATTCGCATCATCAATAAGGGGCAGAAAGACCGTATGTTTTTCCATTTGTCATATCTGGAAACAATACAATATCCCATATGTGATATCCCAGTCAAAAACGCATCATCTGAAACAAATCTTGAGTAAACATCAGACAACTGCAAACTGATGGTTTGTATTCTTCAAAATGTCATGTTATGAAAGACAAAGAGGGCCTCTGGGCTGGCTCAGTCAGTGGAACATGTGACTCTTGATCTTGGGGTCCCAGGGTGTACAGTTTACTTATAAAAAAGAAAAGAAAGACAAGGAAGCCCGAGAATTCTCAAAGATGACTGAGGAGATGGCAAATAAATGCCACGTGTGATTCTGAGCTGGGTCCTGATCTAGGGAAAAAGCTGCTACAAAAGACATTACATTACTAGGGCAACTGGTAAAGTTATAATACATACTGTAGATAAATGATTAAGTCAGAGAAAAATTCCCTCAAATGGCAAATCTATGTGGTTATGTATGACATCCATGGTTCATACAAAATACACATGGAAGCTTACGAAAGGACATGATATGTCCAACCTACACTCAGAAAAAAGTGTGTGTGGGGGTGTGTGGAGAGAGAGAATGAACAGAAAAACCCAGCAAAATGCTAAACACTGGTGGATGTGAATAAAGGCTATGCAGGAGATTCTTTGTACTACTGCAATAATCTGTACATTTTCTATCATTCAAAATAAAGTTTAAAAAGATATAATGGAAAAATATCTTTCTTGAACTTTTTTTGGTAGCATGACAAAATTTCAAGCATAATCCTATTTGGTTTCTTTTTTTAAAATAATTTATTTATTTATTTACTTATTTATTTATTTATTTATGAGAGGCACAGAGAGAGAGAGAGATGCAGAGACACAGGCAGAGGGAGAAGCAGGCTCCACACAGGAGGCCTGACTTGGGACTCGATCCTGGGTCTCCAGGACCAGGCCCTGGGCTGAAGACGGCGCTAAACCGCTGAGCCACCTGGGCTGCCCGCATAATCCTATTTGACTAGAGTGCTAAATCATAATCCTAAATTAATTGCGGCATATGTAAAACTTATTTTTAATAGGCTTGTTTAGAGTTTTCTTTGCAATTTCAAGCAATAGGATCTCAGTCCCAAATATGGTCTCTCCCAGTGGCAAGTTAAGAAGAGAAACTCATTTTTAAAATGTATTATCTTCTTTATTTGGGTATAATTGACATATAACACTATATTCCCTTCAGGCATATAACATAATGATATATTATTTTTAGAAGACACTCATTTTTAATATGACTAAAAAGTTCTGAAAGGGAGAACACTTGTTGAATTCCCACCATAGGCAATACACTTTATATATTTGATTATGTCCCTGAACTCATTTAATATTCATGTCAAAACTCTGAAGTTGTATTATTACTTGATTTAATAGAATACCTGGGTTTTGAGAGGCTGACCAACTTGTCAGAGCTTATGTAGCGAGCAAATGGCAGTTCTGGAATCTGAATCTAAGTATATTTCAATCCAAATCCTATCGCTTAATCCTGTACCATTTTGCCTCCCTGGCCTGGAATCTCAACTAGAAAAGGTCAGGGGTTTATTTGCTTCAAATCTTGAAAATTACCCGGAAAATATTCTATCTCAGGAATCAAAACTCTATTAATTATAATAGTTGAAAGTTTAAAATACCATCAAGTACTCATCAATCAAAAGCCAGCAACCTACAGTAAGACTCGGATTTTTATTATTATTATTATTGTTTTTAAAGATTTTATTTATTCATGAGAGACAGAGAGAGAGAGGCAGAGACACAGGCAGAGGGAAAAGCAGGCTCCATGCAGGGAGCCTGACACAGGACTGGATCCCAGGATCAGGAAGGCAGGTGCTAAACTACTGAGCCACCCGGGGATAACTCGGATTTTTAATAAAAGAGAAAAAAGAAATGGTAACAATTCCTTTGACCTACTGGCACGAAGCTATTTATTTATTTATTTATTTATTTATTTATTTATTTACTTATTTTTGCAGGTGCATTTATAAATTCTTGGACTGCCTTTAAAATACCAAGAAATTTAGCATGATTTTAAATCCCTGTGGAATGTATCTGCAATTTTGACAAAATTCTACATGTTTCTAAAGACATAGGTCACCCTCAAGGTCTACACATGTCAGTGCTCAAAATTAAGTCAAACTAGAACTATCTGGCTTGAAATGACTCCAAACGTAAAACCCCTTTTCCATTATCCCAAATACATCCTAAGGAAAGTCTGATCTAAAATTTTAGTATCTGGGACGACCAAGCAGGAGAAGGTGGCCTCCTGGCTCAGCTAGCTGCAGTAGAGAGAGGGGCTTTGAATCTTGCTCTTCCCAGCTCTGGCCGGGAACCCTGGGGAACTGGGCAAAGGTCACATTTCCCTGTAGGCCTCAATGTCCTCACCTGTAAAATGAGTAATAATGCCTGCTTTGCCAAGCTGTTGAGGGAATAAACAAGGGAATAAATGGACACAAGTTAGTTCTTTTCCCACAGAGGGCCAGAAAATGCTGTCTGTAGCAAATTAAGGTAAGGTGCCCCAAGTAGAAGGGCTCTGTCCAATTCCTGGAACACTCTGCTCTTCTCTAAGAACAATAAAAGCTGAGGAAGCACATGGAGGAGGCTGCGGCCAGGACCAGCCTCCAGCGGCCGTGCGCAGACCAGCTCCCACCTTCTTCCCCGAAGGTCCTGGAGGAATTGAGGAGCTGGAGCCAGAGCTGACTGCACAAATTTATTCTCTCTGGTAAAACAATGCGTACGGGGTAGTTTTTTCCTTTTGTTCCCTTTCCCAGCTCCCCGCCCCCCCCCCAAGTCCCGATTCCCCTCCCCTCAAGAGGTGCCCACCCCCAGGCTAGTGGGCGCCCCCAGGCTCCCTCCAGGGCGTAAGGAAGGCGTCCCGGGAGCCCGAGCTTCGCGCAACTCCACAAGCCACACTTGAGAGCACAGTCACAGAAAGAGCCACTCACTTCTCCCCTCCGCAAGGCCGGCTCTGCGTCTGGCGGGGAAATCTCTGACCTGCCGGCAGGTCCCGGGCACCCGGGCTGCGCCACCTGCCGCCGCGGGCTCCTGCCCCGCCGCACCCCGCACCCCGGCTCCCCCGCACCTGCGGCGCCCAGTGGCTGCTGCCGGACGGGTGGGTGGGTCCCAGGCTAACGGGCAGAGCAGAATCTTCCCAGAGCTCTGGAATGCTCCGCAACCCCCAAATCCTTTGAATAGGGTAGGCATTTCCCCCAGGCTTTCCCACATTTACATATGAATCGCCGAGTCCCCCAGGCTATCAGGGCAGGGCCGGTTCTAAAGGATGGAGCTGGAATCCTTCTGAGGGGAACGAGCTGCAGGCTGCGGCCCCGCCTTCGCTCGGGCTTCGGGCTTCGGCACCTTCCCCTCCTGCATTCCCTTCCCGGTTCTCACTTCTGGAGTTTTCATCGAAGGGTATTACTCTCACTTTGCCTGTCCCTACTAAGCTTTATGGGGGGGGAGGGGGGTGTCTCTTTAGGGAAGAATCTGAAGGCCCATCCATCTCTCACTTAAGAGGCCGCACTGTGAAGTAGGTGGCATTGGTCTACTGTCTGCCTGGGGACCTGGCTTTCTGCAGGTCCCCCTCTCTGGCCCAGGCCAGCCCTCTCCAGGCCCGGGCTTTGCCTAGGGACCTGGGCCTCCTACTTTGGGGACCTTACCCTACAGCCATCAGAATGCAGATCTCAGTGGGCTGGGCCCCGCTTGGCAAGAAGTGCACAGAGTAATTCATGGAACCGGGAACCCTGCTCACAGCTCCCAAGCATTTACACTTTGAAAGAAACCAAGGAAACAAAAGCTGCAGAAAAAGAAGCCATCTTTGTAAAAAAAACAAAAACAAAACAGAAAGAAAAAGAAAACCTGCAAAAACCACTACGTGTTTCCATAATGGATATAATATGGCAGTGCAAGGAAAAAGGACAGGAAGAAGGCACCCCCCTTAATCAGTTGGCCCCGGGCCTCAGGGTGGGAGCTGGATTTAGGGCCGAAGGCTCAAGGGGGGTGAGGGGTGGGTGGGTGTTGCGCTTCCTAATCTCATAAGAATCTGTTGTGGTAGCGCCAGTAATTGAAAATAAACTAATGCTAACTAAGAAACGTCTCTATTGGTGAAATCTGGGGCCATCTCAGAGATGGCAGCTTCTGGTGAAGAGGCCTTCCCGCCCCGTCTAGAGTCGCACCCGCTCTGGGAGGCTCACCCGGCAGGCCCAGGCCGCAGGCCCAGGCGGAGCCCCACGCAGCCGCTTCCCTGCAGCCGCTTCCCTCCACCCGCTAGCGCAACTCCTCTTAACGTTGCATTTGAACAACTACTTACAGGGCACTTACTGGGAGTGTCAAGCACTGTTCTAAGCACTTTACGAACATTGGTGTTTCTAATCCTCCCAACCACCCTACCACATCGTCCCCGTTGTACAGTTGAGGAACGACGACGAGTTGTTGAGTGAACTGGCTGCGGAGCGCAGGCCTGGGATAGGGGCCGAGCAGGCTCCCGCCTCTGGGCCCCTGACCTGTAGCTACTCCCTCTGCGGGCAAATCCGTGCAACTTGGGATCTGAATTCTACCTGTGGGGTTTGGTGGCCACCAGGTAGCTAATAATAAGACAGAGTGTCTTATTATTAAGACAATTATTAAGTGTCTTATTATTAAGGTAGCTATTATTGTGTCCTAAAGCACAACTTAACCTCTGTGGGAGCCTCGACCCCCCCCACCATTAAGTGAACAATATATCTTTAAGCATATCTGCGTATGTTCACGTGATAATATGTATAAAACCCCATTTAGTAGAATGTAAGTAATCCCTCAGAATCCAATGTAGTGTCACACACAGTAAATATCCAATAGTATTCTGGATAATTTATGGCAGAACACACGTGAAACAAAGGAAAAGGCTTCTTTTATCCTATCTTCTGATGGCTTTCCGACTTACATATTAGCCATCTTCCTCAGGTAAGGGGAGAGCCCCCTTCAAGAAACCTCAGCTCTTTCTTGTGACCTTGACAGATGTGCCACCCCAAGGGATAGGGCAGCAGGTAAAAACTTGTAATACTTTCTCTACTTCTTAAAATAAAAAAAAGTCAAAACTTCTAACTCAGGAGTCTACTTTTAGAAATTTATTATATGTAAATCATTGGACAAATGCACAAGATGTACATATGGGGATGTTCTCCGATGTGTACAAAACCTCAGAAGCAATTTTTTTTCCCCAAAGGGGCCTGGTTAAATAAGTTTCGGCATATCTACAGAACAGAATAGTATCATAGCTGTTGAGATTTATACTTACTAACACAGAATGCTGTCTCTGTGCGGTTAGTTGAAAAAAAGTATATTACAAAATAGTCTATGAACGAATAGCCATTTTGTTAAAAAGGGAAAATACTTCTGGTGCGTATATTTGAAAATGAGAAAATCTTGACAGGATGGAAATTCCGATATTTTTTTCCTTGCTTTGACCGTATCTTCTAATATTTCTAGAGTGAACACGTAACGTTGATACAACAAAGAGCAATAAAATGGAAGAAATTTGCTGTAAAATGAGAATATTCTAATACCAACAGTTCTCCATTTCTGCTAATCCATTTCAAATTTTTTCTTCACTTTTTAATGAGCTAAGGTCTCTTTCCTGACCCGATCCCTGTAGACTGCTGAAGACCGTAGGTCAGGAAACAGGGCTGAAGTCACGATTAGCCAGTCTCCTAAGAAAAGCAAATCCACCAGTGCCTGTTTAGCTATCCTTTAGAAAACCCTGAGAGAAAGCTGTCTTTGTAAATATTACTCATTTTCGCCCCAGGCCCAAAGAGAGGAATCAGAAATCCCAGTTTTCCGCCTTTCCACATCCCTCCAGCTGGGCCACCCAGCCCCCACCCTGTCTTTACTTTAGCACCTACAAGCCTCACAATGTGGAAAAGGTTTGCTCAACGTACAATTCTGGCACTGTGGTCACTGGCTTTTCTGCAGAGCTCATAGCCACCCAACTTCAGAGAGGAATCAATAGCATTCAGGTCCAAAATCTCAACCAGAACTAAAAAAAACCTTCCCTGTGGCTTTTGCTCTGGAACTTCCCACCAGCTTTGGCAAGTAACCTCTAGCACAATCCCTGCTGGGAGGGTTTCCACCCCTGGGGCAGGAATGAGGAGTGGGGATGGGGGAAACTCAGCTCAAAACTTCTCATTTCCCCTTTCCTTTTCCAGGCCCTCTCTGGGCCTTCAGAAAATCAAATGAGTCAAGGGCTCAAAGTACTAGAGTCTGCAATTTCTTATACTGCCAGGATGGTCAGTTTAATTCTAGCACCAACTCAAACACCATTTTTGAACCCTCACCAAAGACACAGAAATCCTAGAGGGGTGTGCTATTGGTGGGACATTATTATTGTTATCTAATCTTTAGGTAGCAGAAGTGAAATTATCAAGAGGGCAAAGACAGTTTTCATCAAATAGTTCTCTAGGAATAAATGATCAATTTGAGTAAGCAGATTTTTATTATAGTCAGCCAAAAAACTCTATATGAAAAGCTTTATTTTCCTAACACACACATATCTGATGCTATATTTACCAAGTCTCTTGAGGGAAGTTATTATTACTCTCATTTTACGAATGAGGAAATGGGCACAAAACAATGACATGGCTGGCCTGTGACCTGTGACCTCTGACCACAGGGCTGAGAAAGCTGCATATTCAAAACCAGCGTCCAAGGCCAGTGCTTTCTGTGAAGGGTCAAGGCCTGTTGTGGATTATGTCTTCTCCGTATGCATGTGGCCATTTCTGGCTTTATATTTTCAATTTTAATAATGATACTATAGTGATGTTTCAAAATTTGCTCATGTCCGTGCCCCTCTGGCTACTTCTCTGTGCTAGTCTATAAAATTAAACTTTCTTCAGTTTCTATGAGGTAGTTTACTTTGATTCCTTCCACTTGCCTTCATAATATTCTATGTATCTTTTATCACTGTATACCCCACAAATCAATTCATCTGAATTATAATCCTGTTCAAGTTCTAACTATAAAACTGAATGAATATTTAATAGAGAGCTACTGAGCAGAGTCTTAGGCCACGGGGCAAGTAGAAAAAGTTGAAATGCCCTCAAAAGCTTTCTTTAGTCTCATCAGGAAAGCCATGTCATCTGGCCTGTGTTCAGGAAGAGCAAATGCAGTAGGATTAAACTGGATGGCCTTTAAATTTTTCTCATTTGACTTAATGAATCTAGTTGAACGGGCAAAACATAAGCTTATGAAACAAAAGAATAATGTAAAATAGAAACAAATTAAGCATTAAGGGCTTTGGTTATATTTATTTGAATGAACCCAATCTCTCAAAGATTCTTTCCTAGTGTGATCTGATATTTTGATGGTAAAACCTCATTAAACTTAGGGTATCTTAGGGTGTCATTATATACTATTATCTAATTTTCTAGCTGAAACATGGGGAAAAAAATAAAACCTCAATACAAGGGAAATATAAATCAGGTTTTTCCTGGGACCCCAGTCGTAAGTGCCAAGTTGGTTTAAATAAGGTTGAGGCATCCAGCAGTCACCCCATACCCCATATCTCCCCTGGCTTCCACTTCTGGGCTGTAAGAGGAGCTGCTTCCAAGATCTTGAGAGGGCAGTGGGTATAGTGAATACTCAAAAAAAACCCTTGGAATCTAGTCCTGCCTCCCCTCTGACCTGTCTGGGCTGTTGTTCCCATCTATCTATAACAAAGGGGTTGGGCCCGTTGGTCACTTCCAAGATTTAAAATCTTACATGACTTCCCACTCTGTTACTTCACTTACTCCTCAGTTTGGAGTAACCACATCAACTTCTAACTAGTCCCACAAGGAGTGTCACTTGGTATGTAAAGCCTCTTTGGACTCACCTAAGCAGTTAGCCACTTCCTCTCAGCGAGCCCTGAGGACAGGGCTAGCTCAGTGTACTTCCAGTATTTGTTTTCTTCATCATTGAACATGACAAGCCCAGCTTGTCTCTCTGCCTTTCTGCTCACCTATTGCCCTTTAAGCCCAGCCAGATGAAGGCCTCTCTAGTCTCTGGATTGGGTCTTTTCCCAAATTTCTCTTCTCAAGCAGCAATACAAAAAAATATGTACTATTTTGTCTTTTTGTTGTTGTTGTTTTTAACACAGCCAAGTCACACTTATTCTAGGTGTGTGATGCCGGTTCAACTTTTGAAAATCAAATAATGTAATTCACCACATCAACAGGCAAAAGAAGAAAAATAATATAACCAGGTCAACTGATAGAGAAAAAACTGTATCTGAAAGAAATCCAACATCCATTTATTATAATAAATATCAGAAAACTAGGAGTAGAGTGGAGCTATCTCAACTTGGAACAGAACATGTATTAAAACCCTAGGGTGGGGATCCCTGGGTGGCTCAGCGGTTTATCACCCGCCTTTGGCAGGGCGTGATCCTGGAGTCCTGGGACCGAGTCCCACATCAGGCTCCCTGCATGGAGCCTGCTTCTCCCTCTGCCTGTGTCTCTGCCTCTCTCTCTCTCTTTCTCTGTCTCTCATGAATAAATAAATAAAATCTTTAAAAAAATAAAACCCTAGGATACTTATCTTTTGATGTCATATGCTGTGTCCCAAAATAGAATATTTCATTTGACAACACACATTGACTGAGCCTATGTCAAGTTATTAGGTTCTGGAAACATTATCTTTACCACCATCACAAAACTTAGATGCTACTGGACTTTTGTGCATACCTAATATATACCTAATCCATAGGATTTAGCAACTGGCACTTAATAAATGGCAACAATTATTATAATTTAAAGTGCCTTAAGCATTACTCTGCTACAATTGGGATAAAAGACTACCCAAAGATCTTTAAAAATCAGGAACTATCCTAACTTTTTTTTTTTTTTTTTTAATGATAGGCACGCAGTGAGAGAGAGAGAGAGAGAGGCAGAGACACAGGCAGAGGGAGAAGCAGGCTCCATGCACCGGGAGCCCGACGTGGGATTCGATCCCGGGTCTCCAGGATCGTGCCCTGGGCCAAAAGCAGGCGCCAAACCGCTGCGCCACCCAGGGATCCCGAACTATCCTAACTTTGATGAAAATTTTAGTTAAAATTTAGGGACATAGGACACTGAGGATAAATCAGGTTTCAATTTTCCTCTAAGCAGGGCAGAGACTGGAGAGCAAGAAAATCGAATTCCCTATCTCCAAATCACTGAGGAAAGAGCTAGAGGAATTCAACCATATTTGCTAAGTATTGCTGTGAGTCACCACTAAGTAGAAGCATCTCCACATTTCAGTAGATGCCAAGATGTGCATTTTTTTTAAACATTTTAACATCTCTAAAAGCAAAATGTGTTTTCCAAGTAATAGCATGTTAACATTTAGTTAGAAGTCTTCTTTTTAATGGCACCTAAACTTATTCAAGGTCTTAGAATAGATGGTGTTTAGATTCAATAAAATGTAATATATTCCATCTATCTCCTCTCAATTTACTATTAGAAGAAAGGGGTTTCTTGATAGAGTGGAATGAGGTCCACTGTGTATACAAACGTGTACCTTCCCACCAGAAATCACTGTGTGCGGGCACTCTCCCACCACCGTGGCTTGACAGCCTGATGGTCATGCCCAATGTGGGCACTTCATGGTTTCTCAGGAAATATCAAATTGGAAAACTCTGGGGCACCCACTCTGTGGGTATGTCAAGGTTCTGAGTTCCCACTTTGACATCTCATTTAAGACCTGCCATGGTTTTGCAAGTTAGCTGCTTTGATTCACCCTTCCTCCCACTGCACCCTCTAATATCCTCTGATCCAAATGAAAGAAAATGCTCCATAAGAGTACCTCTTCCGGGATGCTTGGGTGGCTCAGTGGTTGAGCATTTGCCTTTGGCTCAGGGCATGATCCCGGGGTTCAGGGTCAAGTCCCACATTGGGCTCCTTGCAGGGAGCCTGCATCTCCCTCTGCCTATGTCTCTGCCTCTCTCCGTGTGTCTCTCATGAGTAAATAAATACAATTCTTAAGGGCAGCCCACATGGCTCAGTGGTTTAGTGCCACCTTCAGCCCAGGGCCTGATCCTGGAGACCCGGAATCGAGTCCCACGTCAGGCTCCCTGCATGGAGCCTGCTTCTCCCTCTGCCTGTGTTTCTGCCCCCACCCCCCTCCTCTCTGTATGTCTCATGAATAAACAAAATCTTTTTAAAAAAATTAAAATGAATGAATGAATGAATTAATTAATTAATTAATGCCTTTAATAAAAAGGGACGACTAGGTGGCTCAGTGGTTGAGTACCTGCCTTTGGCCCAGGGTGTGATCCTGGAATCCCGGGATCGAGTCCCGCATTGGGCTCCCTGCATGGAGCCTGCTTCTCCCTCTGCCTGTGTCTCTGCTTCTCTGTGTCTCTCATGAATAAATAAATAAAATCTTAAAAAAAAAAAAAAAAAAGAGTACCTCTTCCTATCCACGCTCAATATCTTGCCTTTCCTTGATATTTCTTGCTGTTGTTCAATAAACAACAGGCCAGTATTCCTGTTGTTGAAGAAACATTATACAAAAACAATTCAGGTAATTGCTTGTGGAGAAAACTACCAACCTGGCTTGAGAATACAACTCCCGGTGCCAGGGCAAGGTCTCCGGGTTGGGTGGGAGTCTGCCAGACTGGGTCACTCCAACCTCAGGAGGGCCTTATTTCTTTTCAAGCTTCAATCATCTCCCAACCCTTGGGGAAATATGGCCCTACACATATTTCCTTTGGCCTCCACACATTTACCCTTTCCTTCTCCTTTACCTTCTGCCTATCCATCTATCCTCCAACAAGCAACAACACCCTGGTTTTAAAAAATAAGCACAGGAAAGTTTTGTCCAACTCTGTGCCCTCTAAGCTACAATCAGGGGTCTTTGATTCTTTTTGTGAAAGGTCTTGAAAGAGTGGTCTTTTTTTTTTTTTTTAAAGATTTTATTTATTTATTCATGATAGTCACACAGAGAGAGACAGAGAGGCAGAGACACAGGCAGAGACACAGGCAGAGGGAGAAGCAGGCTCCATGCAGGGAGCCCGATGTGGGATTCGATCCCGGGTCTCCAGGATCGTGCCCCGGGCCAAAGGCAGGCGCCAAACCGCTGCGCCACCCAGGGATCCCGAAAGAGTGGTCTTCATGCCCTCCTCCTATGATCTCATCCCCCATATAAGTCCTTTGCAAGTAATTCTGAATCATCACTGTTCCAGCAATATTGTCTTTTCAGTCAACCAATAACCTCCTTGACAAATCGGGTGGCATTATCCTTGATCTCCCTAGGGCACTTCAAAGCATTGGCCATTCTCTCTTACTTTAAATTCTCTGGTTTTCTCCTGATTTCTGCAATGATCTCGCCCTATCCCTCCTCCACCTGCCCCCACATTGTGGCTCACTTCTTAGACACCTGCGCTTCTCCTCAGTCACTCCTTGCCTCGGGGAAGGCATCTTCCCATAGTTTCTGAGAGGGTGACTCACCGCACGTAGGCCTCGCTTACCTTTTTCCTCAAGCTCTGGTCCAAACCGCCATCTAGTTTCTAAGATTTCGGTACTCCCATGCTCCCCACACTGTGTTCCTCTTTGTCACCACAAGTATGAACCCTCGCTCATAATGTTTTCCCAAAGGAATGTTCCCCCTGCTTCTCTCTGCCCAAGTCAACCCCCATTCACTCTCTTCAGCTTTAGCTCAAGTTCAAACACCCTAAAGTCTTTTCCCATAACTCAAGTAAGGACTGAGCTTTCCCCCTTCTGGTTGTCCATAGCACTCACTGTCTAGACTACACACTTGTGTATTATTATGTTATTCATGTTTTTATACTCTCTACCTCTTCAGCTGATCTCTAAACTCCTGTGTGTGTTGAGAGTGGGGCAGGCATCCTTCTTTGGATACCCCCGATGCTTGTTACAGTGCTAAGTACAAGTACTGGTTACTAAATCCTGTTGAACTGTATTCAAGGGGGATGTGGGATCTCTGTGCTGGTGAAATGATGGTGGGAGCTCATGTTTATTTAGCATTACTTTATGCACCAGGCTCTCCTACACTATCCTAGGTACTTCGATATCGATAAACTCATTTAATCCTCATAATACTGTCATCTGGTTTTACTGACGAAGAAACTGTGGCATAGAGAAATTAAATATTTTATACAAGGTAGTAGGGCCAAGTGGGGGATGGGATCTAATAGTTCCCTCCCTATAAAGGACTTAAAAAATTGTGTTTAATTATCTGTTTCTATGCTGTTTTCTGTTGGAAAGTTCCTAAAGGCAGGCCCAAGTCTTACCCATCTTCTCCAATGTCTCAATAGAGACACAACTGGCATTTTGGGCAGGACAATTCTTCATTGTGTAGGATGGGTCTACACACTGAAAACATTTAGTGTTCCTGGTCCTTTCCTTCTAAATGCAAGTAGTCCCCTGCACCCTAACACTGTGACAGCCAAAGACATCTCCAGCCCAGTTGGTCTGGGCCAGGCAAGCCTCAGAATGCCTGCCACCTCCAGAACCCACTACATCCCAAATCAGCACCATCGGTGTCCTGTAGCTGTCATTTAAACCAGGTGACCCCCATCCTGGACTTCATCTCTACCATTTTGACCGTGGATTTGTACCTAATCAATAAATCGTTTATAGGACGATGACTAACTGAAAAACACAGGTTGAGTCACTTATACTCACTCTTCTGGGAATCTGAGTTATGATATCAGGCGGATCAGACAGGAACAGAAATTGAAGCTGTAACAATGCCTCAAGGCAGTGGTGGGACGAGTATGGTTATGTGTAATCTAAAGTGAAGAGGGAGTAAACTACGAGTAAATGACCAGTGTGGGTCTGCAGTAAGAGGAGACCAAGCAGAAGTTCAGGGAAGAGCAAAAACACCAAGAGAAAGATGGTCCCTGAAGGAGAGAGAGAAAGAAGGGGAACAGCTGGTCCCAAGGACACCTGGTTTCAGCCCACTGGTATTGGGAGCAGTAGCTCCAACCCTCCTCAGGATCTTGAGGTAATCTAGGTCTAACTAGAATGAGATACAGTGTTTGGTACTCAATACAACTCTGTTAGATAAAAATGGATGAGTGGCTCATCCTGTTATTGTAACAGGATGAAATGAGAGGAAGCTACACAAGGTGCTCTGAGAACTGTTAAACGTGTAAATTAACATGGTACTGGCACCACTACTAGTGTTGCTGAGACAGAAACTCCACGGGCTGTCTAGCTGGTCATTTGTTACTGCCCGGTTACTTGTTATGGGCATGCCCCTTGTCTCCAGAGTGGCAGAGGCCTCTTGGCATCTGCCACACTCATGGCTTGTAATCAGTGTATGAAATCAGCCAGGATGAAAAGCTACCGTCTTGGAATGACTGGCAGACATTTTACTCCAATAGTGTGAATACAGTCTGTTGCTACAAAGAGATCATGTTCACATACTTGCGATGAAAAGAAACCTTGACCAACAGAGTCCTAAAATCTGAGCTATCTGTAACACTGGCAAAAGTGCCTTCACATCCATGCTGGTTTTTCTCATCTTGGGAGAAAACAAAACAAGATTTTCCTGGATTCTGTTGTTCCACTGCATTTACTGCCCAAACTTTCGAGCAACTGCTTCTATATCGGGCAGCCCGGGTGGCTCAGTGGTTTAGCACCACCTTTGGCCCAGGGCACAATCCTAGAGACCCAGGATCGAGTCCCATGTCGGGTTCCCTGCATGGAGCCTACTTCTCTCTCTGCCTGTGTCTCTGCCCCACCCACCCCCCGTGTGTCTCTCATGAATAAATAAATTAAATCTTTGAAAAAAAAATTGCTTCTATATCTTCATCACCACTTCCCTCCTAAACTCCTTATAATGCGCTCTGTAGCTTGGTTGCTCCTCTTCCTCACCCCAGCCGCCAAATGCAAGGTCTTTCCTTGGTCCACAAGCCTCCCATACCTCTGCTGTGTGTAACACAGCCACGTCCGCCTCCATCTGAGGTCCCCCATCCTCTGACATCCCTAACACAACACAACACAACACTTTTCTGCTTTTCTAAGTTCATTTATGTAGAAGAAACTCATAGTTGTGCTTCTGACTCCAGCTCTTATGAAAGCACTGGTCTGGGCATCAGGAGACCTTGATTCAACTCCTGATCCAAGGATTGGTTTTAGACACACGTTTCAATTTCTCTGAGCTCCATCTCTCTGGTTACAAAAACAGTGGATCAGGCAACCTGAGTGGCTCAGCGGCCGGCTGAGTGTCTGCCTTCTGTCCAGGGCGTGATCCTGGAGACCTGGATCGAGTCCCACATCGGACTCCCTGCGAGGAGCCTGCTTTTCCCTCTGTGTCTGCCTCTCTTTTTGTGTCTCTGCCTCTCTCTACCTCTGTGTCTGTGTCTCTGCCTCTCTCTTTGTGTCTCTCATGAATAAATAAAATCTTAAAAAAAAAAAAAAAAAAACGATGGATCAGATTTAAGTGTTTTTCGAACCTTTTCTTTTCTGTGGCCCCCATACTTTATACATGCATACTCCTACCACATCAGCTATGCTATGAAGTTCTATTCACTTTTATTTTAAAAAATGCTAGTTGTAACCCACTGAATAGACCTGAAGACCCAATCTATAAAACACTGAACTTATGCTGTATAGTGATAGGGGATCCACAGCCCTCTGACCTTGAACCTCCAAGCCTTGACTCTCACCTGAATCCCAGCGTCCTATTTCTCTCTGTAAGAGCTCTTCATTTAGATATCCTAATATCACATAACTCAGTTACCATGGAATCTGAAGCACCAGGTCCTTTCCCCATCACAACTGCTTATATGTTATTAGCAAGTGTAAAATCTTCGTGCCTGACTTTTGGTCTAGCAGTTGGAGAGCAATTTACATTGGACCAACCACCGTATTGATAAATTATTAGCAAATCTGGATAAGGATTTTTAAAAGTAACTATGTGAAGGCATTGGAGAACAACCATAAGCAGGCCGAAGCTAGAGGGGATAGGACTCAAGGGAAACAGGCTAGGTAAGATCCATATTTACTCAATTCTTTTTTTTTCATAAATTTATTTTTAAAGATTTTATTTACTTATTCATGAGAGACACACACAGAGAGAGAGGCAGAAACACAGGCAGAGGGAGAAGCAGGTTCCATGCAGGGACCCCGACATGGGACTCCATCCCGGGTCTCCGGGATCAGGCCCTGGGCCCAAGGCGGCGCCACCGCTGAGCCACCCTTGCTGCCCTATTTACTCAATTCTTAACCCCTGAAGTCAATCTCCCACAATCCAGAATGTGGGGGAAATTAAGCAAAAATGGAAAGTCAACAACTGGCAATCTTCTTGGGCTGAAGAGTCAAAGGCTTCACATCTATGGTTGTGAAGTGTGTAGATATTTTGAGAGAAATCCTGGAAAAAAGGGAGCCACAGAGATAGCAGCCCAAAACCTGTGCAGAAATTCCCCTCAAATCCTTGAACTATGCATTCAGGTGATGAGACTCCAGGAAACCAGCAGAAAGCAGTAACAGCTGGAGGCAGAAGAGCCTGGCAGATACAACTGTCTGGGGCTGAGAAGACACTTTCTAGAATTTGAGTTGCTCCAAGTTATGAGGTTCAATAAACACTGTGGTTTTCAACTGAAACCTCAAAAGAGCCTCCAGGCTCCCCACCTCCCAGGATAAGGGGCCATACCCTTGGACCAAGGGCAAACCATAACAGACCTGCCCTACCAACATCTAAGACAGGCCTCCCTAGGAAAATGACAGATAAGGCAGGTGAGGGAAAGGACATATCCTGGTAGAAGCTGGGAGCAGCCATTAAGTAGAGCTCTATTTCTCAAAGAGAGTTGGGGAGTGGGGGGAAGAGAGGAGGGAAGGATGAGGTGCTCCCTCATCACAATCACACAATCAATCTGCAGGACAATCACACCTGCAGACACGGGGTCTGAGGGCTGATGTTCGACGAAGATGGGGCTCAGACTGGATCTCAGGAGAAAGGGGACCATGCAGTGACAGGCTGGTGAAGCAAGTGATAAGGGGGAAGGGAGGTGGGCCAACAGGAGATAAATCATAATTTATGAGCACCTATACTACGTTCCAGACGTGTATTGGGTGTTTTACTTATGCTGTCTCACTGACACAGGTATTATTATCTTCATTTTATAAATAAGGAATCTAGAGCTCCAAGAGGTTAGGTAATTCACCTAAAGTTACACTATTAGTAAATGATGGGGCTAAGATGTGAATGCAGGGCAGAACACAGACTCCGACACTTGTTTCCTTCTGTAATTACACGTAACTGCAACATTCAGGATGGGCAGTGGTGCGTGTGCTCAAAGAGAGCCAGCAGAGAATGTTAGAAAGCAAAAGGGTTTTAAGGTGGCCCAAGATTTGGTTACAGGTCAAGGAGGATCCTAGAGGTACAAAAGAGGGGTGTCAATTGAGCTAAATGTGAATACACCATCAAAACTTAAGTGCTTGGCTAAAAAAAAGAGAGAGTTATAAAACTGGACATGACAGAAGGTGGGACTGAGCTGGTGTTAGAGAGATCATAGGGCAAATTGCACCACTCCGGAGAGAAGGGCTTGACTCTTGTTAAGACAGAGTAAACACACTTTGATTACACTTAGGAGCTTAATACAATAAGGAACTAAAGACAGGAAACAAAGTTCGTCTAAGGAACAGGTGTAGGGAAACGGAAGGGGAGCAATACAAAAACCAATATAAGGAATCAGAATCACTTGTGTGCCCTGTGGTTTTTGAGCTAGAAGGAATTTAGAGGTCATTCAATCCCTATCATCTCTGAGCAAAAATGCCCTACAAGAAAAATGGCTAGCTGCTAAATACCTCCGCCTCCCACCTAATAAGGCTGCGTTTGGTTTCATTTTTATCTTTGTCAATGCAAGTGGAGAGCCTGACTTATCCAAAACAATGCCCTGGAAATTCTGGTTTGGTCAAGCCTGGGTTGGAAAACCACAGGATAAACCACTGGCAGTTCTGGGATCATATCAGGGACTTGTCATGCCCCCACCAATAGGGAACCTATTCTGAAGATTGAGACTTTCTACTTGGGAGGAAGGTGTGAGATGGATTTCACATTTTCTGACTCTAACCTTTATCCTCTTTTCATTAGCTACACTCCCCCAAGTTGGTTCAAACCAGAAAGTTGGCTTGGCAGGAGAAGAGCATATACATTAAAAAAAAAAAAAAAAAAAGGTTTAACATTAAGTCCAGTAATTCTAAAAAACAACAACAAAATAAAATGCAATAAACATAGTTCATTCAGAGAACTGGAGAAGACAAAATGCCAAGAAAGAAATAATCTTTATATTATAAAAGATTCTCAACTAACACTCATGTTACAGATAACTTGGTTAAGGCTAAATGAGATGAAGTAATTTGAATATACAAAGCATCATGTACAGGAACAAAGCATCATGAAGAATCTAATCTTCTGGTTTCCAGAAGAGTTGTAGTGCTTATTATTTACTTAAGATTCCTGAATGTCAGAGACATGAACACTATACAAAACAAGTTAAATCTTTTCCCTAATGTCTAAAGTGTAGGGATTGAGAGAAAATGAACTTTGTCTTGGTGCCTTGATAATGAACTAGCCATCCCCATACAACGAACAAAAAATATTACAGTAAGAATGAAAAGATATTTGGGATTAGAGATACCTGGCAAAACCAAAAATGGTAAAGAAAGTTCCCATGAGAACGTGGTCTTATTCTGGAGGCCACAGTGCATATTTATAGCACTATATATGTTCTTGCTCTGTGAAGTGCCTCCCAAAGGGATTAAATCTCTAAGGTTCAGTGCATGAGTGTTCCTAGTACCTGGTATAACCACCCCTTTTACTATTTTCATGTTTTATCCTTCTTAAAAGGCTAGCTGAGTTCATACCTTGAGTTTTCTTCCTGTTTTGCACAAATTCGGAGCGTCTCAGGCTGCTGGGTGCTGTGCGGCGGAAACGACTATTCCTTTTCCAAGTCTCCAGGCCATTTCCTTTTTTCTCTTCCCCTAAATGGTAAGTATTCTTCCCTACTGAAGGGCCCTGGGGAATGCCACAACAATGTTCTCCCGGCTCCCCTCCTGTCCACTGATCCCACAAACTATCCGAGAAGATCCCTCTGCTCCCAAGTGCCATCATTCCTGTTCGGTCAAAGCCATTATCCTCCAAATTCTTCATGTGATGAACAGAATCTGTTCCTCTGTAATTCTGAAATTTAGACTCATAGTTTGTAAATAGAGTATCATAGCCTTTATTTTCTGCAACAAAGTCACTCTGATCCAGGGGAAGAGTCTTTGCTTTAGGACAGATTTTATCATTTTGACAAACTTTTCTGTCCCTTTCGTAGTATTTGACAAAGTCTTTACCTTCACTGACACCATTCAAATCTGGGAAGTCCACCAACCGACCATTAGTGTAATTCTCAGGAACCTGACATAAATTGTTGCGGTTTCTATAATGAAAATTAGCTTTTTTACAATCCTCAAGGTTATAATTAAAATTCCTGTGGTCCGTGTGCCACTTTTCAGGTTGACCACAATTCCCCACAGAATCATCCAAACCACTGTGGTGAGTGCACCATCCAGTTTCTTTAGAATCCTCAGGATCATAATGCAGACCCCGACCCTCTGTGTGGCCTTTCATTTCCCCATTCCTTCCAGCTCTCTGGCTTTCTGGGCTGCCTGTGTGCTGATTATCCTCAGTCCCTGGGCTTGGATTCCAATAATCCACGTTTTCTGAGTTCTTGTAACCATCACAACCTCGAGCCGCTCTTCCATAGTCCATATAGTCCTCTCCATTTTCTTCTGCTTCCTCAGGGTCCGAGTAGCTTGGTTCACTCTGCTCAAAAGCCCAGTAGCCACAATGTCTTTTCCTGTAGGGCCGATTCTGCCCCCGACTCTGGCCCGAGCTCCAATCTCTGGAATCCAAGGTGCCTTCTAGGTAAAGTCCATCCAGCATGGTGAGGTCCCTCTTCTGCAGACTCCCGCAATCTTCATACTCCCAGCTGGAGCCCCAGCGCCCTTTCTTCTCCGCTTCTCTTTCCTCTCTAACTCTGTAGGTTTCACACATGTTCTGTGTGCTTAAAGACATGAGTTTTACTTCCTTCTTCCATGGGCCTGGGTGGGGCTGAAATGTGGACAGGTGCACTTTAGCCTAAGGCGGTGTCCGTCCTCCTGAAAATGTCTCCCCAAGTGCCCAAGACGCTCTCCTTGCTCCTCTGGCTGGGGCGCAGAGAGATGTGGAGTTATTTCCACCTCAGCATCCAATCAGTGAGCTGCTCTCTTTCCCCACAGAGGCCAGGGGATAATTAGTAACTAGTGTTCATGTGATTGGAGTTGGCAGCTCTGTTCATGGTTTCCCTCAAGCTGGTCAAACTGGCTTGGCTGCTTTCTGTGCTGAAGGCAGAAGTATTCTGCGGTTCCAAAGGTTTTGTACAAAAAGCAGAGTGAGCAAGACCAGCCCCTTTCAAAGCCCAGGTTAAGGTAGTAGAACTCATCTGTCTCTTGAGATATTTCAGTAATCAACCAGTGGTATAAAGAACCACCAGCGGTATAAAGAATGTTTTCGTGTGTGCAGCTCAACACATGAAACGTGTGGACATTCCCCATCCCCTAAGTTCAGCTTTCTAATCGTTGGAACATCTGAAACTCTGTGGGACTCCCTTCCCTCAGTGAGAGCCAGAACTCTCCCTCTGAGAGTCTGATTCTATGGCAGTCAGGTTACCAGCTGGTGTGCACTCAAACCACAAATGGTTTCAACTCCCACCGGCAGACACATGGGGACATCCCAGTGGAGGAAGAAAAAGGATTTCCTTTTTACTCTGATCTAGTGTATGGGTAATTTTAAAACTGTCCCCTAGAAGAATGTAGTTATGTATGCTTTCACACTTTCCTTGATACTTGCCATGCCAGAGAAGCATGAAGACCATTTCCTAAATCTCTCTTTCATCCAGCATATTTAGGAACTGGGGAATAAGGTTAGAAATCAGGTGCATATAAAGATACCTACTTGAATCAGCAAACATTAGATGGGCACCTATTATAGGTGAGGTATTGTGGAAGAGAGAAAAAAGTGGACAAGTTTGTCTCTGCCTCCTGCAATGCAGGAGCAACACTATAAAGGAGGGACACCTGGGTGGCTCAGTGGTTGAGTGTCTGCCTGCCTTCATCAGCTCAGTGTGTGATCCTGGGGTCCAGGGATTGAGTCCCACATCGGGCTCCTTGCAGGAAACCTGCTTCTCTCTCTGCCTATGTCTCTGCCTCACTTTCTCTGTATCTCTCATGAATAAATAAATTAAAAAAATTTTTTTAATAAACCCACTATAAAGAAAAATCAAATGTGACAAGTTCTATAACAAACACAAATGGCAATGACAACAAAGCAGAGTCCCTGGCAGAGCAACTGGAGGTTTCATGGAAGTGGTGGCATTTGAACAGTGCTTTCAAAGCATAAGCAGAATCTCTACAGACTTTCTAGATATGGAAAAGTAGGAAATGGGGAACAGTTTGAAAGATAGAATGAGTAGAAAAAGTAATAGGAGATAAGGCTGGAGGGGTAGATTGGGCAAATCCCAAGGGATCTGTTTTCTTTTTCCTTTCTTCAACTACCTAATGTGCTTTTGGATTCTCTTTTTTAAATTTATTTTTTATTTAATTTATTTATTTATTCATGAGAGACACAGAGAGAAAGAGAGACAGAGACACAGGCAGAGGGAGAAGCAGGCTCCATGCAGGGAGCCCAACACTGGGACTTGATCCCAGGTCTCCAGGATCACCTGTAGGCTGAAGGCAGCGCTAAACTGCTGAGCCACCCAGGCTGCCCTGGATTCTCTACTAATAGTTATCAAATCAACCTCTGGATTGTCAAATCTTCTGATTTTCACACAAAGGTTTCTGTTTGTTCTGTGCCCTCTCACTTTCCAAATGCACAGCTGAAGCAGCAGCTGCCCTGGCAGCTTCTGGGTTTTCAGTGCGAAGATGTGATATGATCATGATGAGGGCTAGCAAGTTGATACCTTTTTTTTTTTTTTTTTAAATCTTCAGTATTATCCTTACTTTACTGCAGATAAAGAGTCTTGGAGGGATCCCTGGGTGGCGCAGCGGTTTGGCGCCTGCCTTTGGCCCAGAGCGTGATCCTGGAGGCCTGGGATCGAATCCCACGTCGGGCTCCCGGTGCATGGAGCCTGCTTCTCCCTCTGCCTGTGTCTCTGCCTCTCTCTCTCTCTCTCCCCCCCGTGTGACTATCATAAATAAATTAAAAAAAAAAAAAAAAAAAAAAAAGGAGTCTTGGAGTTTGAATAACTTGGTCACATAAGCTGGTACAAGGTAGGGCCACAACCCAAACTCGGTTGTGTTTGACTTTGTGACACAATAACAGAGGGTACCTCAAAAATGTAGTAACACTTTAATTTCTCTCAAACTAAGCATACAAACAAAGAAACTCTATCACGGCCTAAGTCAGAAGCAGGCTACTTCTGAGGCAAGTATGTTCTCACACTGTCACCCCCCACCGCCCCCCGCCATTCCCTCTATGTCTTCCAGTCCCCTGCCCACGTGTCCCTCCACCCTCTATGGCCACAGGCTTGTCCCCAGCCACTCAACCACAGTATGTGCCTAGACTGGCACATAAAATAAACTGGGCACACTTTTAAATGTAGAAAGTAAAGGTTAAGCTTCCCCTAACAACATGTTATAGAAAACAAAGTTCCCTTCAGCAACTTCATATCTTTGATAAAGCTAGCAGGATAAATAAGAAACACACCTAGTACATCAACAGAGAGAAGAGATAAAAGAGGATAAATTACAGGTATGAAGGATACTGGTTATAAAATGACCCACTGGAAGAGGTTAGGTGAAGCTAAAAGAATTGATCTTTGAATAAGAGAGTGCATAGTGGGTTATAGTGGAGATTCCTCACTCCCACCCCATTCCACTCCACCCTTCCTAAATCCTATTGTCTTCAGGGGGTTAAAGACATTGTTCGCATAAAGATGCAACTGCCTCAGCTTCACCTCCTTATTGCTATGACCTAGAACTAATCAGAAGCTGAGAACCGGGAGCTTTTTTCATGTGATAAATCTCTGTACAAAGACGTGTGGCCTGAGGGAAAGAGGAAGACAACTTTTCTACTTTTCTCAATCCTGGTATTACTGGCAAAATTCAACCCTTCAAAGGGTATCCCTGTCTGTGGCTCTCCCTGTCATGGAACACAACAGTAACATCCCAGTGGCTTTTCACAAAGCCCTAAAGTAGCACTTCCCCCCCACCACCCCCCACATTTTCTGTTTATCACCAGAGGGTGGGCAATCAGCTGTAGTGACCATCCGTATCCCCTCTCTACTCCCAGTAGGCAGATATGCTGTAGGACACAATGCTGGAAGGGAAGCCGGGCAGCAAAATTTGAAAGGAGACATAAAGGGAGAAGGTGCAGGAAAGGTAAAGGAAGAGGGATGAGACAGGAAAAGAACCAGCAAGAACATGTGCCTCCCTACACTTTTGTGGATATCTCTAACTGTGCAGACCATCCCTCTGGTCAGGTGCCCGATGCTTTCAATGTCACTGGTACCGCAGTGACATTCTCTGATTCCTATGGTTCTTATTATTTTCCAGAGCCCCAAGCAAATCTCTCTCTCATCTCACCCATGTTACTTTATTTTTTTTTTGTTTAAATTTTTATTTATTTATGATAGTCACAGAGAGAGAGAGAGAGAGAGAGAGAGGCAGAGACACAGGCAGAGGGAGAAGCAGGCTCCATGCACCAGGAGCCCGATGTGGGATTCGATCCCGGGTCTCCAGGATCACGCCCTGGGCCAAAGGCAGGCGCCAAACCGCTGCGCCACCCAGGGATCCCCCCATGTTACTTTATTATACTTGTTTATCTCCACTTAGTACACTGAATGCTCCTTGCAGGGAAGAACCATGTCTAATTTATGTCCCAGTCTTCAACACAGCTCTGCACATGGGGTACCCAGCAGGTACAGACATGTTTGATGAGCAAATGCTTGCAGCATTTATTGGGCATGTGCTAGATGCCAGCCAGATAGAGGGCAGGATAGCTTAGAGGTTAAGAGTGCAGCTCTGCGAGCCCTGGGTGTGAATCTGAACTTTGCCACTCACCAGTTGCATAATTGGGGAAATTACTGAGGCTCTCTAAGCCTGTTTTGTCATGTTTTCATCTTAAGCACAGAAGACATGACATTGCTGTGGAACATGATTAATTATAAAAAGTATCATTATTGAGAAATTCCCACTACCTAGAATTTGAAACATTTTTGTTCTGCCACCTGTATATCTCATACAAGAATAGTTTACCAGTATATCTCAAATCTTACAAGTATGGAAATCAATGAAAGATCCTGGAACTTGCTATGGCTTTGGGGATGTAGCACTGAACCAAGATCCCCTTAGAATTCCTTTTCAGACACTCTGAAATCATCAATATCTGGCAGTCCCCCAGGACTTCGGGTACTCCTATTAAATGATCTTTTTTTTTTTTTTAATGCCATCTTTCTTTTCTTCTTTCTTTTTTTCAAGATTTTATTTATTTATTCATGAGAGACAGAGAGACAGAGGCAGAGACAGAGGCAGAAGGACAAGCAGGCTCGCTGCAGGGAGCCCGACATGGGACTCGATCCCAGGAACCCAAGATCATGCTCCGGGTGGAAGGCAGATGCTCAACCCCTGAGTGACCCAGGCATCCCTATTCCTTTTCTTAAGAAAACTCTACCCCTAACATGGGGCTCAAGCTCACCACCCCAAGACCAAGAGTTGCATGCTCTACCAACTGAGCTGAGCTGGCCAGGCGCCCCTACATGTTCACCCTTTGAGGACCTGCCCCAGCGCTCCTCCTCATACTTCACCTGGAGGGTAATCAATCACTGCTGCCCGCACCTCCCCACCCTCGCCCCCAATCAGCACAGTGACCTGGGGGCTCAGTGGCCTAGCTCTTCCCCAACTCATCACACCAAATTTGCTCCAGGACCCCCTCCTACTGCCCCACCTCTGAGTCTGCCACAGGTCTCCCTCAGACCTGTGCTCCCTTGTAGAGCAGTCCTCTCCTGAGCATATTCAGATAGAAGTCTCCTCTCTGTAGTACCATCTGCTTTCCATCTTCCAGAAAGGGACTCAATTTCTGGCCTTACCATAATACTTTCTCCTCGGAACTTATTTTCTCAGTCACGTTCAGAGGAAGAGAGGAAGCCCCAATGAAGAGAGACAATTGGGAGAAGGAAAAGCAGAAGCTGGAGTCAAGGAGCACTGTAAAAGGCAATAAAGACAGGAATGTAGGAAAATTAGAGGTGTTTGGAACAATCTGATATGCTCTGAAGAATGTGAATGCTCTCAATGGGATAGGGCTATAAGAAGCATTTAAGATGTCTCAGAATTTAAACCTGGTGATGAACTTAATAGGTTATGAGTTAGGTGAGGGTCCAAATAGAGAAACTGGAATGGAGAGCAGCTTGGGGAAGTTGCTAGCATGAACAGGTGAGCATTTTGGAAACTTGTGTAACTGATAAGCTAGCAGTCAGAGGTATATCTGTGAGGGAAGGTTAACTATTTTTCCAAAGTGTAGCAACACATACATATATACTCTTACAGTCTTCAACAGATGAGGTTACTAAAAAATGTTATGCCTGGCATAATTTATTTTGGAAGTTGGCAAGGGTCATTTGGGATCCCTCCTCCATAAGTACTGGTATTTTTTAGTTTTTCAAGGGCAGCTTCCTACCACCAGCTCTCAGAGATCAACCACTCCTTCCTTAAGTTGAGACACACGGACCTCGTGGTATGGCATAGCGACAGAGCTCAAAAGACTAGACCATGACACTGACTTGAATTTGAATCCCAGCCCCACCACTGACCAACTGTGACACTCTGGGCCAAACCTCAGCTTTCTCATCTGTCAAATGTGGACAATGTGGAGGATTAGAAACGTGTTGAAAGACCCAGTACGGGGACACCTGGGTGGCTCAGTGGTTGAACATCTGCCTTTGGCTCAGAGTGTGATCCTGGCGTCCTGGGATCAAGTCCCGCATCGGGTTCTCTGCATGAAGCCTGTTTCTCCCTTTGCCTATGTTTCTGCCTCTCTCTGTGTCTCTCATGAATAAATAAATAAAATCTTAAAAAACAAACAAACAAACAAACCAAAGACCCAGCACATTGTTTAGCAGGTAGTAAGTGCTCAATTAATTATAATTATGGTCACTGGTAGGGGCACCTGGGTGGCTCAGTGTTTGAGCATCTGCCTTTTGCTCAGGTCGTGATCCAAAGAGCCTGCTTCTCCCTCTGCCTATGTCTTTGCCTCTCTGTGTCTCTCATGTATAAATAAATAAAATCTAAAAAAAAAAAAAAAAAAAAAAGTTACGGTCACCACTTACCTTTCCAGTTCCTTCAGCTCATGGCAAGGGTCAATGCCTGGGCCGCCTCTTTCTCTACCTATACTTCCTTTAAAAAATTTTTTTTAAGTAATCTCATTAAATGCTGTGGCTCTAAATAATGTCTGTGTGCTGCCAAATTTAGTTGTCCCTAATATATGTCCCCAGCCCTAAACTCTCCCCTAAACTCCGGGCTGTATATCAAACTGCCTAATCAACACTTTCTACTGGATGTCTCATGGGCTTGTCAACATGACCAAACCTGAGCTCCTGATTTCCACCCCATCCCACCTCCCCCAGCAGCCAGCATCTCCTGCAGTCTTCACTATTAATTGAGAAATTACTGGCAACTCCAGTCCTTCCAGTTGCTCCACCTCGTGGTATCCTTAACTTCTTGTTTTCTTATACCTCACACCCAATCCACCAGCAAGTCCTATGGGCTCAAACTCAAAATCTACCTAGTACTGCACGCTCTGCATCATCTCCAGTCTACCATTCTGGTCCAGGCTGCGTGGCCTCTTGCTTGCATCATTGCAGTAGTCTAACTAGTCCCTGTGCTCCTGCCCTTGTGTCTGTCTGCAGCCAGAGTGACTCTGTAACGTTGTAAGTCAGATCTTACCGCTCACCTGTTCAAAATCTTTCTGTGGCTTCTCGTCTTATTCCTAACAACGAACTATAAAACCCACACCTTCACTCTAGCTGAACTGACCTCCTTGCTATTCCTCAACCACTACAAGCACTCTTGCCCCAGCTGTTCCATCTGCTGGTGACAATTCCCCCTCCCGAAAATTGGCTTTGCTGGCTCCCTACAATCATTCAGATCTTTGCTCAAATGTCGCTTTTCAAGTGAGGTCTTCCCTGATTCCATAGCTTCTTTTACATTCTAACACATGCTCATATTTCTACTTAACTATTGTTTGTCTCTCACCATGAGGGCAGAGATCACTGCTGTAACTCCAGAACACTGCCTGAAATATGGCAGGAGCTCAATAGTTCTTGAATAAATGACTGCCATAGAGTTTTTTGTCTTTGGGGTCTTGCTACATTTGCTAAAGTGAAGGGTAGGAGATGGGGCACTCAGGCAGTGGGATGGTGGCAGGAGTGCTCACTGGTTAGAAGTTCCAAGCTAGAGGGAGACAGGTCTTTTTACAGGGTCCAGCAAAGCCTCAGTGAAATCTGACACCGATACTTAAAATCCCTGGATCTATTCCAGCCTCTCAAGCCCTCTGCCCGGAGCTAAGGGTGAAAAAATGTTCACAAAGTCATACTACAAAGTTAAGATTAGTGATTCACAAGTTAATTCTAAGTTAACCATTTCAAGCTACATTTCTTGACATGTGTTGAAACACCTATCCTAAAAGGAAAAGCTAGTTTCCATCCTGAATTAACATAGATTATTAATGCCTTCTGACTCTGGTTGCCGTTTTATACCAAAATCCATTACAAGTACTGAGCTCATTTTTACTGAGCCAACACCCTGAACCAGATGTCACAAGGATACTTTCTTTTTTCTTATGTACTGAAGAACCAGAAAGAAAGATTATTATTTCTTTCACATAAACTTTTATGTCTTGAAAGACCACAAAATGTTTTGGCTATTTAACTCTATTATTTTTTACTAGTTTGAGAATGAATTTTTAATACCCAAGGCATTCCAAGGAATCTTCAAAATAACAAATTGCTTCCATAACTTTCAAATTTTAAAACATCTGTCTAGAGTATTATATATCATTTCAGTATAAAGATGTTATTGGTTCCATATCAGTAATTTTCCAACTTGTTAATTGAATGGCTCTCTGTAGTGGGCCTCAGATCTCACTCAATATCTTGCCAAAAATGTTCTGTTCCTAAAAAGCACATTCTGATTTGATTTGTAACAGTCTTTTAAAATTATCCTGAGAATCTCTGGTCAATATTCCTTCTGACATTACCTTAAAGGAAAGAAAAGCTGAGGAGCAAGGTTCCTGATGTGGAAGAGGCTGACTCTACACTTTACCATCCACTGCACTGATTCAGAACTGTGGGGTCCTAGGCCACACCGGAATAACTACAGCTATGATTCACAGACAGCAAGACACAGTGTGGTTAAATACAGAGGTCAGTATCACTCTGACCTCCACTAGAGTTTCAGAGATACACAAATATGAATGATACTGTGACTGTGTCATTTTTATTAATCAATGGATAGTCAGTGCCTGCCTCGTGGTATGTGCCCAAGAAATATTTACTGAGTAAAGAAATGAATGTACTTGTCATTCTGAGGCATGTGAGCCTCTCCTAGAGACAGAACAGAACTATCAAATGCTAAAGTAAAATTCTCTCAGGGCTACAGGGTATAGTCCTAGGGGTTCTAAAAAGTGACACATACTGTTAATACACACACACACACAATGGAATAGAATGAAATCTTATCATTTGCAACAACGTGGATGGAGCTAGAGGGCATTATGCTAAGTGAAGTAAGTCAGAGAAAGACAAATACCATATGATTTCATTCACATGTGGAATTTACGAAACAAAACAGATGAACATATGGGAAAGGGGAAAAAGAGAGAGAGGGAAGCAAACCCTAAGAGACTCTTAACTACAGAAAACAAAGTGAGAGTTGATGAAAGGAGGTGGGTGGGTGATGGGCTGAATGGGTGATGGGGATTAAGGAGCTCACTTGTGATGAGCACTGTTTGTAGGTCAGCGATAAACCACTAAATTCTATATCTGAAACCAATTTTACTATATATGTTAACTAACCTGAGTTTAAATAAAATATAAATAAATGAATGAATGTAGCATATACCAGGTAATCTGAAAGTCTGTGGATTAACCTTAAATGTTTCCACTGCTCCAGAAGTCAACCTCTTTATCAGATTTGAAGGTACTGTGTTTAGACATGGACCTTAACTTATTAACCAGCAGCTTATTTGACTAGAAGCTCTTTGAGGGAGGGGAGCACACCTGCGTTTTGTTTTTTGTTTTTTGTTTTTTTCTCACACCTGTGTTTTACTCTGTCCTTAGCACAGCGTCTGGCACAAAGCAAAAGCTCAACAAACATTTGCTGGGTGAATGAGTGGCTGAACTGAATACCATCCTGCAGCCTGCAAGATGGCATTTCATTGCCCAGTATGCTATGATCAGAGACGTCTCGGCATTTCATTGCCCAGTATGCTATGATCAGAGACGTCTCCTACTATCCTACCCTGACTCTATGTGCTAATTTCAAATTTAAAACCCCAATTCTCAGGGCCAAATACTGGCTTATCTAAAATTATTGGGCCTTTGTTATTTCTACTAATTGAAGCATCGGACTCCCTGTGTGGAGCCTGTTTCTCCCTCTGTCTATGTCTCTGCCTCTCTCTGTGTGTCTCTCATGAATAAATAAACATAATCTTTAAAAAAAAAAAGTCAGAGAAAATATTTTAAAAATCTTAAAACTATCAATACACTGAGAAGTTGGTAGTGCACTGGCCAAAACCAAAGGAAAACTGGAATCCAGACAGGTAAAAAACCACAGAAATGGTACTGCCCTAAGACATTTTGCCAGTCCCCCAAAACAGAACTTATGTTTCAATGATCCTTTGGGGAGAAGTGGTCAAAAACTCAAAGCCCAGACCGTATCCGAGGTGAGAAGTCTAAAAAGAGACCTTTTAGAGAAGTCTAAAAAGATTCTTTTTAAAGAATCTTAAAAAGCTAAGATTCCAAAGGACTCCTGAGAGTGAGTCATAAATAGACCAGCCCTCTTACAAAATTACAGTTGGGGTTCCAATATCCTGGTTGTCCACAGAATTTTAAGCCTTGAAATTAGTCTCAGGTAACTGAACTGAGACTGAGTAGTGCTTCCATGTGGGAATTCCTTCTCAGCATTTCTTAGGAAATTTATATGCCTTTCTGGATCCTAAGAAAAATCAGTCAAGAAATGTGGAAAACAAGAGAAAATACTATAATTCTCCTGTGAGAATAAAGCCTGGTAATAAATGTAGACACATTACTGGTTTAAAGGTATTCACCGACGTCAAGTCAAAGCAAGAACAGGAAATACTGACACAGAGTAAAAGGTTAAGGTTGACCAGGATAAGAGTACACTGGAGAGAAGTGATCAGGATCTAATCAGTTAGTTTTGCTTGTAGCTGTTGCTATGCTGTGAGTGTGTTTATAAGTGTTTGTGTTCGTGGCCCTGTGTGCTGCTAACAGTGAGTCACTCTGGCAAATAAAATAAATATTAATGAGCTTATTTGTACAGAACATTTTATACAAATCTTCTGAAGTGCTGCTCAAGAAATACCCAAGTTTTAGAAATAAAATAAGTCCTTAAATTGGCAATTCTGACAAATGATTCTGTGTAGTGTTAAATCTTGCACATAGTGGTGAATAATGTTCCATTATTTGAATACTACCCAAAAGTGTTTGCCCAGTGTTCTCCAGGGTTTAATATTTGCTATAGATTATAATTCTTTAAAAATATTGTAACAGAAGATTATAGAGAAAATATGATTAATATTGAATCATTATGTCATACATTACATAAGTTTCAGGTGCACATCAATTATACCTCGATAAAACATTTTTAAGATGTGAATACTGTCAAAAATTTATTATCTAAATTTTGAATTAGCAAAAACAATATTGATTTCAATGGCGGGGTCAAAATCAGAACAAGAACACAAAATATTTTCATTGTTAAAAAAGAAAATGAGCTTACATGAAGCTACGTGCACCTTAATGGCCCCATCTAAAGATACTTTTAGATATATTCTTATTTCAACCAACATCAATCCAAGATGGAAACTTCTCCTATGCCTAGACTATTAGCAAAACAAAGATTAGTACTATCAGGGCAGCTAAAGTTTGGGTATTTAAAATCTTGTTTTAAGAGTAATTTTTCGGGCAGCCCGGGTAGCTCAGCGGTTTAGCACTGCCTTCCGCCCAGGGCGTGATCCTGGAGTCCGGGGATCAAGTCCCATGTTGGGTTTCCTGCATGGAGCCTGCTTCTCCCTCTGCCTGTGTCTCTGCCTCAACCTCCTCTCTCTCTGTGTCTCATGAATAAATAAATAAAATCTTTAAAAAAAAAAAAGAATAATTTTTCAATACTAATTATTTGTGATATTATTTTAAAGGTTTGAAATTATTTTTATTTAGCTTTTATTTTATGTTAATGGTCCCTTCTAAAATTTTCAAGTGTCTACTGTCATGTTTATTTTGGATTTTGACAAATATTCTATAATTATGTAGGATGTTAAGGTAAGGGGAAGCTGAGTGAAGGATATATGAGAACTTTAATTTTTTGCAACTTTTCTATAATAAATAAGTTATATTATAAATATATATCTAAATATATAATAAGTAGAAATGTTTTAAAGATTTATTTATTTTAGAGAGAGAGAGAGAGAGAGCACAAGTGGAGAGGCAGAGAGAATCTCAAGCAGACTCCACACTGAGCGAGGAACCTAATACAGGGCTCGAACTCATTACCCCAAGATCAAGAGTCACATGCCTTACCAACTGTAAGCCAGCCAGACACCTCTAAAAAGCATCATTATTGAGAAATTCCCACTACCTAGAATTTGAAACACTTTAGTTCTGCCACCTATATATCTCATACAAGAATAGTTTACCAGTATATCTCAAATATTACAAGTACGGAAATCAATGAAAGATCCTGGAACTTGCTATGGCTTTGGGGATGTAGCACTGAGCTGAGATCCCCTTAGAATTCCTTTTCAGACACACTGAAATCATCAAGTATCTGGCAATCCCCCAGGACTTCAGGTACTCATATTAAATGATCATTTTTTTTAATGCCACCTACCTTTCTTTCTCTCTTTTTTTAAGATTTTATTTATCTATTCATGAGAAGCAGAGACAGAGGCAGAAGAACAAGCAGGCTCGCTGCAGGGAGCCCGATGCGGGACTTGATTCCAGGAACCCAAGATCACGCTCCAGGTGGAAGGCAGATGCTCAACCCCTGAGTCAACCAGGCGTCCCTATCCTTTTCTTTCTTTCCTTCCTTCTTTCTTTTTCTTTCTTTCTTTCTTTCTTTCTTTCTTTCTTTCTTTCTTTCTTTCTTTCTTTCTTTCTTTCTTTCTCTTTCTTTCTTTCTTTCTCTCTTTCTCTTTTCTTTTCTTTCTTTCTTTCTATTTATTTTTAAAGATTTTATTTATTTATTCATGAGAGAGACACACAGAGAGAGAGAGGCAGAGACACAGGCAGAGAGAGAAGCAGGCTCCATGCAGGGAGCCCGACATGGGACTCGATCCCGGGTCTCCAGGATCAGGCCCTGGGTTGAAGGTGGTGTTAAACGGCTGAGCCACCCAGGCTGCCCCCCTATTCCTTTTCTTAAGTAAAATCTATCCCTAACATGGGGCTCAAGCTCACCACCCCAAGACCAAGAGTTGCATGCTCTACCAACTGAGCTGAGCTGGCCAGGCACCCCTACATGTTCACCTTTTGAGGACCTGCCCCAGCGCTCCTCCTCATGCTTCACCTGGAGGGTAATTGCTGCTGCCCCCACCTCCCTATCCCCGCCCCCAATCAGCACAGTGACCTGAGGGCTCAGTGGCCTAGCTCTTCCCCAACTCATCACACCAAATTTGCTCCAGGACCCCCTCCTACTGCCCCACCTCTGAGTCTGCCACAGGTCTCCCTCAGACCTGTGCTCCCTTGTAGAGCAGTCCTCTCCTGAGCATATTCAGATAGAAGTCTCCTCTCTGTAGTACCATCTGCTTTCCATCTTCCAGAAAATGACTCAATTTCTGGCCTTCCCATAATATTCTTTCTCCTCGGAACTTATTTTCTCAGTCACGTTCAGCAGTCTGAAGTAGAGGGAAGGGAGTCCGTGTACCTGGCCCACCATTCTCCCGCCTTTATCCATTAGTATCCTGTAGGCCCTATGTCCACAGATTAGTCTGTAGTGTTTTCTGCCCTGATGACACATGGGCTCAGAGCTCTCTGGCATACCTGCCCTAAAGTGACACGGCCATGTCGTCCTTGGGCCCTAGACTGCTGATGTTGCCTTGCTTTCTGCCTCTTCCTCCTCTAGAAATCATTTCTCATGTGAATCTGGTGAACGTGAATGGAGTCCCCTGAGGCTGGTGAGTCACCCCTCAGGTAAGGGACAGAAAATTTTTGAACACACAAGATGGAAAGCAGAAAACTATAGTAAAAACAGGAGCTCCCAGCTCCCTTGGTAAGCTACTCACTCTCTACAAATCTTATCTTCCTCATTTATCAAGCAGCTGTATGCATTATCCCAAGACATTTAGGGTGGCTGTGGATTATTTGTGCAAGCAAATGGTAACAAGTCCATATTATGAACAAGTTAATAATTGTTAACTCTTACAGTTACTATTGAAACCTAATCCTTAAACCACAAAGTTATAAGATGGAGTTTTTTCATGAATCTTAGCCTAGAAGTCTTTAATCCTTATTAGAGCCTGGTTAAAGAAGGTCATTATATTCAGGACCTCCCACATATAGGACTGCTACGGAGGCCTTAGCACCACAGGAGGTATAAATGTCAGAGGTCTCAGCTGCTCCATCTGAGCAGCAAGTGAAGTCAGGAGGCTACAGTTGTAAGATATATCAAAACAGAGCAGTCGAATTGGGAGACAGAGTAAGAAATTAGGTAATGAAAAAGCAACTCATTCTTTGTCAATCAAAGATGGTAACATCTCCCTGAAAAACATGGGGAGGCTGTTATGTGGACTTGTGGATGTCAAGGAATGTGTACCTCGTACTTCGTCGTCACTTACCTCTGAGTTGCTGGAGTTCCATATTCAAACTTTCAATGTTGCTCTCATAGAACTCAAGATCCTCAGGGGTCTCAGCCCTTAGAGATTCATCCTGCTTCTCCTCCAGTGTTAAGTTTGGCTCTTCTGGAGCTGGGCTACACATATCCAAGTCTTGTTCCATTTCCTGAATCCTCACCAATACGAGTGGACACTGGGAAGTCTGGTCCAAAGTCTGGTCCAGGTTCTCAGGGCCCTCCTTCTCTGGGGACTCACAGCTCTCATGGGTGAAGAGCCCGGGGGTCAAGAGCCCGGGGGTGACTGCAGTCACCCTGTGCTGTGCCGAGGGAGGCAGGGGAGCTGGGCGAGAGGGTCGCATTGCCAAGGGTGGTTCCGGCTTCAGGTTCTGGTCAAGAAGCACATGGGGGGAGGTGGATGCTGGAGTACTGGGACGCGGTGGTGGGGGCCTGAGGGCTCTTCTCCTCTCAGGCAGCTCCTGTGGGGTGATTGACTTTGAGGAACCTCGGACAATGTCCTTCTCAGAGTTAAAGTTCATGATTGAAAAGTGGCGCAAGATTGCCTCTGGTTCTGCACCGGGTCCTGACAGGCTCTTTTCAAACTCTACCAACTGTTGTGTCAACTTAGAATCCAGGTCAGTGTGGCCTCCTCCCTGCCCCAGTGCTATCAAGTCTGCTGTAAACGCCCTGTCTTGTAGACCGGCCTTCACTTCTGATCTCTCTGATGCAGAACAAAAGCTGGAGGCATTTTCTTTGGGTGTGTGGTACTTTTTAGCACCTCTAACCATGCTCTGGAGCTGAGAGCTCAGCAGGCTAGGTCTGACCACCCTAGGGGCCAAAGGACAAGAGCTACCGTGAGGAGATGGCACGGGCTTCTGAAAGGTTTTTGGTGGAGAGTACATTCCTCTGGGAGGCCGGCTGGAGTAGTCTTTCGCTTTGGCTTCTAAGGGAAGAGGGTCAGAGTACTGCTCTGTGCTTAGGTGGCCCCTTCCTGTTGTAGAATAATACTGGTTTTGCTGCCATCTGGGACGAAAAGGTACCTGAGATTGGGAGGAAACCCCGTTGATTGTCTCTGAAGGATCCTCTGCAGGAGAGTGTCTGGCAAGAGGCTGTTCATGGCCCCAGCCTGGGCTTCTTGGGGGCCCCCGTGAGGTGCCCTCATCCTGATGAGAGCTTTTGTGTACTTCACACTCAGAAGTCAGATGCTCCAGGGGAGAAGCAGATGTTTCAGAAATGACACAGTTGGACTTCTCTGCTTTATATTCAGGAGATTTGTGCCTTCCCTCCACCACTAAGGGGTTCTCTCGACAATCTAAGGAAGTGTCAGGGATTTCAGTAGGGCTGCTTTCCTTTGGCAGGTCCATGGTCTCCTCTGCTCTTGTTTTAGAAAACAGCTTCACAAATCGGTAAGGAAAGATGCCTGTCCTGCCCTTCAGTGATCCTTCTAGCCAGCCATCTTCCAGTGTCCCCAGAATTCGGATTTTATCACCTACCTCAAAATCCAACTCATTCGGCTCCAGGGCCTGGAATCTGTAGAGGGCAATTCCATAGGTCCCCGGCTGCTCCTCATCCTCCTCTGGCCCCCTCTCCTCTTCTCCTGTAGGGGTCTCTTCTTCACCATTAATAATGCAGTCATTGTGATTTCCAGAACTTACCAACTCATCCACAGTTCTAAGGGGCCCCAAAAGCTCTACAAACCCTTCTGGAAAAATGCCTCTTCGGCCCTCTAATTCCCCTTCAAACCAGCCTGGTTCAGGAACTCCAATGATGGTAATCACATCCCCTTCTCTGAAGTCCAGCTCCTCATCCAACTGGGCTGAAAGCCCCATCAGTGCCCGGGCTTGTCCCATTGAGTATTCTGGAATTTGGAGCAGGGCGCTCTGGGAGTGCCACCGCCGGCTCTGCGAGGAGAGGCAGAGCTCCCGCACACATGAGGATGGGAAGAAGCCGCGGGCACCCCAGCAGCTTCGGCCCTGCAGCCAGCTGGCAGTGGGAGCATCATCAAGAATCACCAGATCACCTGAAGAAAGAGAAGCAAAGATAATGACCTAAGTCATCTCCCGAGAAGAACATTACTGTAACTAAGAAAACAACTCATCATTTTTTTTTTAATTTTTATTTATTTATGATAGTCACACAGAGAGAGAGAGAGAGAGAGGCAGAGACATAGGCAGAGGGAGAAGCAGGCTCCATGCACTGGAGCCTGACGTGGGATTTGATCCTGAGTCTCCAGGATCGCGCCCTGGGCCAAAGGCAGGCGCTAAACCGCTGCGCCACCCAGGGATCCCAAAACAACTCATCATTTTAAACATCTATCAGATTCAGGAAAATGTACCTCTGGAGTTTTAAGGGCATAATACTTATCCTTTCAGAGAGTCTGGAAAGTCAAAACTATCATATTTTCTTCATACATTTTACATATACTTCAGTTAAAACAACAATATATCATAGCAGATTGAATATAAATACAAATATGAGAATCTAGCTCTCTTCTATTAAACCAAATTTGCAAAAATGTAAACCAATGATACTCTTCTCACTATATTTTGTTAGAAAACTGATTGTTTTTCATTAAAAATATGCTATTTATGTTAGTATATAATAGGTTTTAGGGGTGCCTGGGTGGCTCAGTGGCTGAGCATCTGCTTTTAGCTCAGGGCATGGTCCTGGGTTCCTGCGATGGAGTCCCGCATCAGGCTCCCTGTGGGGAGCTTCCTTCTCCCTCTGCCTATGTCTCTGCCTCTCTCTCTCTCTGTGTCTCTCATGAATAAATACACTCTTAAAAAATAGGTTTTAAAAAATGAATTGATAAATGTTTTAAAAATTTCTGTTTTAATAGCTCACATTGCAAATATCAACAGACCCACATAAGCAAGAGCTCTTTAGTGCCTCAATAACTTTTAAGAGTATAAAAGGCTCCTAGGACCAAGAAGTTTGAAAAATGCCACTATAAACAATGTTCTTACAGTCTATGCCATTGGATTAGTTTATAAATGATAAAGAATATACACGTGTCCACTAAAATCCTTTGTACAGATGCATCGGCTCTCTCATACTAACTGCTATCAGTAGCAAATATGAAACAATGAAAGAAATCTTCAGGAATGGTTTCTTTGATGGCAGTACAGGGTGTGGGCAACAAGCTCTTCATTTACTTCTTCCAGAAGCCGTTTTGAACTATCCTTACCCTGACGATACATCATAATGAAATCCTAAAAGCATGTTCTGGCAATCAGTACTTTTGTTTTTGAAAATAGTTCCAATGTCGATGTTTCAGGTTAACTTCACAAAAATGTAAGTTGACCAGTTAGTATCTATATTACTGTTGAATGAAGTAAGGTAAAGGAAGGATAGGGCACAGTGATTCTGGAAGAAAATGAAGTTAAAACTCAGTTTTAGAGGATTCCCTCCAACTTAAGGAACTACTCTATAGTTCTGTAATAAATTGTTTTATAACAAACGCTTAATTATCTGATGATGGATTGTTCATTTTGTGAATTATCAGTTTTAACCTTTTTTAAACTTCCTCAACACCTAGTCAACTTCACTTTCATCAGCAGAGGTGATCAAGGAATGGAATCAGCCCAAGGAAAATAAGACCAGGACAGCAGAGCACCTAATAAAGCCATGTAAGTCCTTTTATAGTCAAGCATATTTTGAAATTGGATTATCGTTTAGGGTATTAACTTGCATGCTCTTGATGTATAAACAAATCAAGTCTGTCCTATCTTCCCACCAAGTGAATCACATATTACTTAATGGCAGGTACCACTTATCTCGTGTATTTCCTGACTTGGATACAATGCCTTTCACATAGCAAGTGTTCCATGTCCATTTGATAACGACAATGATTCTCTAACTCCAAGTCCCAAATAAATTAATCATATCTTCCCTCCAAAACTGGCTCCAGGCTGCTAGCTTCCTCTTTCCCTTTAATATTTTCTTATATGCCTTAAAAAAAAAGATTTTATCTATTTGAGAATGAGCAAGGGAGAGAGAGAGAGCACACACGAGCACAAGCAGGGCAGAGAGGGGTGCAGAGGGAGAGGGAGAAGAAGAACCCCTTGCTGAGCAGGAAGCCCAAATTGGGGCTCATCCCAGGACTCAAAGATCATGATTTGTGCCCAAGGCAGACACTTAACTGACTGAGCCACCCGTTTCCTCTCCCTTTAATATCTTCTTGCAGAAATTGTTTCCACTCATTACTTGCTCTTGCTACCACGTAGTCCAACAATCATCATCTCACTCTCTTTTCTTTTCTTTTTTTAAAGATTTTATTTACTTATTCACGAGAGACACAGAGAGAGGCAGAGACACAGGCAGAGGGAGAAGCAGGATCCCTGTGGGGAGCCTGATGCAGAACTTGATCCCAGGACCCCGGGATCATGCCCTGAGCCAAAGGTAGATGCTCAACCACTGAGCCACCCAGGTGCCCCATCATCTCACTCTCTTACCTTGTCCCAGACTTTGTCTCTTCCAGTCTCTTCCAAATGATTTATGCCAAACTAAGCTGATCAATGTACCAAGCTTATCACATCCCTCTCCTGCTCAAACTTGTCCCACAAGGCATGAAAGCTTCTTCCTACTCTTATAGGATTCTTCTCTAAAAATCCTATTCTTATTATCTGAAATATATGTTTGCTCCAGACACTCTCTAAAGAGATTTAGTTAGTTTAGTAACTAAGTATCAGTCTAACCTGGGTATGTTTTTTTTTAATGTTTTTACCTCAGTGCAACCTGGCATCCACTACCTCTCACCCCCACCCCAGCCAGCCAATATTTCACCTATGAGACCCTATTCCACACAAGGGCATTTTCATTAGCTCCTACATAAGCCCGTCCATCTGAAACCCTAGCATACCTCTCCAAGACACCTTGGAAATCCACATTCATCTTGGTCATCTGTAGCCTACTAAAGAAATGATCGTTTACGTCATTAATTTTGGCACTTGTATTTTTATATACTATACAGCACATAATGTAAGCTTTTGCACTTGGTGGAAGGCAACCAATATGTTCTCACTGATTTGATATGTTTTGCTTAGATATTCTTGAAAAATAGGGTCTTGATTCTCTGTTTCTATATTCCTTTAATTTATGACTCAATAGCGATTGGTTAGAGCTTGGAGTCCTGAGAATTATACAAGTGATTTTTCAACCCACTAACTCTAAGTCTATTCCATCAGAACCAGAGACAGAACTCATTGGAGACACAATAGGCACGATAGGCCTTTTGGTGAAGAAGAAGAATAAAAGGTGGCCACAAGTTCCACTTCACTGGCTTTTAAATGAACTGGCTTTCCTAAAGCTATAGGGTTATAATATTTTCCTTGCTTTGCCAGATCTCCAGAAAACCATCATACTAGGGCTTGCTTTTCCTATTTTCAGCTGGGCGATTGTTTTGATAAGCTTTATTACCTGGCAGACTGTTGGCTACTTCTATATAAAAACGTGAATTAAAAAAAAAATCAGTTTAGATCCTGAAAAGCACCTGAGAGAGAATTTTGCTTAACACTTTTATTTTGTCGCTGAGTACCGAGGGTTTTTTTTTGGTTTTTTTTGTTTGTTTGTTTTTAAGATTTATTTATTTATTCAGAGAGAGAGGAGAGAGGCAGAGACACAGGCAGAGGGAGAAGCAGGCTCCATTCAGGAAGCCTGACGCGGAACTCGATCCCAGGTCTCCAGGATCACGCCCTAGGCTGCAGGCGGCGCTAAATCGCTGCGCCACCGGGGTTGCCCTAGCACTGAGGTTTTTGCACAAATCTCTCATTTTTATCAGAAAGAGTCATGCAGCTATTCCTTTGGCATCCTAGATTCCTGAGGGATGGAGGCTACGTAGTGGTCATTTCCAGACTTCTGAAACAACAATATGAGGAACTGTTGGAAGAGAGTGCCCAGACTTTGAAAATAGAAAAATAGGAAGTGTGGTGACCCTTAGGGCCAACCTGAGGCTTTCACTCATGCAGTTAATCCCAGCCACAGGCTGCTTGGTTGGATTTTTTTACTCAAACAAGAAATGCATTAGGAGGGATGCCTGGGTGGCTCAGTGATTGGGCGTCAGTCTGCCTTTGGCTCAAGGCGTGATTGCATGATCCTGTGGCCCTGGATTGAGCCCCGCATCAGGCTCCTTGCGTGGATCCTGCTTCTCCCTCTGCCTGCGTCTCTGCCTTTCTCTCTCAGTCTCTCATGAATAAATAAATAAAATATTTTTTAAAATGCATTAGGAATAAGATGGTAAGGGACGCCTGGGTGGGGCTCAGCAGTTGAGTGTCTGCCTTTGGCTCAGGGCATGATCCTGGAGTTCTGGGATGGAGTCCCACATCCAGCTCCCTGTAGGGAGCCTGCTTCTCCCTCTGCCTATGTCTCTGCCTCTCTCTGTGTGTCTCTCATGAATAAATAAATAAAATCTTAAAAAAAAAAAGGAATAAGATGGTAAGAACAAATGCAAGTCTTCCTAGAATCTGAATACAAATAGTCTGACTCTGTAGTATTAGGTGCCTCCCACCCTAATCATAATACCCAGGATACTATGTGCTTTATGGAGACTGACCACACATGTTACTTAGATTTCCATATAAGCCATTACAGAACCTACCCTCCTATGTCACACACATGGCATCACAGACTTAGGGCACGGGTGCTATATCATTTATCAGGTTATTTATAAATCAAGTCTTTAAAAAGTTAAAAATAGAACTACCCTATGATCCAATAATCGCACTACTGGGGTACTTACCCCCTATACAAAAACACTAATTCAAAGGGATATATTCACACCTGTGTTTATTGCAGCATTATTTACAATAGTCAAATTATGGAAGCAGCCTCCATATCCATTGATAGATGAATGGATGAAGATATAATACACACAATGGAATATTATTCAGATTCAGGCCATAAAAAAGAAAGAAATCTTGCCATTTGCAATGACATGGATAGAGCTATGGAGGGCACAATGCTAAGTGAAATAAGGCAGTCAGAAAAAATTACCATGTGATCTCACCCATATGTGAAATTTAAGAAATAAAACAAATGAGGGGCACCTGGGTGGCTCCGGTCGTGACCTTTAAAAAAGAGAGAAACACACCAAGAAACAGACTCTTAAATACAGAGAACAAACTGATGGTCATCAGAGGGGAGGGCGGTGGGGGGATGGGTGAAATAGGTGATGGGGATGAGGAGCACATTTATCATGATGAGCACTGAGTAATGTACAGAATCGCTGATTCACCATATTGTACACCTGAAACTAATATAACACTGTATGTTAACTATATTGGAATTAAATTTAAAACTTAATTTAAAAATAACAATAAATTTATGAATTTATTTCTAATTGGTCTATTTTGAGGGTGGGAGGTGGCCTGGAAACAAGGTTACAGGCATTCTGTGTTATATGAGGCAATGATTAATGGTATTTCATCACTCCCACTAGCTTTTATCTCCTCTTTCTCTGTATTTTCCTTGTCATACTTTCATTTTTGTTTTTTTGTTTTTTCCTCCTGTTTATTTTTAAGACATTCAGTGGCGCTGGACAACTGCACTGATCCTTCTAAGAGGAAACCTTGTTTTTCTCTCTTTAAAAAGTTTTTCTATTTGAGTAGAATTAACACACAATGTTAAATTAGTTTCACGTGTACAGCATAGTGACTTCTCTACATGCTATGCTATGCTCACTACAAGCATACCTACCGTCTGTCACCATATGTGGTTATCACAGTACCACTGACCATATTCCTCATGCTGTGCCTCTTATCCCTGTGACTTCTTCATTCTATAGCTGGAAGCCTGTACCTCCCACTTCCTTCATGCAATTTGCCCATCCCTCTACCACTCCACCACTCTGGCAACCACCACTTTGTTCTCTGTATTAAGAGGCTTGATTCTGCTTTTTTGTTTTGTTTATTCATTTGCTTCTTTGGATTCCACATATGAGTGAATTCATTTGGTATTTGTCTTTCTCAGTCTGACTTATTTTACTTAGCATAATACTCTCTAGATCTATCCATGTTGCCACAAATGGCACAATCTCATTCTTTCTTATGGCCACATAATATCCCATTGTATATATTTACCACGTGTTCCTTATCCATTTATCTGTCAACAGACACTTAGGTTGCTTCCATATCTTGGCTATTGTAAACAATGCTGCAATAAACATATAGGTGCACATATCTTTTCAAGTTAGTGGTTTTTTAAAAAAGATTTTATTTACTTATTTATTTGAGAGATAGAGAGCACACGCTCACATGTGCACATTGAGGAAAGGGGAAGGGAGAGGGAGAGAGAGAATCCCAAGCAGATTCCACAAAGAGCACGGATCCCCATGTGGGGCTTGATCACAGGATCCTACAACCCTGATAGCACAACCTGACCTGAAACTAAGAGCTGGAAGCTTAGGTGACTGAGCCACCCAGGCAGCTCAGTGTTTTTGCTTTCTTTAGGTAAATTATTGGAATTATTGCATCATGGGGTGTTTCTATGTTTGTTTTTTCATTTTGAGAGAAAGAGAGCATATGCATGTGTGCATACAAGTGCAAGTGGGGAAGAGAGGTGGGGGGTGGTGGCAGGCAGAGGGAGAGGATGCATGACCCTGAGATCATGACCTGAGCTGCAACCAAGAGTCTGATGCTTGGCCAGCTGAGCCGCCCAGGTGCCCCTAGTTTTTAACTTTTTGAGGAAGCTCTACACTGTTTTCCACAGTGGCTGATGGGAATTTACATTCCCATCAACAGTATCCAAGAGTTCCTTTTCTTCCCACATCCTCATCAACACTTGTTATTTCTTGTCTTTTTGATTTCAGCTATTCTGACAGGTATAAGGTATTATCTCATTGTGGTTTTGATTGTGTTTCCCCGATGATTAGTAATGTTGAGCCTCTTTTCATATATCTTTTGGTACATCAAAATAAAAAACTTTTGTACAGTGAAGGAAACCATCAACGAAATAAAAAGGCAAGCTACTGGATGGGAGAAGATATGATGAGGTTAATATCCAAAATACATAAAGAACTTAACACAACACCAAAAAAAAGAACAATCCGATTAAAACATGGGCAGAGGGTCTGAATAGGTATTTTTCCAAAGAAGATATACAAAGATAGCCTTGTTTCTTAGTTTAAATATAACTCAAACGACAGAAAACAGTTCAAAACAATTGGAGAGCTTTGTGGAAAGGAGAAAGAGTGACACCTGCTGGAAGAACTACTGGTGATTCCAATTCCAGATATAATCTCCCTGGAAAAATGTCCATATACGCAAACCTTCATGTAATTATCAGGAAACAAGCCCCCCAAAGCCTATCTATGAAGCCCAAGAATCCTAGGTTAAGAATAATAAAGATAGCTCATCTTAAATGCGTGCCTACCTTGTGCCAGAAGCTTTATATATATAACCTCATGCAGCCTTCACAACTACCTGAGTTAGATATTAGTATCCCACTGAGGCTGAGAGAATGCAAGTAACTAACCTAAAGTCACAGCGATGGAATTGTGGAGTTGTATTTACATCTAGAGTTCTTATCTCCTAATTTAAATTGCCTGCTCTCAATATATCTAAACCCATATATTTTTTTCTAAGATTTTTTTTATTTATTTGACAGAGAGAGAGAGCACAAGCTGTGGGAATAGCAGAAAGAGAGGGAGCATCAGGCTCTCCACTGAGCAGGAAGCCCAGAGAAGAGCTCAATCCCAGGACTCTGGGATCATGATCTGAGCCTAAGGAAGATGCCCAACCGACTGAGCCACCCACGCGCCCCACATATATTTCTTTAATAATATAATTTTCAATTAAAATGTCATCTTTTCTATTAACCCCAATGATATTTCTGAAAGGTAAGTCGATAACAATTAACTAAAGGCAGCATGGTTCAATAAAACAAGTCTCAAACCTCATCCCACATGCTCTTAAGGTTTTCAAATCCCCTCCTGACATATATTAAATCACCAAAAATATTATTTACACAGAATAGGAGAGCTTCATTGCTACACTGAAGGTACTAATTTAAAGAAACAGGAAACAGGATTAATAGTACTAGAAAGCAGGGATCGAGGAACATATGCTACTCATGAGCTGAGATACTGATCTAATGGAAAAAATTTTCAGTCTAAGAAGTAGAAGGGCCATTCCAAGCACCAGACTTGAAAATTGAAAAGCCTAGACTCAAGTCTTCCAAATTATGTGTGGTATAAAACAATACTTTCATTTCGTACTGATTTTGTTTCCAACTAGTAAAACTATTATCTGTTAATGTGGACTGTCACAAACAGAAAACTAGGGAAGTTAGTATCATTTCTTTGTCTCATGCTAAACTTCCCAGAAAGAAACAAATTGTAGAGGTACATCTAACTTTCCCATTCTCAAAGGCTTATTTGTTCAAATCAGAAGACATGGAGATAAAAGAAAGGTAAAAACAGAAGGAAAGAGAGCTGAACAGTCAGTGCTCTTATTGGCAGGAGAGCATCAGGGAAGAGATGATAAAACCACTGACAGTTAGCCTATCTCTTTCTAGTTGCTTCCTATGTATTGCCCCTGCTGCATCCTCTTCCTTCCTTCCCATCCTACTCAAGATAACATCTACAGATTCCAGGACCCAGCCTTAGTTTGAGTCAGTCTTGGTTCAGGAAGCTCATGGCTGAAAGGTCCATGCCTAGGGTCTTCCTGAGAAATCACTTTGGTGGCCCTGAGATTCCTGAGGTGGATTTTAACTCCAAACAAGTTCAGAACAACCCATGAGACCAGTCCTCCCAGAGAAGGCATTCAGCAGAAAATCTTTCTTTTTAGTATCTAAAACTAGATGACACAAGATATGATTATGAAGCAAAACAGCTAATTCTAGAAGCCACATCCTCAAGTTCCCCAAATGTTATAGACCTTGCATATTCCTATAGAGTATTTTCTTATGCCCACTATTTGCTCCAGGAGCCAGGTATAGGAAAGGACAAATCTATGCCACCCATATCCTCTGCATAGCTCTGATCGAAGCCACTGTACTCTGGACTTTTCTCCTTATTCCCTCTGGTCTGACATGAATGACAGCCACCCCCCGCCCCCCAGTGGGAGGGCTGTGAGTAGGGGCAGATAGAAATTCCCTGCTATAACATCTTGATCTATTTCTTTCTGCCTTCCCAATACTGATTAACAAGGAGCTGTTCAGAAAAGAGGTAGAGGGTCAGTGTAAAGTGAAGTGTAAGAAACTCTCAAAATAGATTTGAGGATTGAGATCCAAATCCGATATTCCTTCTTCTCCTAAAGATTAGGGAAGTTTGCTAGGTCCTGTCTTTCCCCACTTCTGATCTGTCTCTCTCATATGTGCACATGGTTTAAGAAATTAAGCCTATCCCTTTAGGGCCATACTCAAAAGAACAAGTAACAATATTAATAACATGCCAAACAAATTCTACCATTTTGCTGGCTGTCCTGACTCATCACAAAATTGCACTGATCATAAACATTCTTGGTTTCTGTGCTTATGCAGAAATGTGTGGACTTAAATATATTTGGTGAAATGGTTCATTTTTGTTTTTTTTTTTTAAGATTTATTTATTCATGAGAGACACAGAGAGAGAGTCAGAGACACAGGCAGAAGGAGAAGCAGGCTCCCCACGGAGAGCCCAATGTGGGACTTGATCCGGGGATTGGGATCACGTTGTGAGCCCAAGGCAGACGCTCAACCACTGATCCACCCAGGCATCCCTGGTGAAATGGTTTAGAGTCCATCTTTAGAAGTTCATACAGTGGAAAGAGAATGCTGAACTTATAATCAGGTGACATGAACTTCATATCCTGAGACCAAAAGTTCTTACCTGCAGGTAACATTCTTTGAAACTCATTTTCATTATTTATTAAATGCAGTTAATAATATCTACTTGGCTACCTCCCAGCACTGTGGTGAGGATCAAATTAGAATGTATTTGTGAGAAAATACAATGGAAATTACAAAATGCTATGCAAATATAAGGCATTATTATTGTCAGCACAATCTTGCTATAACTAAGATCTCCAGAGGTTAGCCACTTAAAAACATTCAAAAAGAGATCTAGTTGTCAAAATGGGTCAACTCCACTAATCCTGTTTATTTTTATTTTTTACTTTTTTAGAGACAGAGAGAGAGCACATGTGCACAAGTGGGGAGGGGCAGAAGAGGAAAAGAAACCCAAGCAGTTTCCCCACTGAGCATGGAGCCTGACATGGGGCTCCATCTCACAAGCCTGAGGTCATAATCTGAGCCGAAATCAAGAGTCAGATGCTTAACCAATTTAGCTACCCAGGTGCCCCAACTAATCTTATTTTAAACAGTCTACTCCTGGGGTGCCTGGATGGCTCAATCAGTTAAGTGTCTACCTTTGGCTCAGGACATGAACTAAGGGTCCTGGAATCAAGCCCCACATTGGGTTTCCTGCTCAACGGGGAGTCTGCTTCTCCCCCTCTTTGCCCTCTGCTCATGCTCTCTCTCTCACTCTTTCCTTCTATCTCAACTAAATAAGTAAAATTCTTAAAAAAGTCTACTCTTTTTTTTTTTTTTTTTTTTTTATTGGTGTTCAATTTACTAACATACAGAATAACACCCAGTGCCCGTCACCCATTCACTCCCACCCCCCGCCCTCCTCCCCTTCTACCACCCCTAGTTCGTTTCCCAGAGTTAGCAGTCTTTACGTTCTGTCTCCCTTTCTGATATTTCCCACACATTTCTTCTCCCTTCCCTTATTTTCCCTTTCACTATTATTTATATTCCCCAAATGAATGAGAACATATAATGTTTGTCCTTCTCCGACTGACTTACTTCACTCAGCAAAAAAGTCTACTCTTGAATGGCCAACTTACCTCGATGGAGGGGAAGACTGTTCAATTCTTGGGACGTAAATTCACTGATACAGACAAACAGCCTCTCTCCTTCTTTTAGACTGGGAATGGTCACAATTTCCACAAAACTGCTGGGGAACTGCCCTGAAAATAAAAGCAAACATTTCCAATGTTGAAATTTCATTTTCTGTCTGTGTACCAAGACAAAATAACTTCTGAGTCCATTTATAGACAATGAATTAAAAACTGAGTGCTCGTAATTGGAGAATCTACTGTCAAAAAAGTACAGTGCACAAAGTTTGATGCATGTAGAGCCCAGAGAATGCAATTCGATCCAATCAGCATTAATTGGCTGCCACTCTACACAGGGCACCCTGCAGAGGGCAAAATGGGTAAGATGGAATTGGCTCTCAAAGGTCTTAAAATCTAATTCAGACACAAGCAATAATTCCATGCTGAAATCTAGTGACATACTAAAGGTGCACAAATCACTATGGAAGTTACAAAAGGTAGAAAGTTGTTCAGGAAGAATTTTAAAAATTCACTGAAAAAGCTTGCATCTGAATCTGAAGATCGGTAGGGTTTTTATGGGTAGTAGTAGATAGACAGAGTCTGTCAGTTGGAAAGCACCAGAATGGATTCCACCTTCTAAATATCTCTTGTATCCTCCACTTATCTCCAGACCTACCATGTTGGTCCAAGCCAGCAGCATGTCTCACCCAGGTTATTTCAACAACTCCCAGTCTGCCTCCCTATCCTTTGTTTTGCCCTTTCTTATCATTTTCCAATCTGTAGCAGTGAGTTTTCTAAACTTCATCTCTGATGAAGTTTAAAAAGCACCTGTATTGTATCCCATTCCATAACTCCTCATCATGGCACACTCTGTCCTCTGCGATCTAGCTCCTGCGGCTTTCCCCAGCACCATTTGCTGCTGCATGCCATGTTGAGCTTTTCTCAACCTTTCATACTGCATGCCATGTTGAGATTTTCTCAGACTCTCCATGTTCTTGGTCATTCCAGGGCCTTTGGATAAACAGCTCTATCTATCTATCCTCTTTGCCTTGCTAAATCTTACTCATCATGTTTGTCTTAGCCGAGCTACCATTTCTACTGGGGAATAATCTACTATCTCCCAAATATGGGTTAAGTGTCTGTTCAAAGGATTATATAACAAACTTCAGCCCTAACTTACATAAATATATATAAGTTAAGGACTAGATTTAACACAAGAGCACAGTGTGTGGTGATCCTTGGGTGGCGCATTGGTTTGGCACCTGCCTTTGGCCAAGGGCGCGATCCTGGAGACCCGGGATCGAATCCCACGTCAGGCTCCAGTGCATGGAGCCTGCTTCTCCCTCTGCCTGTGTCTCTGCCTCTCTCTCTCTCTCTCTCTCTCTGTGTGTGTGACTATCATAAAAAAAAAAAAAGAGCACAGTGTGTGGTAAAAACTTCCACCTTTCCCTAGGCTAATTAATGAAAGAAATGGGTGTTAATGTATATTTTAAAGAATAGAAGAAAGGAAACCAGGTGCATAAGAAATGGAAGGTAGCTATTTGGACCAACCATGGATCTAGGAAGGAGTGAACAGGGTGCATCATGCTCCCTTGAGAAGAGTGAAATAAAGGGTAGAAAATGTTGGAAGAAGATAGATGGCTAGAGAAAATATGGTGGGGAGGAACTTAAGTTCCATAAATCAGAGATAAAGACTGGTAGTGAAAAGTAATGGCAAACAACAGGGTTCTGAATAAAGAAGTAACACATATTTTCAGAAGGGAAGCAACAGCTCTGAGTACAAAAGAGAAAGACCTAGGTAAACATGTGAATAGAAAACTGGGCTGGGGGCAGCTGGTATCGAACCATCTCAACCTTTGGAAGGAACCGATAAGGAGAGATGGAACGATAACAAACATTCTCTCCTCACTGGCAGAAACCACAGTAAAGACATAACAAAAAACACAAAAGGATTCTGAAGTGTATTTGACTTGGGCTTCCCATTTAACCTTTATTTTTATTTTAAGATTTTATTTATTTATTCATGAGAGACACAGTGAGAGAGGCAGAAACATAGGCAGAAGGAGAAGCAGGCTCCTTGAAGGGAGTGCAGCATGGGACTTGATCCCAGGACTCCAGGATCATGCCCTGAGCTGAATGCAGACCCTCAACCGCTGAGCCACCTAGGCATCCCTAATCTTTATTTTCAATATGGAAAGAAAGGAGGGCTTATGCTCTATTTTGTACCCAAGGAATTAGGGGCCCCTTACCTGTAACATCCTCTTTCTTTCCTAGAAGCCAAAATTCATCCACCACTGCCAACACCTCAATAATATCTCCCACAAAGAGCGGTAGTTCTTCTGATACACTGGGGCAGAAGTCAAAGATGGCTCGAACCACTGAGCCAGCCTCCATGTTTTATAACCTGGAAAAATAGGTCAAAAGAAATTGGAAAGCATAACTATTTAAGACATTGGGATATAGGTCAATATCTTGAGAAGGACAACGCTTAAGATCAAAAGACAGAATCAAGTCAAAGCTAAGCAAATACAAAGTTTGTAGTTTATACTTTTAAAGAAATTAAAGTACTATCTCACAAAAATAATAATTTCCCCATATATTTTTCATTTGATTCTCAAGGCAATCCTGGAATTGGGAAAAAAAAAGTGATCTTTAGGAGTGACAGAAAAGGTACAAGTTGGTAAATGCAGACTTCTCAACATACTTGAAGAAGGCAATAAGGAAATTCACATTTTTCAAGTACAGGCAATATGGTACTTTTAAAATGAGGTATTTACAAAGCAGGGATTTTATATTTTTTAAAGATTTTTTTATTTACTCATGAAAGACACAGAGAGAGAGGCATAGGCACAGGTAGAGACATAGGCACAGGTAGAAGCAGGCTCCCTGTGAGGAGACTGATGCAGGGCTCAATCCCAGGACCCTGGGATCACAACCTGAGCCAAAGGCACATGCTCAAACACTGAGCCACCCAGGTGCCCCAAAAGCAGAGATTTTAAACATGGCATTTCATTTATTTCCCCAGAATTATCTTAAAGATTAGAATATTTATGATCAGCAAGTTGGAAAACTTAATTTGTCTGAGCTCAGAGTTCATAGGAGCAAGGCCAGGATTCAGGCTCAGGGCATCCTGGCTCCTCCCTACTGCAAAAAAAGGATGTGGGATCATACCTCAAAGACAGAGATTTAAAACATACTGAAAAATAGGAATCCATGAAAAGAACAAGGGAGATATAAAAGTGACACCTCTATACAAGATCTAGTATATACACTACACCAGATCAAGAATGTGTTTCCAGCTCAAAGACACCCACTGGCCAAGCCTGCATAGTATCCTCATGCTGTTACTGTGTCTGTGCTATGCTAAGTTGATGTGTCTGTTACCTTGATATGTGTGCCTGGGGAGCCTAAGCATGCATTTAAAGCAACAGAAAGGGAGGAACCAGTGGGCATGTGCTCACCTGTAAACATTCAGTCATGATTAGCAATCTTTCTACATCTTTCACATGGAGCAGCTGACGCTCTCCATAGTGTCAGGCCTCAAGTCTATTCTCCTTTATTTACCTCAAGGATCTAGCTGATGTTGTTAGAGATGAGGTTTCTAATTTTCATCTCATATATAACTATGATGACATCAAAGAGTGCTAAATGCTTAATTTAAAAAATAGTTAAAGCTCCACTGAATTTATTATCTAAGGAAACAGTGATAAGGACAAACATGTTAGGCACCTAATAAATAATTGAGTATATTGATGTGGGGTACCTTTAAGATTTTGATGATTATGCAACACTATTCAACACTGCATATTTAATTTGTACTGTTGAGTAAAAGGAGCTTATCTTTGTGTGACCGGAACATTTTCATGAGATGAGTTGGGTCCATGGTGGAAAAAAGAGGTGGCCAGTAACATTCCCCACATCCTCTGCCCTTTCCTGCCATGTATTTTAAGTATGAAAATCTAATTATAATCACATGCTAAAGAGGCAGAATATGAATGCAAAGTAATTACGGGTCTGGAATCAGAGACCAAAGTTCAAATGCCAGCTCCACTGTTTATTAGTTATTTCACTTTGGACACACTCCTTAAACTCTCTGGACTAGTTTCCTGTTCAGAAAAATGGGGATAATAAGACGTTCATAATAATCATCAAGAGGATGATGATAATGATGAAAATCATTATAACAATGCCTGGTATTTACTGAGCACTTACTATGTGCCACACAATGTACTATGTACTTCCTTCATTGAGTCCTCACAACAATCCTCTCGTATATTATTGATTTCCATTTTGCAGATGAGGACACAGGTTCAGGGAGGTGACATAATCTGTCCAAGGGCATGCAGTAAGTCAGATGGAATGGAAACGGAAACCCAGATCTGACTGGCTCCAAAGAGACAGTATGCTAATAGTGTGAAAGCACTAGGAGAGGGCTGATACAGGAGGTGCTCAATAAATGTTAGCAGCTATTCCTAACATTATTTCCATAATCAGCTACAAGTTCAAATCTGTCTCACTGATATATCATCACCAGAGAATGTGCTATTTCAAGGATAGAAACACCATAGAATTTACCATTTCAACTTGTCAAAACTTGGTTTGGCTTTGACCATGTTTAAAAATAGACATTAAAAAAAATAATAAAAATAAAAATAAAAATAGACATTATATACCTCTCTGCCTTCTTTTTTTTTTTTTTTTTAACCTCTCTGCCTTCTTCAATAGAAAAGACACTGAACCTAATTTACTCTTTCACTGATGGATGCAAGTTCATTATGAAGACCATACATTACTCTACTGTGATAATACCAGTATGGGTCTTTCTCTTTTGAGGTCAGCCATTCCTTTGCTATCAGTAGCCTCCTCTGTCAGCTTTCCTATCCTCTTTCTAGAATGCTGTTTCTACTCTGCTGGGGAAAGAAGGCCACACAGACCCCGCCCAAATTATCAGAAGTTTCCAGATAAATAAAAAGTAAACAAGCTCCACAGGAAACGCTAACTCTTCTGTGGTGGTAAACTACATGTGTTAGCTAGCTAGAGTTTTTCAACAGTTATTTTTTTATGTGCTCTGAGGCCACTTTCTTATTTTCTGGCTGTCTTCCAAATAGCTAAAGTTGCCAGATGTCAGATTTCCCTGTAAGGGTGGTGTCATAAATTTTTTTTTTAAACAAGCATAATATTTTGCAAACCTCTTAGCCATCTATATATATTAACACAACTCCTCAAGGTTGGGCTGTGGTGGATATCATTTCCCTCCTTCTAACTCCATTTTCTCACATTCCATCTCACTCTCAGACTAAATATATACCTCATTCTCTGAAATGTCAAAGAAAGAATGAACATGAGCTCCGTTGGGGGTGAGAGAAATCCTATTGCACTGAGGAGTAAAGTCGGTGATCTGAAAGAGTTAAAGCTTCTCCCTGAGAACCTTTCTGTTGTACCAAGAAATGACTCAGAGGAGAGGAGGGTCTGGCTGGATGAATACTTTTACTGACTGACCTCCTACCCTGTCGGAATGAGTGCGTAATCGCTGTGGAGCACACACCCTGCGAGGGCGCTGGAGTCAGAGCCCGGCTGCAGCACAGGATGCGTGTGAGAGACCAGAACAGAGATCTTAGTGCTCTCTGTTTTACGTGGACTATCATGAATTTCATCTCTGTCTTCTCTGCCCTGGCTACCCTCGTGAAAAGCAACAGTTATTGTTCCTGTCTGGGCCATTTTAGAGGCCTGGACAGATATTTTGAAACTTAATCATAAATAGCTTATATAAGCTGTTCACCAACTCCAGATGGAAGTAAAAAGAGCTGCTGAGGAAATCAGAACACAGCTGGGCTTGAGAGCGAGCAGAGCAGAGGGCTGCCCAGACAGCAGGAGGTCAGGGACAGGGGGAAAGTCGGCTGTGCAAACACCGTCTTCTTCTCTTGCTGGTGAATGCCTGCATTTCCGCTCGGCATCTGAGACTTAAAGGTCCTCAATTCTTGAGACTCTTTTAGAACACAGAACCCTGTGAATGGAGAGATTTTTGGTCTGGTTTGCTCACTAGTCTAGAGCAGTGCTCGGCACATAACATGCTTTTAAAGTTTTAGGGAGCAAATCATTTATCAAACTTTAGAAACAGGGGATCCCTGGGTGGCTCAGCAGTTTAGCGCCTGCCTTTGGCCCAGGGCGCAATCCTGGAGACCCGGGATGGAGTCCCACCTTGGGCTCCCTGCATGGAGCCTGCGTCTCCCTCTGCCTGTGTCTCTGCCTCTCTCTCTCTATCATGAATAAATAAATAAAATCTTAAAAAAAAAAAAAAACTTTAGAAACATATATGAAACTGTTCATTTCAAAATCTCTACTTCCACTTATCTAAAACAAAATTAACGATCTCTAGTCCATAAATACTTTGACCTTCCAGCTTGTATAACAGTGTCATATAAATCTTCCGGATCAAACAGTACTGTGGATTTCTTCACCCTCTATAGCCGACGGTACACTAGCATCAACAGCTACCACTTGAGAAGCTAGTGTGTGCCAGACACTAAACTAGAAGCTTGAATCATGACTGCATTGCAAGATAGACAGCCAGGCTCTAGAGCCAGGGTGCTTGGGTTCAAATCCCAGTGCCACCACTGAGCAGGGTATCTCAACTCTCCAGCAAATAAACAGCTTAGCCAGAACCAGAATTCAGATCCATTTGACTCCAGTGCCCATGTTCTTTTTACTACAAGCGTCTCTTCTCTTAAATCTCACTGGTTCTTCCTTTGAAATCGCTTAGACTTCCATTTTCCTCTCTTCGGTTCCCCAACATTTTCATGTAAAGATTTTCAAACAGCGAAGTTGAAGAATTTTACACCTGCCACTTACATTCTACCATTCACATCTTACTGCACTTACCTTATCATCCCTCTTTATCCATATATCAGTCCGAGTTACTTTTTGACACATTGTAAATGTTTATTTTTCATTTTATTTTTGATGCATTTCAAAATGAACCATAGACTTTCCCTTCTGAGACTTTGGCATATATGTATCTTAGCTAGGGTCATTATCTGTTAACATTTGGTTGTTGTTAGTTTTAAGAGTCATTTTCCTCTTTTCTCTGCCAAAGATACAATTCATTTCTCCCCACTAATCTGTCAATGAACCTGGTTAATCTTTTGAATTGTTGATTTTTATATATTGTTCAGTTGCTTAAAAATTCACAAGGTCTTCCTGTTTTCTATAATTCATTCACATACTCAACAAATACTTATCAAACCTAATGGACTCAGTCAAATTCCCACACAGGCTTAACCCAATATTCATTAAGTATTTATTCTCTAATCCTGTTGGTGGTTGACCGGAGCATTTGACTCTCTATCATCCTAAACAGCTCAACTCCTATCCCAAAGTATCGACTCTAACTAGGGAAAAATAAAGCCCTGCAGATAATTTGACCATTAATCTCAGAAAGAGATACACACGCTTATCTCTCAGGTAGAGGTAGAGACAGAGAGAGATTCTTAAATCTACAGTGAAATTCTTTAGTGACTCAAGGATATTTTAACACTTTCTATCAACTGATATCCATGGAAGCTACCTCTTAATCCCGTTTTACTCCCATGATATACAAAGAACATTCAAGATATAGTTCCTGTCCCCAAGGAATTTAGCTTAGTCGCCATCATTTGCCCAAACATGTTCTGAGGATACTAATCAGCTTCTAATACAAGAACTCCATGGTCACTATAAACTTGGAGAAGGCTATAGACTATATTTCCCTTTAGGAGGGGCATAAAAGGGACACCTGGGAGTGTCTGCCTTTAGCTCAGGGTGTGATCCTGGGATCTAATCCCACATCAGGCTCCCCGCAGGGAAGACTCTTCTTCCTCTGCCTGTGTCTCTGCCTCTCTCTGTGTCTTTCATGAATAAATAAATAAGATCTTAAAAAAAAAAAAAAAAAAGAGGAGGGGCACAAAATACTAGTATATTAAGGACTGAGACAATCCAGCTGAGAATCAGTTTTAATCCAGCTTTTCTAACTTTGCCCACAGCACTCAAAAGCCTCATTTTACTGTTACTCAGAAGTAGCCCTCAGTGTAGTCCTACTCAATCAAAATGCCCTCTGCTCCCATAAAGCATTTTCTGTCCAGATTTTTTTCATTTGTTTACATGTTTTCTTTTCTCCATTGTAGGTTCCCATCTGTCCACATATTTAAAGACTCCCCACTCTCCACTTCTACCTCTCCTCCTCAAGCTCACTTCCACCTTCAGTGTCTCAGTTTCTATAGCCCTTGCTCTTTTTTTTTAATTTGTATTTATTTATGATAGTCACACAGAGAGAGAGAGAGGGAGAAGCAGGCTCCATGCACCAGGAGCCCGACGTGGGATTCGATCCTGGGCCTCCAGGATCGCACCCCGGGCCAAAGGCAGGCGCTAAACCACTGCGCCACCCAGGGATCCCTAGCCCTTGCTCTTATATCACCTTGTAGATTTCTGAGACCTCATACCGCACGTTTAGGTTACAGCCATGACACTGAATGTAGCATTATCTACAACAGCCAAATAATGGAAAGAGCCCAAATGTCCATCGACTAATGAATGGTAAAGAAGATGGGGTAATATATACTACGGAATATTATTCAGCCATAAGAGTGAAATCTTTCCACTTGCCACGACATGGATGGAACTAGACAGTGTTATACTAAGCAAAATAAGTCAGAGACAAAGGCCATTTTATTTCACTCATATATAGAATTTAAGAAACAAAACAAATGACATAGTAGGGGGGTGGACGCAAACCAAGAAACAGATTCTTAACTATAGAAAACAAATTGTTGGTTACTGGAGGGGAGGTGGTGGGGGGAGGAAAGGGAATGGTGAAACGGATGATGCAGATTAAGGAAGGCATTTGTGATGAGCACTGGGTGTTGTATGTAACTGATGAATCACTAAATTCTACACCTGATACTAATATTGCACTGTACGTTAACAAGCTGGAATTTAAATAAAAACTTGGGGGGGGGGCAGGGAAATGTGGTATGTACATACAATGGAATATCACAGCCTTAAAAAGGAAGGCCAGTCTGACACCAACTAGAACACGGATGAAACTTGAAGACATTATGCTAAGTCACAGAAAGACAAATCCTGTTATTTCACTTACATGATGTATCAAGAACAGTCACACTCCAAGAAACTGAAAGTAGAATGGTGGTTCCCAGGGACTGGGGTGAGGAGAAAATGGGTATAGGGTTTCAGTTCCAGGAGATGAAAAGTTCTGGAGATGGATGGTGGTGATGGCTGCACAACAGTGCATGCCACAGAACTGTACACTTGAAAATGTTTAAATGGTATATTTTATGTTAAATATGTGTTTGTGTGTATATATGTATGTGTATGTGTGTGTGTGTGTGTGTATATATATATATATATATATGTATATATATATATATACACATATATATATATATTTACCGCAGTCAAAAGAGTTTTTAAAATGCATGTCATACAAGTGAGAGGATGTGAAGGAAGGCCTGGGGAACTTCAGTCATTTTTAATAAGCAATATATCTACAAGTCTGGACATACTTACTGAAAGATCTCCTGAGATCACAAGCTATAAACTTTTACCCTGATAGACACTGATATTACAAAGCTTAAAGAGTTATTTCCAAAGCAGTCTTTTGAGAAAAGAGCTGAGCCTGGTACAGATTGAGGCCACTGAACAGTAAGCATGTGCTGGACGTCTTCCATTTCCCTTCTAGGCCTGTCCTCCACCTTCCTCCGCCCTGCACTCTGCTTCTCAGAGCTGATCTTTAAGAACCCATAAATGTGCTCCCTTACCTCTGGCTTCCATTTGGGTTCAGCCAACGGGAGGCATAGCAGAACAGCTATGGTAGAAGGATGGTAAGGTTGGAGTATTTATTCCCTGGCTCCTTCCCTGCTGGGCTATCAGTTGACTCCAGGTTCCCTGCCCCTTCAGGCCTGGGGTGGCTCTCCTGCTAGTAATATACCCTAAACCTATATCCATTCCGTTCTAGGTAGGACCTCCTCAATTTACCTAACCTCAGAGTGCCTTCCATACTTTGCTAGATTTTTGATAGATACATGCCCAAAGAGATTTTCAGGATTTCTGAGAACTGTGCATGAAAAAAATGAGGACAAAGAATACAGAAAACTAAAAAATTAGTTCCTAAATCTACCATTGTAAAGCCAGGTGAGAGATAAGAGCTAGAGATATAAATTTTGAAGGCTTTAAAAATACTTATAAAAATATTGATGCAAAAAAAAATATTGATGCATGTACTACTCCACTAAAAGAATAGCCTCACTTTTGATAGATTTTGGTGCATGGGACCCAAACTCTAAATTCTTGTTTCAAAACTCAGAGCCATCTATTTTACTACGAGGAAAGTAGGATACAATGTAAAAGAGTTTTGAAAATTGATTCCTTCAAAAAACACTGGTGACACTTTTGATATTTATTCTAATATTTCCCAATTCATAGTATAAGTCTAAATTCTGGGATTCTAGAACAAAATTTCCAAATGGGTTTCCTTAACAAATGAATGCTCTTTCTCCTTGTTCACTCCTGCAGAGGGGGAGCCCTGGAGTCGTACAACTACATCTGTGCCTACCTGGCAGGAGGTGGGGAAGAGGGTCTTCGTTGTAGGGACTCTCCAGTACAGGTTCCTTCAAAGGAATATGCTTTTATGAGCATGTAGAAATTTCTTTAGGTCTTGAAACTGACCTTCATGAAAACATTACCTTTTGGGAATGGAAATCCATTTTTAAAATTTCAAGTCCTAGCCATGATAAATATTTCACTTTAAAAAGCAACTGTGCAGTTCTCTTATTCCTGACAAAACAGGGCTAAAAAGAATAGTATCTTTGCTTTGTGTGAAAGGATCAGAAGTGTCAGAAAATGAAGCTTAAATCTGTTTCAGGAAGGAAATGAGAGAAGCTAGGAAAATAGCATTTCCTCTTCTGGTTTCTGTCACTGGAGTTCACTTTGTTTTTTTTTTTCTTTTTTTTTTTAATTTTTTATTTATTTATGATAGTCACAGAGAGAGAGAGAGAGAGAGTCAAAGACACAGGAAGAGGGAGAAGCAGGCTCCATGCAGGGAGCCCGACGTGGGATTCGATCCCGAGTCTCCAGGATCGCGCCCTGGGCCAAAGGCAGGCGCTAAACCGCTGCGTCACCCAGGGATCCCTGGAGTTCACTTTGAACAGAAGGTCAACAGTCACTGCCAGGTGATTATCAGAGAAATAGCAATGGATGAGGAGGAAAAAGTAGAACCCAATAGCAATGATGAGGAGGAAAAAGTAGAACCCATCTTGATCATGGCATCCCCCATGAGGCTGAGTAGCAGTCTGGGCCATGCTGTCCTCCCTCAACAGAATCTTCTGCCTCCTGCTCTTCTGATGACAACAGCACTGACTCACGACATATACTTTGGTTAGACAGCTACATGGAATGTTGGACTCTTAGGAAAAAATGAAGAGCCTGCTCTGACTTAGGTTGATCAGGGTAATGAAGGGAGAAAAAGAATCTGCTATCATAAACTATCTTACAATTTACATCACATTTTGCTTGTTTCAAATTGGTCCCAAATTGGAAGACAGCAACCTTGGCAGAAGGATAGGATATAGATCAGGCTTCCAGTCCATCAGTCCTTTAGTCCACTTCAGGATTTAAACCAAACACTTCTCATCTAAAACAAAGTAGCAGCGACTTTTAAAAAATCTGCTTATATATCTCTACATCAATTTTGTCTTTTGATAAAATTGCACTGGTGGAGGAAGGTCCCAAGGTTATACTTCAGGACCTACCAAGTTTGAAGATATTTCCATTAAAAAATATTTTTAGATGGGTCAACCTAAGAGTTTCTTAAGTGCTCTCTCAGGTACCCATTTCTTAAGCCGCGCATGAATCTCAATTATGGGTGGAAATATAAGACTTACTGACTCATAAGTAAATATGTTAGACATGTCTGAGCTAAGCAACTGAGCAATACATTAAAATTCACAGCTCCACTCTGCTGTGTATGTAATAAATGCCCAGATAACACACCTGATAGCAGTTGCAGAAGTGCAGATGAAGATGAAACTTTTGGGTGAGGCTGCAGATACCAAGGAACACCACGAACGTGTGGAAACAGGACATTTTAGGACAGTTTCCAGGGAACGCCAAGAAAATGTATTAACCCAGTGTTCCAAACTGTGAGGAACTGTTACATAGATCTGCAAGGTAGGCATCTTGTTTCTTTTCCTTATCTGTTTCAAATACAAGCTAGATTTTTGCTATAGAAAAAGATTTAAAACGACATGAGGAGTTTCTCAGCCTACTTTGTAAAATATTCTTGGTTTTTTAGGAGGAAGAATCAGAAAAGGAATTCTAAAAACAAAAGATTCTGAGGAAGAAAAATAGGAAAGAAACTGTCCAACCAGAGTTAAAAATAGCTGAGACCATTATCAAGGTGGGTGCTTTAGCTCATTTTAAAGAGCACCACCACAATGGAAAACAGGGACTGAAAGCTTTATACAAACAAATAACAAAAACTAATACTTGCCATTTATAAATACTAGAGCCACTATACTTGAAAGAAAAATGTATATATGGAATCTTCTGGTACTGTCTACTTAAGATGAACTGGAGAGTAAAGCCAAGAGAGTGCAAACACAGTGAATGCCTGATTCCTTAGACAGTGTCAATGAGGAGGATTTAATGTTCTAAATCAGGATGGTCAAAACTAAAATTCAACAATGGAAAGGTTCATCTCACGTGAAAAGATCTCTGACAGGAGAGGAGGGGGCAAAAGTAGGATATGTAAAGAAAATAATATACCTATATGGAAACCCTGAATCTGGGAGTGACATATTATAAAAAATGGCTGAGATAAGATAAAAGGAGAACAAAACAGGTGGGAGATTTATATTATAGACTGCCATGATAGAAAACAAAGATGACATTTTAATAACAAGATTACAAAATTGCTACAGATGCTAATAATAGTGTCTGGTAATTGCTATAAGCTGGAATGCTAAAATAGAAAAGGCACACAATCACAGGGTAATTAATTAACTATGTCCTAGAGATTGTGCAGGGTCTTTTGCTGGGCCTCTGGGCAGCTAGCATTTCTGATCATTGTAATACCTGCCAAAAGAAATGAAGGGCATAGTTCAGGACTTGCTTCAGTTGTGCATACTGTTTTGTTTGCTTTTTTTTAAAAAAAATAATAAATAAATGAGTTTTATCAAATGCTTTTTCTGAATCTGAGAATCAAGTTTTTTTCTCCTTTGTTAATGTGGCAAATTATATTGATTTTCAAATGTTAAATTACTCTTGTATTCCTGGAATAAACCCTATTTGCTTATGTTTAAGTTTTTTGGTTTTTTTGTTTTTGTTTTTGTTTGTTTTTTGTAATCTCTACACCCAACCTGGGGCTCAAACTCACGACCCCAAGCTCAAGAGTCACACCTCCTTCAACTGAGCCAGCCTCTCCTATTATTCTTTTTATATGGTACAAATTTCAATTTGCTACTGTTTGGGGGTTTGGGGAGTTTTTTGTTTGTTTGTTTGTTTGTTTGTTTTAAAGATTTTATTTATTTGAGAGAGAGAGAGAGAGAAGGAGCAGGGGGAGGGATAGAGGGAGAGAGAGAAGCAGACTCCCTGCTAAGCAGGGAGCCCAATGTGGGGCTTGATCCCAGGACCCCAGGTTCGTGACCTGAGCCAAAGGTAGACACTTAACCAACTGAGCCACCCAGGTGCCCCTGCTACTATTTTGTTCAAGATTTTACACTTATTTTCCAAGGGATGTTAGTCTGCAATCTTATTTTTTTTTTTTTTTTTTTTTAAGATTTATTTGAGAGAGAGAGAGAGAAAGAGCGAGCAAGCAAGAGTACAAGCAGGGGAGAGGAAGAAGCAGGCTCCCTGTCAAGCCCAATGCAGGACTCAATCCCAGAACCCTGGGATCATGACCTGAGCTAAAGGCAGATGCTTAACCGGCTGCCACTATAATCTTCTTTTCTTTAAATATCCTTGTTAGATTTATGAATATGAGATAGGCTAGCCACATGAAGAACTCGAAGTGTTCCTTTCTCCTCTATTTTCGGAAAAAGTCTATGTTAGACTGGTTTTGTTTTAACCTTAAATATTTGATAGAATTCATCAGTAAAATAACCTGGTCCTACAGAATTTCAAGAAAAGGTTTTTAGTCAAATAGTCAATACTTTTTCAAGATATAGGGTTATTCAAATTTTCCATTTCTTGTCTCAGTTTTAGTAAATTGTGTTTTTCAAGAAATATGTCCATGTAATCCAAGCTTATCAAATTTGCTGGCACACAGTTGTTCATAATATTCCTTTACTAACCTTTTTTTTTTTAATTTTTATTTATTTATGATAGTCACAGAGAGAGAGAGAGAGAGGCAGAGACACAGGCAGAGGGAGAAGCAGGCTCCATGCACCGGGAGCCCGATGTGGGATTCGATCCCGGGTCTCCAGGATCACGCCCTGGGCCAAAGGCAGGCGCTAAACTGCTGCGCCACCCAGGGATCCCTCCTTTACTAACCTTTTAATATCTGTATAATCTGTAATGATATTGGAAATTTTTGTTTTCTCTCATTTTTGTAGTCTTTCTAGGAAGTTATCAATTTTGTGGATCTTTTCAAAGAATCAATTTTTGGCATTGTTAAATGTCTCTATTGTTTGTTTTCTATTACACTGATTTCTTTTTCTATTATCTTTGTTACTTCCCTGCTTCAACCTTAGGTTTAATTTGTTCATCTTTTTCTCATTCCTGTGAAAACTTAGACAACAGATTTTAAATTCTTCCTCTTTTTTAATATAAGCATCTAAAGCTCTGAATTTCCCTCTAAACAGTGCTTTAGCTACTTCTCATAGATTCTGATATGATGCTTTCACTTCCATTCAACCAAAAATATTTTTTAATTTCCCATATGACTTCTTCTTTTAACTATGTTTGGAAGTGCACTGTTTACTTTCCAAATAACTCATATTTCCGGAGATCTTTCTGTTATTAACTTCCAGTTTAATTCTGTGGTCAGAAAATGTACTTTGGGGCAGCCCGGGTGGCTCAGCGGTTTAGCACCGCCTTCAGCCCAGGGCCTGATCCTGGGGACCAGGGATCAAGTCCCATATCCAGCTCCCTGCGTGGAGCCTGCTTCTCCCTCTGCCTGTCTCTGCCTCTCTCTGTGAGTCTCATGAATAAATAAATAAAATCTTTTTAAAAAAAAAAAAGAAAAGAAAATGTACTTTGTATGATTTTAAACTCATTGAGGTGTTTTATGGCTCCACAGTCTCTCTGAGTGTTACGTGCATTCCTGCAGTTGTTTAGAATAGCGTTCTATAAAATGTCAGTTACGTTAAGGTGGTTGATGCTGGCATTCAGATCATAGCCTGTTGACTTTTTCTATTTGATCTGTTAATACTGAGAAAGGGGTATTAAACCCCCAACTCTTAATGGAACTTGTTTTTCTCTTTAATTCTGTTAGTTTTGCTTCATGTATTTTGAAGCTGTTATTAGCATATACAGAATTTTTCAATCATTTTGATGAACTAACTTTTATCATAACAATATGTCCCTCCTTACCTTGAAGCCTACTTTCTCTGACATTAATTTAGCAATGCCAGCTTTTCCCTTAGTGTTTACATGGTTTATCTTTTGCTATTTACTTTCACCATATCTATGCCTTTATATTTAAAGTACATCTCTTTTTTTCCTTCACCTTAATGAAGATATAATTGACATATGACATTATGTAAGTTTAAGGTACACAATGTGATGCTTTGATACATGTATATATAGCAAAATGGTTACCATAATAAGATTAGTTAAGATTATCCATCACATTAGAATCTTTTTTTTGCAGTGAAAACTTAAAATCTACCCTTTTAGCAATTTTCAAGTATATAATACAGTGTTAACTATAGTCACCATGCTGTATAGTATATTATATCCCCAGAACTTATTCATTTTATAACTGGAAGTTTGTTCTCTTTGTTCTGTTTGACCCATCCATTAGTACTACCCCTTAGCCCATTCTACTCTGTTTCTATGAGTCTGGCTTTTTTGTAGATTCCACATATAAATGAGTTCACACAGTATTTGTCTTTCTCTGACTTATTTCTAAAATGCCTCTCTTTTAGAGATGCCTGGGTGGCTCAGTGGTTGAGCATCTGCCTTTGGCTCAGGGCATGATCCCGGAGTCCCAGGATCAAGTCTCACATCAGGCTTCCTGCACGGAGCATGCTTCTCCCTCTGCCTATGTCTCTGCCTCTCTCTCTCTCTGTCTCTCATGAATAAATAAATAAAATCCTTTAAAAAATAAAAATAAAATGCCTCTCCTTTAAACAGCTAATTGTTAAATCTGATCATTTATACTTTTAAATTAAAATATTTAGACCATTTACATTTAATGTTATTGATAAGGCATTTGTTTCCTACCTGTCCCATTTGTTCCTTCTTTCTTGCCTTATTTCAAGCTAGTCAAATAGTTTTTAGTATTCCATTTCACTTCCTCTACTGGCTTCTTAGCTATACCTCTGGATTTCTCAATGGTTATTCTAGGTATTACAATATGCATTTACTTAGAATTCATATTATACCACTTTACATACAATGTATTAACTATATGACAGTCTAGTTTCATTTACCATCCCATGCTGTCCTTTCTGTTACTTTTGCCATATATACTTCCTCTATGTATTTGTGGTAGCCTTAAAGTATGCCTACAACTTTTTAGATACAGCTCCCTTCAAAGAGAGGAGCCTAATTCCCCTCCTCTTGATTGAGGGCTTTACTAGTGACTCATTTCTAAACTACAGAATGTGGGGCAGCCCCAGTGGCTCAGTGGTTTAGTGCCGCCTTCAGCCCAGGGTGTGATCCTGGAGACCCTGAATCAAGTCCCACGTCGGGCTCCCTGCATGGAGCCTGCTTCTCCCTCTGCCTGTATCTCTGCCTCTCTCTCTCTCTCTCTGTGTGTCTCTCATGAATAAATAAAATCTTTAAAAAAATAATAATAAACTACAGAATGTGGTGGTAGTGATAGTGTGATATCCAAGACTAGGTTGTGAGGACACTCAGGCAGCCTTACGGAGAGCCCCACATGGTGAAAATGAGGCCTCCTGTCAACAGTCATGTGAGTAAGCTCTTAGGAGATCATAGAGCCTAGTCAATACTTCAGATGAATGCAGCCCCAGACAACATTCTGATGGCAACTCATGACAGACTCTGAGCCAGAACTACTCAGTTAACCTACTTTTAATTCCCAACCAACACAAACTGTAAGATAATATTTATTGGTTTAAGCCATTAACTTTGGAGATAATCTGTTATACAGCAATAAATAACTGATAAAATATACTATACACCCCATAATACAATGCCATTTTTGTTATAAACAGTTGTTCTTTAAATAAATTTAGAAAGAAAAGTCTTTCACATTTGCCTAAATAATTACCATTTCTAATGCTCTTTATTCCTTTCTACAGATCTGAGTTTCCTCTGTTATCATTTCCCTTCAGCCTAAAGAACATTCTTCAGCATTTCTTACAGTACTAAGTCTGTTGGCAAAAAATTCCTCTCAGCTTTTATCTAAAAATATTTTTTAAAGATTTCTTTATTTTGCACATGAGTGGGGGGAGGGGCAGAGGGAGAGAACCCCAAGTAGACTTGAAGCTAAGTGGGGAGCCTGACTCGGGGCTAATCTAATGATCCTGAAATCATGACCTGAGCCAAAACCAAGAGTCAGATGACCAACTGACTGCACCATCCAGGCACCCCTATCTGAAAATATTTTTATTTCTCTCTCATTTTTCACTCTCATTTCTTTCTCTACATATCTTTTTTCTCTGGCTACTGAAAATTTGGTTTTCAGCAGGTGAGTACAATGGGCTCAAATATAGTTCTCTGCATATTTACTGTAGGAGTTTCAATGAGTTTTTTGGATTGCAGGTTGGATGTTTGTCACTAAATTTGGGGAGATTTTGATTACTTCTTCAAATATTATTTCTTGTCTTTCCTCCTATTTTTATGGGACTCCAATTAGACATATGTTAAACTACTTGATAATGTCTCATAGTCACTATAGCTTCGTTATCCCCTGTCCTCAATCTTTTTGCTCTTGATTTTTCAGTTTGAGTAACTTCAATTTATCTGCCTTCCAGCTCATTGGCTTCTTTCTTTTGTATGTCTCTCCTGTTCTCATAAGTCCATCCAGTTTTTTTTTTAAGATTTTATTTATTCATGAGAGACACAGAGAGAGGCAGAGACATAGGCAGAGGGAGAAGCAGACTCCTTGAGGGGAGCCCAATGTGGAACTCGAGCCCAGGACCCCAGGATCACACTCTGAGCCAAAGGCAGACAATCAACCGCTGAGCTACCCTGGCACCCCATAAGTCCAACCAGTTAATCTTTAGTTTAGCTTTGTAGTTTTCAGTCCTAGAATTTCCATTTGGCTCTTTTAAATAGTTCCATTTCTCTGCTAATGTTCCCCATCTATTCATTATGTCCATCCCTTCTTTTAAATATCTGAATACATTTGCATCAGCTGCTTTAAATTCCTTGTGTGCTAAATCCATTATCTGGGCCATCATATATCTTTTTCTCTATAGTATGGGTCACACTTTTGCTTCTCATATTTTACTTCTTTGTATCTTAGTATTTTTTATCATGTACTAAATATTGTGGATGAAATGTACAAAGCCTAGATTATGTTGTTTTCCTTTAATGGGTGTTGGATTTTGGTTTGAGAAGCAGTTAAACTACTGTAAGATCCTTTTGATTCTGTTGGGTTTGGTTTTATGCCACATTGGGTGGGTCCATTTTGGTTTTGTCCCTAGTCTTAAGATGCATCCTTTACTCTAGAATGTTGTTCCCACTCCTAAAGTTGTCCCATCTGGGGTCCCAAATGCCTTCAGTGCTCATCAAGGTCTCTCAGTCTGGCTGGACTAGAACTCCAACATTTCTGAGCACTGAACCCCCTCAGGAGTCTTTGGTCACCTCTCAGCCCCACAGCAACCACTCTGTGTCAGGGCTCACAGAGTCTTGTCCTATGCATGCCCAGCCTGGCCCTTGGACAAGAAACTGAGGGAAATCCCCGTGCAGATTCCTGTCCCCTATACCCATATGGTGCTTCCTCTCCTCCTGTATGCTGTCCTATGAATCAGCCTTCTTAGTAGCCCCAAACTCTGATCTCTTCCTCCTCTATTCAGTGAGACCACTATTCTCACTTGAGGTCCAGTTCCCAAGGCTATAGTTGGGAAAATGTCCCCAGGCAAAAGCCAGGGTGCATATATGGTTACATGGTGTTTCCTTTCAAGGCTCACAGACCTGTGCTGCCTATTGTTTAATGCCTGAAAACAGCTGCCTCATGTTGTTCCCAGTTTTATAGTTGTTTACATGAGAATATAAGTCTGACACTGGTTTTTCCATCAAAGAGAGAAGGATTTCATGGCATTTTGTATTTGCAAATGTTTTGTATTAAACTTCTCCAGTTCATAGATTAGAATATCTTTTTCTAACTCTGAATTTTAAACTCTCTGAATGTTGTATATGTGAATAGTAGGTTTTCCCATCATATTGGGAGGCAACCACTATAGCCTAAAGGCACAGCTCCTTCTCTAGTTTTCTACCATGTGGATCCAGGAATCTGATACTGCTGGGTACAGGGAAAGACGGGCTCCAATGATGCCTAAAATTAAATTTTCCAACAGCCAGGCAGGAGGGAACTTAAAATAGACAAAATATGACCAAGATAAAAAAAAGAAATATTTAATGTCTTTACATCACAGTACTGTGAAGTAAAACTGATACCACCAACACAGAACCAAAACAAGAATCAGTGAATCCGTGGAGCACTATAATCTACAATCTGTTCCAATCCTCTAACATCTTTGATATACCTTTACAACTTTCAGTCATTTTTATACCCATGTCTATTCACCTCTATGTTCATGCCTTGTTCAGTTATTTATGTTTATAATATATACTCTTGTAGATCAAATTGCTATTCAAAATTTATCACCTTCTTTATAATAGAATTGTGGATCCTTACCCTTTGCTATGTGCAGTGCCTCCCACTGTCGGCGGAGCATATAGTTCCCTGTTACATTTGTTGGACTTGGCCGTGTGACTTGCTTTGACAAATGGAGTGTCAGTGGAAAGGAAAGGAGAAGTTTTAAGCCATATTTTATTATTTGAACTGTCCCCTTATGCTCTAATAACCCACCATGAGAAGACCATGCCCTGGGAAGCTGCTGCCCCTTCAGTCAGGGCCCCAGAAGGAAGACAAAGGGAAAGAGACTTGAACTCAAATGAAAGCCTATTGAGACCTACCTAGCCCAGCCCATATCAGCCAAACTACAGCCAGACTTCAGACTCAAGAAGATGAAAGTAAATGGTTGTTGGGGTAAACCAATGACATTTTAAACCATTGACTGCTGCACAGTCAAAACTAAAATTTTTAAAAAAGGATACAATATAGATGCTCTATGTTTTGACTGGACCAGCTGGGCACCTCACTCTTCCATCAAACACACATAACTCTTATCATCTGGATAAATTCCTATTACCTTTTAAGATCCAACTCAAATAGTACTTCTATGAAGGCCTATAGGATTAGGCCTTATCTCTTACACATTCTATAGTACAAAGAAAAATTCTGTTTTACTGACATATATCAAGCACCTAGAGCACTGCCTGGTATATAGCAGGCCCTCCATAAATATGTGCAGAATGAATGAATACATTGAATTGCTTTAAGTTATATATCAAAATATATAGTGATATTCCCAATGACCATGCTATTCTTTCCCACAGAGCTATATGGAGTCTCATAGGCCTCACTTCCAGGTTAGGGAGGGTTGGGCTTTGATTTTTTAGGCACTTGAAAGCATCTGAAATGTTTGAGTAGGCAAGCAGATCCTTAGAATCAAAATCAGCTACAGTGATTGAATACCCCCAAATAAAAGGGGGGAAGAAGGGTGGGGGAGTGTAATTTTTTTTCAGATGAAGACAAAGGTATTCTAAGAAAAATCATTCTGATTGGTTCTGTTCATATCATTTCTAAAAACAGGTTTATTAAGTTATAATTCACATACGACACAATTCATCTAATCTAATGTAGTTTTCGTCCTAGAATTTCCATTTGGCTCTTTTTAATAGTTCCATTTCTCTGCTAATGTTCCCCATCTATTCATTATGTCCATCTCTTCTTTTAAATATCTGAATACATTTGCATCAGCTGCTTTAAATTCCTTGTGTGCTAAATCCATTATCTGGGCCATCATATATCTAAAATTGATAGTGGGGAAAGTCGAACAACTGTGGGAATATATTAACATACATTGAATTGTACACTTTAAGTAGATGAATTTAACTGCTTCTCAAACCAAAATCCAACACCCATTAAAGGAAAACAACATAATCTAGGCTTTGTACATTTCATCCACAATATTTAGTACACGATAAAAATTACTAAGATACAAAGAAGTAAAATATGAGAAGCAAAAGTGTGACCCATACTATAGAGAAAAAGATCTAATTTTTAAATTGTGTGTCTTTCCTATTTCAGTAATTGCTCTACTGAGGCAAAACAGTGAAGGCATACATGAATAGTCTACCTTGAAAAAAAACTAGAAATTTAAATAGCTTCCCTATTCTAGCCATGCACCACCTTCCCCATGGTTTGTCCTGTGCTTCATTTTTTTTTCTAAGACTGATTTATTTATTTGAGTGGGGAGGGGCAACAAGAGAAGGAGAGTCTTAAGCAGACTCCGTGCTAAGTGAGGAACCCTCCATGGGGCTCGAGCTCATGACTCTGCGATCTCGCCATGAACTGAAACCAAGAGCCAAACACTCAATGGACCATGCCACCCAGGCACTGCCCCAGTGCTACATGTTTTAAAAATGTTCTATACTTGTGTTTTATACCTGTTATGGGCTGCAGATGAAAAGTAAGTAAACAGTGTTTGGCTACATAGACATTACTGAGCAGACCTACAATAAAGAGCAATTTTCAAAAGAGAAATTAGGGGCACCTGGGTGGCTTAGTGCCTTTGACTCAGGGTGTGATCCCGGGGTCCTGGGATCGAGTCTCTCATCAGGCTCCCCTTGGGAGCTTTTCCCTCTGTGTCTCTCCCTCTCTCTGTGTCTCTCTCATGAATGAAAAAATAAATAAAATCTTAAAAAAAAAAAAAAAAGAACTAGGTTCCATTTCTGGCTCTACCACCTGTCAAGCTACATGACATGGGACAAGTTACTTATACCTCTCAGCCTTAGTTCCCTCATCTATAAAACTGAAGATAGTAATAGTAATTTACAGGGTGTTAGGAGGATTAAGTTTGATCATGAAGATAAAACGTTTAATACACTTCCTAGCAAATAGGAAATCTAGCACTCCTAGATTTCATAAATGTCAGCTATGAGAATGATGATGATGGTGATGGAGGAGGAGAACTATCATTATCACCCAAACCAATTGTAACATAAAAAATACAGATAAGGCAGCAACTTCTGGGTGGGGTTCACTGCCCAAAATTGCTACAGTCTTCTTGAGAGGAAGGGGGAGCAATGTGATTCTGTGGTTACTGGTCACAAGGACAAAGCAATTGACACCCTCTCTACTCTAAGCTCTAAATGAGCTGGAGCTGTGTATTCACAACAGACCCACAAGTATTTGGCAGCAGTTCACAAACGAGATCCCTGCTTATGAGTCCAAGAAAACCTTTGCCAAATGCCTTCCAGGGATAGAAGAGGGATATAAAATTAATTTATTTACTTTTTGGAAAAAAAAAAAAAACAAAACCCTGAACTTCTAGAGAAATCATTGACACTGTTAAATCCTTCAAATGCATCAACTTTCTAAAAATTGTTTTTTCGGGCTTGGAATGTACAAATTTGAGATCACTGTTGCCCTACTTTAGACCCTTGGCACTTTTCCTTTGGGACTACTGCAACATCTTCCTATGTGGTTATCCACCAGGCTCCTTGCCTTCTGTTTTCCACACTGCAACTAGGATTATCTTTTTAAATACGAATCCCATCATTCTCTGCTGCTTCAAGTTCCACAAGGGGTTCCCATCCAGCACACGCAGAAGTATCTAAAACCCCTCTGCACATTGTACAAAGCTCATGGTGACCAGGTCCCTGCTCTCACAAGTTCAGCCTCATTTCCAGACACTCTTCACCTACACCCTGCACTCAAGCCTCACTAAAATGCTGGCAGCACTCTGCAAGGCACTACAGATTTATAATACGCATTGTTACGATCTAATAATCTACAGCCTGCTTTTCAAACACATCAGCTCATGTGGGTGTTGTTGCTATCTACAATCAGATGTGAATGTGAAGTGCTTATTTTTATTGCTAATTGATCCCTGCAAAAAACAACAATCAGGGCATTATCAAATCACTAACACTTTGGGAATAAATATATTTTACTTTGTTAGTGTTCAGAGTTACCAGCAAAGAACACAGACCAAGCCTGACTCATAACTACAGATTATAAGAATCAAGTCTGAACATACTGGTAAAAGCCAACACAGAAATTTCATTCCTTTATTGTTATCAATGCCTGAAAGCAAACCTCTTACTTAAAATAAGTAGTTTTATAATAAAATTATTTAAAATATTTCAAATAAATTCATCACATCTTTCTCATTCTATGCTAAGATTTTTTAGCCTTGATTAACCATTTGGCTTTAAAAATAGATGAAAATATTCATATTGAGATACTGTATTCTTATATTCTCCAAGTCACTGGATACATAAATCCACATATCACTTCATACTTCAATGATTTTCACTATTTTCATTTAATTTTCATTCTTCACTTTAATATTGACTCACTACCCTGCAGAACGATCCCAGCTGACTAGCAGGTCCAGGCAACAAGACTATAAGAAAAATAAGACAAAACTGGACTTCCTCACATCGACAGAGGTCCCAGCTATCATAATTACTGAGTAACATCTAGACAGCAGCGGCAAAAAGAACGAGTAATGAAAACTATGGTTTGAAAAACATATATATGAGCATTATGCTCCACAGTCCAGTTAGCTGCTCGAGAATACCAGACCCCAACAGCCACGAACAAAGGTCTGGTTTTAATGTAAACTCATTCTCCTCTTACCTGACCCTTCAGGGATTCTGTTTCCTGATAAGCAGATCTAAACTGTAAGACAATAATATCCCAAGGAGGTTCTGGCACCGAGCCCCAGAAATCCTTAAAGCAACAAACACTGTCTAAAAGAAGAAAACCAGACTACTCACTCCCTTCTCTGCTCCCCCCACTAACTCCAGGGGACAGAAATGCCTTGCCGATTAGAAGTTATAGAATTCTTTCTGGGGCAAAATGTTTTGAAATACAGATAGTCTGTTGATAGTGTCACCTGGGATGCTTTGGAAGACTCCTCAGAAATTACGTCTCGGCCAGACCAGGCAAGGTACAGGCCAGTGTACCTTGTACAGGCCAATCCTTTCTATTTATGGAAGCTGAAGAACTTGGAACCTCCTATAGTGACTGATGGATTAGAAGGGCAACTTAACTCACAACAGGTCAGTGAAGTTAAGTCAAAACCCATTTTACAAATCCAGAATGTAGGGCACCTGGGTGGTGGAGTCAATTATGCATCTGACTTAGTTTTGGCTCAGGTCAGGATCTCAGAGTCCTGACATCAAGGCCCATGTAGGGCTCTATGCTTAGCATGGAGTCTGCTTAAGAGTCTCTCTTTCTGGGCACCTCAGTGGCTAAGTGGCTAAGCGTCTGCCTTCCACTCAGGTCAGGATCCCAGAGACCTTGGATCAAGTCCCACATCAGGCGAGGGGAGCCTGCTTCCCCTTCTCCCTCTGCCTCTCTGTCTCTCATGAATAAATAAAATCTTTAAAAAAATAAAGACTCTTTCTCTCAAATAAACAAATCCTTAAAAAAAAAATCCCAAATGTGGGAAACCAGAAGATAAATTTCTTCAAGAAGATAAATTGTAACATGAAAATGAAAAAGGAGGACTTATCATTTAAAGACCACTTAAACAATTTAATGCAGTGTGTGCCTATTTCTTGGGTCCTGATCCAAACAAATCAATTGTTTAAAAAATCGAGACAACTGGGGAATTTTTGACTAGCTTCTTTATTTAGGAATTACTACTTTTTTTAGGTGACAATAACAGTATTGTGTCATAGGTAAGTAAAAAAGGAATTCTTTTTAAGTCATTAGAACCAGAGGGTCTACAAAAACACAAAGGAAGGTGGAATACAGAAACCAGCTCAGTTTTACATAACTTGAGTGTTGGATACACAGATGTTTATTCATTTTTGCAAATTTTAAGTACTTCATTAGGAGAAAGGTTGAAAAGTCAAAGCATGCTATGTGGATGGATAGTTCCAGAGCCCATCCTTTTCTGAGGTGTTACTGTCTCTGTCCATATGCAGCAGTCAATGCAGGATCTGTAGAAGAGCCCCCCCACCAAATGGTTTCAGCACCAGGCAAAATCCTCCCATGCTCTCCACAATGCAGAGCACCCGTGAGTAATGTGGCATACCTGAGGAAAGGCCAATCCTCAATGACCCTGTGACTCTGTCACTCCTTGTCATCAGTTACCTGCTTATCTGAGGCCTACTCTGTACATCATGCTGGTTAAGAGCATGGGCTTTGGAAACAGACTGATATGGGTCTGAACTCTAGTTCTACCACTTAACAGCAGTATAATTTCCAGGCAAGTTTCTCACCCACTTTTTAAAGTGGACTCCACACCCAATGTGGGGCTTGAACTCATGACCCTGAGATTAAGAGTTGTGCACTTTACCAACTGACCAGCCAGACACCCCTCTCAACCAATTTGTACCTTAATTTCTCCATATGTAAGATGAGGATTACACTGGCACCTTCCTTATAAAATCATATTCTGAAGGTTAAATGAGAATGCATTAGTATGGTGACTAGCTAAAATATCAGCTGCCATTCTACACTAGTATTGTTGCTGTTATTTTATATTCCTTTCCTTTTACTTGAATTTAGACCGTTAGTGAAACTCAGTAAAGTGAAATATGAGGGACGCCTGGGTGGCTCAGTGGTTGAGTGTCTGCCTTTGGCTCAGGTCACGATCCTGGGATCGAGTCCCACATCGGGCTCCCCTTAGGGAGCCTGCTTTTCCCTCTGCCTATGTCTCTGCCTCTCTCATAAATAAAATCTTCATAAAAAATGAAAGATGAAATAGTCACAATTATGGCTAACAATATAGTTACTGCTATCATTACTATTGTAGGAAAGAACATCTGATGAATGTCTGAGGAGAGCAGAATGTGGGAATATAAAAGCAAATTAATATGTATAGGTAGATTTGGAACACACTAGAGAGCCAGGCAGCAGAGTCTAAGGTTTGTTGGGAGTAGTAGTATGTCAGGAGTGTTGAACAGTTGTCATAAATGAAGCCAGTATTTCAGGATAAGGAGTCAGAAAATAGTCTGTACAAGAGAAACTGGGTCTGTGGCATTGGCCTCCAGGGCAGCATTTTGGTGTATTTACGGCAACTTTTTTTTTTTTAATCACCCTATATTGTGCTATTAATATGATTTGAGGCCTTGCATTATAATAAAGTAACCAGGCATACGCACCATGACTGTTCATCATGACAATCCTGAACTGGATCCAGAAATGACAGAAACACCAAAAGGTTTCTACATTACTGGGGATGGGACGAAAGAATAGACTAGAAAGTGGGAGGACACGGGACGTGAGGCTGGGGAGTTCAGCACAACCCGACACATCCACTGCAACTTTTTCTGCTGATGGGGCAGATCATTTATCCTAAGAGAATCACCTCATGAAAACAATGCAGAGTGTGTGCTGGGCCCAGAACCCATGGCTAGAATGTCAGCAGTGATTATTCTCTCTGGGGCCCTACCCCACCATGTGCTTGTCAGCAACACAGACACTCATGCTCCACTTTCAGGAACCATAGACTCCACAGGAGCTGCTCACACAGCTGAGGAGAAATTAGCTCTGTGGTTGGGTTGATAGTGAAGCATACAAGGTCAAGGAGGAAATGAGGATTCTACTAAATGGCTGAACCCATGCATTTAAAGGAGGCCAAGAGAACTTTCTTTCTTCACCCCTCCCTGAGATTTCTTGCTCTGTACCACAGAGCTACTCTTTACAATTGATTCATTTTATGGCTTCCATTTTGTTGAGCACACACTATGTGCCAGGCACCCGCTTGGGATTTATCAGTGAACAAAACAAAGATTCCTGCCACTGAAGAACTTTCTCCTTGAGGGATGGGGAAGGTAAACAACAGCATTTTAAGAAGTGACAGTGTTAAGACAAAAAAAAAAAAAATGCAGGGCGAAAGGATAGGCAATGAGAAGGGGAGGGCAGTCAGATGCGCAATCTACCAGCTGGGAGGAATGTTAACCTAGGAATTCTCATTTCCTGCTATTTATTACCACTCCCTCACCGCTTACCACACTAGCCAGTGAAGAAGGAAACAAGACAATTGTATTAGGTTTCAGAGTCAAAAGAAAATAAACAATTATTTTCTCCATATTTTTCTTTTCTGAAAGCGACCTCAAAAAGGAAAGTACTGGGCATCCCGGTGGCTCAGCGGTTTAGTGCCGCCTTCAGCCCAGGGCGTGATCCTGGAGACCTAGGATCAAGTCCCATGTCGGGCTCCTTGCATGGAGCCTGCTTCTCCCTCTGCCTGTGTCTCTGCCTCTCTCTGTCTCTCTCATGAATAAATAAAATTAAAAAAAAAAAAAAGGAAAGTACTAAATGAACCAAAGTGATCTCAGATAGACTTTTCCTCCCCTTTTCCTGCACCAAGCTAGTCTTTGGTCTAGTAGCATTTGGGTTACAACTGTCCCATTTTCTGGGAGGCTGGGCTGTCTGTGCATAGTGGCTCCCACAGACATAGCCTGTTCACAATTTCTGAGTAATCAGCCTTCATTTACCCTGTGCCTATAAGTTATTCATCTCTTTGCTTTTTTTCAAAGGATCAATCAAGCAAGAAGAACAGAGTTGATGGCCTAACCCTGAAAGAGGAAGGGGGATACAATTATACATACCCCAAGTGCATTCTCCTCCTCCACGAGCATGTCCCCCTCCCCCCAACCAATAAAAAAAGAGAAATAATCAACATTTTTATAGGCTGGTGCTAACATACAAGATTAAAGAACTGCCTTTCTATATTTTTGCAAGGTTTCTACAATGAAGATGTATAATTTTAATAATTAGTAAAAAATAGTTTAAAAAATCATATACCAAAAGAGATGGCAATGAGAATCAGTTGCCCAACACCAAAGCAGCTATAGTTGCTAAAGAGCTACCTGCTGAAGTATCTCAAGATTTTGTGAGATCTACTTGGATAAGATTTATACCTGGAGTACAGACTGATCCACAGAGTAAGCAAACTATAATTTTACATATCTTATATTTACAATCATGCTGACGACCCCAGTTGTGATGCTGAATATGGCTCTCATTCATTTTTCACACCAGCTATTTAAATTCTGACTCTTAACAGCAGGAGAAAAGAGCTGATCTAATGGTGAAATCAGCTTATACTGGAATCATGAAACGTTTACTATAAATTTACATAAGCAAGGTCCAAAAGCATCGAAGACTCTTACTAATCTTTTGCTTAAAACTTAACCTTAGCATAGGCTTAGGATTTGGGTATGCACCCTTCCTGCTGCCATGTTGCTTCTTTGGAGACAAATCCTGAAAAAGTATCTGATAAGGCTTACTATCTATGGTGAAAATTCTCAACAAACTAGGAATAGAAGAGAACACCCTAACCTAACAAAGGTACATCTAAAACCTAAAACAAGGGACACCTGAGTGCCTCAATGGCTGAGCACCTGCCTTCGCCCCAGGGCGTGATCCTGGAGTCCCAAGATCAAGTCCCACATCGGGCTTCCTGCATGGAGCCTGCTTCTCCTTCTGCCTATTTCTCTGCGTGTCTCTCATGAATAAATAAGTAAAAATCTTAAAAAAAAAAAAAAATAAGACCTAAAACAAACAGTGTATGAAATGGGAAAACATTAGACTCATTCTCTTTAAGACTGAAAGCAAGACAAAGAAGCCTACTAGCATAGCAACTGCGTTGACATAGACCTGGAAGTTCTGGCCAACGATATGAGGAAAGATAAAAGAGTAAGAAATATAAGGATGGGAAAGAAGCAACAAAACTATCAATATTTTCAAAGAATGTGATTAACTATAGGGGGAAAAAAACCAGAAATCAATGATTTGAATCAAATGGGGAAGAAGGGCTGTTAGATACAAGATCAGCATACAATAATCAACACTATTTTTCTTAAACAATGGTCAACTAAAAAATACAGACATGATCCATAATAGCAACAAAACTATGAAATATTCAGAAATTAGTTTAAATATATTCCTAAACCTTTATGGAGAAAACTTTAAAGTTCTAATAAAAGACTTAAAAATGAGCTGATGAAGTACTTGGAATAAAAGGGCATGATATTTGCAACTAACTCAAATGCATCAGAAAAAAAAAAAACATGCAGAGAAATGCAGACAGGGAGTAATAAGGCAAATATGGCAAAATGCTAACATTTGGTGAATCTAGATGAGAGATATACAGGAGCTCTTTGTACTAACCTTAGAACTCTTTCGCTAGTTTTAAATTATTTCCAAAAAATAAAAAATAAATAAATAATTTCCAAATAAAACAAAAATTCTCTTAAAAAGGGCTGAAATAAATGGAGAGACATATTACATGCTCTTGGAGGAAATGAGTTAATATCAAAAAGATGTCAAGCCTCTCCCAAATAGTTTATAAGTTCATTGTAATCCAAATAAAAATTCTTTAAAAATAATAATTTTCGAGGAATTTAGAAACTTAATTCCAAACTTTATATGGAAAAATAATGGTCCAGGAATAGCTAATGAAACTTAAAAATGAAGAACAGAGATGAGGCACTTGCTGTGCCAGTCAAGAGAACATATTACAAAACCATTGCAAGAAAACATGGAGCAGTGACTGACAGACTAATGGAACAGAACACAGGCTCAGAGACAGATCAGTATATCCATGGAAACCATGAGAGAGAGGGTACCACAATTCAATGGAGGAAACCATGGATGTTTTTGGAGATATTATTGGAAAATTAGCCTCATTAAATGAAGAATAATAAGATTGGATCCCTAACACTACATACAATGTGGGTTCTAGATAAATCAAAAACATAGCTATGACCCGGGGATTGAAAGGAGCTTCTTAAAACTCCACAAGTATTAAAACATGTCAAAGACTTTATTTGATTACATCAAATTAAGAATGTTTCTTGATCAAAGGACAACAAAGAGGGGCACCTGGGTGGCTCAGTCAGTTAAGGGACTGACTTGATTTCCACTCAGGTCATGATCTCAGAGGTCTGAGATCGACCCCAGGTTGCGCTCTGCGCTCAGCAGGGAGTGTGCTGGAGATTCTCTCTGCCTCTCTCCTGCACGGGTGCCCACACACACACTTTCTCTCTTTCTCTCTCAAATAAATAAATCTTTTTTTTTTTTAAAGGACAACAAAGACAAAATAACAGATGACTAGAGAGAAGACATCTGCAGAGTCTAAATGTGAACAATGCAGATAGCAACTTCAATAGAAAATAGGCAAAGATATGCATAAGCAATTTACAGAAGGAGCTGTATGCAGGAGATGTCTGAAATCATTAATAAGCAAAGAAACAAAATGAAAAGAAATCACTTTGCACTTATGACATTAGAAAAGATGTAGAGGGCCACCTGCGTGGCTTAGTGGTTGAGCATCTGCTTTTGGCTCAGGTCATGATCCGGGGGTCCTAGGACTGAGTCCTGCATCAGGCTCCCCACAGAGAGCCTGCTTCTCCCTCTGCCTAGGTCTACCTCTCTCTGGGTGTCTCATGAATAAATAAACAAAAAATATTTTAAAAAAAAGATGTAGATCTAGATAAAGCTGAGCATTGGTAGGACGTGAGGGTATGGGAACCCTCCAACACTTCTGGGGGAAGAGAGACTGGGGCAACCATTGTGGAGAGGAATCTGGTGGTATTTAATCAATTCATTATATGCCAGCCTATAACCCAGAAATTCTCTTCTGAGTAAATACTGTGCAGCTTTATAAGTGGACAGGTATGAAATTACTTACTACAGCAATATTTATGTTAGGGTGTAGGGACAATGTGAATATCTATCACAAGGACAGCAGATACATAAAACTGTGGTTTGAAGAAAAAAAATTTAAAAAAACACAATAAACTGTGGTTTGAGCACATAGTATGGAGTATAATGATTCAGTCAAAAACAAAGAATTAGATGTATACAGGGAAACGGATGGATCTTCAAAACAGTATTTAGAGAAAAAAGAAGCAAAATGAAATACGGTATTTTAAATTAAAAATACATATAAAACAAGTCCCTATACACACAAAAAGAAACACATTACATGCATTACAGCGAGTACCTATGGGACATAAGGTGAACGCACAGAGGATAAGGGAATTAAAAACAAATCTTTCAGATTCCTTCCACATTAAAAAAGAATTCAAATGATCCATGATAAATACAAAATTAGAATTGCTTCCTTCCCCAAAGTTTCCAACTTTCCTAACAACAAAAGCTACTTTGGTTGCCAGCTCTGTTGATGAGTAACAGCTCTTCATCCTTTTTCAAGCAGGAAGAGAAAATTCAGGGATCAGCAGAGTACTAAAGGGATCAGCAGAGAATATTCACGAAACAATGTTTTTGTTCCCATGACCTGACAACCTAACTGAAAAGACCTGATTACCTCTTGATTTGGAGTGATTCAGCTAGAGGCGAGTTGGAGTCAAGTTTTCAAGGTCATCTGAAGCTCTTCACTTTTGGAACCTCTTCATATGCAATCCCCTGGTCTCCCCGTAGAAATATTCCACACTCCTTAGAATCTTAAAATTCTAGAGCTAGGGGCACCTGGTGACTCAGAGGGTGAGCATCTGCCTTTGGCTCAGGTCCTGATCCTGGGGTCCGCATCCAGCTCCCCACAGGGAGCCTGCTTCTCCCCCTGCCCGTGTCTCTGCCTCTCTGTGTCTCTCATGAATAAATAAAATCCCTAAAGGAAAAAAAAAATTCTACAGCTAGAAGGGACCTGGTCACTCTACAGTTAAGAAAACTAAGGCCCCCAAAAGAGTTACAGTTTAGGGTCACAGGGAAGGTCTTCCCAACTTTCTGCCCTGTTCCTCTCTGCTCTCACCCAGCAGCCAGAGTGATCCTGTCAAACTTAAGTCCTCATGAGCAATTCTGTTCAAAACCCTCTAATGACTTCTCCCCCTCACTCAGAGTAAAGGCCAAATCCTTACAATGGCCTCCAGTGATGTGCCCCTTCCCACTCCCACCGCCTCTCATCTGCTGCCCACTTTTCCCGCACCCGCTTTGGAGCTGCCTGGCTGCTATGACCTTGTAAGCCCTCACACATGCCAAACATGCTAGCATCAGGGCCTGGAACTTGCTCATCCCTCTATCCCCCCCCCCCCCACCTTTGCTGTTTCAAATCGTTCCAGTCCTAGATCAAAAGTGACCTTGGCAGAGGCCTTCTCTCACCAATCCGTGCAAAGTAAATCCCCCAACCCCTGCACGCATACTTACCCCTTCCAACTTATACCTCTTTAAAGTTCTCCATAGCATTCTGATCATGTGACAGTTGATCCATTCACATTTTTACATCTGCCTCCACCCCACTACAATCCTACTGCACACGGTCAGGGCTTTGTCTGTTGTGCTCACAGCTGTATCCCTAGCACCCAGAATGGTGCCTGGTAGACACAGGTGCTTCATGATTATGTGGTGAATGAACAAATCAGAAGCGCAGACTTCAGACCCCTAGCACAATGCCCAAATATTTGCTCTGCTGTGCTGCTCCAGGTCTTGGTGATTGGGTTCTCAGGTAAACTCTAAAATCTAAAAATAAAATAATATATTTTAGCTACTCTATGTTTATTTTATCTCCTCTGGCTGACTTTCATAGCATCAAGGATAAAGCACCCAACCAAAAGCTAACACTTTTGGTTTGTCTACAGGCTCTTTCATTACAGAGCTGTTCTGTGATCTGATGTTATGGCTATTACTTTAGGTTTCTGCGAGAGGCTGATATCTCATAATTTCTCTTAAGTAAGCTCTACACCCAACGTGGGGCTTGAACTCATATCCCTGAGATCAAGAATTGCATGCTCTACGGACCAAGCCAGCCAGGCGTCCCTTATATCTCATAATTAACACCTGACCCACAAGACTCTGTTATCTAATCTTGCAAATTAGTTTATCCAGATGTTTTCCTAAGTTGAGCATAAGAAACTATTTCAAATTAACATTAATTTCATAATAATTAAACTTTTCATGCCACCCTGAATGAATTTTCAGGATGCTTTAGCTAAAAACCAAGCATGGTTGAGAATTTCAAAGCAGATAATCCTGTAACATTGCTATGCTGTATGTAATACCGTGGCTTCAGAAACAACCTAGAAAATGATTCAGGCCTTATACCGGGCAATAGGTATGCAAGTCTCCATTTGCATTCTACTGCAGTTGCTTTTACCATTTAAAAAAAATCCCAATATAAAAAGTATCTGTAACTTAAAAAATCACTGAAGTATATGAAATTTGAAAAAACAGCTTTTCACTTATTTTAGCCCCACCCTGTAAAGTGGGAGGGTTGAGAACAAGAACACATTTGAAGATTCCCTATGCATCCTGCAGAAAGGATTTCCTTCTGAGGCAGAGATAAGTGAGTTTGCTGGCTCTGGAGCCTTCCTATATTGAGACTCCAAGGATGCACACGATAAAAATCTAAGCGCAGTCCACTTAACCCTTTTTCAGAACCAGAGCCTCATGAAGTCTTGCATATGTTCCAAAAATGAACAGCCACCCTTACTTTTTAGATCTTAAACAACGACTAAAGCATTATGACTAGTCATATTCTCTAAGGGGAGAGAAAGTAGTGTAAGCTCAGTCAGTGCTTGCAGGAGGCTCTGAATTGCAATGTAGATGAAAGAGGAACGGAAAAGGGTCTCTGCAGGAAAGAGGGCCATTCAGAAAGAGGCAGAAGAAAAAGAAAACAAGAAGTGGGAAAGGCTCTGCTTTGGGGCTGCAAGACAAAATAAATAACTTATACATATTTGAACAGATTGTCTATAAAGATTATTATATCTCAGCCGAATATACACACAATATGAGCACTATATAAAAGACATCTTATCACATTTCCTGAGGCAGAATGTTCTCAGCTTATTGCCAAAGTTATCTGTGCACCCCACACAACCCATTCCCAGGTCAGGTTTTAGCTATTCTCACAAAGCGCTCCATGCCAATCTCTGAATTTAAGTGCATTTAACCCTGAAGTAATTTGAAAAACTGCTTTTCAAAAAAAGTAAAAAAAAGAAAAAAGAAAAAGAAAAATTGCTTTTCACTTATGTTAGGCCAACGCTGATAATGTGACTCGTTTTATTAAAACTTTTCGTTGTCACAGTGAGTGACATGTCTCAAATGAACGTGTAAAATCAGGAGCTTAAAAGGGGGTAGAGATCCTTTAATTCAATAATTTAGAGAATAGGTGCTGAGGGATAAACTAACTTGTACATCACCTGGAATCTATTCCTGTTGTGAGGAAAATAAGTGCAGCACTGAGAAAGCACACCTGTGTGCCGCCAGGTACCGCAGTCGCCACATACAACCAGGGATTAATCAACCCTCCTCTCCACTCCTGGAACTCAGCTGTGCAAACAATCCGAGCTAAACGATGCTCAAACCCTAAATATTGAGCCTTCCACTGTTCGCCACATATCACAGCATCACTAATTAGGAAAAGAAGGTGTCTCAACACAAGGTGTGCATGTTACTGTAATATAGGTAGGTTACCCATTTGGGAGAGCCCGGCATTATTGCATAAATGAGACAGGCAATACAGGATAATGAGGCTGCATTTAAAGTAGGGTTTTGGGGGTTTTTTGCATTTAAACATTACCTCGACACCCCAAGCATTCCCCACAGCGCCTCCTCTGCAGAGACCTGACCGCTGTGTATCCCCAAGATTCCTTTATACAACTGACAGCACCGTCACCTCCTTCCAGGTGAAGTGCTTCGAGAAACTGATGCCTGGTGGACATCAGTCCCCGCGGCCGGAATGCAGGTGTCCGTGGGTAACAGCAAAACTCCAGCAAACCCAAACTCGCATCTCTAGCCAAAGAGGTCTTAACCCCCGCTTCGGAAGTCCTCCGTCCCTGCCCTCCCAGCCTCCCAGCCTCCCTGCCTCCCTGCCTCCCGGCCGCAGAATCACGGACTCCCAGACCAAGTGGATGGCCTCGGGGCCAGCCGCACGACTTCACTGTAACTGGGGGCTGGGCTAGTGCTGAACTCTGTGCCAGCTCTCGGATTCCGCCTCTCCGCCCGCGGGGCAGGGCGGCACAGTGGAAAGAGCCCCGGGCTTGACTCCGTTGAAAAGCCCACGTCCGCATCCCCCGACTGCCGGCCGCCCACCGCCCACCGCCCAGCCGGTGCCACGCGGGGGCCTCGCGGACCGACCCGACCCGGGCTCCGCGGAGGGCCGGCGCCCCGGTCCCCCCGGTCCCCCCGGCCCCGGGCTCTCCGCCGGGGAAGCGGCCGCCGCGGGGAAGGGCGGGCGCAGGCCCCGCCGAGCGGCGCGGCCCCCGGGGCGCAGGCCCCTCCGCCCGCCGCCCCGCGTCCGCGCCCCGAGCTCCCCGCCCCGCCCCGCGCGGCCCCTGACCTGCCCTCCGCCGCCCCGCGGTCCCTCGGCGCGGCGGGCAGCTGCGGCCGCCCGTCCCGGGCCGCTGTCCCCTCCGCCCCTGGAAGCGGCGGGCGGGCCGACCCGGGGTGACTCAGCGCGGCCGCCCCGCCTCCCGCCCGGGCTTCCGCCTCTCGCGGCCGCGCGGCCCCGGGCCGCCCCGGTCCCCGAGCGCCCACCTCCCGGCGCCCGCCGCGCGCTCGCGCCCCCTGCCGGCCCCCTGCGCGCCCCCGCCCGCCCGCCCGGAGGGTTGGCGCTCCCAGCGCGTCCGCCCGGGAAACTGAGGCCGCGGCGCGCGCCGGGCGCTGGGCCCTGCGCCAGCCCCGCGCCGCCCTCCAGCCTGGAGAAGGGCGACTGTCGTGGGGGAGGAGGCCCGGGCTCGCCGGCCTGCGCCGCGCCCCTCGCGCTGCTGTCGGCCCAGGCGCGCCCGCCGTCCCGCGGTGTTGGCTTCGCTCTGTCGGCCCCGCGCTCTCCGGGGGACGCGTCTCAGCAGCGCCCCGAGGCCGTGCCCGCCGCGAGCACAGCAGAGGGCCCGGGCTCGGTGCAGAGCTCCCGCAGGCTGCCCTCGGTGTCTTAGGGGCCACGGAGGCGCCGTGCTGGCCTGTCGCGGGAACTTGCCGCCTCTTGCAGTGGATGCCCAGAGAAAGCCGCATGTCAGAATTCCTCACGCCTTCTCCTCTCTCCTTTCCTTGTAAAATATACGTGAACTGGGCCATTTTAACCTCTGCTAAGTGCGTGATTCCGCGGCGTTCAGAACATTCACACTGCGGCGCAGCCAGCGCTCGACCCGTGCCACTGCTTTGTCACCTTCCCAAACTGCAACCCTAGTCCTCAAACACTAACTCCTCGTTTCTCCCCGCCCAGCCCCTGGCAACCTCAGTCTCCGTGAATTCCACGGTCCGGATACCTGCTCTTAGCGGAATCACACAGTATTTGTCCTTTGGGGACTAGCGTGTTCGCTCAGCGTGTCTTCCAGGCCCCCGTGTGCAGGTCAGAATACTATTCCCTCGTATGATACAGCCTTGTGTTTACCCATTCGTGTGTCGGTGCTCTCGTTCCATCCAACGTTTGCCTCCACTTTTGACTCTTGTGTGACCCATGCTGCCATGAACATGGATTACAAATACCTGTTTGAAGCCTTGACTTCGGTTCTTTTGAGTATATACCCACAAATAGGACTGCTCCACCACGTGGTAATGCTAGGTTTCCTTTTTTTTTTTTTTTTTTTTTTTTGAGGAACGGCCATACTATTCTCCTTTGCTTTTTCAAACATTGCATGCACCAGACTCTCCAGTAAAATATCAATGATCTGGCTTTGACAAAATTGTTAACAAATGCTTCCTTCGTCTGTAAAACAGTGACTTTTCTTCCTAAGAATAAGTAACATTGCAAATTTATTGCCCTTATTTTTGAGGATACTGTTACTATTCAGCTAAGCACAATTTTGTGTTTTCCGGATGTACTTTCTAATGTTGCCTGGACAAAGAGTCAACCATATCATATGGACTCAGAATTAAATAAAAATTGAGCATTTCATTTTAAAGATTTTATGTATGCATGCATGTATGTATGTATGTATGTATTTGAGAGTGAGAGAGAGCCTGCAGGGGGACAGGCAGCAGGGGAGGGAAGGGGAGAGAAAACCTTGAGCAGACTCTGAGATTTCACCACCACCGAGATTTCACCAGACTTTCTCTTGATTTCACCACCAAGATCATGACCCAAGCAGAATCCAAGAGTTGGTCCCTCAACTGACTAAGCTACCCAGGTGCCTCTCAAGCATTTATTTTCTTTTCTTTTTTCTTTTCTTTTCTTTTCTTTTGGTTTATTTAATTATTCCAGACAGAGAGAGAGAGAGTGCATGGACAGAGGGAAAGGGAGAGAGAGTCTGACATAGACTCCACCTGGAGCCTGAAGCCCGCCTGAGGGCTGGATCCCAGGACCCTAGATCACCACCTGAGCAAAAACCAAGGGTCAGAAGCCCAACCAGCTGCACCAAATGCCCAAAGCATTTCATTTTAAAAAGAAGACAATTTTGAATGTCTGAACATATACCCAACCCAACCTGAACTTTTTTTTTAATATTTTATTTATTTATTTATTTATTTATTTAATTATTTATTTGAGAGATACAGAGATAACAACAGAGATAGAGAACACGAGCCGGAAGGAGAGGGAGAAGCAGGCTCCCGGTGGAGCAGGAAGCCTGACATGGGGCCCGATCCCAGGACCCTGAGATTACAACACAGAAGCTTAACCAACTGAGCCACCCCAGGCGCCCCTGAACTTTTTTTTTTTTTAAGATTTTATTTATTTGAGAGAGAGAGAGAACAGAAACAGGGAGGGAGGGGTTGGTGGGGAGGGCCAAAGAGATGAGAAGCAGACTTCCTGCTGAGTAGGGAGCCCAAAGGGGCAGGGGGGCAGGGGACAGGGCTCTATCCCAGGACCCTGAAATCATCACCTAAGCCAAAGGCAGACAGTTAACGGAGTGACCCAGGTGCCCTGAACTTTTTTTCTTCTACCTGAAACGTCAATTTCCAAACGATCTGATGACTAAATCTGAATCTTTGGAGGAAGCTTCCTTACTAAGTACACTGAAGTTTAAGAACCACTGCTCCAGGGCATGGCAAAGATTCTAAATCATTAAGGGCAAAATAATATTTTTTCAGTCATCGACAAAGATTTACTGTTTATTTGTGACACAACAGACATTGCACTTACTGTATGTTTGGGATTCAGCCTGAATAAGACAGACAACAAGCCTCCTGCCCTCATGGAGCTCACCTTCTAGATTGACAATACATAAATAAATGATAAACCAAATAATGACAGGGTGTGGTGAGTGTTGTGAAGGAAATAAACCAGATGATGTGATAGATTAAATCATAGAGAATTAGTCCCTAGTGCCCTAGTGTCACTGAATTGTAATGAATTAACTTCTCTCCTGTGCAGCATGAAGTGCTGTAAGTTATATACAGCTTTTGAGAGAATTGGGAAAATAATTTCTGTGTTCTGTGGTTTAGATGAGGATCTGGTCTGATAAGGTCCTAGGTAAGCGGTGGGAAGCTTCTCTGAATATAGTAGTGGTCAGGTAAGTCCCTGGGGTTGTAATGTTTGCTTGGGATCTCAAGGATGAGAAAGAATCAGATATTTAAGAGCTGAGGAAGTGACTTTTGGTAGGAGAAACAGAAGGTGCAAAGTCCTTGAAGTAGAAAACAACTTGGTAAGTTTCAGAATCAGAACAGAAGCCAGTGTGAGCCAGAGAGCAAGTATTATGACATGAAACTGGAAAGCAGACAGGGGTGAAGATCATCCTTGTCCTGGTGGGTCTTAGCAAAGAATTTAAATTTCATTTTCAGTCAATATATTGATACGTTATAAAATATCCTAAATTTTAGAGACTGGAATGAAAAGGATCAATGGAGGCAAATGCGTGTGAAACTTCTTTGTTTGTATAGTAAAATGGAAAAGCTTGACTGGGGTGCCTGGGTGGCTCAGTCGGTTAAGTATCTGCCTTCAGCTCAGGTTGAGAATCCAGGGTCCTGGGATCAAGGGCCCTCCTCACCCACCTACCGCCTATTCCCCCCCACCCCCTTCCCCCACCCCCTTTGGCTCCCTGCTGAGTGGGCAGCCTGCTTCTCCCTCTGCCCCTCCCCCTTCTCATGTCCACTGGCTCACTCTCAAATAAATAAAATCTTAAAAATAAATAAATAAAAAGAAAAGGCTTGGCTGGCTTTTTTCCTGGATAATCCTCAACAAGTCAAAACAGAATAGCTCAATTGCTGATTATTTGGTTAATCTCATTGATCAAAACTGTTTAGTTGTGTCGTTTTGTTTTGTTTTGCTTGGGAGGAGGGGCAGTGGGAGAGGGAGAAAGAATCTTTTTTTTTTTTTTTTTTTTTTTTTTTATGGAGAAAGAATCTTAAGCAGGGTCCATGCCCAGCAAGGAGCCAGATACAGGGCTTAGCCTTTACTACCCTGAGATCATAAGCTGAGCCAAATAGAGTCAAACACTTAACTGGCTGAGCCACCCAGGCGCCCCTAGTGTGTTGTTTTTTAATTTCTCATGTCTAAATGTAAACTCGACCTGTCAGGACATACTGCATCTAAAGTGTCTGTCACTGTTATGATGGGCGACATCACTAACAGTTTGGCATGGCTTGGCCCCAAATCAAAGCCAACTCCCCCTGGCTTCCCTCTGGAATGTATCATGTCTCAGCCACAAGCTGTTGCTAGTGATGGCAAGCTGATGAGAGTAGTAAACTGCTGAAATGAAACTAAGCTGGCCTCGCTCGTGGTGCGAGTCATCTGTCAGTCTTTGAATACCCAGGGGGCCAGCACTAAAAAAACAAAAGTGCAGATAAAATAATATATTCCTATTTCTATTATTAAAGATGATGTAGTTTTTGAATGTTGATGAGGTCCTGAGCTGATAGCCAAGAAAGAATTCTTGAGAGGTCTTTGGTGCAAAAAGGTGATTTTATTAAAACACTACAGGATCCATGGGCCGAAAGCTGCTTGCACTGGGGTCACGAGGAGTGGCCCATTATAAACTTTCAAGCTGAGAGGGGGTCAGGGACAGTGGAAGCCTCCCAGATATTTTGAAAACAAGGTTTCCAGGATCCTGAGGGGGCTAGCTATTGTTAGGAAAAAGTCATTTATTACTGTTTAGTAAAAACTCAGTCATGACACTCTTGATATCTTTCAGATGAATATAGGTGGGTCATATGATTGCCAATACATATCTTGGGGGGTAAAGATAGAGGACGTTTCCAAAGGAATTTTTGTATGTTAAAGTAGATTTACAGGATGGGGGGTGGGCAGGCTAAGATTGCCTTTTGCCCTTAGCAAAGTATTAACATCAAGGTAGTTAAGTCCCTAGACAAATGTCACTCTACCTGTTTCAAGGACTTGTCCATGGGCTGTAGGTAGTAAGGAAATTTAATAACATCTCTTCTGCCTTTGTTTCCCACATCAAAGATATGTTTTAATGTCTTTATGATAAAAGTCACAGATTTGCATTCTAAGATGTCAGAGAAGGAAGAAACATTCACTTGGAAATGTTATTAATCTTTCATCAAAATGGTGCTGGGATACAGTAGGATAGAAAGGAGAGGACTCAGCTTGGATGGAGGAAGGAAGGGCTGGGGAGGTGTGCTCTCTTGGAAGAACAGTTGGGAGGATTCTGGAGAGAGGGCATGTGTCTAGTGCTAGGGCAAGGCCAGTTCCTATAAGAAATCAGAGGCCATTTGGTTCCGTTGAAGCCTAGATCCCAGTGGACAAGAATAAAGCCAATCCCCAGGTTGTTTTTCCCAGAAGAGAAAGAACTTGTAAGGAAACTTCAGAGTTCTAAGAAAAGACCCATCATGTTTATCTTCGGGGCTCTTCTTATATATTAAAATGGTGTTCCCTACAGGCTTTTCTCTCTTCCTATCTATTTGCAGATGCTTGAAACTGGTTTAATGAGGAATAAGGAATTCTTTTTTTTTTTTTTTAAGATTTTATTTATTTATTCATGATAGTCACACAGAGAGACAGAGAGGCAGAGACACAGACAGAGGGAGAAGCAGGCTCCATGCGCCGGGAGCCCGAAGTAGGATTCGATCCCGGGTCTCCAGGATCGCGCCCCGGGCCAAAGGCAGGCGCCAAACCGCTGCACCACCCAGGGATCCCAGGAATAAGGAATTCTTTATAATCTTTTTCCTCAGAGGGACTGATTCCTTATTTCAAAAAGACACCTGTCAATTTTCAGTATCAAAACAGTTTGCACTATTGGTTTCTTTCTCTCAATCGGCCCCCAAAGAGAGGCCACCAAAGGAAGAGTACATTTTAAGCCAATAAGCTGCAGGATGCACACCTAACAGACCTCATGGAAACCTCACCTAAAAGGGGAGCTGGGGAGGGAAAGAAACTTTTAAAAGATCAACACACTGTCAGCCCACAGACTGTAGAGAGTTCTCAGCCAGACGGGGTGGTCAATGTGCCCCAACCCTAAAGAAGCAAAGTTTCAAAATAATATAAAATTTAAAAACAGTTTTGTACATAAGCTATTCAAGATTTCTCCAGCACTAACTGATACAAAGCACAATGAGATGGCACGTTTAGAGGCAGCAGCTTTGGACCCAGATGAGTTTGTTTCATGTGGCTGAATCAGTGGCAAACATAATTTTCTTTTTTCTTTTAAGGAGGCAGGAGAGCAAATAAGTGGTCACCTCGACATAAGGGGAACATGATCCATTCTGTAAGCAGTTAGGGCAAAGATAGGACAAGGATTTGGTCTCAGATCGAGGTCCATCTTAATTTTTGTTTGGTCACATCTGATGGCAAAAAAAAAAAAAAAAAAAAAAACATTATGTTGCTCAAAGATACCTTAAAGCTGAAACCCTGAGCCACACGTTTTTGGCCAACTTCTGGAATCACCTTTCTAATTTGGCTGGTATTTTGGAAAGAGCAACGAGGCTCCCAGAGTGGGTCTCTTTCTGGGCCCTGGCTCTCTTGCTGAGAGCCAGGGCTGAGAGCCAGGGCCCTGCTCACTCCCTCCTCTGTGGAGAGGGCAGTATTCATTAGTCTGAAAAGTTAATTCCAAATGGGAGGAAGGGGTTAGACTGCTGCTTCAGAACTGTGGACTTATTTGGAATGTTTTACAAATGTCGCTACATAACTACAACAAAAAAGGTAATTACAGAATGTGTACATCACAGGACGCCTGAGTGGCTCAGTGGTTGAGCGTCTGCCTTTGGCTCAGGGCCTGATCCTGGAGATCCGGGAGATCCGGGATGGAGACCCACGTTGGGCTCCCTGCATGGAGCCTGCTTCTCCCTCTGCCTCTGTCTCTGCCTCTCTCTGTGTGTCTCTCATGAATAAATAAATAAAATCTTTTTTAAAAAAATGTGTACATCACAACATGCTTTTAAAGACACTTTGCATTGTGCTCACATTCCCTTAACCATTGTTCCCAAAGGTGCTCAGCCTCAAGCCCAACTGGAATCTCTAGGGAGAGGCAGAGACAGTTTGGTGAAAAAGACACAGGGGTAGGGGTGGGAGAGGCAGCAAGAGGAGAAGGCAGCCTTCCAGTTAAAGATCAGCCCTCAGTGTCAAGGCCAGCTTCAGGCAGGCTGGCCTCAGGCGAGTCAGGGTCCGAGGGGGGAGCGGCCGCAGGTGGGACTGGGGTGCTCTACATCTCATTCAGGTCAAGGAGAGTCTGGTCCAGCATCCTTTGTGTACACAGGTGCTCCTCTTTGGTGCCTTTCAGCTTGTCTTCCAAATCCTCAATTGTCTTCTCCAGCTTGGCTGCCGATCTCTCAGCAAACTCAGCGCGGGGCTCTGCCTCCTTGAGTTTATTATCCCTGAGAATCTCTGTCTCTTCCTCATACCTGTCTTCCTTTTGAGAGTACTTTCCGCAGCAGCACTCAGACGCTTCAGGTTCTGGTCCATCAGCCTGATGGCTCAGCCATCTCCCGGCAACGGGACAGCTCGCTCCTCTGTGCGTCCAAGTCCCCCTCAGCGATCAGCAGCTTCCTAGCCACCTCTTCATGCTTCCCGGCTGCCTCTTCTGCAAGGTGCTCGGCCTCTTTGAGTCGGATTTCCTGGAGTTCCATCTTTTCTTCATCTTTCAAGGCTCGGTTCTCAATAACCTTCACACCCCTCTCACTCTCATCAGCAGCTTTCTCCGCTTCCTCCAGCTTTTGCAGGGCCGTGGCCAGGCGCTCCTGGGCGCGGTCCAGCTCCTCTTCAACCAGCTGGATCCTACGGTTCAAGGAGGCCGCCTCGGCCTCAGCCTCAGCCTCAGCCTCAGCCTCAGCCTCAGCCTCAGCCCAGCCTGGTCCCGGCCGGGCCGCCCGCCCCGCTCTCCCGCTCCACTCCGGGCTGCGGGCGCTCGGGCCTCTGCGTCCTCCGCGTGCTCCTGGGAACCTGATCTGGCGCTTCCCCGCCTGGACGGTGGTGACCCCGGCCAGGCCCGCCTCGCCCGCCGCCTCTTGCCTCCTCCGCTGGCTCGGCGCTGCAGCCGCCTCTCCGGATTCTTTATAAATTAAAGGGAAAATCAAATAGGTAAACATATCTACCTTAAAATGCAAGTGCCTGGAGGGATGAGCACTGGGTGTTATGCTATAGGTTGGCAAATTGAACTCCAACTAAAAAGAAAAAAATAAAGAAAAAAATTTTTAATTTTTTAAAATAAAATTAAAAAAATAAAATGCAAGTGCCTAGTTGAGGTAATACTTGGGGAAAACTCATTCTTTTGTGAATCCATCAAGCTATATCTAAGTGACATTATTCTATCTTTTACCATTTTCATGAGGAGACAAGAGAGATCTCTGGGGATCTGGAAGGAGATAATGGAAAAGGAAAAGGGAAGCTGAAGATAATTTTATTATTTTTTAAAGATTTATTTATTTGAGACAGAGAGTGCAGGGTGGGGGGAGGAACACAGGGAGAGGGCAAGAGATTATCTTGAGCAGCCTACCCACTGAGAAAGGAACCTGACAGGGCTCCTTCTCAAGACCCTGAGATCATGACCTGTGTGGAAATCAAGAGTTGGACACTTGGGGCACCTGGGTGGCTCAGGTTGTGCTCCCGGGGTCCTGGGATGGAGTCCCACATCACGCTCCCCATGGGGAGCCTGCTTCTCCCTCTGCCTATGTCTCTGCCTCTTCCTGTCTCTCATGAATAAATAAAATCTTAAAAAAAAAAAAAAAAGAGTTGGATACTTAACTGATTAAACCACCCAGGGGCCCCAAGAAGATAATTTTATAGTAAATGTTTATGGAGACCTGGCCTTCAGTTAAGAGCCTACCATATATTATCTTTTCTTTCTTCTATTGGTCAGAAAAATATTTATTACCCTAAGAAATAAATTCTCCATTTGAATAGAATCAATAATTTTTACAAGATATTTTATAAATTTATAAATCACCTTTATAAGTCATCTTTCTTTTCTTTTCCTAGTTGTCTACTTTCATTAATGTAGACATAACAAGATAACCAAAGCTGTCTTTTCCTTTTCCAAATAATATTGGTTGTTTTTTCCTAGGATGTATCATGACAACAATCCAGCCAGGTAATTATTGTAATCCTTAGGTTGTAAATGAGGCACTGAGGCTCAGTGGGGTTGAGTAGCTTGCTTGCCTAGTGCTTCCCACACCTCCCATACTTTAATCATTACTATGCCACTTTTGCTGTAATCTGGTACTCTCAAAAAAATCATAATTCTTGACTAAATGGCATACCACCTTGCTATTTCTTTTTTATTATTTTTATTTAAATTACTCACTTTGTTTTTAAGGGAAACTGTGCCACTCCCACAAGTGCAAAGCCAGTATAGACTGTAATTCATAGAAGGTAATCTTTAAAATAAATACAGTGGAAATAAAACTGCTAGTAAATTCTAATTCTGAGCTTGAGGTCTGCTCTGTGTTTGTTAAAAAATGAAACTAGCCAGTGTTAAAAAGTTAGAACCAAACAGAAACTTTCTGCTTGACATATTCTGGATTTGTCAGTGAAGGATCTAAAGAAATTGATAGGAGAACAACGTTTTCACTAAGTGATTTTTCATTAAGTGATAATTTGATCAGAGCATAACTCAAAATTGGCTTCTGCACTATCTGAATTATCCTGAAGAATATCTTGAGTACTACCCATGATTCTTTACACATACCTTGGGAAATATCTGATTTGCCCAAGAAAACAGAGCTTGTAAAGGACAAAGCTAGGATCCAAACCACCATCTGCCAGCATCAAAGTCTTTCCATTGTGCAATGTGGGCTTCCCATTTAACTGATTTCAAAACTTCGCTCTGAATTGGTCATGTTTGTCTTCCCTTGGCAATATTGTATCCTGGTGCTTCCATGAGGCTTAGTGATGTCATGACCTTTAATGTCTTTCCTGGAAATGTGCCAGCAACTGTACACCACACTCCAGAGGAAGCCTGACCCCCGTGGGGCCTGTGGGACTGAATTCTTTTGATGTAATGCAGTGCTTTTCCTAGCACAGTCTGGGAATGCATTGCCTGTTTAAGCAGCTGTGCCACGTTGCTGTTTCTTGTTGTTCTGTGGTCAAGTTCACATTCCCCCACACTCCCACCTCCTATATGATAATTATCTGTTTGAATTAGTGGACATTGTCTCATAGGAAAGTCATCTGACTTCATACTGTACTAAGTCAGGTCTACATTAGCCAAACAAAGTAGGGGACTAAATGACAATGTGGATTATGATTCTTTGGCCTTTGATAAGACTGACCTCAATTGCTTCACATACTATTGTAAAATGTGTCAACCTCTCACTCTCCTCACAGATGGTGAGTTGATTGAAGGCAGGGACTGTGAATTGATCTTTGTATCCTTATTGCCTATCAAAGTGCCTCACACGGATATGTATTTAATAACCGTTTGTTGAATGATTGAATTCACTTGAGTTAAGAGTTTTAGTAAAATGGGACACCTGGGTGGCTCAGCAGTTGAGCATCTGCCTTTGGCTCATGGCATGATCCTGGAGTCCCAGCATCAAGTCTCACATCGAGCTCCCTGCTTGGAGCCTGCTTCTTCCTCTGCCTCTGTCTCTGCCTCTCTGTCTCTCATGAATAAATAAATAAAATCTTTTTTAAAAAAGTATTATAGAAAAAAAAAGTATTATAGTAAAATCAAAAAGGTGCTTGAATTTAATAAAATTGCAATGCTCTTTTGTTTTGTCTATAATCATTGATTCTTCATTATCTGAAACAGTTTAATTTTTTTTTTTTTAATAGGAACCAACTCTCCTGAACCAACTCTCCTATAGAGTTGACATATTAACGACATACATTTGAACTGCATGGGTCCACTTATATGCAGATCGTTTTCTATAAATCCAGTATAGTACTGTAAATGTACTTTTTCTTCCTTATGATTTTTCTTAATGTTTTTCCCCCTCTGGCTTATTTTATTGTGAAAATACAGTATATAATATGTAAAATATATGAAATACATGTTAATTCATGACTATTATATCATAATACAACTATTGCATTGGTAAAGCATTCGGTCAACAGTAGGTTATTAGTAGTGAAGCTTTTGGGAAGTCAAAAGTTATACACGATTTTCAACTGCACAGGGCCAGCGGGGGTTGGCACCCCGAGTCCCCATGTTGTTCAAGGGTCAAATATATTATAAGCCACCCTTAGCCCACTTCTGCCATCCAGGAGTTGGGCATATGACCCCAGAATGACCAGAGTCACTATGATGGTTTTAGAGACAGGCAGACGACCCAGTTTGTGCTATTTAGAGTCAGGTCCAAGAATCAATGGTTTGTTGCTAGGCTGGTAAAAATACAAGCTTGAAGCTCCTGATGGACATCTGGTCCCCTCATGGGGAGAGTGCACGTGAGAATGAAGTCACCATTGAAGATAATGAAATCAAGAAATGGAGAAAGAGTCCAGACCACATAATTGGGGCACCTGGATCCAGACATGCCTGAAAACTCCTCTTATAAATTTTTAGCTTTATGAGCCAAGGTCCCATCTTTAAACTACTGGTTCACAAATGCCAACCCAAGATAAAACATTTACTGTTTCCTAACAAAGTGAGAAAAAACAATATGATTTATAAGACTCTTTATCCTGACATTTTATCATTCTTAATTTTAGGCATTAAAACATTTATGAATTGATGGCAATAATAGATAGCAATTGTATTTTTCTACTTGTCCTTTTTTTTTTTTTTTTCTACTTGTCCTTAATAGAAAATGAGAAAGTTAGTGGGCTATCTATCCTTTGTCTTAGTCTGCTCCAGCTGCTATAACAAATTATCATAGGCTTAAACAACAAATGCTTATTTCTCCCAGTTCTAGAGGTTGGGAAGTCTGCCGTCAGCATGTCGGCCATGCCGATTCCAGAGAGAACCTCCTTCCTGGCTTGTAAATGGCCTTCTTATTGTAGGCTACATGGCAGAGAGAGAGAAAAGGTAGCTCTCTTCCTCTTCTTATAAGGACATGAATCTCACAGTGGAGGCTCCACCTTCGTGTCCTAATTCCCTCCCAAAGGCTCCACCTCAAAATGCCATCATATTAGGGCTTCAAATTAAAAATCTGAATTGTGGGGAGGATACAGGCATCCAGCCCATAGCACCCTCCACTGCAAAATGTTTTCTATCAGCCTGTGAAATAAAAGTCCGCTATAAACTACAGTGTATAAAATATAGTATTTATATATATGTTAAAAATTATGGTCCTTTTCTTTATTTATACTTCATCTGATTCCAGAAAGCATTAAGACAACAAACTCAACTCCTTTGATCTAATGCCCAGGAAGGACTCTTCATTCCAAAGGCCTCACATGGGACTCTAAAAGCAAGTCAGAGGTCTTTCGTCCCTCCGGGGGTAGACATGGATCCAAGTGATGATTTTATTTGCCTCTGCAAATGGGAAGCAGCGAGTCACAGTAGAAAAAAGCAGCACCTCGAGGGCTTCCCTTGGCTGCTTGTCACCTGTTCTGTAATGGCTTCAGGAGCCCCTCTTCTGAGTGATGCTACTACATCCCTTGTGTACCAAGGCCTTGATGGGATGAGGGTGAAGGGGTTCAGGGCCTGGTAGGAAGCGAATAGAATGGAGGTAGCAGAAGGAGTGATCCATGAGAGGGAGCAGGGCAACACATTCACTGAAGGGAGGAATAGGAAAAAGTGAGAGAAAAAAAAAGCCTTTATAAATAGTGGAATTTAACTTTTGGGAGGAGAGAGAGAATTGATGTTTTCTTAGGCATTTGCCCAGGGGAATGTTTACTCATGGTTTCATAGCCAGAATAAGCTTAGTGTTAAAGTAGAAATGAAGTAATATTTCAGGCAGACATGGACATGATGAAGTATCGTGTAGCCTGTGTGCTGAGAACGTGTGTCTTAGACAAATCATAATGCCACATATATGAAGATGATGCTCTGGACTTTGATGTCTGACGGCAGATTTGTCCCAAGCCGTGCTGCCCTACTTTCTTGATCCTTGTTTTTGAGATGGTTGGTCGGGTTGGGGTGTTTCCTGCAACCACGGAAAAAGTGAATCTTATTGGTTCGCTTATGACTAGACTCAGTGTGGTTTGAATGCTATGCTGTGTCTTAAACCTACGCTGGGTTAGGCTTCTAGCATGTTAGATCCTACACTGGGAAGCTAAACACACACACACACACACACACACACACACACACCCTTAGAAAGAAATGCAACTAGGACCAGCCAGGCTCTTTCCTGCCACAAAGTCCTTGGGCTTACTCTTCCTTCTACCTGAAACCTTTATTCCTATTCTCTGTAAGCCTTCCCTTTTCTTATCCTTTACACATCCCTTCTTCAGAGAAATTGTCCGTTACCATCCTATCTCAAATAGACCCCACTGGCATTTCCTCTCTTAGCATCTTCTCAGATACTAATTCTTTTAATGTGCTTATTAATTTGTTTTGTTTTCTCTTCCTCTACATCCCTCTAACTCCAAAAAGGTAGGAACTGCATCTCTTTGGTTTACCCACTGTTTTCCATACTCTTATCACAGGGTCTGATTCATAAATGGGACTTAACTTTTGTCAGAGGAGCAAATCAATAAATTAACTGCTATGAATTCATATCCTGGATTTTAACAGGTAAAAACATGGCACTACTGGGGAGCCTGGGTGGCTCAGTTAGTTAAGGGTCTGTCTTTGGCTCAGGTCATGATCTCAGGACCCTGGGATCAAGCCCGGCCTCAGGCTCCTTGTTCAGGGAGGAGCCTGTTTCTCCCTCTCTCACTCTCCCTGCTGTGCTTGCTCTGTGTCAAATAAAATCTTTTTTAAAAATCCATTTTCCACCTTAAAAAAAAAAAAAACCTTGACACTACTGTATTCGGATCTTACCTTTTTAGAATAAGATTTCAAAGTGTTTGGCTATGTAGGAGGGCTCCTGCTCTTGCTTTTCCTTCAAAATGTCCTGAAGGTGGATGGAAGAGCTTGTGATGTTGCACATTGTTTATGGATTTTTGGTCCTTTGGAAAAGGGAGGAGACCCTTTATTTGGAGAACAATTCTGTCTATAAAGTCTCTGGAGATCCTTTACATTTTCTTTTGTTTTACTTTTTATGCCAATGGTGCATGTTCACAGTCTAGTGACAAGCAATTTGGTACAAATAATGGGAAATATTTGAGGCAAGACACTACAGTTACCCAAGGGCTAAAGTCCCTGCTGTCAGAGACATGTCCCTTTAGAGAGAGAAAATGTCACAGTCACCTCCTGGGTAAAGGTGACTACATCAGCCCTCTTATTTAAAAAGAGTTATCTTTTTGTTTTTTCCTGTGCTTCGTTTTACATATGTTCACTTGAGGGGTGAGCACATCAGCTCTACTTCTCAGTATGATGATTACAACTAGTTGTGTTTTACCTATTTATATCCAACCCAATTTTCAGAAAAAAAATGAGTTTATGTATTCTTTTTCTATTACTGCATAACAAATCTATTACTGCATAACAAACTAGAGACTTAAAACAGCACAAACGTATTATGTCGCAGTTTCTATGGTCAGGAGTCTGGGCATGGATTGGCTGGGTCCTCTGCTCCAGTCTCACAAGACTGCAGTTAGGTGTTGGCCCAAGCTCATTCAGATTATTGGCATAATTCATTTCCTTGTGATGTATGACTATGGTCCCCATTTTCTTGCTCTCTGTTGGCTGGGAACATTCTCAATTTCTAGGGGATGCTCCTCCCCATAGGTAGTTCATAAGCTACCTGTCTGGTTTCTTCCTCTGCAGGCAGTCAGAGAAACTGTTTTTTTGTTTTTGTTTTTGTTTTTTGTTTTTTTTAGATTTTTTTTTAAGATTTATTTATTTATTAGAGTCAGAGAGAGAGAGAGAGAGAGAGAGAGGCAGAGACACAGGCAGAGGGAGAAGCAGACTCCACACAGGGAGTCCAACGCGGGACTCGATCCCAGGTCTCCAGGATCACACCCTGGGCTGCAGGCGGCGCTAAACCGCTGCGCCACTGGGGCTGCCCTTTTTTTTCATTTTTTAAAAAAGATTTTATTTACTCATTCATGAAAGACACACACACACACAGAGGCAGAGGCACAGGCAGAGGGAGAAGCAGGATCCATGCAAGAAGCCCCACGCGGGACCCGATTGCGTGACTCCAGGACCATGCCCCGGACCGAAGGCAGGCGCTAAACCGTTGAGCCACCCAGGGATCCCGATAAACTATTTTTAAAGGGTTCATCTGATTAGGTCAGGCCCACCCTGGATAATCTTCCTTTTGATTAAGCTAAAATGACTGATTTGTTTCCCTATCATGTTGCCCTGCCCAGGTTCAGACTGTTTTCTCAGCTGGCTTTTAACTGGTTACTCACTGACTCAGTCTTGCTCTGGCTACAGCCAACTGTTCTTATGGCTATAGCCAGGGTAATCATTCTAAATCTGATCCCTGCCACTCCTTGAGTGGAATCCTTCAATGGCTCCTTGTCCTTCCCAGGATAAAGTCCAAACCCCATGATATGGTTCAAAGGTCCTTCATGATCTGTTCCTCCCCACCCCATTGGCTTCAGCTTTTGGCCCCTTGCTCAGTCCCTCACCCTGCCACCTCACTTGCTCCCCATTTCCTTCCTCTTGGTCTATGCCTCTTTATCTGACCTTATTACATCTCACCTTAGACTTCACTAGCTCGGATGCCTTTCCTGCCTGATCCTCCCAAGACCATAGTAGGGACCTTCCCACAGGCTCCCTACCTCCCTACTGAATCAGAGCAATCATCACAATGCGGTGTAATGACCTATTATCTTCCCAATTAGACTGTAGCTGCCCAAGATCATGAGCTGTATCTTTTTTTTCTACATTGAGCAAGGACTCATAAATTTCACCTAAATGAATGGATGGGTGATGAATGTACGAGAGTATGTGGCTGTGTCATGGAAAACACCATGACTATACTTTGCAAACATCAGCTTTGCTAAGTAACTATGTATGTACCAGGGAACCTGAAAACAAAGCAAATGATATTCAGACAGTCTGGGAAAATCAAGTGCACATGAAAACCTCAGGCATAAAGTTCCTCTGAGTCTCTCAAGAAGCTGCTGCTTTATAAAAACAAAAGGAGAACCAAGGAATATGGTAGTCAAATTGGGAAGAAAGGAAAAATGTAGAGAAAGCATTAAATCATCTGAGGAGGGACACCTGGGTGGCTCAGCAGTTGAACATCTGCCTTCGGCTCAGGACGTGATCCCAGGATCCAGGATGGAGTCCCGCATTGGGCTTCTTGCAGGGAGTCTGCTTCTCCCTCTGCCTATGTCTCTGCCTCAATCTCTCTTTCTCTCTGTCTCTCATCAATCAATCAATCAATCAATCTTTTAAAAAAATCATCTAAGGAGAGTATTCTCTTTTTAAATGAGAAAAAATAGATTTTTTTCTGTTTTCCTTTTGACCACAGATTGAGAGATAGCTAAAGTAACAGAAAAATAAATCATGTGTTAATCCTAGTCTTGATAGGCCTCCTGAAGAGGGTGGTTGTCACAGCTAAGGCACCTTTTGTCTTCTGATAAGTGTGGGAATATCTGTTGAAAGGAGCAAAATAATTCAATGTTAGTCAGTCAGTCAGTTAGTCAGAGGCCGGGGTCGGGGAGGTTGACAGAGTGAGGGGATGTGGAACAAGTGGAGGAAACTGGAGCTTGCCCTGTTTCACCGAGGCAGGGCTCTGAAACGGGGTACATGGCAAAGAACCCTCACCAAGCCCCAAGGGCAGGAACCCCAACATACCCAATGGCAGCTTATGAACTTGTGTGCTTGTGATTACATATCTCTTCAAAATCTTTACTAACATCTTCTTCCTCAGTAACATTTTTAGTACAAATGGGTTCTGGGGAACTCAGCAAGGTGGACATTGCTGGGTGTCACTGGCACAGGGACAGGAAAGTCATTCCATAGAGTCATTTACATCACACTTACAAACCCAGAAAATGTTTTGAAAGCTCCATGTTGTGTAAAATGCCCATGTATGACAATAAGTGGCAGTATCTAGGCATTTGTGAATGAAATCCTTTTCTTATTGAGAAACTATTGTTTATTGTTGAAATAGCCCTCTGGGATTTCAGAAGACTTGGTCACTTTGTCTTGCTATGGGAACAGCATCAATTAAGAATCATGTCAGCCTTTCAGCCATTCCTTCAGAAATCTCCCTTGAATGCCTGCTATGTTGCAGGCTTGATGATAGACTCTGGAAGTAGAGTGGCCAACCAGCCGGAACTGGCCTCTAGATGCAGTGTGGACTGGCATTGGAGACTTCTGGAGCCAAACCATTCCCCCAGAATAGGAAAATCTTACTGAATACTGCTGAATGGATTCACTGCCACAACAGAGGGCTAACCCTGGAAACAGAGACCATTCTGAATTGTTCTGAATATATTTATGTTTAAATATGTCCCAGATAACAAAATAGAAAGCTTCATCTGATGGGAAAGCAGGAACAAGCCTTTCTAACTTGTGGCCCCAGCACTGGGGATTTCAGGTAGGGACTCTCTGGGGCTGCTTCATCTCCATCTCTTCTTTTCTAGCTGACCCGGGGCTGCACTTTCTTTGGTAAGACTCTGCCTTCATGTCCTGAGTTGGGAACTCTCCTGGTAGGGGTTGCTTGAGGCATGCTTCTCTTGAGATGGAAGTTAACCTGGAAGAAAAAAAAGCAGCAGCTAGGAAAGTAAAGTAGTCAGTTTCCTATACCCTGGAATAGAAATTGGGGAAAACCTGTTTGGACCTGGTTTCACCACAGTTCCAGGTCCTGAGGGCAGGGGACCAAGGAGCATGATTTCAGCAGCACTGGTAGTATCAGGCGTGGCTGACAATTCCAAGAAGTGGTTCATAATCACTAGTGATATATACATCAATATATATATATATATATATATATATATATATATAGCTGAATTAACTTAATATACATTTGTTTTATAAGGATTAGAAGAAAATTACATCTGCATCTCAAATAACAATTTCACTAATATTACTACTTAGGACAGGAGCTATGATTGACGGTGCCATAATAATCCCCTTCACGCCAATGTGTGAATCACAGGCATTGTGCTCTGGCATGCCAATGAATACCTCAACCTTCAGATCTAAACCTGCTGCCATAAATGCTTGAAAATATAGATAGTAGAAATGATACAGATTATTAGATGGATTCCTAAATTCCAAATTTCCATGTACAATGAGTGCATCCTTTCCAGCAATACACTGAAACTTCCCCTCTGGCCATAGCATGCAGATGTAAAGATAATTCTGACAAGTGTAGGATCTGCTGGCTGTGGAACCATCCGAGGAAGAGGGAGTGGCACAGTGTTCTAACCACACTCCCTTGAGGGATCCTTGGCTTTTAGGCTCTTGGAACCATTTGAGCTGCTGAAGCCAGCTGGGAGTTGAAAAATAGGCAAGAGAGCTCTCCATGGGGTTATTTTCTGCCTCTTCCACAAAAATCCACAGCCAGCTTTTCTGCTAGTTCCCCAAAGTAGAGGAACTCAGAGCAAACTGTACTATATCATTATCATTTTGTATATGGTAATTCAGAGATCTAGGAAAGAGAAAGAGAGAGAGAGAGAGAGAGAAGGAATGGAGGCTGACATCTGGCAGGCTGTGGAGAAAAGCAAAGAGGACACCGGATGACTCTGGAAGATCTTTGAAGGAGTCTTAACTGTAACATGAAAGGCCTCTAGTAAATAATCTCCCCCCACCCCCCAGCCAGATGGATCTCTGCTTTAAAATGAAGAGAGAGGGGCAGCCCCAGTGGCTCAGTGGTTTAGCGCCACCTTCAGCCCAGGGCGTGATCCTGGGGACCGGGGTCCCATGTCGTCGGGCTCCCTGCATGGAGCCTGCTTCTCCCTCTGCCTGTGTCTCTGCCTCTCTCTCTCTGTGTCTCATGAGTAAATAAATAAAATATTTTAAGAAAATGAAAAGAGAGATAGATTCTACTGTGATTAACAAATGGGTTCTTAGTTGTTTTTCAATCTGGGAATTATATACAAAAGACTATTTTTTTTCTTTCTGAGTTATATTTGACATAATGATAGGTTATGTTAATTTATTTAAAGGCTATATCACAAAGGAAATGAAATCTTCTGAAGTAGAATATATTACTTTTGTGGACTTGCAGTTGTTTGCATCCGGCTTTGAAAACCACTTGTAATGCAGGGCTCACACATGTGGCTGCAGATCAGTCATTTGATTTTTGGGTAGAACAAGAAAAAGGGATGGGAGAAAATGTTGCAATTTTTTTTTTGTTTGGGTTTTGTTTTGCTTTGCTTTTATTTATTTGAGAGAGAGAGAGAGCACAAGGAGGGGGCAGAGGGATAGGGAGAAGCAGGCCCCTCACTGAACAGGGAGCTCATCCTAGGACCCTGGGATCCTGACCTGAGCCGAAGGCAGATGCTTAACTGACTGAGCCACCCAGGTGCCCTGATATTTGCAAATTTCTTATCAGACAAAGGACTAGAATCTAAAATCTATAAAGAACTTACCAAACTCAACACCTAAAAAATAATCCAGTCAAGAAATGGGCAGAAGACATGAACAGGCATTTCTCCAAAAAAGACATTCAAATAGCCAACAGACACATGAAAAAGTGCTCAACATCACTGGGCATCAGGGAAATACAAACCAAAACCACAATGAGATATCACCACACCATGAGGATGGCTAAAATTAACAAGTCAGGAAACAACAGATGCTGGTAAGGATGCGGAAAAAGGGGAACACTCTTACACTGCTGGTAGGAAGGCAAGCTGGTGCAGCCACTCTGGAAAACAGTATGGAGCTTCCTCAAAAAGTTAAAAATAAATCTACCCTATGACCCAGCAATTGCACTACTAGGTATTTACCCCAAAGATACAAACATAATGATCCAAAGGGCACCTGCACCCCAATGTTAATAGCAGCAATGTCCACAATAGCCAAACTATGGAAAGAGCCCAGAGACTGATGAATGGATAAAGAAGATATGGTATATGTTTATAATGGAATATTACTCAGCCAACAAAAATAATGAAATCTTGCCATTTGCAATGACGTGGATGGAATTAGAGTGTATCATGCTAAGCAAAATAAGTCAATCAGAGAAAGACAAATACCATATTATTTTACTCATATGTGGAATTTAAGAAACAAAACAGATGAACATATAGGAAGGAAAAGAAAAAATCAAATAAAACAATCAGAGACAGAGACAAACCATAAGACTCTTAACTCTAGGAAAACAAACCGAGGGTTGATCAAGGGGAGGTAGATGGGGAGATGGGGTAACTAACTGGGTGATGGGCATTAAGGAGGGCACATGATGTAATGAGCACTGGGTGTTATATGCAACTGATAAATCACTAAATTCTACCTCTGACACTAATAATATGCTATATGTTAATTAAGTTGATTTCATTTTTATTTTTATTTTTTTAAGGATTTGTTTATTTATTCATGAGAGACATAGAGAGAAGCAGAGACTAGGCAGAGGGAGAAGCAGGCTCCTTGCTCGGAGCCTGATGTGGGATTTGATCCCGGATCCTGGGATCAGGCCCTGAACCAAAGACAGACACTCAACCACTGAGCCATGCAGGCGTCCCCTTAGGTTGATTTTAAATTAAAAAAAGGGGGTGGGATTTGCTTCAACGTGGATGGAACTGGAGGGTATTATGCTGAGTGAAGTAAGTCAATTGGAGAAGGACAAACATTGTATGTTCTCATTCATTTGGGGAATATAAATAATAGTGAAAGGGAATATAAGGGAAGGGAGAAGAAATGTGTGGGAAATATCAGAAAGGGAGACAGAAAGACTCCTAACTCTGGGAAACGAACTAGGGGTGATGGAAGGGGAGGAGGGCGGGGGGGTGGGGGTGAATGGGTGACGGGCACTGAGGGGGACACTTGACGGGATGAGCACTGGGTGTTATTCTGTATGTTGGTAAATTGAACACCAATAAAAAATAAATTTATTATTAAAAAAAAAGGGGGGGTGGGGAGAGAAAGTTGGTTGGGAAACTGGGAAGAGCAGATAACAGGCTGCCACAGTTACTCTTTGTTCCCTGCATCTACAAGTAGAAGTAGTTTATAATGTGTCGGAGCTAGGAATAGAGGGAGGAGAGGGATGGGGGAACTATCTAGAAATTTCAGAAGACTTTTCAGAGGATGTAAAGAACTCTTTATTCAAATCCTTGTGTTAAAATAATGGATTACAAACATGGGTTGTAAGCTTAGCATGAGGCACTGTAACACACTGGCTAAGAAGGTAGCCCTGGAGGCCCAAGAGAGGTTCCAGTGGTGGCTCCACTTTACTGGCTGTGTGACATTGGACACACTTCTTACCTTCTCTATGTTTCAGTTTCCTTGGCCATAAATGGGAATATTTACATGCCTCTGACAGAGCTGTTGTTAGGGTTAAATGAGATCATTCTGGAAAGCTCTCATATCATGTCTTCTACATATAAACCATTCAGTAAATGGTACCTGTAACTGTATTTGACTGCACAGAGTTAACAGGGAAAGGAGCGAGTGGGTGAGCGGGTTGGCTAAGCTCTAGGATTGTATAGAGAAGGAACTGGACAGAATGAGGAAGTCCTAGGGAAGAGCAGACTTGTGGGTAACAAGGTCTATAGAACTGCCTCATTACCTTTTCCTCATTTGAGAAACCTGAAGATTATTGTCAATGATCTCTGAGCTTTTTTAGCTCTTTGATCCTACTCTAATATGACCAAAGCTGAAAAGAAGGTCCAGCCGGTAGGTCAAAAAGCTCCTTGCTTCCCGTCCTTCCTATGGAAGACAGCCATAGAGAGTTGAATACTGGAGAGCCACTGGCTCTTTGGCTTAGGTGAGTGGCCTGTAAGTCTGGCACACAGGGCACCAGGAGGGGGCAGCACGCCATCTGGTGGTAGTCTCAGCTGATGGCACAAAAGCATGCAACCCTAGGGTGTCTGTAAGTGGGCAAGGTCTCTGGGATTTACAAACCAGCATTTGTTGAGGAGTTTCAGTGTATAGGTCACTGTAAACGAAATGCTTTATATGCACTTTTTCATTCCAACCTCTTATAAAGGAGGTGCTATTATCACCAATTTTCAGAGGAAGAAATTGAGGAAGAGTGATTAGGTAATTTGTCCAAGCTCTGTAGACAAATGAGCCAGATTTAGAAGAAAATAGTGCTTTTCATCATTATGCTATGTTAAACAGAAGAAAGAGAAAAAGCCAAATGGAAGGGGGAAGGGCATAATAGGAAAATGAAGAAAAACAAGCATATGAGAGCAATGATTTTTTTTTTTTTTAAGTGAAAGAAGGAAGCTCAGCAGAGACTAGAACCATGCAATAGGTTGGAAGTGATCTTTACAGTGCTCTGTGAAGGTCAGCCTAACTCACCAGTTTTGGTTCCCCAGGGCCCACGGTCACAGTCACTGTCTCCGGTTCAAACCCAGGTGCTGTGGCAGTGACAGTGTAGGTGCCTGGAAGCAGGAGCCGGAAGTAATCTCCATGGTCACCTAAAAGTTACAAGAATATAACTCAGTCTGCTGATTAGAAATCTGCCATTTGGGACCTTGATATGAAAAACCATCAGAGGGTTTTAGCTGACCACAGCTTAATTTTTTAAAATAGCATGATGAAACATGAAAACAATTTTAGGCTATTTTATATAATAAGAGCATGAGCTTCTCAGCTCATAGGGAGTAGAAGTTACACTGCTCTGTATTGAGAGTATTGTGTTTAATTCTATACTCTGTATTTTAAAACAAACTCAAATCCAGGAAAGAGTCACTAGGAAAAAGGTTGAAAGATCTATGAATGTTTTGCATGATAAAGAAACCACATGAGACTTCTGTTTCAATGTTAGAAAAGCCACTGTGAAGAAATGACATCTATCTAAAAAAAAATAAGAACGAGAACTATGAATTTAAATTGTAGGATCAAGATTTTTGCTAGACAGAAGCAAAACTACTGTGACAAATAGAGTTATCAAAAAAGAAATGGGCTACATTATGAAATTGTGAGCACTGAAGTAGAGAATGAATGAGCATTTCCAGAAAAGCCACATAGTTGTGCAGTGCACAACCTGCACTGATGGACATGGCTCTACACTAATGGACATCATGGCCCTGGGTTCGAAAACTAGCTTCAGTGGTGTTGTATGTGTGTAACCTTATACTAAGTGGGAGGGCTGGACTAAATGACCACTGCAGTTCTGATTTTGAGAATTCTATTTTTAATATTTCTTCTATCACCTTCTAAACAAAGGGAAAATAAAACCAAAATAAAGCTTATTTTTCTATGGCAAGGATATAGATTTTGGTTCATGACTTTGTATCTCTTTATATTTTTTTATTTTATTTTATTTATTTATTTATTGAGAGAGAGAGAAAAGAGAGAGAGAGAGAGAGGCTGGGACACAGGCAGAGGGAGAAGCAGGCTCCATGCAGGGAACCCGATGTGGGACTCGATCCTGGATCTCCAGGATCACACCCCAGGCTGCAGGCAGCGCTAAACCGCTGCACCACCGGGGCTGCCCTTTGTATCTCTTTAGAATCAGTTGTGATCATGCCCTTAAAATTTCTTTTAAGTGTACAACAATGAATAATTGAAATAATAAATGTAATTAAGAATAATACAGACTATAAATATTAAGGAAGTCTCTTCTCTGTCCCCTATTAAATGTCTGTAATTTCTTTTAAAATACTTTAGCAAAAGCAGTGAGTTATTATGCATATATTGGGTAGTATAAGTTATACCCCAGGGGCTGTCATTTTCTTAATTGGGGACTTACAGCCAGGAATGGTTAGCTAGCATTATATCAGAAAGGCCCAATTCCAGATACAGCTATTACAAGGGCTTTAGCTATCTTTTTATGTAATCAACACTAGATGCTCTTCTAAGCAGCATAATGAATGTCAGGCAATGAGCTTTTTTGATGGTGAAATGAGTAATTTGTTAATTTAGCATAATGAGTGTCGAAAGTGGGCTCTTCTGGGTGGAATTAGTGGTATTCAATATATATTGATTGGCTAGAATGTTTCAGAGACATTCCCTGTCTATGCATGAATAAGGTATAAAAATCTAGCAAACTGTGAAGTTCAGAGGAATGCCCAAGATTTGATGCCTAAACAGTCTTGGGTCCAGCCACTGGTATGGAGGATTCTGGCTGTGAGGCTCGACTCTGAGGATAGAGAATCCTGCCTTTAGAATGTTGCTCCTTTTGCCTTGAATGAAACTTTCATGTAAGATGTGCTGGGATCAACCTTTAATAATATTAATTATCTCCTTTAAGTTGAGATTTCATCCAGTTTAAACAGACTATAAGTCTGAACTGTAAGATGCCTGTGTGATAATAAGCATCAGTGCAATAAAATGTGGCTGAGCCTTGCTTGTATAGAGGTTGTGGGAGATAGACAGATTTTACCCACCCCTGAGCATTGGTAAGCTACTGCTCTACATTAAAACCAAAACATCAAAAAAAGAGAAAAAGAAAAAATCTGAGTTGTGCATTATCAAATTTGTCTGGGGTAGTTTGCAACACCTGCACCATGAGATATTCTGTAGCATTGTAGGTTTCAGTTCACTTCCGAGATCTGCCTCTGCCATCACTCTTGCCCTGCAACAAGCCTATAGAATGCACCTTGCTAACTTTTCCCTGGATGGAGATGTAGTGAAATGCCTGGGACAGGGACAAGACTAAATGTCAGTTTTATAGTCCTTTTCTTTTCAACCCCATTTCACACCGGTTTGTGAGCTACCAATAACCTCAAACCCAGAAAACACCCCTAACGTAGTTGTATGGGGCAGTGACTTCTGAATGCTGAAAAAGAAGTTACATCTTCCTAGTCCTGGCCTCTAAGTTCACTGTCCCTATGTCCATCATCCTTCCTTCCTCCTGTCTCCACCTTCAATGTCCTTGCCACCCTTACTGGTCTCACTGGCTTACAAACTGGCCTCCTGATCATGTTAGAAAAAAGGTGAGGACATGAAGGCTTCCTTCTCACCCCACTAAGCAGTGGCCACCTACCTGATGTGATGTCATGGTTAATCCCACTAACAGAAATGACAGCCTCTGCAAGGTTATTATGATTCTCATCAAGCACCATTCCCTTGATGCCCTGGTGGACCTGTAGGAAAGTTTGTAGTGCACAGTTATGACCATAAGACATGTGGTCGTTTTTTTGGGAGTCCTCAGAGCCCTTTATCATAGGTTTTTGCATTTGATCTTCACAAAGATTATGGTAAGAGTCCCTTAATTAGCTGGTCTCTCCCCACTCTTGTTCCTGACAATCTCTTCTCAACAGAGCACTCAAAGTGGTACTGTGAAAATCTAAGGCAAATTTTGACACTGGATTTGACTACTCATGCAAGCAAAATTATACAATATTTGTCTTTTTGTGACTGGGTTATTTCTTTTGGCATACTTTCCTCTGAGTTCTTCCACATTGCAACATATCTCAAAATTCCCTTCTTTTCTAAGGTTGAAGAATATTCCATTGTATGTCTATACCACATTTCATTTATCCACTTATCCATCAGTGGACACTTGGGTTGCAACTTGAGTTACTGCTACCTTTCAGCTACTGTGAATAATGCTGCTATTAATATCAGTGCACAAGTATCAGTGCACAGAGAGTATCTCTTTGAGATCCTGGTTTCCATTCTTTTGGATCTATATACAGAAGTGGAGTTGCCGGATCATATAAGGCTATTCTATGTTATATTTTTGAGGAACTACATACAGTTTTTCATAGTGGTTGAACCATCTCACATTCTCAGCAACAATATACAAGGGCTCCAATTCTCCACATGCTTGCCAATGCTTGCTACTGTCTTTTACTGTATTGGAAGCCGTCCTAATGAGTATTTGATTTGTATTTCCCTAATGACTGCTTGTTGTAGTCTTTCATTGCCTGTGGCGTTCTCATCTGGGAGCCCTTTTTCCTCTAGAAAGCTTGCATGATTCTCTTTTTCACCTCCTTTAAATCTGCTTAAATGTCATTTTCTCTGTAAGGCCTTCTTCATTGGATTTGCATTTAACATGTTCTAAAACTTACTTTATTATTTTGCTTATTGTATATATCTCCTCACTAAAATATAAGGTCTATATTGGCATATAAGCCTTATATGTTTGCCCATAACCCCCCAATAAATAGTACCCCTTCTGACAGGTAATTGCTTAATAATGTTGAATGAATAAATCTGATTGGTAAAAGCAGCCCAGGTATATGGTATGGAGTCAAAGTAAAAGTCAGAACTGAGTCTCACAAAATTCCTTGCCCATCATGAGAAAACAGTTCTCTTTCCATGACCAGGAAAATTCAAGAATGGGATTTTACCTGTTCTAAGAATTGGATTAGGGCTTCTCGATTACCCAGCCACTCACGCTGTAATTCCTCTTGGCGAGGAAACTTGTTGCAACTCAGTTCCAGCGTGATCTCAAAACAGTTGGTATGAAGATAGTTAAAGTCTTGCATTCCTAAGGGGAAGAGGTCAGTGGCAGATTTGTAGAACCAGCATCCCACCAATGCCCCACCACAACTCTCCATGATCATAATTTCTTTGCTTCCCCCTCCATGACCTTCTATTCTACCTCTAGGTCTCCATTTATTTCTCTCCATAAAATCTTTCCCCAATTCTGTAATGTTGTCTCTTTACAAATTCCCTTTTGTCACCCCCATCCTCTCTTCCTCATTTCATCCCTTAAATTCACTTCTTGACCCTCATAGCATTTCCAAAGTCTGCTTGTTAGTGGTGCCTTGATAATAGACTTGCCAAGTGTGCTGCTTCTAGAGGGACAGATCTTCTCTTTGGATGATGATGTTCTTCAGATCTTGGGGGTTAGAGATAAGATGAATATCTTGCTTTCACATTCCTCCTCCTATCTGAGAAAACAGCACTAACCTGAGAACAGTTAACCCAGAAAAATGGGCCCCTAAGAAAGCAGAAGGCAGCTGGAATTTTCTTCCATCTAAGGCTTGTCTGTTTTTAGCTTCTGAGTTAATGATTTAAAAAATATGTTCCTGATTTATTAGAGTGGTATTTATATCACAAGTGTATTTGGGTTAAAAAGTATTCATCTAATCAACTTTACCTGCTCTAAGCTGATGAGCATAAGTGGCTGCTATAGAATGAGGAAAGTTGGAGAATTGTACCTCTTATGCTGGATCGCTCTCTGCAACAGAATAATCTAGAAGGCTGTGTCTTCCAGCCAATACAAGTTGCTAGGCCTCCTTAGCTTAAGTTTCAGTAGGTATGGGGTAAGATCCACCCCCTACTTCTTGGACCATGCTTTCCCAGATGATGGGAAGGGGGAGGGAGAAACAAGTACAATTTGGAAAAGTAGATTTCATATTTTAAATCGGGGGAAGGACCTATTGGTTTCCTAATGCAAACTAAATAATAATAATAATAAAGATGATAAAGTTCAACAAAATCTCCTCACTTTGTGTTTAAGCAAGTTTTCAGCCACAAGATGTCTATCACCTCCCAGTACATGGTGACTCCCTAACCTTCCTCTTCCCTACTCTTCATAAAACCAGCCATCAGCTCAGCTCTTTTTTTTTTAAAGCTTTTATTTATTTATTCATGAGACACACACACACACACAGAGAGAGAGAGAGAGGGAGAGAGAGAGAGAGAGGCAGAGACAGAGGGAGAAGCAGGCTCCATGCAGGGAGCCTGTCGTGGGACTCGATTCAGGGACTCCAGGATCTCACCCTGGGCCAAAGGCAGGCGCTAAACCACAGAGCCACCCGGGCTGCCCTAGCTCAGCTCTTAACAGTGAGCTTTCTGTTAGTAATCTTTCTGTCCAGGTCATATTTGAAAGGATGGGAGAGATAGCTTCTAAAACCTGATGCCTAAAAGAACCTGACTTTCTGCTTCAGCATTTTTCCTATCTTTAGGTTCCCAATCTACAAAAGTTCATAAACAGTGAACCCCAATGTTGGGGAAGGCCTTCAGTATTGGGGAAGTCTCAAGAAAGAGAGACAGAAACCTCTTGCTGGGGGTTTCTGTTATGCTGTCAATGGTCAATGTCAATGGCAAACTCAGGCTCAAAGGAGACGGGCAGGCAGGCTACAGAAAGCAAGCACATAGCAGGGAAACTGTTGATGCCTAGGCTAGCTCCTTTGGTCATCTGTTGCTATGTAAGGCATATAGCTCAACGCTACTTAGAAAAGATCCCAATAGGGGTGTCTGGGTGGCTCAGTCAGTTAAGCATCTGCCTTTGGCTCAGGTCATGATCCTGAGGTCCTGGGCTCAAGCCTGAGTCAGGCTTCCCCCTCAGCGGGGAGTCTGCTTCTCCCTCTCCCTCTGCCCCCCCCCCCCCGCTTGTACTCTAGCTCTCACTCTCTCAAATGAATAAATAGTCTTTTTTAAAAAGACCCTAATAATTAGGGCACCTGGGCGGCTCAATTGGTTAAGCATCTGACTTCTGATTTTGGCTTAGGTCATGACTTCAGGGTTGTGAGATTAAGCCCTAGGTTGGGCGTCGTGCTCAGTGCAGAGTCTACTTGAGATTCTCTGCCTCTTTCTGCCTCTCACCCTTCCCTGCTAGTGTTCTTTCTCTCTCTCTCTAATAAATAATCTTTAAAAAAAGATCCTAACATTAATAAGCCAGGCATTTCCAAATGCTTTATGTAATTTTTAAATTTAATGTTCACATCAAAATTACGATGCAAGTATTTCCTTCCTTCCTTCCTTCCTTCCTTCCTTCCTTCCTTCCTTCCTTCCTTCCTTCCTTCCTCCCTTCCTTCCTCCCTTCCTGAGAGCATGGGAGGGAGAGGGAAAAAGAGAGAATCTTACACAGGCTCCAGCATGCAACCCAATGTGGGGCTCAATCTCACAACCTTGAGATCACAACCGAGCCAAAATTAAGAGTCAGATCCTTAACTGACAGAGACACCCAGGCCCTTGCAAGTATTATTATTCTTAAAGCACAGATGAGAAAACAAAGTACAGATAGGTTAAGTAATTACCCTGAAGCCACATAACTGGTAAATGGGCAAGCTGGGTTTCAACCCAATTTACCCTTACAGTCACAGTCTTAATCATCATTTGACTTCATTATTTCCCTCCTATGCCCTAATCTACTAGGTAAACCACCAGTTTTAAAGGACCACAAGGTGTCCCTACCTTCATTTTAAAGAATCACAAGATGACATTAAATGCCAACTTAAGAGTTCTCCATTTCTCAGATCTCTACTTGAATGCAAAATTCTATGGTATTCCTGTTGTTTTCCTGAGAAAAATGATAATTTAGAAAGAGAGATGAACCCTATTCCACTTCAGCTTGCAGCACTGTTGCACCCAGGACTCTTCTTACCCTTGCTGAGAGAATACCAGGAAGCCCCATTGGTGATGCCATCTGGGAAGTAATCCCCACAGTTCCAACCTTGGTGCATCCATCCATGTGCATAGGAGTATATCTTGGCCAGCTGTAGGTAGAGCAGGTGGAAAATGACCTGAGTATTCCCAACTCATACGGCACTGCTCATACTCAGAAGTAGGGTGACACCACGAAACCTCACTATGTATAAACAACTGATTACTTTAGTGAAAGAAAATACCAGCAGGCATAGGAAGATGGTGTGTGTGAGCACATGCATGTGTGTGGGGGGGGGCATGCGTGGAGGACTAGAGTTAGAAGAGCTGTATTCTGATTTTTCCACTATCTTAAGAATAAATTTCTTCAAGTGAAAGTGAGGGGTGACACTAGATGATATATAAACTCCTTTCTACGTATACCATTTTCTAGCTGAGTTTTATGACAGGTGGGATACTCACCACTACAAGAACAAGGACGGCAAGCTTAGTTTTATGAAAGAAAACAAAGGAACAAGATAGGCCTTTGCCATGCAAAGAATTTCAGTAGTCCCTTACCCTTACCCACGGTTTTGCCCTCTGTGGTTTCAGTTACTCATGGTCAACTGTAGTCTGGAAGCAGATGATCCTTCTGACAATATGTCAGAAGGTCAGTAGTAGCCTAACGCTAGGTCACAGTGCCTACGTCATTCACCTCACTTCATCTCACCGTGTAGGCATTTTATCATCTCATATCATCACAAGAAGGGTGAATACAGTACAGTAAGATTTTTTTTAAAAATTTGTTTATTTATTTTGGAGAGAACATGAGAGAGCACAAGCACGCCTACATGTAGGGGGAGGGGCAGATGGAGAGGGAAAGAGAGAATCCTCAGACTAGGGGCTGAGAACAGAAACCAAGAGTCAGATGTTCAATTGACTGAGCCACCTAGGTGCCCCTACAGTAAGATATTTTGAAAGACAGGCCATATTCACATAACCTTTATTATGGTATATTGTTAAAATTGCTCTATTTTATTATTAGTTATTATTACTGTGCCTAATTAATAAATTAAACTTTATCATAGGTATGTATAGAAAAAATTATATATAGGGTCCAGTATTATATACAGGGAGGAGAGGAATATATGCGGAATCTCTTCAATTCTTTTTTTTTAAAAGATTTTATTTATTTATTCATTCATGATAGACATAGAGAGAGAGAGAGGAGGCAGAGACACAGGCAGAGGGAGAAGCAGGCTCCATCCCGGGAGCCCGATGTGGGACTCGATCCCGGGACTCCAGGATCACACCCTGGGCCAAAGGCAGGCGCTGAACCGCTGAGCCACCCAGGGATCCCCTTTAATTCTCTTTCATTACTACTTTACAACAGTGGAAAAAATGAGATTACTGGAGGAAAAAATATAATAATGTATTTGCTTTGCAAAGCAATAACTAGTGTTACTCTATGAAATTCATTAATTGATCAATTAATAATTAATGTTAATTGTTATATTAGCCATACTTGCTAATAATGTATAAACTATAAAATAATCTGTTCTTTTTATTCTCCTGCTGTTTTGAACTATTATGTAAACACTTCTTTTTTTAATTTTATTTATTTATTCATGAGAGACACAGAGAGAGAGAGGCAGAGATACAGGCAGAGGGAGAAGCAGGCTCCATGCAGGGAGCCCAACGTGGGACTTGATTCTGGAACCCCAGGATCACACCCTGAGCCAAAGACAGACGCTCAACCACTGAGCCACCCAGGCGTCCCCCCTATGTAAACATTTCTTTATGTACATAATCTATTTTTCATTAATATATTCATATCACCATAACTATAACTATAATATAGTCATACATTAGACCCCTCAAATACTTTCCTGAGCCCCAGGTGCCTCTGGCCAGACAAGCTGCCATTCTGCATACCTTCTGGAAAAGCTTGTCGTCGGGCGTGGGGCTATTGGCAGTGCGGCGGAACCCTCGGACCCGATGCTCAAGGGACTTGTCATATGGGTAATTGGCCACCACTGCCCCTCCATGGAGATTGGCCGAAAGAACAAAGTTGAAGGAGCGGATCCAATGGATCACAGCCTGGGTCTCAGGTTCCACCTGTGGAGAGATGAGGGCCTGGCAGTGAAGCTGCAACCAGAGGTGCCAAATGCCCATATCCAAAAGAGTTTGTCAGGAAGTGGCCTGAGAAGATTGCATGTCTGAATACAACAAAGAGTATCTTCCTGGATATAAGAAGCATAGAAGGGAAAATTTTGGTCTTCTGCCTGATGGTTTAAAAAAGTTAAGTGGATGGACTCTTTTTCAAAATGAAATCACATTTGAAATCTCAATATACAAAATAGCTAAAAGGAGAGCATTTAGGGCAGTGAGTGGAACTGTTTTGTGTGATACTATAACGGTGGACAAATGCCATGATCCATTCATCAAAACCTATAGAACGTACAACATGAAGAGTGAACATTAATGTAAATTATGGACTTGGGTGATGATGAGTCATTGTAGTTCCTCAACTGTCACAAATTACCACTCTGGTGGGAGAAGTTAATAATGGGAAGCAGGGGGTATGGGGGAACTCTACTTCCCCCTGAGTTTTGCTGTGAATCTAAAAGTGCTCTAAAAAATAAAGTCTATTACCGAGGACTTCTCTCAGCAAGTGCAACTAGCAGCTGCTGAGAAACTCAAAGTTCAAGGTGAAGCTGTTTCAAACAGTCAAGAAAACACACAGATTCCAACCATATAAGAGGAGAGTGAAGAGGAAGAGGTTGATCAAACAGGTATAGAGGTTAAGGACATAGAACCGGTCATATCACAAGCAAATGTGTCAGGAGCAAAGGCAGTCCAAGCCTGAAGAACAGCAGTAATGCTATCACAGAATAAACAATGTAACCATCTGAAAATGGAGGACCTTTTTTTGGGTGTTTCAAAAAGAGTAACTGTAGCTTGGTTTGAAATTTTCTGTTTATATCATTAATAAAATTACGGCTTCTTGTTAGATAAAAATAAATAAAGTCTATTTTAAAAAGGGAGAGAGAGATTGGTTTGAAGAGGGGTAGCATGGTTGGAGAGCCAGAACTCCCTGAACCTCCTTCTTTTTTTTTTAATTTTTATTTATTTATGTATGATAGTCACAGAGAGAGAGAGAGAGGCAGAGACACAGGCAGAGGGAGAAGCAGGCTCCATGCACCAGGAGCCCGATGTGGGATTTGATCCCGGGTCTCCAGGATCATGCCCTGGGCCAAAGGCAGGCGCTAAACTGCTGCGCCACCCAGGGATCCCCCCGAACCTCCTTCTATAGCTAATTGTTGGTGAGCACATAGTTCATCACATGTAGGAGAAATTTCCTTATAGAATACTAGAGTCCTCTGTTGACATTACAATGCACTAGAAAGAATATTGGCTTAGGAGTCAGAAGACCTGGTTTTAATCCTGAGTCCTTCAATTACCTGCTGTGCGAGTTGTAAAACAGGGATGAATATCATTACTGCTTCATGCATTTTCCCCACAGTGTTACAAAAATCAACTGAAACACTGGCTAAGAAAGAATTTTGTACAATTGCAAAGTTCTGTGCAATTGTATAATACCACTTTCACTTTACTATCATGGCCACTAACATCAAACAGCCTGTGCACCATGAGGGGATTTTTGCTAGGAGAGAAAATGGATACAAAGAGTGGAAGATACAGTTCTTACTGCTCTGGACAGATTAACACAGAGCTGAATTAATGCTTCATTCTTGCCTGTTTAATTAATGTGAAGATTGCTAGAAGAAATTCCAGATGGTGATTTACCTGCTTCTGCATGCAAATTTGTCTCCTACCTGACTTTTCCAGTTGTCTGGAAGAGGCAAGTGGTGGTTAGGGCCTCCGTGTTTCTCATTGTAGTAGATGTAGGTGTTAAGATCCGGGAAGTTGCGGTTTAGGTCCACTCCGTTTGCATTGTTCCTGCCAACCAGATACCCAGAACTGTCTGCGCCCTAGTGGGAAAATGAAGAAATGAAAAAGGAAGGTTTCAGGCTGAATCTTATAGTGGAAGAACACTGCATAGTATTTTTGGGCATTAGCTTAATCTATCAAATGATGTAGCATTTTCTTCTTTAATTTATCCAAAGTCCCCATGGCATGGTTCAAGTTTCCCTGTAGACCACATGCTGATGGTAGAGATCCCAGGAGAAGCTCTAACAAGAGTGGAGTATTTCACAGGTGCCTGGGTGGCTTAGTCGGTTAAGTGTCTGCCTTTGGCTCAGGTCATGATCCTGGGGTCCTGGGATTGAGCCCTACATTGGGCTCCTTGCTCAGCAGAGAGTCTGCTACTCCCTCTCCCACTGCTGTTCTCCTGCTTGTGCTCTCTCTCTCTGTCAGAATAAATAAAATAGGGCAGCCCCAGTGGCCCAGCGGTTTAGCGCCACCTTCGGCCCCGGGGTGTGATCCTGGAGAACCGGGATCGAGTCCCATGTCAGGCTCCCTGCATGGAGCCTGTTCCTCCCTCTGCCTGTATCTCTGCCTCTCTCTCTATGCCTCTCATGCATAGATAAATAAAATCTTTAAAAAACAAAACAGATAAAATAAAATATTTTTTAAAAAAGAGCAGGGCATTTCAGGATAATGGGAACCCCTATTTTTTAATATAGCTTTATTGAGATATAATTTACATACCACAAGATTCACCCATTTTAAGTGTACAACTCAATGAATTGTTAGTCCCTGATGACGAAAGTTGTGTGAGCATCAACACAATGTAACTTAGGAAGATTTCTAACACCCTGAAAAGAAATCTATGCCTATCTAGTCATTCCTCATTTTTAGTCTAGCCCTGGGACATCACTTTCTCTCTCCATAGAGTTGCCTTTTATGGCCATGTCAGTAAGAGGGATCATACATTACATATTTGGCCTTTATCACTGGGCATAATGTTTTTGAGGTTCCTCCATGTTGCAGCATGTATCCATACATCATTCCTTTTTATGTCTGATTAATATTCCATTATATGGATTTACTGTATTTCATCTATTCACCAATTAAGAGATGATTATATAGCCCTATATCCTAGAGCCGCTGTAAGTTGTAACAAATTACATACACTAGGTGGTTTATCACAATAGAAATTCATTCTCTCACAGTTCCAGAGGCTAGAAGTCTGAAATCAAGATGTCAGCAGGGTCATATGCTCCAAAAGCTCTAGAGGAGGATTCTTCTTGGTCTCTTCCAGCCTCTGGTGGCTGCTGGCCATTCTTGGCATCCCTCAGCTCTAGATGCATTGCTCCAATTTCTACTCTCATCTTTTAAGGTCTTCTCCCCCCTGTGTGACTCTGTATAGATTTCTTTTTTCTTCTAAGGACACCAGTCATATTTGAGTTAGTCACCCCAATCCAGTATGATTTCACCTCAACTTGAGTGCATATATAAAGACCCGATTTCCTAATAAGGTCACAGCCAGGAGTTCCAGGTAGACATGAATTTTGGGGGGATACTATTCAACCCCACACATGGACATTTGGATTATTTCTACTTTTTGGCTATTGTGAATAATGTTGCTATGAGCATTCACATACACGTCTTTGTATGGATGTATGTTTTAATTTCTCCTAGGTAGATACCTATTAGAGGAACTGCTGGTTATAATTTAAGTCTATATTTAACTTTTTCAGCAAAGCAGATACACCACGGAAACCACCCCAACCCCTTTATTTTTTAAATTTAGGGTCCTTGTTTATTTTTCTTCTCTGCTGTATCAACTTCCTGGGTCTTCTTCCTCTGCTCACACTTCAAATTGTATCATTTATTTGGTCATGTATTCACTCATTCATTCATCCTTTTAGCCAATCAACATTTATTTAAGCCCATCTCTACTCGAAACCCTCTGAAGGCACTAGAAAAAGAGATGATGAGACGTTATACCAGCCTTCTAGAAATTCATAATATATATGGGGAGATATATATATATATATATATATATATATATATATAATTAAAATACATAAAGCAGTAGAATAGAGATTGTTCAAAGGCCCTCACAAAACTAAAATTTCATTTAATACTTTGTATAGCATTGGAGAAGGGGAATAGTGTCCACTGGAGCCCTGTAGACTGAGAGAGTAGAGCTCAAATTGGTGGTAGCTCCTGGAAGTGGGGTGACTGGATGGATGTTGGGCAGCTAAAAAGTCACAGATGTACCCCCACATTCATATCTTTAAAAAATATTTATTGTTCTTAGATTTCTCTATTTCTCATGGCATTCTGCTCATATTTGATTACTTGCTGTGTGAGTTGTAAAACAGGGATGAATATCATTACTGCTTCATGCATTTTCCCCACAGTGTTACAAAAATCAACTGAAACACTGGCTAAGAAAGAATTTTGTACAATTGCAAAGTTCTGTGCAATTGTATAATACCACTTTATATCTCATTGAGAACATAATATTTATTTAAGTTACCTTAAGTTCCCTATATTAATTCTGTTTTGAGGGAAAACATTTATATAATTTTTCAACTGGGAATTTGGTTGTTCGTTTCTATAAGATAATGATTTTATTACATTTCCAGGAGTTTTTCACTACTTGCTTATTCAAATCAATGTAGCTCATAATTGTCCATATTAACAGCTATGTTAATTTACTTATCAGTTGATTTACCACTCACACCAGGTCATTAGGTTGGCAGGTCAGGAGTTTCCTTAATAGAAAGTGCCCATAAACAGGGTAGGTGGTATACTGGTTTCCTATTCCCTCTGTAACAAATTACCACATACTTAGTCGCTTAAAACAACACAAGCTCATTACCTTATAGTTTTGGAGGTCAGAAGACTGAAATGGGTTTCACAAGACTAAAATAAAGGTGTCAACAGGGCTGTGTTCCTTCTGAGGTCTCTAAGGGAACCCATCTCCTGATTTTTCCAGCTTCTAGAGGCCACCCACATTCCTTGGCTCATCATGGTCCCTTCTTTCCTCTTCAAGACCAGAAGTATGACATCCTCAGATCTCTCTGTGACCTTCTGCTTTCCTTTTTCACATTTAAAGGACCCCTGCGATTGATTACACTTGACCCATCCAAACAGTCCAGGATATTATGAAGTCAGATGATTAGCAACCCTAATTCCATCTGCAACCGTAATTCTCCCTTGCCATGTAACATAACATATGCACAGGTTCTAGGGACTGAGATTTGGAAATTGTTCATGGGGTGGGAAAAGGGGAAATTATTCTATTTTACCTACAGGTAGCATTAAAGTTTGGTGGCCAGGCAGGTCTTCCCTGTGAAGCCATGCAGACAGGTTTCCTCTGAGTATGGCAGGTAGCTCTGGGAGTTTGAGAACCTGATGGGTCCTCTCTTGGGCTCAGGTTCAAGAGTTGCTCCTTCTGAACAAGTATACAGCTGAGCAAGGTGACTGGCTCCCCCGAGATGGCTCTAGGATTTAGAAGGCTGTCCATGATTTTCCCCACTTTCTCCCACCCCACCTCATTCCACAAACGATGTGAACAAGTTTGATGTTCTCCAGTTTGCCCAATGGGATATTGGGAAAGGCCAATAGAAGGAAAGCAGCCAGGCTGTAGGTATCCCCCCACATATCTTTCAAATATTCCTGCTACTTTGGAAACTCAAGTCTCAAGACGTTAATGCCTCTATTCCAATTTAAAAATGTTTATTTGAGATAGTCTTGCAATTTTTTTTCATTTTTAAGACTAGATTTCACTACATTACTTTTTTAAAAATGTATTTTGTTGTGGTAAGAACACTCAAGATGAGATCTACCCTCTTAACAAAACTTTAAATGTACAATACAGTATTTTTGACTATATGTACAATGTTGTACAGCTGGTCTCCAGAACTTATCTAGCCTACTCATCCAAAACTTCATATACCTTCATTAGTAACTGCCCATTTCCCCTCCTCCCAGTCACTGTCAACTTCCCTCCATTCCCTGATTCCATGAATATGACCACTCTGTCCCATACAAGTGGAACCATGCAATACCTGTCCTTTTGGTCCATCCCATTTTAAACCTACTCGAGGATAGAGCTGGGGAGGTAAGTTGAGGCAGAGGAGGTATGGAGCCAAGATGTTGAATGAAACACAAATTCGACCCTTGTAATCTACAGCTTCTGGCCAAAACAACTCAACAAATGAGAAAAGAAAGCTTTGTTCCCCCACTGGCAAATCAGAAAGGTGCACATTAACGACACTGCAGTGGGAAAACTGGAGAACAGCTTTTAAAGGAACATATCCATTGTGTAAGGCAGGTGCCTGGCTTCACCCTGGAAAAATTCTAATTTAGCAGATTGGGTGGGTGGGGGACCTAGGAATATGTATTTTAAAAAATCTTCATCTGTGATTCTGATGCACAGTCACAAAAACGTCACACTGACATTTTGAATTTATGTCAGAAAATAAAATAAAAGCCCATATACCCCTGCACAATGTAATTCTAAAATTATTAAAAAGCTGACTACTATACAAGTAGAGGAAAAAGCCATACAGAAATATAGTATTCGCTTAGCAAAGTATACAAATGTCCAATCACTATGTTGTACACCAGAAACTAATATGGTATGTCAATACCTCAGTAAAAAATAGAAATATAACCCAAAGCATGAAGAATCTAGAATTAGCCCCCGATGGTGCAATTCTGGAACAAGCAGGTTCTATTCCCCCCCTCCCCCCAAATGCAAATGGAAGTGTAGTGTGGGAGGGAGAAGAGTATTTAGGGTTTGAAGCTAAAAATTGAGGCAAGAGCCCTTCACACCAGTTATTTCCCAGTTTATGAAGCGCTGTCCCTGATACTGCCTCAACTGATCCTCACAATAAAACTGGGAAGTCAGCTGGAAAGGTGTTGAGGGAACGAAGCTCAGGGGGAGCCCACATTCACTGCCTAAGCTGCCACTGGGCTGAACCCCAGTCTCGGCGCCGTGTTGTAGTTCCACCGGCTTTTTCTCTGTTCCACACGGCGGCGTTGACAGCGGGACCTAGAGGACTCATCAGAGGGCTCTGCTGTGCACAGGGCCTCCCCGCCTGGGGGCTCAGTACCTGCGCCACGGCCACCTCGTAGCCGTCAGGGTTCATGGATGGCAGGATGTGCACGCGCGTGCCCTCCACCAGCCGCACGATGCGCTGGTTCCCATTCCGGAACTCCTCGCACAGGAACTCTGCCAGCTGTAGCAGCAACTCACGGCCCAGCACCTCGTTGCCGTGCATGTTCCCCACGTACTTGACCTCCGGTTCCACTGCAAGTGCGAGAACACGCACAAAGAGAGAAGATGGGGGAAGGCTTGCAAGTGCCAAGGATTCCTAACCTTGCAGAGGGACCTTTTCCCTCTTTTTCCGTAATGAAAAAATGAAAATTTACGTTTCCATTGGGTCTTTTCCAGTGATCCCTGAGGCCCTTTTGAACAAATTACAATTGTGAATCTACAGAAATTCATGCCATTGAACTACTGTGTTCATTACTCAGTCTTCACAGAAAATCCATGAAGAAGGCAGTATTAGCCTCAGAAGAAGGGAGGTACAGAGGCAGTTGCATAATTTCTTGGAGGTCATCTCGTTAGTAAGATGGAAGTGGAAGCCCAGGTGGCATTTGTGGTAGCTTGATGTTTCTCAGAAACAAATCTTTTGGGGATCCCTGGGTGGCGCAGCGGTTTGGCGCCTGCCTTTGGCCCAGGGCGCGATCCTGGAGACTCGGGATCGAATCCCATGTCGGGCTCCCGGTGCATGGAACCTGCTTCTCCCTCTGCCTATGTCTCTGCCTCTCTCTCTCTCTGTGTGACTATCATAAATAATAAATAAAATTAAAAAAAAAAGAAACAAATCTTTTCAGGGTAAAAGTGGTGTTTTCCCAAGACCTGCTTGTATAAAGTCTAGGTTATGGAATAACAGTTCCTAATCATCCCAGTTGAAAACTTAATTTTCCTGGTACTAAGGAAACTAAAATATATCTGAGAATGCCATGTCTGGAGGCACAGAGTAGGAAGGAATCTACCTATGTCTTCTCTTTGGCTATACTAACTGTTCGATTAAAGTAAGAACTGAGGGCATAGAAAGAGCCTCTAGAACCACTTAAGGAAAATCATTCTTGACTCTTTTTAAAAGGGAGAAAAGCTCTTGTCACTTGATTTCTCCTCTACCTTACACTCTCCTGCCTCCATGATTTTTCTGATTCTGTACCTCTTCATCTCCACATTTCCAAATCCTCCTCACTATCTTTCTAGGCTCAATGCAAATGTCACTCTGAGAAGGCATTTTGGGTTCTTCCTGCTAGGAGCAAACTCGCTATTGAACTTTCCTTTAGTACTTAACATTTTCTACTCTGAATTTTACCTAATTTTGCCCATGTTCCATTTCCTTACTAGACCTGGCCTTTGCAATGTATGCACATTTTAATTTTCCTTAGGATGCAATCCACTGTATTTATCTTAGTATATCTATAGCAGCTTTTCCCAAAGGAATGTCTATAACCCACAAGGATTGTGTAGTGAATTTTCTATAATGTATATTTTTAGATCTTAGAGTATTTCTTTAATCTTAGATTATATCTTTCTTACTTTCCTTGGTGTTAAAATATCCCTTCTTTTAGGAAAGGATGGTAATAGCAGATAGCAGATAGTATTCTTCAACATCCTTGTTCAGCAAAATAAAATCTGGAAAACCTTTGTTGGTCCCCTCCAATTTTTCTTATTTATTAAAAATTTCCTTGTTAGACAAACCATTAGATACTCCTAACTCTGGGAAACAAACAAAGGGTTGCAGAGGGGAGGTGGTTGGGGGAAAGTGTAACCAGGTGATGGGCATTAAGGGAGGGCATATGATGAGATGAGCACTGGGTGTTATATTATATGTTGGAAAATTGAATTTAAATAAAATTTATAAAAAATTTTAAACTTAAGTGAAATCCAAAAGTCTGGGAACCACTGCCTTATAGAACCTAGCATAATGTCTTGCACTTAAAGGTGCTCAATATAAAACTCTTTGTCTCCACTTTCTATTCATCCAGAATAAAACCACTTCTTATAACAAACCCTGCTATCATTTTGGTTCAAGCCCCATATTCTGACACTTCGTTGTTACAGTAAATCTCTTTGCCGAACCCCTTGCATATGCCCCACCCCTTAAGTCTATTCTCCTGTCACTGGTGTCAGCAAGCTTTTTCTGTGAAGGGTCAGATGGTAAATACTTTGGTATTGTGGGCTACATTATTTCTGTCGTAGCTACTTGACTCTTCCAGCAACGGCAGACATAGTCAATACAAAAACAAATGTGCAGGGGTGCCTGGCTGGCCCAGTGCATTTGATTCTTGATCTGGGGATGAACCTGAGCTCCATCTCGGCTGTAGAATTTACTTAAAAAAAAAAAGAAAATGGGCATGGCTGTGTTTCAGTGAAACTTACTTACTTCAACTGGGGACTGGGCCTTAGGCATAGTTTGCTGATTCCTGTCTGAGTGGTCTTTTACAAATTTATCCCTATTCTGAGTGCTCTTTTAAAAATTCTAAGTCGGGTCATGTCATTCTTCTGCCTAAAACCTTCCAGTGTTTGGGACGCCTGGGTGGCTCAGTGGTTGAGTGTTTGCCTTCGGCTCAGGGTATGATTCTAGGATCCGGTCCCACATCAGGCTCCCCTGAGGGAGACTGTTTCTCCCTCTGCCTATGTCTCTGCCTTGCTTTGTCTCTCATGAATAAATAAATATAGTCTAAAAAAACAAAACAAAACAAAAACTTCCAGTGGCTTCTCGCTTCACTCTAAAAGCCAGAATCTTTACAAAGGCTTAGAAGGCACCACATGATCTCCTGCCCAGTATCCCTATCACCAACCATACTGCTCTGACCTTGCTTTCCCATTGTTCATTCTGCTGGAGCCACAGAGGCCTCCTTGCTATTCCTCACACATGCCAAGCATGCTCCTGCTTTTCCCTCTGTCTACAAACATTTTCCTCCCCAGTTACAGTATGGCATGCTCCATCACATGCTCAAAAACCACCTCAAAGGAGGTTTTTCCTAAACAGCAATGATCCCCCCACCCCACTTTGGCATTTGCTATCTCTCTTTTATTTTATTTTATTTTATTTTATGTTTTGATATTTTAGTTATTTATTCATGACAGACACAGAGAGAGAGGCAGAGACACAGGCAGAGGGAGAAGCAGGCTCCATGCAGGGAGTCCGACATGGGACTCGATCCCGGGTCTCCAGGATCACACCCTGGGCCGAAAGTGGCGCTAAACCACTGGGCCACCGGGGCTGCCCTGCTATCTCTCTTTTAAAGGCTATTTTTCCCTATAGCATCTTTTTTTTTTTAATCTGATTCAACATGTATTACTTAGCCAGTCTTAGACCACTAGAATTAAGGCCCCTGAGGGAGGGATCTTTCTTTTATTCTCTGTTGTATATTCAGAGTCTACAAAAGTGCTTGCAGATAGTAGATTTTGTGGAATCAGTAATATTTGTGGAATGAATAATGAATGTGTGAATGGATGAACAGCTAAGTTATAGGGCATCAGAGAAGAGAAGTCAGTCATGACTAGAATAGTATGAGAAAGCTCCAAGGAGGACTTAAATGCTAGGCAGTGGAAAGGAGCATGGGAGCGAGGGGCTAACCTATAGTGTTCACTAGCACTCACAAGACTGCAATGAACACACAGTCCCAAAAGCACGGTGCTTTCTATGCAAGTGTGGCTTCAGAGCAAAGTCCTTATTCTCATTTAATGGCATAGATTTCCTTGAGCCAGTGCCACTCCACCCTCCCATCCCCACTGGCTATGTAACATTTTGAAGCTGTCAGAGGCAAGATCCACTGGGTGCGAGGTGGTCACTGAAGGATTGTAAGCAGGGGAATGAGAGGATTATTATGAATATTTGGGAAAAGTATTCTGGCATCTGTGTGCTAAATGGAAGGTTTAGAGAGTGGTGGTAGGTAGAAGTTAGAAGAGACAAGAGCCTAGTGCAATGTTTTAGGCATGTTGTGATGGTGTTTGGCTAGTGTGACAGATGTGGAAGGGGAAAGGAAGAAAGAGATATGAAGCTAACAGGGTGAAGGAGGAACTGATATAATTTGGATGTCACAATTGCTGTAAGTAAAGAAGTGAGAAATTAGAAGCAACTGAAATGTCTATCAATCAATAAAGTTATATACAACCATGCAATGGAATATTATGCAGCTAAAGAATATATAGATATATATTTACAGACACAGATGCTATTTATAAAAGACTAAGAAATGAGAAAAGTAGTTCTAGTATGATTCAATTTAAAAAAATATGTGAGGGGTTGTTAAACATGCATACAAAAATGTCTGGAAGGATATGCATCAATATGTTTAACAATGATTATCTCTGAGTGGTGGGATTATGGGTGAATTTTGTTCTTGTTTCTTTATCTAATTTCTATTTTAATCTAAACACAGATTGCTTTTATAATAGAAACAAACAAAACGTAATCCAATGAATAAAACTAATACCCAAGACCTCAGGCTTTTTCCAGGATCCCATATACTATCACACTGTCATTCCGCAAAACATATCCCTAAACCCTTCCAGGTTTCCTGGCAGAACGAGAAGAGCTAATTATTTCTGCTTGTGTCTCCTGAAGCACTGGATAAAAATAGCATAACAGCATGGAAGGAAGAAGAGTAATGGGAGGGAAAGCAGGAGATAGGGTGGGAGTAGGGAAGAAGACTCACCTTTTACCATCAAGGTCTCGAGCAAACAGAACCTCTAAAGGAACAACAGACTACAGCCCGAATTGAGGTTGCAGCTTCCCAGAAGCAGGGGCAGTATGAGGGCTAAGCAGGGAGATACTTAGCACAGCTGGAGGAAGAGGTGACACTTTAGAGGTGGAAGGGTCCATGGACTTCCCCAGAAGCCACCCCAATTACTGGATTTGTAAGGGAAGGGTCCTGCCCCCATACACTCTAAGAACTGCTCAGGGCTTACAGGGTTCGTGGATGCCAGGGTAGTCGCTGAATTCCAGCACGTAGAGGTGTCTCCCCTTCACACTGCGCCCGATGCTGTAAACCCGCGTGATGTACGGGCATTCGTTGTGCACCTTGTACAGCGTCCGCACAAGGTCATCATAACGGTGGTGGCGAAAGGTCACTGGAGCGACCAACTTGAAGAGAAGGAGGAGGTGGAAGGAGACCAAGAGCAGGCCTGACATCTTGCTAGGCTTTTTCAAAGAAACCCACTAAAATGGGCTCCACCTCTCCCAACAACTAGTCAAAATCTAAGGGCCAAGAACCAGGTCTTCCTAGTTTCCTGCCAGTAAACAGCAGTGTGACAGATCCTGACAAGAAAGTTCAGAATTGTCCCGTTCAAAGCTGGAAATTATGTAGCTCTGGAATAGCCACTCATCTCCCCTCCCCCATCACTACTTCTAATCTGGGGAAACCTTTTGAAAGGTTTTTGTACTCCCCCAGAATGGGTAGTTTCACTGATTCTGGCTTACTGATTAACTGGACTGTAAACAGGCTTCAATAAATAGTTGCTTATAACCCTTTGGTTCCCAGAGAATTTTGAGAAACTTGGCCTGTGCTTATTCCCTACATTACAATTTGAGATGTATTAGTTAGGATTCTGTCTGTTTCAATCAATCCCACACACTGCTGCCAGATTCTTTCTGAAGCACACCTCTGTCTTGTCTCCTTTCCCCTCAAACATCTTTCAACAGATATCATTGGGAAAATGAAAAGATGAGCCACAGGCTGGGAGAAAACAATTAAAATTCATAAATATGATACTATATCCAGAACATGTCAAGAACTCTTACAACACAATAATAAAACAAACAACCCAATTCAAAAGTGGGCAAAAGATTTGAATAGACATTTCACCAAAGTAGATCTATGAAGAGCTTATAATAAAGCACCTCTTAAATATGGTCACCATTATTGGTCTTAAGGAAATACAACATAAAACCATAATGATATATTACTTCATACCCACTAGAATGGCCATAGTCAAAAAGTCACAATAACAAGTGTTGGTGAGAATAGGGAGAAACTGGAACCCTCCAATGGGAAAATAAATATTATAGACACTATGGAAAATAGTTATGTAGCTTCCTAAAATGTTAAGTATATACTTACTACATGACCCAGTAATTTCACCCCTATGTATCTACCCAAGAAAATGAAAACATACATCCACACAAAAATTTGTATGTGAATGTTCATAGCAGTATTATTCAAAATAGAAATTAGATTGTACAAGTTTGTAAATATATTGATTTACAGCTTCATTGAATTGTATATTTAAAGGAGGGAAATTTTTTGGTATACAAATTATATCTCAATAAAGCTGCTTTTAAAAAAAGAAATAAAAATAATGACGTAAGACCCTCCCTCCAAAGTTAACTATAAATTTACCAAATAGGCAAAAAGTCCACTCTGGGTACCTATCCAAGAGAACAAAGACTTGCACATGAGAATGTTTATAGCAGTCTTATTTATAATAGCCAAAAGATAGAAACTACCCAAAAGATAGAAACTACAAAATATCTATCTACCCATAGATAAATCAAATGTGGTATATCCATATGATTGAACGCTGTAGCATGCATGGATGGACTCTAAAAACACTACGCTAAGTGAAAGAAACCAACATGAAAAACCACATATTATATGATTCTGTTTATATGAAATGTCCTGCAAAAGTAAACGTACAAAGACAGAAAGCAAACGCATGAGGCATCTGGTTGGAATGATGAGGATGTTCTAAAACGGGATGATGGTGATGATCACACAACTCAGTAAGTTTGCTAGACATCACTGAGTTATACATTTAAAATGACTGAGTTTTATGGTATATAAATTACACCTATTTTCAAAGAACAAAGTTTCAGTGGATCTTCATGTTCTATGGTATAAAATACAAGTGCTTCAGCCTGGTCTTCAGGTCTTTTGTACCAGGCCCAGTTGTGACTTGCCATCCTGTTCCTCAACCCAGTACAGCCTCGCCACATTGCCTACTGTCTTCTGAGGATACCCTCATTGCCTGCCTTCTTGCTTTTTTGCTCGTGCTGTTTCACCTTAACCCAGCTCCCAATCTTGGGACTCCCTCACTTCCCCTTGCAATTGCTACTGTAATCAGTCTTATTGCTTTGCCTGTTATGTACTCATCCATGGTGCTAGCTCTTACAGTTAGGACATAATGTAGCCCTGCCGACACCCTGTTCCTGTTCTCCAGGATGATTGTTAGCCTCTAACCCAGAGCCTGGCACAGGTGCACACTTGTTAAATGAATGAACGAATGAAACTACTGTTGACTTTTCCTTTGTATCCAGCTGCTCTATCTCTAGCAAACTTTTCCAAGGAAATTCTATGCTTATATAACCTGTCAGTAAAGATCACAATTTCCTCTTAGATACATTGGGTGAACGCTATTTAGATAGGCCAGTCTGATATGGTCCAGAGGGTCAGCTTAAGATAAGTACCAAATCTGTAGTACCACAGGGTTGCCGCCTTACAACCCTTGCTAAATCCCTTAGTATTCTGATGAGATCCTGACACCCCAGGTAGTGAATCAAGACAGAAGGCTGTGAAGGCATTACTAATGCTATCACATACTAGGCCCTTTCTCTAGGACAATATCTACTGTAATTACTGAAGGCTTGGCTTGGTGGCCCTCAGAGAGCCCAAATTGTTCCTCTATAAAAGAATTCCTGTTTCTCTGGCAAATGTATCTAGTTATTATGGGGACTTCACTCATTCTAAACAGATGACCCTCATTCTCTAAAAGAGGAATGTACCCTCCTTGTCTATTTGAACTTTGGGTTGTTGTAAACAGGGAATACCTTCTATATATCAAAGCTGAGGTTGATACTCCTTCCCCCAAATTCCACTTCGAGTACCAGAATGTGTGCCCTAAAGTCAGAGTGTATGCAATGCCTCCCAAAACTAGAAGTGGAAGGATCCTGTGTGTTAGAGAGATATGATATTTTAAAAAATTGTTTTCAGCTTTAATGAGATATAATTAACATATAACATTGTGTACATTTAGGGCGTACAATGGTGTGATTCGATACGTGCATATGTTGCAAAATGATTACCACAATAGGGTCAGTTAACACTTCTATCACTATTCACTATTATCTATGTGTTTCTGTGTGCATGTGGTGAGGATATTTAAGATATACCCTCTTTTCAAGTATATAATATAGGATCGTTAACTACACTCACCGTTCTGTACATTGGATCTCCCAAACTTATTCTTTTTACAGCTGGGAGTTTGCATCCTTTGACCAACATCTCATTTTATCCACTTCCCCAACCACTATCAACCACGTTATATTCTCTGCTTCTATGAGTTTGGATTTTTTTAGATTTCACATAGAGGTAAGATCTACAGTATTTGTCTTTCTCTGTCTAACTTATCCCATTTAGCCTGATGCATAAGGATATGATTTTAAGTACAAGTTCAACTCCCTCTTAAGCCATTTGACATCGGGCAAATTAATTAAACTTCCCTAAACTTCAGTTTCCTTCTGTATAGGATAGAGAAGAAACAGTTCCTCTCTCATGAGTTGGGTGGATCAGATAAGATAATGCATGTAAGGCCTTTTGCACAGTGCCTGGCATATTGTGAGGGCTCAATACATATTATTAGCAGTATTACTAGAGTAGCAGCAGCATGAAGCACTTATTCTGTGCTAGAGACCATGCAAGATGATGGCTATACAATTCATTCACTCAACATATATATACTTTACTACTAAAGGCTAACAGCTTTACTATTATTATTTTTTATCTAGAATAAAACCAACAAAGACTCCTGCCCATGTGGTGCATACATTCTGGTTAAGTGACAGACAATTAAGAGCAAAAAAGGGCAGTCTCTGTCCTCAAAACTACAAATAAGCAAGCACAACACTGGGGAAAATGTGATTGATGTAACCACTTGGGAGCACTAAGCAGGGTCACCTAATTTAGCTTTGGAGGTTCAGGGAGAGCATGCAGGAATTGAGGTGGATCAGAGGGTCCTGTCTTTCCCTGAGGTAGGTGTAATAATGGTCCCGAAAGAGGTCTACATCCTAATCTCTGGGATCTGGGAGTATGTGATGTTACATTGGCAGGGTGCAATGAAGTTTGCAGATGGAATTGAAGTTGTTTATCAGCTGATCTTGAGATAGAGGGATTACCCAGGTGGGCCCCGTGTAATCACAAATGTCCTTATGAGTGAAAGCAAAAGGTAGGAGGATCAGAGACCCAGTGATGAGATGTGAGAAAGTGGACAAATTTTAGGCATTTCCTACTTTCTGGGTTCTCAGTATCCTCAAAGCTGTCCCTGCCTGGACCAAGAAGTCTCCATTATTTCACAATTCTACATTACCTTACAGGGTACTAACTGGTTCTTTATTCCCCACAACAGCCTGGGGAGGAGGGTGTAGTAATTCCCATTCCAGAGGAGGGATTTGCCCAGAGTCACATAACTAAGTAGTGGAGGAGAGCCTGGACTCCACACTTTCCCTGGCAGTGAGCCCAACATTCTACTCAATCAATTCCAGTGACTACAGATATGCAGGAGAAGTAAGTTCCCACCAAGGAAATATGGGCAAATAAAGGAATACATGAAAACTTGCAAAGGAGTGGGAAGAGGTAGAAGGATATTCATATCAAGTAGGAAGGTGGGGAGTAGCTATCCTTCTTCCTTCTGTCACTCTCTCTAGATGCTAAACAAAGGAGAAAGGGAGTAGGGAATGTGGGAAAGAGAGAGAGAGAGAAGGGGGACATTGTGGGCTCTCAACCCACATCTCCAGTTATCTTGGTTGTAAATTTTCTATCATGCATCAGTAACTCTGAGCTTCTGCAGAGCAATCTCAATGTCATTTAACCCTGCTAAATAAATATTCATGGGCTGGACCTATAGATGAATCACACATCCAGCTCCATTCACATTGGCAAGCACTCTTGGAGATTTGGGTTTCAAGTGTTATGAAAGAGCAAGGCGAAGAGAGCCTGGCCAAGTGTGGAGAGTAAGGGAGGTTAATCCTCAGGAGACACCAAGCCCTTCCCAATTCTCCTTGCTGGAATATTCTTGCAATTTGTCACCTGGGGACCTTCCCCTGATCATCTCATCTAAACAGTTCTCCCGGGATCCCTGGGTGGCGCAGCGGTTTGGCGCCTGCCTTTGGCCCAGGGCGTGATCCTGGAGACCTGGGATCGAATCCCATGTCGGGCTCCCAGTGCATGGAGCCTGCTTCTCCCTCTGCCTGTTTCTCTGCCTCTGCCTCTCTCTCTCTCTCTCTCTGTGACTATCATAAATAAATTAAAAAAAATAAAAAATAAATAAATAAATAAACAGTTCTCCCCTGGTTATGCTTCGTCTTATCTCCTATTTATTTTTTTTCTCCTATTTATTTTAATCAGAGAATTTCACTTGTCAGTCTGTTAATTATCTTGCTTATTTCTTGCTTATTTATTTATTGTCTGTCTCCCCCAGTAGAAGGTAAACTCAGTGAAGGCCAAGACCAACTATCTTACTGTTTACTATGTAATATCTGAGCAAAATGATAGTTACTGTTTACTATGTAATATCTGGACAAAATGCTAGTTAAATTAAAGAATGAAGGAAGGAGATAATGTATGATAATGTATGAACTCATATCTGAGATCTGAATGAGCAGATGTTGACCCAATGAAAATGGTGGAGTGTTTGAGGCTATTTTTGAGAGGGAAGAGCTTGTTATTTCTCCTTATCCTCCCAATCATGTGGAGTCTGCAAGGGACTGTTTCTGGATTTCTTTTCCTTACCTGCACTTATTCCCAGATGATCTCATACACAAATCCCAATATAAGGTGATGACTCTCACATTTCTGTCTCTTGATGCTACTTCTCTGAACTCTAGAACTGTATTTCCAACTCTCCACTAGGATTTCTACTAGGCATTCCTGCCTACTACCACCCACCTCCTCCAGTCTCTGAACCTGCAAGAGCAGAGCCTTACAAATGCAAACTGTGTCCACAAATGCCACCAAATGAGAATGGATCAACTGGATTAGGAGAAACCAGTTCAGTCCCCCAGCACTTCCTTTCCCCTTGCCCTTCTTAATATTTCCCCAATGCACTTATTAATATCTGACATACTGTATATTTAATTGTCTTCTCTCCCTGTAAAAATATAAATACCTCATGGATAGAGAAGTGGTCTCTTTTATTTTCTGATGTGTCTCTAGTAACTAGATCTGGATATAGGTTGAATACTTGAGTGAGTGATTGATGGAATGATTCAATGCTCTTACTCACATAATCCCATCTAACCTTTACCTCATTCTTTCTTGAGGGACCATTATAACCCATTTGCATGTATGAGAACCCCTAAAATTTAAATAATTTTCCCAGATCATATAACTTATATTTGGCAAATCTGAAGATTAAATTAGCTTTCTGACTCCAAAGCTTTCTACAATGCCAGAGTGCCACTATCACATTGGCCTGGTTATATTATGAAACTGCCTCCAATTTGGCTTCCTGTTCTTAAAGGTCCTTGAAAAGAATTCTTCTTAAAAATTACTTCATCTGCTTATGTAAAAAGGAAATCTGTTTGTTATAAAAATGTAGAAAACATAGAAAAGAATAGGCATAAAAATAAAATGCTACTCCCAAACCCCATCAACTAGGAATAATCCCTGTTATCAACTGGTGACAGTCCTATCAGAATGACTCAAAATCTGCTCCTTCCCTCCTCTGCTTCCTCAAACTGACAAATATTCCATGATTGATCCAATTTCTCAGGCAAAACCTAGGACTTATCCATAATCCTCTTTTTATCTTACTCCTCCTGTCACCAAGTTACATGAACTCTGCTTTGAAGTGTATCTGGAAACTACTCTCACCTTGACCACTGTCATCCTAGGCTAGGCAACATATATTTCTTGCTTGAATGATGACAATAGCTTCACCATGTGTTTCTTGTTTAGATAATGACAATAGCCTCCTTGAATATTCTTCCTGTTTCTAATTTTGCTCCACTAGTTTTATTAACTACACCATAGCCAGAGTTTTGAAAACACAAATCAAATTACTTTCCAACTCGAAACAATTCAGTGATGTCCCCCATACTTAACAAAAAACTTGTATGTCATGTAAAGGCCCAATCAGCAATGGTCACACTGTCCTTTATATTCCTTGGACATACTAAGCTTATTTCTGCTCCAGGGCCTTTATACTTGCTGTTTTCCCCACCTGGAATGCACTTCTCCTAAATCTTCGTGTGGCTTTTCCCTCTACAAATTTAAGTTCATGCTCAAATACCACCACTTTTAGAGAGGCTGGCCCTGATCTCCCTCCCTACCTAAACTAGTTCCTGGCTGCCACCCCTTTCCATTCTCTATTCCTCTACTTGATTCCTCTTTATAATGCTTATCATTACCTAAAGGCATATTATGTAATTAGTTGTTCCTTTTTTTGTTCGTTGTATCTACTACTAAGATGTAAGTTGTGTGAAGTCAGTATTACTATCTTGTCTGTTTCACTGCTTTTCCTCCATGCTTAGAATGATACTTAGCACATACTAGGTGCTCAATAAATGTTTGTTAAATGAATGAGTGTGCAGATAGAATATACAAATAATTTTTACAAAAAAGGGATTATAGCCTTTATGCTTTTAAAAAATTACTATATTGAATATATTGAACAGAAGAAAAAGAAGTTGAAATAAAGCCAAAGGAATTGCTTACCTTTCAAAAAATATCTCTTCATAAGATGAAATAACAGTTGCTAAATAGTGGTTCTAAAGAAAAAGAAAAGCATAGAAATCATTAAGGGATGGTGATTGTTATGCTGTTAGGTTTTTCAACCACGTATTTCACTTTTAGGTGGTAACTAATCCACGCTGTGATTGGTCCTTTGTTTGTTCATTTATTCATTCAACAAGAATATATTGAATGTTTTGGTTTTTTTAGTATTTTTTTTAAATTTTTATTTATTTATGATAGTCACAGAGAGAGAGAGGCAGAGACACAGGCAGAGGGAGAAGCAGGCTCCATGCACCGGGAGCCCACCGTGGGATTCGATCCCAGGTCTCCAGGATCGCGCCCTGGATCAAAGGCAGGCGCTAAACAGCTCCGCCACCCAGGGATCCCATATTGAACGTTTTGTGTCAAGCTCTGATATGGGGCTAGATAGTAAGGCAGGCAAGATCCTGCTCTCATGGTCTGTGTGTGTGTGTGTGTGTGTGTGTGTGTGTGTAGGAAGTAGAAAATAAACAGTGAAAACATAGTGATGGAGACATTTTCAGGTTTTACCAATGAAGAAAATGAAACAGTATGTGATAATATAGACTGGTCTAAGGTAGACTAGGGTGGGTTGGAGTAGCTGATTTGGATTGGGGGTCAGAGATGGCCTGCCATGTGCAAGTGACATTTGATTTGAGCTTTGCATCATTTTTTTTTTAATTTTTCATTTATTTATGATAGTCACACACAGAGAGAGAGGCAGAGACACAGGCAGAGGGAGAAGCAGGCTCCATGCACCAGGAGCCTGACGTGGGATTTGATCCCGGGCCTCCAGGATCGCGCCCTGGGCCAAAGGCAGGCGCCAAACCGCTGCGCCACCCAGGGATCCCTGAGCTTTGCATCATTAAAGGCAGTCAAAGAAATCTCCAGAGAACAAGCAGTCCAGGCAGATGTGAAGCTGAGGCAAGCTCAGAGCAGTGATGATTGGCTGACCTTAGGACCAGAGAGCCAGCCAGTGCAGGAGCTTGGACACCAGGGAGACCACATGTCTGAAAGGAGAGTAGGGAGGTGGCACACACCTCATTCATTTGGCAAGCAGTTCAGATTTTATTCTAAGAGCAAGGACAAGCTTTATTTAAACTGAGGGATGGCATGAAGTGAGCTCTCCCTTCTCCTAAAAGCCCCTTTGCAGTCCTATGGCTCTGGATTTCTGTTAGTCACATTACTTGATGCTGTAAGATTTATTTATTTATTTATTTTTGATGCTGTAAGATTTATATTCAGTTCTGCGTTCAATTTTCCAAGTGTTGAGCTGTCTTTAAGATTTATTTTTATTGATTTATTTTTAAAAGATTTTGTTTATTTATTCATGAGAGACATAGAGAGTGAGGCAGAGACACAGGCAGAGGGAGAAGCAGACTTCTCATGGGGAGCCTGATGTGGGACTTGATTCTGGGACTCTGGGACCACGCCCTGAGCCAAAGGCAGATGCTCAATCCCTGAGCCACCCAGGCATCCCTGTCTTTTAGATTTAAAATGGTACAATGTTTATCATTATTGCTTAAAATTGTGGCTCCTCCTTCTCCCTTGGTTTTCTTTCAGATAGAAAATTAATTTGTTTCCTATCATTACATATATTTTTTTAAGATTTTATTTATTTATTCACAAGAGACGCCGAGACACAGGCAGAGGGAAAAGCAGGCTCCATGCAGGGAGCCCGATGTGGGACTCGATCCCGGGTCCCCAGGATCAGGCCCTGGGCTGAAGATGGCCCTAAACCGCTGAGCCACGAGGGCTGCTCCTCCCATCATTACATATTAAACAGTAAATTTGTAGAGATGAAAAAATACCTCAACATAAATGTAATTTAAACCTGAAAAAAGTTCTTTTTTTTCCCCACGATATTAGGTTGATATCTTTCTACAGTGCATTTGTCTGGCCTTTCCAGTAAGTTTTGTTTACTAGTCAAAGCCTGCCATAAAGTCAAGGCCATCAGTGTCCTGTCCATTCTACCGTTCTTGACAATATAGTCCTCCTAAAAAGCCATGTCCTCTTGGTGCTTCAAGGCTCTGCTGAGCTCTTTGTAATGGCTTTATTTTCCTCTCTTATTTTTCTTCCTGAGTTCTTCCTGCAGCCACCTCCCTGCTATTCTGCCTTCCTGAATGGCTTGTCTTCTGATTTTCCAGGAGTGTTATCTGCCCTTCAACTCTCTATACCCATTAGGATTAGATAGAAAACTCCAAACAATTGTAGTTTTGCTTCTTTCTCAGACTAATGGAGTTTTGGAAGCAAGCAGTTCAAGACCAGGGTGATCATCAAGTGGCCCAGGCCCCTTCTTGTTTGTAGCTCTAGCAGTCTTACTTAACAGACGTGTACCTTATGCCTGGATGGATGGTCCAGTGCAGCCCATCATGTTTATATTCCTACCACCAGGAAGGAACCTACCTTCATCCTTTCAAAACAAACTTTGCACCCTCACACACTGCTGGTGGGAACAGATAAATGGAATGTGGTATGTACATATTTGGCAATAAAAAGGAATGAAGCACTAATACATGCTATAACATGGATGAACCTTGGAAACATTATGCTAAGTGAAAAAAGCTGTTTATAGAAAACCTACCTATTGCATGATTCCATTTGTATGTGGTGTATGTATTGTATCTCAATAAAGCTGCTGAAAAAATAAAAACAAAATCAAATTGCCCAGTTTTACACATGGCTGCCACTTAGCGTATCAGAGGCTAGAAGGTCGTCACATGGTCATGCAAGGGAAGCTGGTAAATGAAGTCTTGATCCCAGAGAGCCATCGCCCAGCTAAAAACCAGAGGTTCTGGACAATAAAAATAGAGGACAGAGACTGCAGAACACTGATCATCTCTGACCCACAGTAGCCAGACCTTAGACCTTGTTAAGCCTACCCACACGGAGGGTCACTGGATGTGCTTTCCAGGAACATGACACTTAATTTTAGGTAAATTTGATCTCTTTCCCAGAGTCTGTGCAGGGATGTGTTGACTTTGTGTCCTCACATATTTTAGATCAAAATTAATTTCATCTGGCAGTCATTCTTTATGGTTTTGTTTTATAATATTTTCCTTGTTTATTGAAAGCAGAAATTTGTTTTTAACTTTTTGCTCTTTTGCTTTCAGTTGGTTTTTTTTTTCCAGTTGGTTTCAAAGTTGGAAATGAATTCAAAACACCCTTTCCTACTACTTTTAACTCTAGTTTCTCAAGATAAATATGCTTGAATACATATTTTTTCTAAGTGCAGCCCTTCTGGGATTTCGTAAAAGGTGAAGTCCTCCTGGAGTTTGCTCTACTTTTTGAATCTCGCACAGCCTCCAGTGTTGGACCTTCAGTGCTCTCTCTAGACAGGCTGCTCTTCCCCAGATACACTCCTCTCAGACCTCACCTCCCATGCTGTCTGCTCCAGTCAGATCTCACTTTTCAGTAAAAGGTTCTATATAAACTGTAGAGTGCTATGTATACATTGGCTGTATTTATTAATTTCTTACTGCCTTGATTAGGATGCTTTCCCCTTTTGTCTGTTCCTCAGGGACCTCAAATGCAACCCCTTTGAATCTAAACAGAACATCTCTTCTCTCATAGCAGCTCCTCTTAGGAAATGGCACCACCTGTTGCCCAAGTAGAAAACATGGGAGCCATGGGGACCATTCTGAATTCTCCCTTTTCACCCATTTCACAAATGTACTCATTCACTAAGGCCTCTCCATTATCTTCTTTGATGATCCTCATGACTGTCCTTGCTCTTCACCTCCACTGCCCCTGCCTCAGTTCTGTTCTCATCGATCCTGGACCACATCTGCCTTCCTGCCTGGGATTTAAACCCCTCCTGCCGCACGTGTCACACAGCAGCCAGCGTCATTTCTATTCAATGTAAACCACATCTCATCTCCCGCTTGCCCCTCCTATCACTGTTCAGATCCTTTACTGGTTCTCCACTCTCTGCTAAGTTCAAACCTCTTTGCCTGGTAACAAGGCCCTCTCTGGCCTGGTGTTTCCAGCCTGTCCCACATCAGATCGCCTCTCTTCTCCAATACCTCTCCTTCCTGCTAGCCATACAAAGCAACCCACAATCTTTCAACATCCTCTGCGGTTTTCCCTCCAATCTTTAAAAATTATGGTAAAATACACCAACAGAAAATAGGTTTGCTATCCCTTTCTCTCCATTTGGAAGTTATCTGACTCCTATTTGTGTTTCAAAACTAAGTTCAGGCATCATTTTCTCTAAACCTTTCCTTTCATTTATCTCTGGTCTGATTTCAGTGTCCTTCCCTTGTGTTTCCATAAAACTGTGAATACTTCTCTACAAACATAGCATTATAACAAAACTTGTTTGTTGGCTTGTTTAAGTCCAAGGACAATATATTGTTTCTGGATTCCTAGTGCCTCATCTATACTTAAATAACAGAATTTAACAAATGTTCAAAAGCAATAACAAATAATGAACTATCTCCTCTGCATATACATTTTGTTGACTTTAGAACAGGTCAGGAAATGACTAAGTGGAATTCCAGAAACCCAGGATCTTTCACATGCCCTCACTAACCCTACTTCCAATAGGGCAATCATTGGTTCAGTGACATGTTGACTCAGATTGCCCTCCAGCCAGTGGAAAGCATGCATAGCATGGACTCTGAATCCGTTCTGTGTACCAGTATTGCCTAATTTGTCAATAGCCTGCACCTGTGTAATCCTCCTTGTTGGAGTAAAGTGGCTTTTCCTGAGTTTGAAAAATGCCACGTGTGTCTACTGATATGAAACTATATCAGGTATCAGGCAGAAGGTTAACTGAAAAAGAGGAGCCTGACTCTAAGTGATCTGGTCATCTGGGATGAAGGGACTAATATACATCAGACTTTGAGCAGCCTGCAAACTGGACCAGTAATGCATCATGGGTCCAAATGTAGTAGGGGGCAACTATATTTTATTGATTATAAGGTGCTTATATTTCACATTTTAGTGTCTCTAAAACTGGGATGTATCTTAAATTCAGAGAAATACAATATTATAATGAGAAGTATAAGAGAAATCCAATGTCACTATTATACTTGAGAAATATAATAACAAATATTGATTGAATAGTACCTAAGCCTGGAATTTCATACATTAATCCAGGAAACAGAGTGGTGAAAAAGCAATGAATGGCTTACAAACAATATCTAAAAAGTTCATTTTGCACTGGCTATGGGAGAATTTTCAGTGGCTTGAGAGTAAAAAACCATCACTTTTGAGCTCCTTCTAATTGTCAGAGAAAATACACACATTTCACTCATCCTCAACTGCCTAACCTTGGAAGGTAGGTGTTATTAATTCTACTTTATAGATGAAGATCCAGAAAGTCTGGTCCTGCCCAAAGTCACACAGCTAGAAAATGCCACAAATGATCAAATTTTAAAACCTGTTAGCTTGGTTCTATTCTATGCTCCCACCTGAAGCAAGCACTAACCCTAAAGATAAAAATAATTGTTGTCTAAGACCGGAAGAAAAAAATTTTTTTTTTCGTTTGAGCAACTGGATCATTACTGAAGATCAAACATATCCCTTCCATGTTAGAAACTAACAGAGAAGATAAATAGGAAAGAGAGGCCTGAGCAAGCTTCTTGAATTTGGCTTATAAGGGCCCTGAGAATGGAAATTTATGAGAGTCATTTCATCCCAAACAACTATAAATACAAAGTTAAGTCCAGCTTCATGAAAAACTCAGAATTACAACTGACCATTCTGACAGGGTTTAGAAGATTACCTACGAGCCATGAAGTACTTACTAGTCATCATGTTTCTATTTTATCAGGACAATTTGTGCTAATTATTATTTTGTGTGTGTGTGTATATATATATATTCTTCTTTTAAAAGTTTTATTAAGATATAATTAACATACTATAAAATTCCCCATTTAAATGTCCAGTTAACTAGTTTTTAGAAAACAGAGCTGTGCAGTCACCACTGCAATCTAATTTTAGAATATTTTCATCACTACCACCCCCACCCCCCAGAAAGCACCGCTCATTTGCCATCGCTTTCCAGCCCTATGCAACCATGAATCCACTGTCTCCATAGATTTGCCTGTTATAGACATTTCATATAAATGGAATCATACAGTATGTGATCTTTTGTGTCTGGCTTCTTTCATTTAGCATAATGTTTTCAAGGTTTATCCACATTGTAGTGTGTATCTGTCCTTCATTCCCTTTTTATGGCCAGATAGTATTCCAACACATGGCTCTTTTGCATTTTGTTTATCCACTCACCAGTTGATAGACGTGTGGATGTTTCCATTTTTTTTGTTATTATGAATAATGTTACTATGAATACTTTTTAAAAAAAGATTTTATTTATTTGAGAGAAAAAGAGAGAACATGAGTAGGACAGAGAGAGAGGGAGAAGCAGACTCCCCGCTGAGCTGGGGGCCCAATGTGGGACTCGATCCCAGGACCTGGGGTCATAACCTGAGCTCAAGGCAGCCACTCAACCGAGCCAACAGGTGCCCTCTATAAATACTCTTGTACAAGTTCTTGTGTGGATGTGTTTTATTTGTCCTGGGTCTATACCTTGGAATGAAATTGTTGGTCATATGGTAATTCTAAGGAATTGCCAAACTCTTTTCCAAAGTGGCTGCACCATTTTACATTCCCAGTAGAAATTTATGAAAATTCTAACTTTTCCCTATTTTTTAAGTACCTGTTATCTGTCTTTATTTTAGCCATCCTAGTGGGTGTGAAGTAACATCTCATTGTGGCTTTCATTTGCATTTCTCTGGTACTTAACAATCTTGAGAATCCTTTCATTTGTTTATTGGCCATTTGTATATCTTCACTGAAGAAATGTCTATTCAAGCCCTTTATCCATTTTTAAATTGGGTTGTCATTTTATTACTGAATTACCAGAGTTCTTTATATATTCTGGATACAAGTCCCGTATCATATATGATTTGCAAATATCTTTTCCCATTCAGAGGGCTGTCTTTTCACTTTTTTTTGAGGTTGTCCTTTGAAACACAAAAACTTAAAATTTTGATGAAGTCTAACTTATGTTTTTGTTGTTACTTGTACTTTTGGTGTCATTTCAAGAAACTACTGTCTAACTCAAGCTCATGATGATTTACTCCTATGTTTTCTTCTAAGAGTTTTATAGTTTTAATTCTCACATTTATTTTTTGTGTATGGTTTAAGGAAGAAGTCCAATTTCATTCTTTTGTATGTGGATATCCAGCTGTCCCAACCCCATTTGTGGAAAAGATTATTCTTTCCCCATTAAGTTGTCTTGACACCCTTATTGAAGATTAACTGACCATAAGTGTGAGGTTTTATTTCTGGATCTCAATCTATATGCCAGTGTCACACAGTCTTAATTACTATGGTTTTGTAGTGTTTTTTTTTTTTTTTAAAAACCCCAGGTATATATTTTTTTAAATAAAGAGAATTGCAAAACATGGAAAAAGTCAGATCAGAAATTCTACTTATTTCTTTAATAGATCATTTTTTTGACATTGTAACATTAAGTACTATTACATAAAGCAAGATGAAGAAATTTTGCTTTATAATGAGAAAAGTCAATAAAACTTGCGAAGAAAAACAAAAACAAGCCAATTTGAAAATAAACACAGTCCATGCCAAACTAGTATAAAATGAAGCCAGACATTTTCAAAAAGAAAAAACTTTCTTCCCAATATTTTCTTTTTATGGTTTCTGAAATTGGCGAGACTCTCAAATTCAAAGGTTGCTGAGTTGTTCTGATTTGACATCTTTACACCACTCTTGTCCTTTGGCTTATCTTCTTCCTTAACAACTACTTTTTTTGTAGTTTCCTTTCTGTCTTCTTTGATGCTAGCTTTCTTTACTCTTTCCTCAAGATAGCCACATTTCTGACCTCCTTTTCCTTCATCCTCAGAATCTGAGAATCCCTCATCACAAGCTATTTATCTGATACTCATATAGAAATTCTCTTGTCTGAATCTTCTCCATCTTAATCTCCACTGTCTTCATGAACAGCATCTTCTGGAATAGCTTGCATCTGGATGCCAAGTGCATGAGGTAGTACGTGTACATTTTCAAATAAATGTTTTATCTTTTCCTTATATTCCATAGTGTTTCAGTTTGTCACGTTTGAAGGACTAATATGCAGTTTGAAGTCTGGTCCAAAATACTCAGTAATCATTTTATGGCAATTTATGGGGAACTGCAACAATTGAGGGCAACTAGTCTTATATGTCAAATATTGAACAACATTACAGATTATCTATCTACCTTCCCTAAGCATTAGTAATGGCATATTGAAAATTGTTACTTCTACACATTTAGCATGATCTTTGACTGTCATATTGAAGCAACTAAGTCTAACACCAAACAGTGAGTCTGCACCACACTGACACCACAGCAGTAGGTTGATACATCTCCATCACTTTTAGGGTAATAGGCTTACTTATCTTCCCATGACTCAATATCTATACCATCTCTCATTGGAAAGTTCACAGTAGAGTATTTGCCTTTTTCTGTACCAATATTCCTCAAGTCCCCATATTTATGGAATGATACAGTCATTATATGATCTGTGAATAAAAAGCTTCTTGAGCACCATCATCATGATGAATATCAATAATAATATATAAGACTCTCTGATGACACTTCAGTAATTCAAGGATGGCAAGTACAATATTATTAACACAACAGAATCCTAATTCTGATTTCTTAGTATGATGTAACCCTCCTGCCCAGTTAATAGCCACATTGGCTTGCTGTTGATTTAACTTCATAGCTCCAACCATCAAGTGAGAACTCACAAAATTCAGAGTCCATCAAACTCTGGAAATCATCTCCAACACTAAATTTCTACATCTGCTTACTATACTCAGACATGCTATCCAGTTTTATTGAATGTAAACATTTGATGTACTCATCACTGTGGTATTTTGTCATTCCTTCAGCAGTGGTTTTATGGGGACTGTATTATTTCCATTTTTCTATATAAGCCATAATCTAGCAACAAGTTATGGGTCATGAGGGTTCTATGAGGTTTCATGGGCTGATTCTGTCCATAATAATAATTTCCAGTATCACCATCATAGTAGTAGCTGACTTTCTTCTTACCACCTCCCTAACACTAGGCCATGGACTCCTAGACCACAGCTGGCTTCCCGCTCTAGCTCCTGCTCCTGCTGCTTGGCTGCCACCGAACTTGGGGGTGGCAGTGCGATAGAGAAGGGCAGGTTGGAGGGTGGAGAGAAAAGGGTGATGGGAGGGCTCAAGAGCACGTAGGGCATATAGTAAAATACTGACAGTGATTATCTTTGTAGATAAATTTTTTTTTTTTTTGCTTTTCTGCATTTTCCATTTCTTATGTTGAACACTTTTATCACTGAAATTAGAAACGAAGCATATCAACTATTATTTCTGAAAATACTAATCAAATGATTGGATAACAAGGAAAAACATGTATGCTGACCAATCCTAAATTATTTTTATGAACCTACAGGAAATATTAACTGGGAGTCAACCAGCTCCAGCACAGAGGCAATGGTTATATGGGGCTCTGAATTTCAGAGGAGAAGAAGGAAGATGGCCAAGGTCTTTTTGATGGCCCCTGGCTCTAAGAATCAGAAAATAATGGTTAATAGTTCACAAAAAAGAAAGGAACCTGTACATTTTGTTTTGGAAGTCTGTATTACAAAGCGGAGATCAACAAAAGCTTGCAAAAGCAAATTTGTCATCTGGTAACATACCTGATTTGAACTGACTTTCTTTAGTTTAAAAACCTGCATTGTATTCAGTTGCCAAACAACAAAATAGTTCCTGGATGACTTATCTGATCTTACTGGTGTACAGACTTAAATGGCTTCATCCAGGTTTGGAGAGTTGTAACAATTTGATTTGACTGATTTTGTTATCACCAGTGGATTACTTAGTTACGCCATAAATTCAGTGAAGCTAAAAATTTTCCAGAATGTGCATGTATGACTTGGGTGGATTTATTTGTATTTACCAAGGAAAAAAGGCACAAAGTATTCTGTTTACCTGAAACTATTTTTATCCAAAAAGTGTCCTGGATCAAACTTTTCTGGGTTGGGAAACTCCTTGCAAGTGAAAAAGACCAAAGACAGTAATGCAATACAGTAGTGCCCTGAAACCAAGAAATGGAGAGTGGAATGGTACTTTATCACACTTATCCTTGGTTCATAAAAACAAATCTAACACTCTTAATTATAGTGGATTGAACAGGACTCTTAAACTAGCCTAATGAGTGGCTGGCTAGAGTTATGGCTATTTTACACACTCTCATATATTACCTTTACCCGAGTAGTAAGATGGTTCTTAGTAGGAAGAGCAGTATTATGGTCAATGCGCAATAGTCAGTTGTTGAAAAACTAGGATTTGCAATCCATATCATCTAGACAATGAACTACTAGAATTGCTGTACCAAATCAGGAGCTTACAGAAAATTTTTTCCTTTCTGAATCCAGATGTGAATGAAAGAAAATGAGATAATGAAACTGCTGAATCAAGCCCCACTTCCTTTGCTTATAAAATGGGGTGAGGTAACCAAAACAACAGGCTTTCTTCCTTTTTCACAAAGATTTTTGTGAAGATTAAATGAGAAAATAATACCAATACTCACAATTTATATTGGTCCCTTCACATTTACCTGACACTGCACTTATTAGTTTTTTTAGAAATCTCATTTAATTTTCACTTTAGCCATGTCCAGCAGACTCTCTTTGTTCATGTGGTGTAAACAAGGAAACTGACATTCAGAAAGAAGAAATAATTGGAGATTAAATTTAGCAAGTGGCATGGCTAGAACTTGAACCGGGTTCTATCTGATTATAAAGCATCTCTATTTAAGTGAAAGCTTCCTTTTTCCATTTTTACTTTATTTTGTATTTCCTTAAACATTATTTTACAATGATTGGAGTAGGTAATACTTGTACATGGTATAAAATATAAGAAAATATACAAAAGGGTGAAAAGTGAAAATGAATCTGTCTTTCCCTATACTCTTCTGGTTCCTTCTCAATGTAATTATTGTTACCCACTTATGATATAAATCGCTTAGCGATTTACAGAGAGAAAAAAAAAAGACACATATATACATCCCTTATTTTTACACAAAAAGTAACTTCCTATGGTGGTTGTTGTTTGCTTATTATTCCACTTTATTAAAATAAGGGAGTTGAAAAAATTCTTTTGAAATGAATTTTTAGGGACGCCTAGTAGCTAGCAGTTGAGCATCTGCCTTTGGCTCAGGGCATGATCCCAAGTCCGGGGATCAAGTCCCACATCAGGCTCCCTGTGAGGAGCCTGCTTCTCTCTGTGTGTCTCTCATGAATAAATAAATAATATCTTTAAAAAAATGAATATTCAAGGAAGCTTCCAGTCTTTAAATATCACAAATATTGCTACAATGAATATTTTTAGTTTGGGGGAAGTATTCATTAAGGATAAGTTCCAAGTAATGAAGGTACTTTTTAAATTGTGTGTTTTAAATTTTGATGAATACTGCCATATTGGCTTCTATAAGTATTTTATTTAGTTTACAGTTTAACATTCTCTGTGTATATATTTGAGCCACCAAGAACAAATTTTCATGTAAGATGTAAGATAGGGATATATATTGTTTCCAATTCCCCCAGAGTTTTCTAACTTCTATTGAATAATCCGTATTTTTCAGTTTATTCCTATACTTTAATTGATCTATTAAAGAAGCTGTAGTACACAGCTTCAATAACTGTGACTTTAAGATTTTATTTGAGAGAGCAATCAAGGGGGGGGAGGTAGTGGGAGGAGTGGTGGAGGGAGAGGGACAAGCAGACTCCACACGGAGCATGGAAGTGGATGTGAGGCTTGATCCCACGACTCTGAGATCATGACCTGAGCTGAAATCAAGAGTCAGACACTTCACCAACTGAGACACCCAGGGGCCCCAGTAACTGTGACTTTATATTTTAACATTATGTAGTGTTATTGTGACTATTCTTTTAAAATTTTCCCTACAAATTTGGGATGTTTTATCCTAAATCCTAAGCATTTTATCCTTTTAAACTTGCCTTCATTATGTCTTTTTAAAGGTTTTATTTTATATAGGGTAGCAATTGATTGTTTTAAAATAATAAATTTGTGGGCAGCCAGGGTGGCTCAGTGGTTTAGTGCCACCTTCAGCCCAGGGCCTGATCCTGGGGACCCAAGATCGAGTCCCATGTTGGGCTCCCTGCATGGAGCCTGCTTCTCCCTCTGCCTGTATCTCTGCCTCTGTCTCTCATGAATAAAATCTTTAAAATAATAATAAATTTGTGAGGCACCTGAGTGGCTCAGTTGTTTAAGCATCCAACTCTTGATTTTGGATCTCAGCGTCATGAGATCAGACCTATGTTGGGCTCCATGCTCAGCTTAGAGTTGGCCTGAGATTCTCTCCTTCTCCCCTGCCCCTTCCCCCATTCATGATATTTCTAGAGTAAATAAAATCTTTAAAGTAATAAATTCATATCTAACCACTGAACAATTCTATTTTTGCAGTTGTGTTCAGAAAATTTTCTTTTATCTTCCAGGTACAATTATACCATCTACAAATCTGCCTCCCTTGAAATTTTTTTTTCATTCCTGTTTTCTAATTCTAGTAATGGTAGATAGATTTATTTTTTTTTAAAGATTTTATTTATTTATTCATGAGAGACACAGAAAGAGAGAAGCAGACTCCATACAGGGAGCTCAACGTGGGACCTGATCCTGGTACTCCAGGATCACGCCCTGAGTCGAAGACAGATGTGCTTAACTGCTGATCCACCCAGGCGTCCCATAGATTTGTTTTATTCCTGGTATTAATGGGGATCCTTTTAGTTTTTTATTATTTAGCCTTATTTGAGAAATGTTTTCTCTGGCTAAAGAAGTATTCAGTCTCATTTTATTAAGGATTTAAAAAATTAAAAATGGATGTTAATATCAAAAGCATTTTCTGTACAAATGAGATATCATGTGATTGTCCCCTAAATTCTATTTACATGGTGAATTTTTTGTTTTTTTTAGAGAAAGACAGTGAGCTTGAGGGTGTGGGAGTGGGGGCGGGGAGGGGTAGTGGGAGAGGGATAGGGAGAGAATCTTAAGCAGGCTCCATGCCCAGCAGAGAGTCTGATGTCCGGCTCTTATTTCATGACCCTGAGATCATGACCTGAGCTGAAATAAAGAGTCAGACACTTGACTGAGCCACGCAGATGGCCCTACATGGTTAATTTTACTAAACGAGATTTTAGACCATTCCTGTATTCCTGATTATCTTCACTTGATGGTGGTGTAGTTATTTTCAATGTGATGCTAGACTATGTGTTAGTAGACTTTTGCACTGTTATTTTTAAGATTGGTAACTGTTTTTGTTTTATAGTATTTTGGTCAGGTTTAGCACCTTTTCTTCCTCTTCTATTCTTTGGAACTGTTTAAATGTAAAACCCAACCCCTTAATCACTACAGAAGACTGACTACAACCTCAGTGCACATATGTTTTGGCAAATGCAAAGTGCTCTGTAAATATTAACCATAAATATTAACCATTAGAGGCAGCAGTAGCCCAAATGTCTTGGTTTGTAATGTCCTGGAAGAGAATTTGGGCTAAAGAAGGTTGACAGTTGGCTTGGGTACCTTAGAGCTGCAAACACATTTTCTATCTCTTCTTCCTTTTTCAAATCCATCATAAAAAATCAGAGTTCAGTTCCCATGAGATTCTTATTGCTAGATATCACTGCCCCCTTTATATTCTGTATCAGAGTGGGATGGGGCCTGGGAACCCCAGATCAGCCTCCCCCACTCCAGGAAGGCAGAAATGTACCCCAACAATTACCATGCAGAAAGCATTATGCTAGTTGCATAAAAATATGTTGCTGAACCCACTGAAGAGCCCCTCGAGGATGTATAAACAAGCTCAGAGATGTTACATAACTTCCCACAGTTACTTACACAGTAAGTCCTCACACAGACACTCTACCTTAACTTCTACATCTTTTCCCCCCACTACTTACTTTCCTGCATTTCACATTCATCCTTTTGTTTTTTCAAGTGACAAAACTGGCCAACTCATATGGGACAGGCATGAGCAATAGATATCAGCCCAAGTAAGAGGAGAATCACAGTCCCTGCCCCTGGAGAGCTGAACACTTGTGAGGAAAGACATTAAACAGGTAAAGTGAGGTGTGTGAAATGTTACAAAGACAGAAATGTGGAGTGCTGACCTGAGCCAGCAGTTTAGAATTACCTGTCTGAAGAAGTAAAGATTCATCAGGAGTTAGCAAAGTAAAGTTGGAGTTACAAGGGGAAAAAAACTAGCCATGTGGATGGAACAATGTATGTAAAGAGACACAAAAAAGGCACATTCAAGAACCCGGGCTGGAGAGGCCAGTGGGGGCCAGATCACAGCTTTCTATGCACACACCTAGGACTTAATCCCAAAGCAACCAGAAGCCACAACTTCTAATTCACAAAATTCCTTTTTCCATAGCAAGTTCTAAATTACTTCATTTTAATACCCACCAAAGCCTATAGGATAACTGGTTTTAGTTAAATTTCCCTGGTCTGCAGAAGCAGATATACAATACTATGGGGTTGGAGCCCACAGAAACCCAAGTAAAGGGGTGCTTGCCCCAAAACTCCCAATTACCAAACCCTGATACCCAACATCACTGTGAAACTGTTCCCCAGGAAGGAAAGGTTGAGAGCTTAGGAAGAGCAGGTCCAGCCCTGGCTCTTGGACTAACATCTGAATTAGTGAAGTTAGTTACATCATACCACTGCCAGTTATAATTTGTACAATTTGTCCTTCCTCTACCTCAGTAAAACCACCATTTCCCTTCTTTACTTCTTAGACTCTGAAGGGCACAATGCTCCAGGCTCCCTCTTTCCTCCTCTGATGCTGGCCACATCCCACCAAGAAACACAACATTCCTTGTTAAATTCTGTGAGTTAGGAAGAGTGGAAACCCTGCTTTCAAAATTCTTATACTCGGGAAGCAGTATTCTGAGAAGAGTATAAGAAAAGCCTTTGCAGTTGAGTTAAACTAGTAAATAAACTGGCTACCTAGATGAAATGGGCAAGACAGTCTTAGCAACGTGTTAAATCAACAGAAAAGAATGGAGACATAGGAAAAAAAAATACAAATCACTGATAGTAAAATAATTTTATTTGGTTTCTTTTTTTAAAAAAAGGTAGCATTTCACATATAAATTTAGACTTCAAGATTACAGTGTATATTTGCCAAAAGGAACATCCCTGCAGGAGGGATAGACTTAGAGCCTGAGCGAGCACTGGGAAGCACACTCCATGGAGAGTTTAAGTGGAAGTAGTTTCTTTACAATTTCACAACATTAGTTCCCTGTTCCTCAACTCTGTCACCAGGGGGCTTGTAAGAAAACCCACATCCATCATTTTGGGGCAACAGCTTTTAGCTCATGGGAATAGGAAACATCTCTAGGAATGAAAGCACAAAGGTCAATTGACCCAAATTTCCCACAACAATCATTATCTACCTGCAGCAACGATACCATGACAGGTGATGAGTTTATTCTTATAGTTCAAAGGTTCTTTAAAGGAGGACTAGAAAACGTAAGATCCATTCATAAAGAGAGTGTATACAATAGGCAAAAATAAAAAAAGGATTCTCTCCATATTACAAATGCCTCTCTAGTGTAAGGCCCAGGGAAAAGACCCACTCATGTCTGGGATACCTTCCCCAGAAAGTGTTTGGCACAACCTGCAAACTGTCATGAGGCTGACAGGACTGACAGCGGAAAGGTTTCTGGAAGTGGTCCCATGACTTTTCTCTCTGGCTTGAACATCGTATACATGAAAAGTGTCTTAACAAGCTGCACAAACTCAGGCCTAACTATGCAGCACACTGTTTCGGGAAAGGTAATCCAAAGGGAATAAAGGCCCAGATGAAACAGGTCTCCCATTGCCACAGGCCAACTCATAACTCACTCTGTCATCCTCTCACAGGAGACTAAATCCCCTGGCTGCCCAGGAAGTCAGTGGAATCCTGATTTCCTAGGGAGGATGAAAGGTGGAGAACAACTTTGATTTCAGTATCTCAGAGCCAGGAAAAAAAAAAGAGAGAGAGAGAGAGACAAAGATGACCAAAGATGCTAAGTTACTCTGTTCCACACTATGTAGGCTCCAGAAGGACAAATTGAGGAGAATCGGTGTGCCAGTAACCATGGCAGCCCTAGGACTAGCCTTTAGGCAGAGGTACTGAGGCAAATAAATGTACCCCAAATCCAGTTTTAAAAATGAAAACTTCCTGCAGTTATGATACAATACTATACAGTGAACAGCTGGGGACTGTATGCTGCTCGCAGTTCTGATTAAAGCCCTGCCCCACTCTTGGCCAGCCAGAGCTGAGAGGTGACTTATAAGGAGTCTATAGCTAAAAACCAGGCACCTTAGTTATGAATGGCCTTGGGGCAGTGATGCAGTCATCATCCAATGGAGGGGAATGCAGGGCCCCAGAGCTTTGGTTCAAAGCAAAGGTTTCATCTCACCCAGAACTTCAAGCCAAGCTCTATCTCTGAGCCTACTAATGCAATAACTAGTGATTAGGAATCCCTGGTTGGGTGGCAAGGTACATATCCCAGCAGGCCACCAACTCGACTATAGGAAAACAAAAAGGTGCAAATAGTATCAAGTAAATAGTTGCTCAAGTGGAAGATCATTTCCTGGAGAACCTCAGCAGACTAGATGCTAATCACACAGATGAACACTGGGACTGGGCCCCAAAGAGAGAGCCTGGGCCCCAGGTGTAATCGATCTTCTTTACACTTACCACATCCTGGCCATCTTCTCTGGCCTCCTATGTCTTGAATGGCTGAGCACACATCTCCCCGGGGACCAATGTAAACATTATTCAATAGATCTCAGCTTAGAAAAACACAGCTTGTTATTTTCTTAATGTCTAACATTCCAGTGCAGGCAGTATCTTAGCATCAGACTTTTCCTCATTCATGAGTACCAGTTCAGAAAGGAACACACACAGGATACTTGATAAAACTGTAGCTGAAAAGACATTTGGGTGCCAGACACCTGGCTCTATCTTCCAATCAGCTGATAAACCAGGGCTACCACAGGAGAGGCAGAACAGACGGAGCACAGGTTCTCTGTGAATCTGAAGAGTCGTATAACTATTGTTCCCACTTTACCCCTTGGGCCACATTTTGATATGGGAGTACATTTCCACCACTTGCATCAACCTGTGCTCTCCTTGTTTTGGATGGGGCTCTCTCCTGAGGGTTCAAGAGCCTCCTTAGAGAGGAGAGAGCTTTTTCTTCCAGTCCTAACATCTGAATATTTCGAAGCACAAGAGGAGTCCATGAACATGCTAGGGATGTTGCTGCCAAAGTAGATCTTACTGTTAGAAGCAATGGCCTGGTACCTTTTGAGCTCCAGATATTCCGGGGTCAATTTGTGCTGTGTGGGAGCAAACAAGAGCAAAGGCATCAGGACGCTTCTGTCCAACAGTCATCTCTCTCTTTTCTCACAAATGTTTTTCCTACTGCTTTTCTGAATATCACTACTCAATGCTGAATCACTGCCAATGACCTCCTCTCAGTTTGAAGCATGGCTATCACATTAACAGCTATATTTTAGACTTGAAGTTCCTTAAACAAGCTCCTGTCCTTCATTTTTTAATAAAGAAATGATTGAGGAGGTGGGTTCCTGGGAACAAGGATAATAACTAAGATTTCCATAGTGACTTGGACCTTGCAAAATAATTTTGTATATACTTTCTTATTTCATCTAGCTGAGTTCAACCTGGAAATCAGTCTGGAATCTCGGCAGGTTCTCTTTTAAGAGGTAAATAGGTCAAAGGATGAGAGTAGCAGAGCTTCAAAGGAGCTGGGTTCATAACCTTATAATCAACCATCTGTGATTCTGCTTTTCTTGACCACATTTTAAAAGTGGAAAAAAATCTCAAGAAATCATCTGGTCTGGCCTCATGCCTCTATCTAGAAGCTGGGTATTTAAACACTGTGAGGGACAGATGTCTGCCAATCAAATAGGTTTTTTTAATTTAAATCATGCTGCCATGATATATACACTCAAAATCTCTTTAGGTTTGATTAAAACTTATTTCTAATATTTCCTGGAATATACTTCCTCTAGGAATCCTTTCCTCACCTCAAGTCTCTGGATTGTCCCATTAGGCAAAAGCCCATCTTGCCTCTCACAGCCCCCAACACCTTCTACTTTCTGAGTCTATACTCTCTCCAGTTGATCCATATCCTCTATTGAAACACTGTCATCAAACCTGGTCACAGTACATAACCAAATTACTTTCTATTGCTTTACTAACTAACATAGGTCAATATCTGAACAGCATTTTTCAAAATGGCATAAAACTGCTATCCCTTTCAACATAAGGCTAAGCTAATGACAAGGTCTTGATACTTGTGCCTGGCCAGCTTCTCCCACGACAGATCTGAATTGCTAGTTTTATACACAAAAGTTTCTCACCTTGCCTCCATCTTGACCAAATCCCATTGTTTCTATAGAGCGGTGTCTCCTCAAATATGTTAAATTTACTTCAAAATTTATACTGGATTTCAAAGTACTGACAACTCTCATTCTATAAACCTATCATATATGATCATTTCTTCTGAACCCTTAGTATGCTGTTCCTTTTTAAACTGAAAGAATTTAAGACCTGTCTATACCTTAAATCTTGACTCTAATCCTTCAAACCACACCAAACACTTTGGCAACCTTTCTCAGCTCTTTCAATGTTTCTATCTACTCTACAATTAATAGCTTTATAAACCTTGGTCATATCCTCCCCTTCTCAGACTACCATAAGCATCCTAACAGCCTCTTCCTAATACCTACTAAGTAGGCTTACATTCTCTAGACCTAATTATCCTGAGTCTCTAAACAAAAACTGTTCACTTGTATCACCCAACCTCCTTTCTCAAATTATCAGACATGAAATTCCTCACAACTAGAATATTTTTTAAATCCAGTTAAACAAACAATACTCAGGGGCATTTGGAAACGTGTGCTGTGGGGAGGAGGTGTTGATTGTTCGAATAATCAACACTACTGACACTTAGCAGGCAAGGGTCAGGGATGCAAAATAGCCCATAATGCATGAGACAGTCTTCAAAAATGAAAGAGTAGGGGCAGCCCTGGTGGTGCAGCGGTTTAGCACTGCCTGCAGCCCGGGGAGTGATCCTGGAGACCCGGGATCGAGTCCCGCATCGGGGCTTCCTGCATGGAGCCTGCTTCTCCCTCTGCCTGTGTCTCTGCCTCTCTCTCACTCTCTCTGAATGAATAAATAAACCTTTAAAAAAAAAAAAAGAAAAAAAAGAAAGAGTATTTCATCTCAAAATGCAAAGAGTTTCTGATGAGAAACACCACACTAAACAAGCTTAGCATTTTTACAAAAAAGCTACCTTACTGGAAAGCAACCCTAAATGGACTTTTACTCTTTTTCTGTTACTCCTGTCATTCCACGAGAAGACTGTTATCTTTCCTGATTACTGAGCCCGGATAACGGCAGTACAGATAGATGACTTACATACGTGTTTGATCTGTGTTTATCTGACCTTTGTCCTAGCTCCCCACTTTTACAAGGAACTCTACAAAATTCTCCCCAATGAGTGTGCAATATGTCTTGATGAGTGATTAGCTGTTTCTAGAGTGTGGTGGTAACTACCCTTCCTTGACACTGAAGAGATCACCTCTATCATATTAGAGGCCTCTCCTGTCCCCCAACCCCCCAAGGAAAAGCAAAATCCCTAACATTATATTATTAGGACAGTGGCACAAAGAGCCAGTCACCTTGTTTGAGGTGGCATATTTGTGTGCAGCATAATACTCAGCATCTGCCTTCGCCTTCTCTCTGGCCAGGAACGCAGCATCTAGCAAGCAAAATACAGTCAGGGTGTTTAAAACAAAAAAAAGTTGTAATCTATTTCCTTAGCTGGGTAAGAGTTAAGATTCTATGTTAAAGAGGGGTCTCTTTATCCACTGCCTAATATTTTGATCACTTACTTATTTTTTTAAAGATTTTTTTAAAGTAATCTGTACACCCAATAATGGGGTTTGAACTTACAACCCCGAGATCAAGAGTCACATGCTATAATGACTGAGCTAGCCAAGTACTCCTTGATCACTTAAAGCATTTAACATTAGTAGTTTTCAAATCCCAGTCCCCAGAAACACTCTTCTCAAAGGGGGATACTTTTGTCAATGTCAAAGAACTCTCAGCTCATTAGAGACCACTTCATTTTCCACCTAATGCTGCTTCTTCTTTCCTCTAGCCCTCATCACTCAAAAAGCCTCACACCCTACCCAGGCTCTATGCTTCAAGTAAAATAATGAAGTCCAGGGATGAAAGCTCTGCTCTATTTATTGCACTGTCCCCATCTCCTCCAAATTTGATCAAGTCAGTTAATGGAGAATGACAAGGAGCAACACTATACAAGCAACAGAGGTTGAATATCTGGTCTTCAAGACTGTGAACTCAGAACATTAACATCTCACTATATGAAATCAAACAGTTTGAAAGCCTCTACAAAAATTGCAGCTTCTCTCCCCCACCCACCACCACTAATTTTTTTGTTATTTTTTTGTTGCTGGGTAGAAAAGAAACTGGTAGTGGTGGGTTTTCTTATCTTATACATTCTTTACAATTGGTTATGGGTAATTCTCATACTTTGCCTGAGAACAGAGTGGTAGCTAATAAGCCATAACTAAAGGACAGAAAATGAAAGGAAGAGTTACCTACAGTCACAAACCAAACCAAGAGCTGAATGTGTACTGGCAATTTTCTAAAGTCCTCCAGACCAGATTATTCTGTCTATTGTCCTCCCGCCCACCACAATCAAGAGCCCAATTTCTGAGGCAGAAAGGCAACTCGGACAGCCAGAGCCTCTTTTCTCACTGATGTACCTTCAATTTCAGAAATTCGCTTTTCAGTTTCTTTCTCCATCACCTTCTGCTGAAACCGAATTTTTGCCACCTGTGCAATCTTCTCCGCTTCTATAATCATACACAAAAGAAGACACATTCAAAAACATTTCTCTAGTTCCAGAAATATTTAGAATTAGCAGCACACAGTCTTAACATTTAATTATATGTTTTATGGGCTAACTTTCATTAAGTTTATCCACCCAGACTATAAACTACTTAACATAAAAAAGGAAATTTATTTCCTATTTCACTGTTCTGTTGACAGTGCTAGTTCTGTAAGAAAGGGGAGTACAAAAGGTTCCATTCCTTCATGGGATTACACAGCAACAGTCCACAAGCTAATCGGGAAAATGATACTTCATGAAAAGTACTCAGAACAAAAATAGAGCAACATAAATGCATGGCAACACAGAACAATCTTATAAAATGGCAGGAGAAAGAAAGAATAAGGAAGGTAAGTTAAACCAAGAAAGGCCCTCTGGAAGAAATCCTAGAGAAAATAATGTACATGACCTAGGAGGACATGGCAGAAGGCAAAAAGACAAGAAGAATGATTGAGTAGTCACAATGAAAAGGTGATTGCAGAGCCAACTGACAAGACCACAAATAATTAGACTAGAAAGAAGGCTAGATGACCCCCATCTTTAGTAGTAGGCTAAAGAATTTTATATACTCAGGATCAACTGTTCAGTTACCATCAGGGAGATCACAAGATGAAAATAGTATCAGAAAGAGAAAGCAGGCTAATTCAAATGACCCTGTGGAAAATAAGTGTTAGGGATGAACAAGTTAGCTGCAGCAGAAGAAACCAAACACCCTCAAGTAAACCCATGACCTAACCAAAGGATCCAGGACCAGGGAAGAAAGACCCTAATTATACTTTCAATACAATCACTCCAATTCTTGAAGAACATTCTCAGTTCTTCTTTTCCACCAAAGAGGTTAAATATTAACACATCTTCTCTCTGGCCCCTGGGGAAAGTACATAGTAGAAAAAAATTTTCCAAGTGGCTTCCTATTTCCAGAAGATCCAGTATCCTGTGGCAAAGACCCCAGCGCATACTTCCCTATTTCTCCATTAGCATAAAATCAACCTATGTCACACACACACACACACACACACACACACACACACACACCCAATAGACTATGATGCTCAACTGGACTAGAAACTTACCTATACGCAGAAGCTCTAGATAAAACTTGAATAATAGGTAAGGCATCTGGAGCCTACATTTAAAACCCAGAGAATGGTGTCTCAATGTAGAAAAACTGTTGCAGTCATCCCATTTAACATGCTCTCTAACATGCAGGGATAAACCAATAAAGAGCATGAGTAGACTTCCAGTTTTAGAAAAATGGTGGAGTATGCTAATAAGAAAAACCTTCAGCTAACAACACCTTAAGGTGTTATAACATTTTTTTTTTTTTTTAACGTATGGCTAAGATAATAAGAAAGTAGGAGAGATCCTCAAGAGACATAAGCAAAGGGAGAGCTGAGAGCCAGTACAGTGGCAGACCTGGTGGTGGTTATTAGACAAGTGAAGGAGAGGGAGTTGGGATATTGCCTATGCAAGGCCAGGAGATGAGGCCTTGAGATGTTAGAACTGAGACTCCTGTATAAAATTGAGACCACTAGACGGCTTCAGCTCCAGGGAGGCTAAAAAGCTCTACCCACCAGCCCAGTGAGAAGCAAGCTCTTTTCCATTTAGACACGTCACATGAAACTGAAACACCCAAAGACAGAGAGAAAAATCATAAAAGTAAAAAGAAGAGAAGCCAAACAAAAATGAAATAATATTGCCATAATGACAAAGAAAAGTAAGGTTCGCTGGGCTTAGAATTGTAGGCTAGATTACCATTCAAGAATGAAATAAAATCATTTCAGACCAAAGAAAACTGAGTAAATATCGACTCCTTAGCCTTCACTGAAAAAAACAAAACAATAATAACAACAAACTAGCAGAAAAAAAGAATGAATTGCCAAAAACAATGGCGAGGGAAAAAAATTAAGTAACACCTATAAATCAAAATAGATGTTTACTGTAAGAATCAATGATAATGGTAATAATTAATGGGGGAATAAAAACATAAAACCAGAATACAAGGCAATGATATGTAAAATTGGGGGACAGTGATAAGAATTAAAGCATTCTAAGGTTTTATTTAAGAGAATAGAAAGAGGAGTGCCTAGATGGCTCGGCAGGTTAAGTGTCTGCCTTCAACTCAGTCATAATCCCAGGGTCCTGGGATTAAGCCCCACATTGGGCTCCCTGCTCAGCCACATCTTTCAAACCTCTGCCTATGGCTCCCAACTTCTTCTACCTTCTCCACCTCCTTCTACCTCTGCCTGTGACTCCCCCTGCTTGTGTTGCTTGTGTTCTCTGTCAAATAAATAAAATCTTTTTTTAAAAAAGGTAGGATGGAGAAAATGACTAGCTTTAGACTTAGTCATGTCAGGCATGCTTATCAACATTTTACAGGTAATGACTAGTTATACATTCTAGAAACAGAATATAAATCTTCTAAGCAAGTAAAAGGAAGAAAAGAATAAAGAAAATCCAATTCAATACCAACTGGATAAGAGAGAAAAAAGCAGCAGAGGAAAAAAATGCATGGTAAATAGCACAAAATTAAATAATACAAACAAATCCAAATATAGTAGTAACCACAATAAATATAAAAAGACTAAACTCACCAGTTAAAAGACAGATTCTCACATTGGATAAGATAACAAAATCCAGCTATATGCTGTTTACAAGAGACACACCTAAAACATAATGACATAGAAAAGTTGAAAGTAAAAGGATGGGAAAAGATACATCAAGAAAATAACTAACCAAGAGAAATCTGGCATAGCTATAATATCATTAGACAAAATAGGTCTTAAGCCAAAAAGTGTGTCTGGAATAAAGAGGGTTATTACATAATAGGAGCAATTCTCCAGGAAGATGTAACAATACTGAATCTCTTAATGATATAGCCCTAAAATATATAAAGAAAAAAAATTACAAGTCAACAAATCCATGGTCACAATAGGAGATTTTAATTTTAACACACACCTCTCAGTAACTGAGAACTCAAGAAGGCAAAAATTAGAATACAGAAGATGTAAACAACACAATTCATAACCCTGACCTAATGGATATATAGGGAAAACCACATCCAACAAATAAGAAAACACATTCAGTCTTTTCCAGCATACACAAAACATTTACCAAAAAAGTACCATGTATTGATAGGCTACAAAACAAATTTCAACAAATACTTAAGACCATGTAACAGATATTTTCTGACTGTCATGCAAGAGGTAGCCCCCTAAAAATCCATTTAATCAGAAATTGAAAGAAATACTTTTAATACTTCCTAAGTGAAAGGAGAAATCATAATGGAAATGTTTTTAAAAAATTAAAATGAACATCAATAAACTACATTTTAAAACTTGTGAGATATACCTAAAGCAGAACTTAGAAGAAAATTTATAATCTTACATGCTTCCGTTAGAAAAGACTGAAAACTAAAGAATTAAGTAACTCAAGAAGTTAGAAGAGAACCAATGAGAAAACTCAAAAAAGGGAGAGAAATAATAAGTGTAAATAATAAAAGTGAAAAGTAAGTGACAATAGAATCAACCGAATCAAAATACAGTTCTGTGAAAAGATGAATAAAGTATGACAGACCTCTGGCACAAATGATGCAGCAAAACAGAAGGCACAGATAAACAATACTAGCAATGAAGAGGGACATGCATATTTGATAGAGGGTTTTCAAAATCAGAATAAAATTCTTCAAGTTTATGCCCATAAATCTGAAATTTCAGATGACAATTTTCTAGAAAAATGTAACTACCCAATAGACCTATTGTTAGTATAGAAATTAAATCAGCTGGCTAAATGTTACCACAAAAAACAAGCAATCATACAAAAGAAGCACAAACCCCACTAGACCAAGATAGTTTTTACAAGTGAGTTCCACCAAACCTACAATGAAGAGATAACATATTTTATACAAAATGTTCCAGAATACAGAAAAAAAAAAAAAATGCTCTCTAACTCATTTTTGAGGCTTAGTGAATTCGTGAAAAAAACTGACAATAAGAGTGCAAGAAAAAAATATAAGTTGAAATTTATGAAATAAAAGTAAAAATTAGGCAATAAAAGTAAAAATTTTAAAGAAATTATCAGCAAGACATAAAGAAAAATGTATTGGGGTGAATCTCCTACATCATGATCAAGTGGGTTTATCCCAGGAAGGCAAAACAGTTCAGTAATAGAGAATCTATTAATATAATTCGCATTAATAGCTTCAAAAAGAAAAATTATATGGTCATCCTCAACAGATACGGAAAAGTTTCTCAAAGTTTTAACAGTCATTCATGATAAAAACTCTCAGCAAGCAAGAAACAGAAAGAAACTTCATTAACCCAATAAAAGTTCAGCACAACAAGCATCCCTGGGACTATTTTAAATAAAGTTAGGAACAAGAGAAAAATATCTGTTGCCATCTTTCTTTTCAATACTGCATTGTATGTAAATCATAGCTTAAACCAGTAAGATAAGAAAAATTAAAACATGTAGGACTACAAAGAGAAAACCAGAACTATCCTGATCTGAAGACAATTTGCTCTTATGGGAAATCCAAAAGACTCAGAAACAGCATGTTCAGCAAGACTGCTAAATAAACAAAATTAACAGCATACCTCTAACAAAAGCAAAGACCAGTTAGAAAATGCACCTTCAAAAAAGAGCCTATTTGGTGCACCTGGGTAGCTCAGTCAGTTCAGTGTCTGACACTTAGTTTCAGCTCAGGTCGTGATCTCAGGATCCTGGGATGGAGCCCTGCATCAGACTGTGCTCATCCGCAGAGTCTGCTCATCCTTATTCCCCACCCTGGACTTCCCCCACACTCGTTCTTACACTTGTGTGCGCGCTCTCTCTCAAAATCTTAAAAAAAAAAAAGCCTATGATAATAGTAAAAAATTTGAGGAATATATAGGAATGAAACTCTAAGAAAGTGCTAGAATTTTAATAAGAAAATTGTAACAATTTTTTTGAAAGACATTTCTCATAAACAGGAACGTAACAGATTTATAAGATTCAGTATCATAAATATTGTAATTCTCTCCAAAACCTCAATACAGCATTTTATAGAACTTAAGCTGGTTCTAAAATTTAGAGGAGGAATAAAGGGCCTAGGACAGTGTAAGACAATTTTAGGAATAGTTAGACTAGTTAAGAGAAACAACTAAGGAAAAACTTGCTTTCCCATAGCAAAACTCAACATAAAAAGTGACAGTAATTAAAACAAGGTAATTCTGGAGAAGGCATGACACGGTTTTAGAAATAAATAGAGGAAATAATGAAATTTTCAATAAATAGCCTGAAAGAATTGGCTTGCTACTTGGAAAAAATAAACTGAATTCTAATGTCACACCAAGCCCTAAAATAAATTCCAGATGGATTTAATATCTAAATATGAAAAGCAAAACTTTAAAACCTTTAAAATAAAATTATTACTTTAAGGTTGGGAAATAATTCTTAAATGGAATAGAAAAAGCACAAATTAGAATGGAAAAGACTGATGAATATGATTACATGAAAATTAAATATATATGAATGTCAAAAGACATTATAAAGCTCAGAGACAGGCCACAAAGTGAGAGAAGATATTTGCAAAGCATAAGTCTGGGAAAGGATTAATATCCAGAAGATATAAAGAACTTCTACAAATCAGCTCAAAAAAAGTAATCAAGCAATGGGCTAACAGTATATTAACAGGCAATTCACATCCAAAAAAAAAGAAACCTGAATGACCAGTAAACAATATTCAACTTTACTAGTAATCAGAGAAATACAAACTGAAATTATGTGATACGTGTGCACCATCACACTGATCACACTGACATAAATTTTAAAAGGTCTAATGAATCCAAGAGTTGAGGAGGATGTGCAGAAATGGGAATTCAATAAAGAAGCAAAGGAATGGGAACTCAAACCTTGCTGAAGAGAAGGTAAAATGGTAGGATCACTTTGCAGAGCAATTTGGCAATACTGAATGTTATAAATATGAAGATGTATGTACCCTATGACCCAGCAATTCTACTTTGAGGTATGTATTCCAGAGCAATGCTTCTCAAACTATCTATGGGAGAGCAACCTCCCTCCTTTTTTTTGTATTTCAATCTGTTAGGAAGCAATATTTTATAAAGTATAACTAAAATTAATTACTAGGAAAAATATTTTAAAAATAACCACAGGCTCATTATTATTAGACTCAACAGACATAAAATTACTGTGTAATGCTTTAAGAACTTCTAAAACACTCATTCTCAATTTCTGCAGTCATCTCATTAGGGATTAGAAACAAAAAGCTGGTGAAATAGGGCACTAACTGACACTACACTACCACAGGAAAACTCCGAATGTGTGCATGAAGAGACATGGGTATTGGCATTACTGCAGCACTGTTCATAAGGAAAAACTAAAAACTACCTAACTCTTCAACACTAATCCATCAGCATGAACGGAGGTTCACTCACAGAATGAGTGCAGAGCAGTTAAAAATTAACTAAATCTACACATATCAATATGAATAAAACTCAAACAGTGCTGGTAAAATAAAGGCAAGTTGTGAAATAAAAGATGGAGTTTGATACCATTTTTATCTTTTAAAACAACTCTATGAACTGTTTATTGTAACATACTTTCAGTTACAGTATAAAAATATGGACAGAATCATCTACCTAAAAACTTTAAAAGCAAAGCTACTCAGAGAAGGGAGGTCAAGAAATAGGACCAGGTAAGTGTACACAGGAGGCTTCAAATGGATATATAAATTTATTCTTAAAAGAAAATGTGATCTGAAGGAATGTGGCCAATATTGCGCCTTCATTCGATTATTCTCTGTACATTCCTGCCTATTTGAAATAGTTAATGAAACACTTCTTAAACTTTCAGCATCTCAAGGAACAAATGACTGAGAGCCTAAGAGGGCAGTCCAATATAGAGTATCCTGGAGTGTTAGGGAAGTCACTGTGATTCAAAATAAGCTGTAAGCAATCCTGCCATACTGTCGAAGATGACAACATCTATCCATCCCAATAAAACTCGTTGTATGTCAACAGCAAGGAAGCATATTATAATCCTGAGCTCTGGCCAAAAAACTCTATTCTTAAACCATATGAACAAAACTTACTCCACAGATGCTAGAGTTGCCCAAAAATCCTATCCATTTTCCTGTCCTTGAAAAAGCAGTAGCAGCCAAAGACATGGTAGAACGCCAAAGCACTTCACGAAGTACTGGCACCATCTAATTTTAAAGGCTGTAAAACATCTGAATGACAAAAGTTTCTAGAATTCTCCACTATGTATGGTGCAATCTTATTTGATCCCATTAATATCCAGTGTCAGACTGACAAAAAACAGGACAAACTCGTAACACATGTACTTAGAGACATCCATTTCAGAAAAAAATCCAGGTACCTATAATAGCCTTTTTCCTCTCTGTCTCAGCTTCCTTCTCCACAACCTTTTGTTTCTGTGCAGCTATAAGAAGTTTTGTCTTTTCAGCCTCCCTGTGAAGCAAAATATTATAAAAATTAGAAATGATGTGCAGTCACAGGCAGTAATTTTGACTCTACAGTGGGTCAGAGAACTATTTGCAACATGAACTTCTGATCCATTAAGGTGCCAAGACAGGTGTTACTCTATTTTACTTACAATGAATCTGAGGCTGAAAGGTTTAATGATTTGCCCAAAGTCACCCAGATATAAGAATCAATTTATACATTTGTATTTTAGTCTGACCTTTTCCTCTAATTGTATCATGGGAAGGCCTGTGATCTCGAAGTACCCAGAGTGTATAAATGTTTCCTTTGTTGTTAGGCCTCCAACTAGCCCATATAGCACCTCTGGGCCAATTAGCAAAATGCAACAACCTCTGAGCAGATGCAGTCCCTCAGGTGCATGGTTTGGCAAGCAGAACAGAGCTGGATTTCAGCCCTTCCTCAGGCAGACACTGTGCACTGACCCTATTTGTTGTATGGAAGATATAATTAGGTAGCAGTTATTAGGTGACAAACTGGGGCTCAATGTAAGGAAAATTTTTCTAAGATTCTGAGCTTTCTAAAAATGGAAACAGGTGGCCTATCACGAAGCATGTACAAATGATGACTGGGTGACCACATGGCAGAAAAAGTATAAAAAAATTACCATTAGGTGGGAGGTTAGATTTAAGGTGGCTTTTAAATCTGGAATTGCAATAGTCTACAAAATTAGGAAAGATCCAGATTTATCCAAAAAATAACTCCCAACAGTTCCCCCAAAATAGTTCCCCCAAAAGATCTTTCCTTTCCTCTCAAAACTGATAAAGACATAAAATGGCATTCTGGATACTACGAGTTATTTGAGGGCAGAAAACATATAGTCTTCATGTCTTCATCACTAGAAGCTATCATATTGAAAGCCTAAGATATTCAGACTATGTTCTACCCAGCCTGGCACTCTATCCTTTATAATTTTAAAAGAGGAGTTCCAATTCTACAAATGAAAAGGATAAATAAAATTCTGCGTAACAGAAGATACAGACTTGGCAACAGTAAGGAGTCAGCAGTAGATTATCCCAAGTAGTAGTAGTAGTATTCCTTAGACCCCTAATACTTATACAATCTGTTGCATTCCTGACTTTTGCAAAGTTATTTTTCCAGCGTTTCATATTTTTCCTCCTAAAATACTACCCAAGTTTCATAAAGACTTTTGTTTCTTCTTTTCAATACCTGTCAAACAAGAAGAATACAGCCATTTCAACTACAATAGGTATTCCCTTAACACGGATCTTCAGAACACTAAGAAATTAATTTCATGTCAAGCAAGTATCTTATTCCCAGTCAGCCCTGGACCCAAAGAGAAGACTACCAGGAGTCAATTCAGGCAAAGCTTCCCAAAAGCAAATTATAAAGATCTAGGTATAACTTTAGATAACACAATCACATACAATGGAAAACCAAACTTTATACCAATAACGTATCTATTCTTAGCATTGTAACACAGTACACAATATAGGCACTCTCTTCAACCTTAACCACTAGGACTCCCTCCTCCATTAGTATTTTAATTCAAGATATTCATGTCCAAATTATACCTTAGCCTTCCAACAATAGGTCTACAGCTAACTGCATCCTTAGCCACTAAAGCTGCTCCTGAAATGTTCATATATAAAGAAAAAACTAAGAAACGTCTATGAACTGAGACACAAGAATAGAGAATATAATAAAAATTAAAGCATGGAAGATAGATATACACCCCACCCCAGAGTGTAACATCTCACATATAAGTTTTTCTACTCTGGTATATTAATATGTAGACAGCCCTAAATAAAAATATTGGGATCCCAAGCATATTACTCACATTAACTCAAAATTTCTTCTTATGGCTTCTGGGATTTTGGGTTTTGTAACACGCACAGCCTAAAAAATAAAAGTAAAAAGCCAAAGTATATTTGAAAAATAAATCTTCAAACTAAATCTTCAATAGAAAAACTCCTCAAATGAAACGAATAAAACAACTATGACATAGCTGCCTACTAACGTGTGGAGATTCTGCCAGAAAATCTATTTTTCATGCCATCACTCCAAGAATCAAAGATACACTGCTTCTTGTTTCCTTAAAAAATGCTTGGCTATGGAGGGAAAAAAAATCACTCTATCCCTTTCCTTTAGGGAAAAGGTTCTCCCTTAAAAGACCTACAAAGCTCTTCAGTTGGATACTTTTGTCTCATTTTCAAGCCTGCAAATCAAAGAAACAGAAGGAAGGAAAAATTCCAAGATTTAGATTGTAAAGTAGGAAACAGTAAAAACAAAAATAAAAGCCAGCAAAGTCCAGGTCAGTATATGCAACTTAATATAGTGGTCAATAAATATATTTACCACTTCCTAACCTGCAATTACGCAGTAATGGCTACACATAAACAGCCCAAAGCTAAAGGAAAACAAATACCAGTTAACAGCTTACATTCTTTCTTCCTAGAATTTTACTTAGAACAAAGTTTACTTGTCTTTGTGGACACTGTTTACTAGACACTTTGTTTCCCTAACCACAGTGCACTTTGACATCAATTAAGATTATCTACTTGGGAAGTGAAGCCTTTTGAAGGCTGATTTTTCTACAATAGGCAACTGATCTCTCAAAAGCTTTTGACTTAACTAGTTAAACATCACTCATCCCCTACCTATACTGTAGACATACACAAAACACTAATCTGAAGAAATTTCCCTCCAAAAATTAGCTAAACTTTTTAAGTAACAAAAGTCTTTAAGCATATAACCTTTATTTAAAATTTAAATTCAATTAATTAACATACAATGTATTATTAGTTTCAGGTAGAATTAGTGATTCATCAGTCTTATATAACACCCAGTGCTAATTACATCATGTGCCCTCCTTAACGTCCACCACCCAGTTACCCTATCCCCTAAACCCTCCCCTCCAGTAACCCTCAGTTTCCTTCCTATGATTAGGAGTCTCTTATGGTTTGTCTCCCTCTCTGATTTCATCTTGCTTTATTTTTCCCTCCGAGCTCCTGCTCTTTTTCAAGCACGTTTTCAACCTTCTTTTAACGCTTTTGAAAGAAGACTTTTAAGCAACAATGACTCCCCTACATGAAAGAGGTCAAATCTGTAAAGAATTTGAGATCTAACCAAATACAAGAAATAGTGAAATGGAGCAAGAAGTTGGGGACTATAATGAAAAAAACTCATTATATGCTGAAGGTGAGGCATGTGAGGACTTAAGGAACAACTCCAGGAGGTATCCAGATTACCAGAAATAAAGATAACTTCCAGTATGTTTTAATATGACCCAGAAGGAAGCACTGTCATTTTGCGTTTAATTAAGAGACTGGCCATGTATCTTTTTAGGCTTTTAAAAAGCGTAAAACTTGACTGCCTTTTGAAGACTTCTATCTTGCAGTATGAGACTGACAAACACACTACATGATTGCCAATCTTGGCAACCTCATAATTCTCAAATATGTGTAAAATAAGCACCTACTGTAACAGATAAGTTGCACCGTAACAGACTTAAAAAAAATAAAATGACAAAATACCCAAAAATAATGGCCAAAATAAACACACACAGTGAATGGAGAAAGCAGAAAAAAAAAAAAAAAAAAAAAAAAAAAAAAGCTGATGAAATGAATGTACCTGAAACTGACCACCGGGTTATAGGCATATAGGCATATATTTTAAATGAAAAGCCAGGCTAAAATAGTCACTCTCTTTAACAACCTAGGCAAAAAATATCAAGGATGCCTATTTTCACTACTCCAATTTGCCACAGTTGTTCAAGAAGAAAAATGGAGTATAAACAGCGAGAAGAGAAAAATTACTGATTGTTACAGAGAATGTTTATTCAACAAATATTAATTGGTGTTTAGTTTGTGCCAAGTGCCGTTGGTTCTAGGCACTATGAATATAGCAATGAACAAGGCAAGGCTGTTTTCACGGAACTGAATATTTTAAAGGGAGAAACCACAATAGATATCAAAAAGCAAATAAATGAATAAGAAACGTTCAGATAGTTATGAATATTACATGAAGAATTAAAATAGACTGATGATTTGGAGACTGGAAAATACTAGGCTGTAGAGGGGAAAATCAAAGTTTTTATTTTCACATAATAATATAAATAAAAAAAACTAAGGAAATTCATAAAGTTTCAGTCAAGCAAAATAAATTAGCTCTGTTACATAACACAGTACCTACAGTCAACAATAATGTATTGTGTACTTAAAATTTTAAGAGGATAGAGTTCATGTTAAATGTTTATATCACATAAACAACAAAAAAATCCAAAGAAATTAACCCCAAAAATTTATTAGAAACAGTGATTTCAGCAAACTAGTAGCTGCACAATAAATTCCCCAAGAATCATTTGCATTCCTCAATGCTTATACAAAAAAAGATGACATATTTAATAGCATTAAAACTCAATAAATCCTTGAGTATTAATTTGAGGTATGAGTTTCTCATCTGGTCAGAAATTCTAAAAGAAACAAAAATGATATGATTAAATAAAGCCATAAACCATGTTTCCAATTTTAAAATTATATGCCAATGTAAGTACCTGGATATAGCTTAAAAATATCAATAATAAAAACTCATCTGGAGGAATAAGCTGGCAGAAATATCAAAGGCCACTATTTTTGGAAATATGTATCTTACGAGATTTTAAAAGTGAATAAAAAGTTGATTATCATAAACATATAATAATAATGTGTTAAGGAGAGAAGGTTGACAAATAGACCGGAAGTTCAAAAAATGCACTCCAGCTCTCATAAGAAACTTTTAAGGCAAGACTAAAGCAACCAAAACAATGGAGATCTTGATCTACCAGTTTAAAAACATATAATGAAGTGATATTTTTTCGTTCAGTAATTGTTTTTATAAAACAACAAATAAATAAAACTAAATTTAAAAGATCCTTCTCACTGCTATGCTGAAAATGCTGTGGATAAAGAGAAAAGTCAAAAGTGGGCAACATGATAGGAGACTACTGTTGGAAGTCCAGGCAAGATATGGTGGCTTGGCTTAGGGAGGTAGCAGTGAAGATGAAGTTTTACATGGATTTTGGTGATAAAATCAGCAGGATATGAGGTCTGATTATATGTTAAGGGTGAGAAGTTGTTATAGATGCCTCCACACATCTAGATTTGTCTGAAGGGAAGGAGGTGTAATTTACTAACAGAAAAAAATAAGACAGAAGTAGATCTGATGGGGAAAAAAACTAAGGGCTCAATAACTAATGAAGAAATAGAAAACAAAGATCAATGGACCCAAGTCCAAGAAACACCGTACTATATACTGGGATTTAGCATACAATACAAATGGCATTTCAAACAAGGGAGATAGGGGTATATATCATTCCTTAATTCTTGTTGCTCAAAATGGATTTCAGATGAATTATTCATTTAAATCTAAAACACAACTGTAAAGGGGTGCCTGGGTGACTTAGTCAGTTAAGCATCTGACTTTTGGTTTCAGCTCAGGTCATGAGATCAAGCCCAGGTTGGGCTCCACGCTCAGCACACACACTCTACTTAAGTTTCTCTCTCCCTTCCCCTCTGTCCCTCCCACCCCAGCCCATGTGGTCTTTCTTGCTCTCTAACATAAATATATAAATCTTACACAACACACACAAACATAAAAGCAGAGAAAAATGTTGTAATTTCCAATTTTACTTAAATTTCTGTATTTTAAAGGGGTGAAAGTAGCTTAAGGCATATCAATACTGCAAAACACCATAAAGATACTAAAATTACTACCTAAGTTTAAAACTTCAGAATTAAAAAAATAAAAAATAAGGAAAAAATAAAACTTCAGAATTGCAGAGGGAAAAAGACATTAAATGGTAAAGAAAAAAACTAGGAGAAAATGTTTCCCATGCATTTGAAAGCTGTAATAATTAACATATTAAAAACAGCTTATTTATTTTAAAAATAGCTTATTTAGATGAGAAAAAGAGAAATTAAAAATGAGCAAACACAACAATTCACAAATGAAATACAAACGGTCATTAAATATCCTAAGGCAGGGATCCCTGGGTGGCGCACCGGTTTAGCGCCTGCCTTTGGCCCAGGGCGTGATCCTGGAGATCCGGGATCGAATCCCACGTCAGGCTCCCGGTGCATGGAGCCTGCTTCTCCCTCTGCCTATGTCTCTGCCTCTCTCTCTCTCTCACTGTGTGCCTATCATAAATAAATAAAAATTAAAAAAAAAAAAAAAAAAAATATCCTAAGGCATTCAATCTCAATAATTAAAATATCAGATTAATTTCTCTAAAAAGATTAAGAAAGTCAGCATGCATCTGTTAATTATCTGGGTACAATCACACAATAAAATGTGTAAGAAACTATAGCTCACCAACAATGCTGATGAGAGAATGTAAGATGCTATAATTTTTCTGAAAGTCCATTTGGCAATATGTATTAAAAAAGGTTCCAAATGGGGCATACGCTTTGACTCATCAAAATTAAGAATTTTTTTTTAAAAAGATCTTATTTATTTATTCATGAGGGACACATAGAGAGAGAGAGGGAGAGACACAGGCAGAGGGAGAAGCAAGCTCCATGCAGGGAGCCCGATGCGGGACCTGATCCCAGGACTCCAGGATTACACCCTGGGCGGAAGGCAGGTGCTAAACTGCCGAGCCACCCAGGGATCCCCATATTTACGAACTTAAGGGAAGGATTTAAAAAGATGTATGTATAAGCTTGTCACTGCAGCATGTGTGTAACAGTGAAGACTGGAGGAAGCCATAGGTTAATAAGACCAATAAAAACGATGATGCAGTGAATCTCTATTTTTGACTTGAAAAGATGCTTATATATACTGTCGGTTAAAAAAAAAAAAAAAGCAGCCATGGTACAATTTCACTTTGGTTTAACATTATTTATACCCATGAATAAATATATGTTCCTCTAGATTAAGAAGAGTCTAGAAATATACAATAAACTCTTATCTCCACATGTAAAATTACTGGCGAATTTCATTTTGTTATTCATGTTTTGCCCAATACCTAATTTTTTTTACAACATATAGAACACATATGTGTATAAAAATATTCAGAATATACAAAATACTACTACAATCTGTAAGAAAAAGTAAAACAACACAAAAGTAAGCAAAGGATATAAATAGGCAGTTGACAAAAGTACAAAATGGCCAAAAAAAAAAAAAATCAGATGATGTTCAACTTCATTAATAACTAAAGAAATGCAAATCAAAGAGAGATATAACATCATTCCATATAGCAAATATCAGCATGTCTGACTGCTTCAAATGCTGGTGAGGTTTATGGAGAAAGAAGTTTTCACATATACTGCTGACACAAATATAGATTTGTGCAGGTTTTTTCCAAGATTAACTTGTAATAAAAGATGTGCCAAGAATATTCACTAACCTATTGTTTATTAATAGCAAAAAACTGGAAACAGAAATGATTATGTAATAAAAGGCAAAGAATTCTAGGCAGCTGTTAACAATGAGCTACATCTCCCAAGTAACAACCTGAGCAGAATCTAAGAATCTGTGACATTCACATTTATTACCTTTACAATTGAAAAGCAACTCTAGCCACACTGTATAAACAACCAGAAGGATTACTATGAAGTTAGCTCTGGACTTTTCAAATGACCCTTTAACTTTGGTGACTCCCCGTCAGGCACCAGTCAGAGATAATGCCACGACATGAATGAGGACAGGGAAAACCCTTACCAACTTTCCAATCTTATTTATGAGATCACATGTGGTCCCTCATAGTGAATGAACACTCTCAACAGTCCAACACTTGAGACACATGACACCAAACCAAGTTTTCTCTTTAGCTGAGAAACATTTGTTACCTTAATTGATCTCCTAGAAACTCTAAGAAAGGACACTAGAGAAGCCATATTACCACTTCTCAGGTAATCCAGACCTACAGCCACAGCTTTTAAATGTTACTAACCATGACCACTCTAAGACATGCATTTTATAGTAATACCCAATATAAACATCTAAACCACACACAGAAAACAAAAGTTTCACAAAATGATACTTGAACTTAGTACATGCCACGTGCTCTAATTTTCTTTCTTACTCAATTTTATTTAAAATGCTGTCATGATCCACTTAAATTGATTTTAGAATCACTCATGGATTTCAACCCAATCTGAAAAAACACTGACCCCAAAAAAGCCAGCATACAACCTCTTACTATTCTATCTCCCAATGCTGCTTCTGCTGCTGCCACATCATCACCACTACCATCAAATCCGTCTGCTACCTTACTTTTATTCAGGCCATTCCACCCACTTGAAATATATTCCTTACTCCTTCCCCCATATAAATCCTGCTAATTCTTCCAGACCCACCTAAAATCCCAACTCAATTATAGTTTTCAGGCAGACTCTCTTGAAATGTTCTTGAACTCTAAAGTCTTACAGCAATAATCATCCAGTAAGTTCATCTGTCAATTAATAATACGTAACATCTATTTTGCTAGAATTATTGTTCCTGTTTATAATCCTGTTTATAATCTTATAAGACTAAGGCCTTACTCTTATGCTAATTTACAACCATTACTGTATCTTTATAATGCCTCACAATTAGCAGTGCGTGGATTTCATTTCCTTGTAAGAGCCTCAACTTATCAGCTTTATCAGAAAAAAATGCCACCCAGGGCAAGCTCCAAGAGTATTTTGTTTTGGCAGAGACCTAAAGTCAAACTGAGAAAGCCATTCTATAAAATCCCATAGCACTTCAATTAAATAATTGCTGAATAAACAATGTCCAATGAAAGAACAATTAAATTCAAAGTTCTCAAAATTCCTGGAGGATTTTTTTTTTTCCCCTAGAGAATTTCCCTAGGAAAAGGGCTTACCTGTATGGTGAGGCCTGGAGCCATGACGTTTAAATCTTTCTGGAGAGCTTGCTTCAGGTTTTCATCTATTTGATCTGTTTTTGAGGCCAAGAACAATAACTCTCATGATACTCAGAAAAATTTTTTTCCATTGTATTAATATTGAAAACCTCCAATCATTATTAGACCTAAAATTTCCATGTCAGTATTCTTTTATAGAGCTTAAACCACTTCACATTTTTATGAAAAAAAAAGAACCCTAATTATGTATTTCAAATATATAAATTATTACATATACACTTAAATACATATTTAGTTTTCCTTTTGTATGGGACAAAGTATGAAGAACTGTCAAACAAAGAAATTAAGGAAGAAAGACGACAAACAGGTGTTTATCCAATAAATGGAGATTAATAACTTAATTCAGTGTGGTTACTGAATATGTGTCCTGATTCTCATAAAAACCCAATTCCCATTTTGAGTTTTTTTTTAAGATTTATTTATTTGAGAAAGAGAGAGAGCGTGCACATGCATGCACACAAATGGGGGAAGAGAGAATCCTCAAGCAGACTCCCTACTGAGTATGGAATCCAATACAAGGCTTAATCCCAGGACCCTGAGATCATGACCTGAGCCGAGATCACGAGTTGGCCACTTAACCAACTGAGATACCCAGCTGCCCCTTCAGTCAGTCTTTAACCCAAATTTCCAAATGACTAAATTTCATTTCCATGGATCTCTGCCTAGTGTATTGAACTTAAAGGTGCGGGGGGCACCTCAGTGGCTCAGTTGGTTGAGTGACTGTTGATTTTAACTCAGGTCATGATCTCAGGGTTGAGATCGGCCCTATATCAGGCTCAGCCCTGAACATGGAGCCTGCTTGGGATTCATTCTCTCTCTCTCTCTCTCTCTACTCCCCCCCCCCCACCCCTCTCTGCTCCTCCTACCTCTCACTCACACATATTCTCACTCTCTCTTAAAAAGAGGGGGGAGGGAAGAGGCTCACAGGAAGGTACACAAGAATGGAAAATGAAGCTGTCATTTCACTTGGCCTTTTAACTCATGAATTTTCTATCCACCTCAATAGTACTTTCACCCTTATTAAAATGACTGGTGATGTGACAAATAACAACAGTGTTTTCATACAACTAGTAGTTGTTAATCATCAATGAGTAATCAATTCGTAGATCTCTAAAATAATTCACCCTATGCCTACCTCTAAGCAATTCACTAAGAATTCCAGGAGGGAGAAGTGAGCAACCAACAGCAACAATCCAATCATGGGTCATAGCATTCACTATCACAAATGAAAAAGTAACTTATGCAGCGAAGAGTTAACACAGCAGGCCTGAAGCTGTAATCCTTAGAAGGGCCTGTTAGCAAATTGGCCTTTGGCTGTCACCTGGACATGGATTTGGAAAGGATTCCCACCATTCCCAGAACTGGTAAGAATGACTCACTCTGCCTACACTGTTTATACAAACAACGTGGTTTATGCTGAATATGTGCCTTCCTTCTGAGTGTGGAATTTTGGTATGTGCTATAGGCTGAGGATGCCTTCAATAAAAGTTCTGGGCAGTGGGGTATCTGGGTGGTTCAGGTGGTTAAGTGTCCAGCTCTTTATTTTGGCTCAGGTCATGATCTCAGGGCTGTAAGATCAAGTTCTGTGTCAGGCTCTGTGCTGGGCATGGAGCCTGCTAGAGATTCTCTATTGCTCTACTTCTCCCCTGGCCCCTAAAAAAAAAAAATTTGGGCAGTAAGTCTAATGACCATCCCTAGCAGATCACATTTCACATGTACTGTCACACTTTATACAAAAGGAAGTATATCCTGTATGACTCCACTGGGAGAAAACTCTTGGAAACTTGTGCCTGGATTCCTCCAGATTTTACTTTGTATCCTTTTGTACCTTAGCTGTGAGTAGAACATACACTGAGCCCTGTCAGTGTTCCTAGCAAATCATCAAATATGGGAGTGTGAAACTCTAAGACTTCTAAATTTCCCCAAATTATCTATGAGAATAGCAACAAAGTTAATTTTCACTAAGTTATCACAGCAAAAACAGAATATAGCCTGTAAATAATCTTTTCCAATCTCTATTAAGTAACACATAACAGATTTCAGAAAATTATCATTCTTAGAATATCTTTTGAGTATTTGTTTAATCATAAAAAATTTAAACTTATGAATATTTTAAAGACAAATGCTCTACTATAAATTCAGAAGAAATGCTCAAACAGCATAATGTTTAATAATATTGTAGCATCTATAGAGTTGACTAAGATTTCTAATTGGTTATTCACATATTTAAAACGAGTAAGATGGGCATCCCTGGTGGCTCAGAGGTTTAGCGCCACATTCAGCCCAGGGTGTGATCCTGGAGACCCAGGATCGAGTCCCACACTGGATTCCCTGCGTGGAGCCTGCTTCTCCCTCTGCCTGTGTCTCTGCCTCTCTCCCCATCTCTCTCTGTCATGAATAAATAAATAAATAATCTTAAAAAAAAAAAAAAGAGTAAGGCACTCACCAAATAATTCAATGTAAACTTCTTGAAGTGTGTGGGCACTACAAAACTGGTTTAGCTCATGGTGGATTTTATTGAAGATTAAGGTCTTGTCATAATCTGCAGTGTAGTTCCTCACGATATCAAACACTGAAGAAGAAGTAAAAATACATTTTTTTTTGTAAAATGTACATATGGTAAAAGTTATGAATGAGGAAAAGTGACAACAAAGTAGTGGAAAAGTGAAACACAGTTCACAAACCTTGATGTGTTCCTTGTGCTCAATTTTCCAAATATTACTGCATTTGCAATTCTAGCGGGCAAATTTCGAATTCCACACTAAAGAGAGTATATACTATCTTGGAGATAAAAAGGATGTCAAAATGTTCAAATAAGGGCATGATACAATTGCATTTGTACTGTGGCAGCAGTGTTAAGATGAATTGTGAGGCAGGGAAAGTGTAAGGCAATCACTGCAAAGCAAAAGTTTAGCAAGGAGGTAAAGAGAGCCTGAATTAATTGAAGAATACTGGAAATAAAAGAAGGAAGTAGCTGCCAAAGACCATTTTCAAATAAGTAGTTTTTAAAGGCTGTAAAATAGACATCAAGCTAGAAGGAAAAGAAATGAACATTTACTAAGACAGGCTTTATATCAGGCAATTTACATATATTACCACTTAATTTTCACAAAAAAAATTCCTAATTATGCATAAGAGGAAAGAGAAACAGAGCATTTCAGAAATGTTCCTAAGGCCACAACAGAGTCTGTGCTCTACCTATTAAAACATGTTTCTTTCCTCCTTCAGACTCAAGTACTTGTTCTACTGGCTTTCCCATGGAGGATTTCCTATGTAACTGGATTTCAGATCACAAATAATAGGCCATCAATAAATACTTGCTAACTCACTTGGTCATTTCCAAATAAATTGGTGATCCAACAGTTTTGAACCAGTAATATCTGCCCTTTGTCTATTTTTCTAATCATAATCCACTCCACTGTGTAAGCAGGGAAAGTAGATGAGAAAAGGACAAAATAATAATGGAAAAATATAATCCAAATCGACTTGAGAGTAATACAGCCTGCTCTCTATTTTGAAATCCTTTTGCATTTTGAGCCTGTACCAGTGCCATGACATTAAGTATGAACCTATATTCCATTACAAATATTTTTTTTTAAGGTTGGTATCACATCCTCTGAAGCAAAATAAAAAACTCCCAAGGGAAGTTTTTAACTGCCTTTTTAAATTGTTTCTGCCAAACACAGTATCTTATACATATTAAACATTCCAATTTTAATAAGCAGGATAAAATGGCAGCTCTTTCAAATGAATGAAGGGTCTTAAACAGACTCACCTACATCTGTGTTAATAGCATTATTCATAATAGCTAAAATGTGGAAGCAATCCAAGTTTCCACCAATGAATAAATGGCCAAACAAAATGTGGTGTGTGTGTGTGTGTGTGTGTGTGTGTGTACACACACACACAATGGAGTATTACTCAGCCTTAGAAAAAAGGAAATTCTGACACATGCTACAACATGGATGAACCTTGAGGACATTATGCTAAGTGAAATAAGCCAATCACAAAAAGACAAATATTACGATTCCACTTACATAAAGTACATAAGAGTAGACAAAATCACAGACAGAAAATGGAATGGTAGCTGCTATGGGCTGGGGAGAGAGGGAAGTGGGGAATTAATATTTAATGGGTATAGTTTCACTTTTGCAGGATAAAAAAAAGTTATGGAGATGGATGGTGGTAATGGTTACAAAACAATGTGATATTTTTTTTAAGATTTTAAGTAATTTCTACCCCTAATATGGGGCTCGAATTTACAACCTCTGGATCAAGAGTCACATGTTCTACCAACTGAGCCAGCTAGGCACCTCTGTGAATTTAATTAGTACCACTGAAACTTACACTTACAAATACTTAAAGGTAGTAAATTTTAAGTTATGTGTATTTTACCACAATAAAAAAAAAAAGTTGGGACAAAAACAAAAATGGGCAAATATTTCTTTAGAACTTCTAATTTTTTTTTTATTTGAACCACTCCATCTCTGTGGGTTTTCATCTTTTACCAAAGAAATGTTTTCCCCACACTGAGAATTTTCAGATCACTTTGCAAGTTATAGCAAATCTCAACTAGAAAAAAAGTTTTCTACAGTCATCAATGTGGCCCAGGAATTAATCAGTTAGATTTTTTAGCATGCAAGGAAATTCTCTCTCATCCTGACTGGATAAAACACTACTTTCTACAAACTCTAGAATTAATCAATGATTGTCGTGCTTTTAGAAAAACTCTATTGTTTAAGTAAAAAAGACAAGAAAAACTATTGGTAGGAGAAGAATAATATATACAGTTGCAGAAAGTCAACTCTGTTCAGGACTTGTGATCTATTCCTGCCACCATTCCCCAGAAATGTAAAAGATTTCAGTTATCATTTTTTCATATATATCAGAAATAAGTAAGGTCATAAAACTTTAAAAGTACCTTTTAATTCCTTAAGGAATTTCTTCAGTTATATTCTAATTGTAATTATAAAAACAACAGAATAGGGGCTCCTGGATGGCTCAGTCACAGTTAAGCGTCCAACTCTTTTTTTTTTTTTTTTAATTTAAATTTTAGTCCATGAACGTACAATGCAATATTGGTTTCTGGAGTAGAATTCAGTGATTCATCACTTACATATAATATCCAGTGTTCATCACAAGTGTCTTCCCTAATACCCATCACCCATCTAGCCCATTCCCCACCCTCCTCCCTCCATCAACCCTCTCAGTTTGTTCTCGATTATTTAGAGTCTCTTATGACTTGTTTCCTCTCCTTTTATTCTTTTCCCCCTTCCCCTATGTTCATCTCTTTTGTCTTAAATTCCACATCTCAGTGAGATTATACAGTATTTGTCTTTCTCTGACTGACTTATCTCATCTAGCATAAGACACTCTAGAGCTCTATCCACATTGTTGCAAACAGCAAGATTTCATCTTTTTGGATGGCTGAGTGATATTCTATTGTATATATATATATACCATCTCTTCTTTATTCACCAGTCAATGGACATTTGGGCTCTCTCCATAGTTTGGCTGTTGTTAATACGCTATCAACATTGGGGTGCATGTACCCCTTTGAATCTCTATTTTGTATCCTTTGAGTAAATACCTAGTAGTGCAATTGCTGGGTCACAAGGTGGCTCTATTTTTAATTTTTTGAAGAACCTCCAAACTGTTCTTCAGAGTGGCCCCAACAGTTCACATGCCCACCAACGTGGCTCCAACAGTTCACTCCCTGCCAACACCTGTTGTTTCTTGTGTTGTTAATTTTAGCCATTCTGACATGTGTAAGGTGAGGTGTTACCTCATCTTGGTTTTGATTTGTATTTTCCTGGTGATGAAGGACATTGAGTATCTTTTCATCTATCTGTTAGCCATCTGGATGACTTCTTTGGAAAAGTTATCTATTCATATCTCCTGCCCATTTCTTAAATGGATTATTTGTTTTTTGGGTGTTGGGTTTGGTAAGTTCCTTATAGATTTTGGATAATAACCCTTTATATCAGATATGCCATTTGCAAATATCTTCTCCCATTCTCTAGGCTGCCTTTTAGTTTTTTTTTTTTTTTTTTTGCCTTTTAGTTCTTTTGATTTGTTTCTTTTGCTGTCCAGAATCTTTTTATCTTGATGAAGTCCCACTAGTTCCTCTTTGCTTTTGTTTCTCTAAATATTCTAATTATAACTATAAAAACAACAGAATAGTTATTCTGGCTTAATTGGTTAAGCATCTGACTCTTGATCTCAGCTCAGGCCTCGATCTCAGGGTCATGAGTTCAAGCTCCGTATTGGGCTCCACTCTGGGCGTAGAGCCTACTTAAAAAACAAAAAAACAAAACCAAAACAGAAATATACGGGTACCATACCTGCACAAGGGGCCAACATATTAACCACTTCTATTCGGTCAATATAGATCATGACCCCACCACTAAAAACAAAGAAATGGAAAAAGTGTGAGCCAAGTAAAGTTACAATCCCAGATTTCCACATCGTCAAACATATCCCACATGTTAGAAATTTGGGAGGAAAATCTAAAGACACACAACTACTTGTTGATTAAAATGACTACTAACCACCACTCAATCATCACTCAAATGTCCCCTCCACACACTTAATTTGGCTCTTCTCCCAACTAAGGCTCACCTCTGCAATTGCCATAATCAAACTGCTCACGTGAAGACTAAACCTGTAACCTAAGGCTACTTAGCACTTTGCCCTTATGAACTGAAGCCAACAGCTAAAACAGTGCACTTCTCAAACTTTTCCATCAAAGAACCAAGTAAAACAGTTTCCCAAGAGGTATGAAGGTCATCCATGGGCTGACATTTTTTTGGTTTTCTGCCTTACTTTATAATCATAAAGAGTTACAATCTACTTTTTAATCTGTATTTATTCTAATATGAAAAAAAGAATTTTCCTCCAAATTCTTAAGTAAAATTGACACTTCAGAAAGATACGTCTTGTTAATTAATGGCTTCCTAACTTCTTGGCCTATCAGAACAGACCCTAATGCACACATGAGCCTCATGAAGTTAGAGATTTTGAAACCAAACAACTAAGTCTTCCTAACAACTTAGGACATTTTTTTCCTGATTAAAAAAAGGGTAACACCTGTTCAAAGAAAAAAAATCTGAGAGTATATGGGAAGTGTGAAAATAAAATTTACCCCAAATTTCAGGAGTTGCCAATTTTGAGTCCTCTCTAAAGGGAATCCACAAGAGTGTTACAGAAAGACCTACGAAGAACTTAGTATCAAATACGTAAACTTAAAAAAGAGGGAAATTCTCCCTTTTTACAAGCATTTCTGTCCTTCCATAGCTGTTCATGTCTCTTTTACAGGTTTGTAATACTGATAAGTTAGTCATTCAAAAAATAGAACATTAAAAAAAAAAAAACCTTGATTATTACATTCTTGTTTTGATACAATTCAATATACTGATTATACTCTAGAAATAATTTGGGTTTTGCCTGCTATTCTCCCCCTAAAACTCTTTAGGGCAGAGACTTTCAAAGTAAGGTCCACATACCCGCAGCAGGAGCATCACCTAGAATCTTCTCCTAGAAATGCAAATTATTGAACCTAATTCCAGACCTAATGAACCAGAACTTCTAATTAGATGGCATTTAGGGGGCGCCTGGGAGGCTTAGTAGGTTAAACATCTGACTCTTGGTTTCAGCTCAGGTCATGAGATTGTGACCTGTGTCAGGCTCTGCACTCAACGTGGAGTCTGTCTGAGATTCTCTCTCCCTCTGCTCTTCCCCTGACTCGCTTGCTAAGTAAATAAATAAAATCTTTAAAAAAAAAAATCTTTGTTAGATGGCATTTAGTAGTACAGATGACAAGGTGAGATTTCATTCAAACTATTTGTTACTGAGTTCCTACTCTGAGTTAAGTGTTGAGTTAGGCACTTTACATACACTAATCCTAATCCTCACAATAACTCTGCAAGATAAGGATACCTGGGTGGCTCAATGGTTAGTGTCTGCCTTTGGTTCAGGGTATGATACCAGGGTCCTGGGATCGAGTCCTGCATTGGGCTCCCCACAGGGAATCTGCTTCTCCCTCTGCCTATGTCTCTGCCTCTCTCTGTGTGTCTCTCATGAATAAATAAATAAAATCTTAAAAAAAAAAAAAAAAAACAACTCTGCAAGATAGGTCTTATTATCTGATTTTTACAAACAAGGAAACTAAGCTTAACAAAGTCAATACAGGCATGTATGAGGACAAGGATTATATGGGAACTCTCTGTCCTTTTCTTTTCTTTTTTTTTTTTCCTCTGTCCTTTTCTTAGCTATGAACCTGTAAGTGCCCTAAAATATAAAGTCTATCCCCCCCCCCCCAAAAAAAAAGTCAATAAAGCAGATGTGGCAGTACTGATAACATGAAGCTAAGGTCTGCCAAGCTCCAAAACTACTTTTTTCCAATACACAGTCTTCTAAGATGGAAAACTCAGGAGACATGGATTACTATCATGTCTATCTGAAAGACGTTTAAATAACCAGAGTTTATGAACAAAAATTCCATCTAAACTAAAGGCAGGTTGATAAGCGAGGGGAAAGCTTACCTTGTTCCACAAGGCACGTTTTTAACTTCATCGGTTTGTAGTGTTGTCTGGGGGGAAAAATATTTCGTGAATACTCAGGACACACATAGTCAAAGAACTTTGGTCCCAGAGGAAAACCTCCAGAGAACTGCTAAGAGATAAGTTACAGAAGAGCTCCATTACAATTTTAGTCCCCAAAGATTAGCTATCAGAGTAATTTCTTTTCATATTCTAGTAGACGTGAAAAAACAAGACAAAATATTTTATAACTAATGTCCCAATCAAGATGCATTGGGAAAAGAAAAGAAAAAAGAAAAGAAAGGAAAGAAATTCAGAAAGGGAAAGAAGTATATAGGCATGCACTTGGAAAGTTTCAATGTTCAATCTGAAAGTTTCAATGTTCATTCTCTAAGTCTCTTATTTGCCTAGAGCTGGCCTGGGATTGGAAATTGCATGGCTTACACAAAGATACTATCATTAGGACTAGTGCTCTAAACTTTAATTCCACTGCATATTCTGGACACACCAAACCTTATTTAAGGAGACAGCAAAATATTACTTTATGGAATATAAACAAAAAGGAAACACGGTCCTTGTTTCTAAAAAGCTCACAATCCAACACAGGAGATACAATTCTCATAAAGCAATCTATAACAAGTATAAAATTAACAGAGCATAAACTGAATTGTTTAAGTTAAATGATAAAGAGTGAAATAATAGTTTGGAAAGCTCTCTCTGGTAAAGTATTTATAAGCCAAGTCTAGAGGAGAAAAAATGAGAAAGATGAAGCAGAGACCACATCTTAGATTTAATAGCTTCTCATGCCAGGTGTTCCTTCAGTCTCATGAATATAGACTATATGTTATGAAGAATATATAGGAAGACTTTGTGACTGTCACTTGCTTTTTGCTTTTTCTGTGCTTTGGTTAACAAGTGCTGGCAAATGAGACTTTCTCCTGGCCCCTACCTACTGGGGACCAACATGGCTGTCCTTTCAGTCTAAATCATCCATCTTTCTTTTGCCTGAGTGGGAAGGGAGGAAGTCCAGGCAAAGGACAGAACTGAAGACCGTCCATCTAGGAAATGAGCCCATGAGGCCACACTTGTAGAACATCTGGACTGCTATTCTAGAGCTTTTATTTCTGGTGTGTTTGTTACACAGCTGTTTGAAATGTTTACTAAAACTTTATAAACTTAAAAAAAAAAAAAGGAGCTATCTTATCAAATATACAAAGTTGAAAACAAACTGCATGCATAGGAGATGATAGGAAGCAAGCTGGCTTGCCTGGAGCAAAAGAGGCAATATAGAGGAGTGCAAATTTTGATAAGAGAATGTGATATTAGACAGAGGGCTCTGAATGTCCACTGGGGGCTTATGCTCTCCATAGTCCATTTTACACATAGCCACAAAATGGACCTTTCAAAATTTTTTTTCCTTTAATTCCTGTGCTTATATGTGATGTACTTACATGTGATACTCATCCATCTTGTCTGGAGTCAAGAAAACCATCTAGGGAGCTAAAGTATTAATTAATTTAGTAAAGGCCACGGAAACTGAAAGCTGTCAATTCAGGAGACATAACAGGAAGGATGTAGTAAGCATCTGCACAGAACATTCCTAGAGGGAAAAGATTATAACTCTAGGATTGAGAGATTAGGGGAACAGTAAATACAAGCCACAGGTTCTGGGCAGAGTGAGGGAAGTTTATGAAGAGATGAGTTCAATTTATTTCCTTCCAAACATCAACCAAATTCAATTTCCATATCCCACATCAGCTTTTAATATACATCCCTATTTAACCTAGAGGATATCACCTAGCCAAGAACTAGGAAAGAGTTGAAATGCTAAATCCTCTACTTAATATCCTATATTCACATACTGAGTTCTTTTAGATCATCCCCAAAATTATCTTCCCAGGAGGAACATTTATTTTAAAAGTTAAGTCTTTGGTTATGTTATATATGCTATAAAGGGTGAAAGTTTTCATATTTCTCTAAGCACAGGTTTTTTTTATTTTTAGTATCATATGCAAGATCTCACATTTCTCAAGATGCTACTAATATATTCCTTTCAAATGCCAAGTTTGTTAAGCCATTTGTTTATATAGGCTGTCTTCTCATGTGTTCCAAAAATTCCTAAAAATAAATTTATGTCTCATTCTTACAAGAACAATTTCTTAAAAGAGTTTTATTAATGTATTTCTTTCCTAGAATGTTACTGCATCATTTATAAAGAACATTCCTATTCAGCCACACTGGCTTTGGCCTTTAATATTTTGTAGATGCAAAGTATATTAGTTTACACTAAAATCTTTTTACTATTTTTGTGTAATTATAACAACTTATTACTATTTATGTACATATACACCATAAAACTGTCATATGTAGTTAACCTCTAAATCTGTTTTAATGTTTATTGACTCTATCTCTTTGATATGTCTCTGCATCAGTAGGATTCAAAATAATAAGCTCCAAAAAGACAGAAACAGATTTGGCTGGCTTTGAACAAGATTTTAAAAAAGTCTGAGGATGCCACCGATAACATCATCACTGTTTGGGCTGTTGGTAAATTCATGTAACTAAAACCCTTTAAAGGAGGAGTAACTGAAGTCTTTAATGGTTAAATCATTTCTGCAAAGTCATATAACCAGTTAGTGACAGAGCCAAAACCTAAGTCTCCAGGTTCCTGGCCTCATGTTCACTATACCATATTGCTTCCTAAGAAGTTAGCTCAATTGAAAAACTTTCACCACAAGCAAGAAAGGTCAGAAATACAATTTTCTTACAACTCCTGCTTTGGGAAGTTTGGAGACTTTCTGGAAAGAAAACATACAAAGAAACTTAGAGAATACAAACAACATTATTAAAGGAAATGTGACCAAGAACCAAAATTTACTATACAGACTTTACGAGCTATAGATTAGAAGAAGACGGATTTGCAATGAAACCTCAAAAGGCTGGCAAGATTGAGATAGGAGAGCAGTAATGAAGGGAGAGATAGTGAGAAAAGAGGTGACAACATGAACCAAGGCAAGAATGAAAAAAATAAACATAGGAAAACAATATGGAAATCAGTCTGACTAGGGAAAGAACACTACATTTCACTTCAACAGACACAATTCTTACCCAAAGCCATCTAAAAGGGAACTGGAAGGAAATCTGGGGGATTTAAGTATTCATAATGAAACTCTCACTAGTAGGAAGCCTAGATTTAAATTATAAGATTAAATACACTGAATCTTCCTGAGTCCCGGAAAAATTAATAGCGGATAATACACAAACTTCGGAATCCAAAGATTTATGATCACACTGCACTTGTAAGAGTAGTCATGATCTAAACCTTTTTTGTCATCTTGTTGTATCAAAAGATATTTACTAAGTGTCTCCCATGGCAAGATACTGTTTTCAGTGAACAGATGCTTATTTCATATATTCTGGAATGCTGTCAAAATAGAACATTCACTAGGGTTCCACACAAAATTGTGTTTAATGTCCCAGGCAAAAATGTGCAGCAGAAAGGTTGTGCATAAAAAATTCACATCCTCCATGTTAACAGTAGTCCAGGAGCTGGCCTCTATGGAAACCAAACACCGTTCTAAATGAAGTAATCAATGGTTTGTATTTCTAGTCGTGTTTCAAAGTCCTGCTTTTATTTTGACAGCAGGAACAAAAAAACCCTGCTGCACAGCACTATATAGGTGTGGAATTTAGGAAGTCCTAAATCCTTCCAAGCTGCCTGGCTCATACTTCTAATATACTTCAAGAGAGTGAGGGGATTCAAAATTGTAACTTGTGCTATGACAACTGTACTCTGAACTTTGTAACTCCTGTGTTTAAGTATCACCATTTGCTTAAGCAATAAGGAAATCCATCTCCACCCACAAATGTAACTGTTCCTGTCACACCTGTCTATCCAGTGTGGGGGCTTCCCTAGGAATCACTCACCTGCACAGATCTGAAGGTAGTAATGAAAGGCAACATGATATGATAGCCTGGTCCACTGGGGCTATTTAGTAAAGCTCCTCCCCTGCGAAAAGATGTTTCAATTCAACAAGATTATAAAGAGAGAAATTCCCCTTCCAATTCTAAAATGGTGTGATAAATTCTTAGTCATGCTACTGACCTACTAAAGCCCCACTAATATGATTTACTCATGATGAACAACTACTGGCCCCTAAAATATCTGCCAAAGGTGGAAAAGATCAAATTAAACTGCCAATGTTACATCTTGTTTCATAAGCTCCAACAACGATACCTCTGGGTCTCTGGCACTGCTCTCAGGTACAAAGGATTCTCCTTGGTCTTTAAGGTTCTGAGAAATAATTGGGGAAAAAAACTCTAATGCCTCTAATTGCTGTAGTTTAACTGTACATAACATGAGTCAGATCAAAACATAATATAGTCACCAGACTGAAAAAAGAAGATAACAAAAACTTTAAGAGAATAAGAAAATTTCTGAGGCTTAAGACTCTTTTACTCTACCTACCTATATTACATTACTGGAGGAATAAAGTCTTTATAAAAAATAACAAAAACCGGGACGCCTGGGTGGCTCAGTGGCTGAGCATCTGTCTTTGGCTCAGGGTGTGATTCTGGGGTCCTGCGATGAGTCCCACTTCAGGCCCCCTGCATGGAGCCTGCTTCTCCCTCTGCCTATGTCTCTGCCTATGTCTTTGCCTCTCTCGTGAATAAATAAAATCTTAAAACAAAAACAAAACTTAGCATGGGAAGATGAAGGATAAGGGTATAAGACTATAAATAAATGGTTCATAAGTGTGGACTTATTCAGCAAATTTTGCAATGTGAGTAATATGAACATACATCTTAGAAATTCTACAAAGGAGGCATTTTGGGGGGCAACTATAAAAAAGAAGTCCTATTTTACAGAGTGAATAGTAAATTCATAGAACTTAGTTTCTTATCTTGAAAACATAAATAGGTTTGCAAAGAATTCACAACACATAACTAAGAAAAGATGAGCTGAGGTCCATCCCTAATTGAGAGCCATATCCTGAAATGTTTTCTTTGGTTTAACCGTCAGAAAGACAAAGCCAAACTAGATAGGAATATGGACTACTCTGTCATTTGCTATGCTAGATCTCCACTGCTAAGACCTATCACTAAAACTGTATGTGAAACTAGCACTAGTTTCAAACAGGGAAGACCGTTTCTAAGATTCAGGATGTTAAAGTGGAAATACGAGCTTTGGGGGATAATGAAAACAAGCAGAAAGTTGAAGCTCTTTCAAATACATAATTCCAATTTCTCCAAAATGTACCCTGTCTACATCAAAAGGAACTGGTTGTAACTACGCTGAAGGAAAAGCTATACCGCCTCACCTAGAGAGCAACACATCCCACACTATTCCTTCCCTCAACGTGAAAAGAAAGGGTAAGGTGGGAGAAGGACAGCCCCTCAATCCCCTATTTACGGCTCTCCAGGTCCAGGGATAGAACAATTGTCAAGGTCATGGCCTCCTAAGCCAAAACCCTTAACTAGGGGCTATTAGAGGAAAAAAAATCTAAGAACAACCACAAACAGGACCAGAGTTTCTAAGTGACATCTCTACAAACTCAAAGCCTGTACAGCTGTATGGAATATAACGATGACTTATCCACCTCTTCAGTCACAGTGCGGTGACCACTGCCTTTCTTTCTTCTTCGTTTTCCCCCAACAGATAATTGAATTTGCCGTCTACCAGGAGTAATTGTGAGAAGTCCTAACGTCCGCACAAAATGCACAGAGCACCGGAACCGTCCAGTACCTAGAGGGTGTTCGGCCCCCATACTTCCACAGGGCTGGGGCTAAAATCGCTTCCTAAGCCTGGAGAGCTCCCCGATACCGCAAGAGGGTACGACTTCATAGACCCACTTTCCACCTACTTCAGAAGCCCAGAAGCCTGCACAAGCCGCTCACCTGTAGTACACGGCCAGGTGTCCTTCCTCGATCTTGTGGATGGAGGCGTAGAGAAGGACAACCACCAGACTCACCGCTGCGGCCACCAGAACACGGGCTTGGGTCATATTCATCCTTGTTCCTCCTACATGAGGCAGGAAAGGATCCCCAGCCCCGTGAGTGACAGGCCCACCCCCTCCAGTTTGCACCCTCCCTCCGGAGAGCTGGCGTCCTTCCGCAGGGCGAGCCGGGGAGTCCCGCGCCCCTTGTCCCGCATTCTTCTCTCCTCACCCAGCCTACTTCCCCCTGGCTAACCCGTCGGCCCGAAGCGGGCCGTGCGCCGCCCCTATTCGCTGAGCGTCCTGACACCCCCTCTCTCAATAGCCTCTTCCCCCCCCACCCCCCGAATTCGGCGGAAGGCACTAACTGAGAAGGGGCCAGCCGTAGACTCCGGAGGGAGGCCGACCCTAAGGCCGCGCCTCACGGATCAGTGACGCATCGCCCCCGCCCGCACGTGCAGCCGCCTCCCGGGCCGCGCCAACCGCCGCCAACAGTCGGCCCCGCCCACTCGGCCGGCACTGCGGCTGCGCAGCCACGCACGCCGACGCAGCGCTCGTCGCGCCACTAGAGAGACGGAGAGCGGGCGGGACAAAATTCTCGCGGCCTCCCGCCGTCGGAGGTACGTGCGCTCCTGTCTGCGCAATGCTGGTTTCCTGCTCTGGAAGAGAAGGGACGTCGGCCGTCGGGAGTAAGCTGCGGTGTAGAGGAAAGGAGGTGGCGCCTGGGATGAGGGACTGGTCAGTTAGTTCTTGGGCAGAAACCGACTCCCGCACTCTCAGTGTGGTGGCTGTTTTGTCTTTTTGTGGTTTAAACCGTATGACAAGCACGTGTTTCAGGCACGGATCCTGTGCGAATTCAGGAGCAGTAGACCTGTTGCAGGAAAAGTAGTGTGGAAACTCAGAAGAGAAGGATCTTCAGCCTGAGCACATCTTTCGTCATCAGGTGTATTTCTGAGTAATGATTAACGTGCCAGAATACTGATCCAGTGAGGGCTTCATGAAGGTCATTCCAAATAGGAACAGAATGCGCTGAGCACACAGAGTGTGATGTGTGTGTGTGTGGGGGGGGGGGGGGGGGGGGAGGAGGATGGGATAGGCTAGGCCAAGCCCAGATTTTGAAAGGTTTGCATGCATTTTTTTTTCCGCAGGGAGAGGGAGGTGCATGACTAGAGAACAGAAAAACTTCATTTTTCCCTAACCGCAGTCTTCTGTTATGGATTGTATACATACATTACTAAAAACGAAAAGGACAAAATTAAAGAGTAGAGATGGGAATGAGATGGATGAATGCAAGGGAAATAAAAGGCGGCATATTTAAAGTAGGTTGGGCAGTAATCCTGTAAACCCAGAAAGGCTAGTGGGACAATTGGGCAAGGGAGATTATCGTGGCAGGGCTGTGTAACTTTGGGCGGGGATGTATGAGAAAACAGTACTTTATGCCCAGTGAGTCTGCAGAATGGCTAAGAGTGGAGACAGATTGCAGGCGGAGAAGCCAAGTGGTTAAGAAACTGCAGGCCCAAGTGATGGGGGAATAGAGGACTAGCTGAGGACAAAGCACAAGCCCAGGGCAGCACTTAGAAGTCCTTGGAACAGTCAGAGGGACATTCCTTAACAGACTCAACCGCCTCAATGTTAATACTTTGCTAAGGGCAAAAGGCAATCTTAGCCCGACCCCCCGGATCCTGTAAGTCTACCTTAACATGTAAAAATTCCTTTAGAAACTTTATCTCTAAACCCCTCCAAGAATCATGTTGGCAATCATCCCCCAAGCACATGGCCCACGGATACACTTCTGAAGGGTCTCATGGCTAAGGTTTTATTAGACGGTAATAAATGATCTTTTCCCAACAATAGGTCCTGGAAACCTTGCTTCCAAACTCCTTAGAGAGTATGCTATCCCCAAACCCTTCCCAACTCCCAGGTATATAATCAGCTACTCCTCACAAGCCCGGGGCAGCAGCTCTTCCTGCCCACGGGTTCTGTCCTGTCCCCGTGTTCTGTCCTGTCCCCGTGCTTTAATAAAACCACCACTTTGCACCACAGACCTCTCAATTCTTTCTTGGTTGTCAGCTCCGGACCTCCCCTATATTCCAAAACTTCATCACAAGGTTACAAAGACAGTAATTGTGAAAATGGGAAGTCCTAAATAGGATTTTAAGTAGCAAGCCCTCCCAGGCCACTCTGCCGTCTCCCTTCAATAAATGCACTTACCTGTATTGTTCCTAAGACTTTAATTACCTACAAATATCTGGGACCTTGTCTGTTCCAGATAAATGATATCAGCAAAACTTAGCTATTTTAATTTCCAGAAAGCAAAAAGAAGGAAAAACAACTTGTTCCAGTTTTCTAGATGGATTCTCTTCATTTTTCATAATACTGCTGGAATTAAAGAATGAAATGTAGACATTCACAAATGCCATTCAACTCTGAAAAGATGTGCCCCAATAAAAAAATAGTCAATCACACATCAGAAATAAGTCTTAGGTGATCTCTCACTATAACCTGTTCTGACTCATAGCACCTGCCCATATCACCCCAGCCACACCATATAATAGCCACACCCTATAATAGCTCTTTTATCAGTTACCACAGTGATATTTAGAAAATACACAATCATCTAAATAAATTCTTTCAACAATCATTTCAATGCTTGGATGGCTTGCAATGTTCAGATTCCCAGATAAGCATTCTTCTTATACTGCCTATAGTTAACTGTTTCTGATCTTGCCATCTAGCTCATCATCTTCCAAGCAGCAGGTACCCATACATGTTTTATTAAAACTCTCTAGAACTGGAGAAGTAAGAGATAGACTGCCTGTCAAAATAGCTGACAGAATTTCCATTTTTAGAGAAACCGTAGTATCAGATGAGTAAAAATTTAGAAGACAGCCCCAAGATCCATGGTGTAAAGCGGCACTACTAGCAAAATGAGGATGGTGTGACTAAGACCTCGGTTTATAGACCAAGATATGAGCATGGTTTTTAGACACAGTGGTGACAGGACATCTCAGAAGAAAAGACTATATTAAAAGAAGTTACCCAATGCTGTTTTTACTGTAAGTCCTGTTTAATTCCTAAGGAAAGTACACTGAGGGCCTATGATGTTATATTCTGTGCTTCAGTTCCACTTCATGGAATCTTCACATTTTCCTAAACCATATTCAAACCTATCATAATCTGATTAAAATGAATAAAGATTCTAAAAGTAATTTAAAAATCATTTAATACACAAAGTGGAAAACTATAATATAAAAGCATTTCACATTTTTTAAAAACACATAATACCTTCTAAATTATTTAATGAGGTGATAGATCCACAATCCTTTATCTGAAACCCTTAGGACAAGATGTTTCAGAATTATGAAATTTTTGGATTTTAGAAAGGTAATTCAGTGCATATACCATACTACATAAACACCCAGCAGGGTCTGTGGCAGCCCCATCCCACTCCCAATAATCAAATATGTTAATATTTCCACAGCAAAATAAATGAATATTCACACTAAATGGGATAAATAGATTCAATGTCAGTTCAGGTTAGATTTTCAAGCAAATGAGTTTTGTTACCAAGCTTATGAAAAACCTTGTTTTCAGAGTTTTGATTTTGGAATTACAGATAAGGGAGTGCAGATCTTTATAAATTTGTAGGACAAGACATGAAAAATTCGTTAAACAAATGACCCATTTTTACAAATGAAAAAACAACAGTTTTCAAACACATTATAAATTAACAGGCATCTTCTTGATATTATTAAATGTACATCTTAAATACATATACACACAGCACATTTAACAAGATGAGAATCAACTTATTAAAGGCACAGATGCACAATTCCTTCTATAGGAAAGGGATATTATCAAATGTGCAGTAAAATTAAAATTAAGTCAACTCCTTATGTTGCCAGGAAGAGCATTTCTGAATGCAACAAAAGGAGGTAGAGTTTATTCTTCATGAAATACAGTTTTACTTGAGACCAATCTCTCCCACAAAAACAGGCAAACAACTTTTACTTACAACACATACATTAGTTGAGGTTTTGTTTTCTGCATATCGATGATACTTTTGGCCTTATGCCCAAAATTTAGTGGTAAAAGATGGTTTTTAGTCAGTTAAGTGTTTTATCATGTTTGAAGACAAATGGATTGCCATGATATGCTTAAGTAGCTATCATATTTAAACAAGTCCACTGACTTGTTTAAAATTCTCTGTTCACGGGTTAAAATTCTGTTTAGGGGTTAAAATTTCCCAAAGTCGAAATACCGTGCTTGTAAAATCTTGCATTTTTTCTGATCATAGCCATTTCTTCCATTTGTTGGTGTCTGAAGAGTATTTTCATGGGAGAAAAACAAATTTCCTGCATGTGCAGCAACAATCTCCGTCAGTTTGGGCACACTGAATAAGTAGCAAGTCATTCTGTTAACCAACTCCAATCAAGATTCTAAAACCAGCATGGAAAAAATTATAATTAGATGTTGACTTTAAACAGTAGGTTTATGGGTGTTACTTTTTGCAAGTTTTCTGTGTGTTTGGACATTTTATAATCAAAAGTTGAAAAATCAAAGTATAAGTTACAGTTAGTTTAATTTTACCTTCTGTCCTGCCGATTAAAAAAAATATTTCAGAAAAAATATTTCAGTTTTCATAAATATTTGAAGTAAATAATGAAAGGAAATACAAGCAATTGACCTTGAGACTAACTGTAGTAAAATTAACTCAATAAACATTTTTTGTGGTTTCTCTGAGTTTTAACAAATCAGTAATTCACAGTAACCAAATCTTAATATTTCTATTAATTTTGACTGTGTTAACATTATTTGTTTTACGTACAGCTGTTATTATATTTGAGTTACAGTACAAATCCTGCCCCATCTTATTGAAGAAAATTGATTACTGAAGCAAAAAGGTACAAACCATTCAATTTCAGTGGTCACATTGCAAAAAAAGTTCACCCTTCATTTAATTTGACCAAAATGCTACTGCTGAAGATTTACTAATGACATAATCCTAGTATATCCATGAATAAGAGAAGATTGGGATCTGAGGTCAAAGATATAACTTAAATGTCTTTTCTCTTTCTTCTGAGTTCTCCTTTTCCCCATATGCATCCCAAATGCCAGAGGTGGCTAGCATGGAAAGTCAAAACATACCCATATCCATATAAAACTTACCATCATTCTACTGCCCTGTTCCTCATTTGCTTCATGAATAATAGTGCTTAAATGGCCAAGACAGTTCAAATTTTCTTCTATCATTTGTACTATAGTCTCCCTGTATGATGAAAAAACAAAGCCTTTTCAAATGCAGCAAAGAGACATACAAATTTCCTCTACCTTCTGGTCTTCAGGGTCAGGATAATCACTGCCCCTCCTGCAGCCCTGCAACCCAGCACCCCAATGCAGCTGATTCCTATGGTCTTCAGTTTCCTTATCCCTCCCACCCAGAGGCAGAGTCTTGCTTGTTAATGCAAGCTGTTGCTTCTGCCCAGCTTGAATGAGAAGAAATCCATTATAAATGCAATCTCATTTTCCTCTGAAATATAAGCAGCACTTAAATACAACTACCCTCCCCACTCTTGAAAAATGCTAATGGGGGGTGGAGTGGGAGAGAAAATTGTAGTGCAGACAGATGAAAAATCTTTTTGTTTCTGGAATATTTTCCTTTCCTTATAAGTAGTAAAAATATCAGTGTGCTTATTACTCCAGAGACACAAATATAAGGGTGAAGATAAAGAAGTACAATCTGGTCTGCAAAGATAAGGGAAGGTGAAAACTGGTTGGAAACTACAGATGACAGCGATGAAAAAGAAAACAAGCAAGCTGATTTCTGAGGACAGCAGAAGAAAATAGCATCATAAGGTAGCTGCCCAGAACCAACAAGAATCTCTGGAAGTTTATATTTGAAGAAAATCCTTATTTTGGTTTCCACCTTCCCCACTTTCCTCTGCCATTTGGCCTCTATCCTTTACCTTTTACCAGCCCTCAGTCTCTACCTTACTAGAATTAGTTCTAGGCCATAAATGATAGCCACTATAAGGTCAAAACTAAATTCTAATTCTAAAGCACGTATTCAAAAGATGAAAAATTGAATCCAACAGATCCCACCTTGGTGGTTAAGTATTATGTGCACATTGTAATTGAAATCAATTTTACTTTATAACGTATTCCTACTGGAAAACATTTAAAATTCCTGTCCGACATGCTTTTGCTAACAACCCAACCTCAAATTAGAAATGGACTGTATAGAGGTGACATTTGCAACCATTAGCATCCCCTAACCTAAATGCCTTTAACAAAAGTAAAAAGGTTAGTAATGTACTAAATTTTATTTGTTTCAACTCTGAGTAATGGAATATTTTCTAAAGTCAATTATATAGCCTGTGCTGTAGCTGTGGATGTATTACATTGGGCCAAATCTCTAACGATCCCAAGATACACCCTACAACTTGCTTTCTTTAAAAAAATAAAATACCTGATATCAGCTTTCCTTCCTGCCATGTGCTTTTCTCTCATAAAAGTAGAGTACAGAATGTGCAACTGCATGACCTCCTGAGCAGTGATGTAACATGGCTGCACTTCTGCAAAACTAATTATGGGCAGAGCTTCCAGGTAATGCTGGTGCTGCTGTAGAGGTCTCCATGAGTTGTGAGAAAAGCGACAATACACAAGCTAGCAAAGAGCCACTGGCTCTGGATACGGCACATCTTATGCTGAGAAAAATAACAGAAATGGATAGTCATTCAGCTTTTAGCAGGAGAGTAGGAATTAATAAAAGAAAATATAAGGCTTCACACTTGAGTTCTTATTTGCAAAACTGATTTAAGGCATTTAAAAAAGCCTGATTTTAGAAATACCAAGTTATAAAATCAAGTAGATTACACTCAATAATTCATTAGAAAGGTGATCAAGGACCCCAAAATGATAAATCCAAAAGACAGCATAACTTTTGAGATAAATGGTTATGGAAGAAATAGCTTGGGTAAAAGAATTGCTAAGCCAGTAACAGAGAAAGAACTTAAAACTTAGATTGAGCTACATAAGTAACATTTGCTGATATTTACTTTCCATACACTTCACATACAACATCTAATTGAATTTTCAGAACAGTTCCCATTTTACAGGTGAGGAAATGGGAACATTTAAAGAATCAAGTTAATTTGCCCAAGGCTATTACAAAGGGACATTATTATAAAAGGGACAGTCAGGATTTAACCCTGGTATATAAAGTACTGAAGACTTTTTCTTAACCACTATGCTCTACTCTACCTCATTCCTACCACTGCTCTTGAAAACAACTATCTATTGTTGCAAAGTGAACCCACCCATCTTGAGGAGTTACCACGCATGACAGAGGATGTTCACGTTCTGCTGAATTTGGAGGAAGCCATGCTGATGCCTGAGGGGTTACTGCACCTTCTAGACTGGATCCTACGAGGGACCGGGCAGAACTCTGTGTCTGAAGGGGGAAAAAGTAAATAAGATTACAGGCAAGCACCACAATTGATGCATACAATTTCCTACAATGTTCCTAAGATTTACACTTCTACCAGTGCTTAGATGCACAACCACAAAACTATCCTCACCTTTTTATAAGTATTTCTGTACAAAACTATCCTGTCCTTGACCACCTTTCTTAACTAAAACCAAATGTATTTGCCCTTCTCATTCCACTTTTGTTGGAGAAAAAAAAAAAACAAACTAGTTGAACAAGGGGCTAGAGTTTTATTAACTGATCACACACATCTATTCCCAAATTGGGATAGGATGCCACAGTGGTCTACGGCTGGAAGGAATAGATAAACATGAGACCAGAGAGGAAAGAAATAATGGAGGATGATCATGATGTCCTGCATCTGAAGTCAAACACCAAGAAAAGAACATGAGCATCAACCTTAACACAAAATACAGACATCTTTAAAAAGGATTCAGCTCATGCCGAAAGAAGAATCCCTTTTGCAAAGAATACTAGCAAATCAATGTCACATTAAATAATTTATTAAAAGTTACTTACACAGGCAATTTTAAGGAGATGCCATATTTCTTTCTGTCTCTTTCCCTGCATAAACATGACAGTATTGTCAGCTTCTTTGATGTTACTGAGGGCCATTTCCACCTTGGGCAGTAGATCAATAATCTTCTGCTTACAGCCCAATAACTTGCTGGAGAGATGAAATCAGTGTCACACAATTAGACATAACCCTAAGACTATATACCATACTCCCACACCCAACTGGGAAAATGAACCACAATCAGCACCAGATTTAGTGACTGATTTCCAAAGTGATGCACACAAAATAGGACACCTAAACGCACACAACTGTGGCCAAGTTACCCAAGGTATTGCCAGATATCTTCCTGGGTCTAGTATATTTACAAAAAAAGGATATTACACTTTGAAAGGAACATGATAAAAGTACCCTGGCTTTTCAGTAGGAAATAAAACAATTTTTCTACCTCAGATGACCAAACAGCTCCTTGAGAACCCGGTCCTGACTCTGAACAGTATGCACAATGATCTTCACCATTTCCGTGCTGTCGCTATAGGAGTGATCTATAAAAGATCTCAGTCAGTGGGTATAACCTCTTTTCTGCATGAACATATCAGCCTCCAAACAAAAAATTCCTAAAAATCTGAAACTAGTTTTAATTAATAAGCATCTCCATTTAAATTTAAAACTGGATTAAAATTTTAAGATTATATAATGTATAAACAAATATATATCTAAAAACAAAGTGTGTGTGTTTAATGCATATATAAATTTATCACTGTTATCTTCACAGAACTTAGTTGCCTGTTTTGAGAAGGATATGTTTAGCTATCTTTAACCCATATTAACCCAAATCCTAAATCCATATGCAGCTTTCTGGCCAAAAGATCAATTTTTCTTGGATGATTAACATCATTTATTTAGAAACAGTAGGACAATTTATCAAACTTTCACTGGTTTAAAAGCAGGAGGCCCTTGACCTATCTAGGATACTTGGGATTTCATGTTTATCCATCTGTTTGCAGCCCATGAAACTTTGAAAAAAGCTGACTAACTTAAGCCAAACCTGATGCACTAATAAAAGGACCTATACACACCCTGAAAGTTCAGTCTGAGGGTAGTAGAACATCTTAAACTGGAAACTGCCAAATGTCCTCAAATAGGATGGCTGTGTGGACACAGTGAGTGATGAGTGAGTTCTACAGTCTACAGGAGATGTAACTCAATTAAAAAAACAGCAAAAACAGGGTGCCTGGGTGGCTCAGTTGACTAAATGTCTGACTTGATTTTGGCTCAGGTCATGATCTCAGGGTCATGAGATGGAGCTCCACATCAGGCTTTGCACTGACTGTGGAGTCTGCTTAAGATTCTCTCCCTCCCTCTCCCTCTGCTCTGCTTATACTCTTCCCCTCTCAAAAAAAAAAAAAAAAAAAAAAAAAGCACTGTTACATTTCAAAAAATGCCATTTAAAGTTTTTTAAACTGGAAGACTGCTCATAGATAATGCTGGTATTTCCTCGAACAATTTTTAGTCTCAGCTGCAAAAATATTATTTGCTATCACCTACTTAACACTTTTCTCATTTAACCCTCATAGGAGTCCTGGGAGATGGCTACAACTATTACCCATATTTTACTATGAAAAGGTATCAAAAAACGTTTTTAAAAAGTTCAGTGTCCTTTGTTATCACTGCAAAGACCTCTCCCCCACAGCTCAAGTTTATTCCCTACACATGTCCCTCTGTCTCTCCCTCACAACTAGATAAAGAGTTGCAAATAAGCTCCTCTCAGAGACCTCAGAACATTAATCTTCTCCAGCATACAAAATGAAGAAAGTTTTTCACCATTTTTAGCTTAACAAGAGTCTCAAGTCAACTCTAAGCTAGAAAGACACTAGAAAAAAAGAATTAGACTTGCTCTATTGAAATTTTAAATTTCAATTATTCTAACCACAGCTTCATATCACTTATATCACTTTCTGTCAATATCTTGATTTTTTTTGTCTTCTATGAGCAAAATCTTAAGTCTGAATCAGTCTAACCTTCTGCTTTGTCAGTTCCTGCAGCCAAGCCACTAAACACCAAAAAAAATACTACCATTCTCTGTTGTCACTGCTAATTCACAAGTTTTCATTTCTGCTCTGGATTCTTAATAAATCTTCTGGGTCAGCAACATCTTCCACTGTACACACCAGTTTTGTTTTGTTTTTTAAGATTTTGTTCATTTATTCATGAGAGACAGAGAGGCGGAGACATAAGCAGAGGGAGAAGCAGGCTCCCTGTGGGGAGCCCAATGGAGGACTCAATCCCAGGACCCCAGGACCACAACCTGAGCTATCCATACTGTCGCTACAGGAGTGATCTATAAAAGATCTCAAGGCAGATGCTCAACCACTGAGCCCGTGTACATACCAGCTTTTAAAAATCTTTAGCATACTCCTTAAATCTATGCAGTCATCATCTCTTCCATTAACCTTATCACCCACGCCTTCTGTTAACAGTTAACCCCACTTCTTACTTCAGGATGGGAGGCTATAAGGGAGACCCCCATCTTCTAACCCCTACAACCACAAAGTGTCAGTATCCACACCCACAATCCCTCTAATACCAGAGACAGCAAGGCTAATTGAGTTAGCCTCTCAAGCTTGTTTAGGGACTCCCTTCTTCATAGGCTTTGGGCCCCCAAGCACATAATAAATATGCTCAAGTCTACCTTCTGAAGACTGACCTCCCTTGATTCTTCATCTCTTAGCTGCTCACCTCTCTTCTTTCCTTAACAGGAAAGCTTCTGAAAAGAACTGCCTAGATAAGCAGTTCTCAAACTTAGTGGTCTCAGTACATTCAAAAATTCTTAAGAACCCCAAGGTGTTTTTCGGGAATTAAACTGAGAAGTTTAAAAATATTTACTTATTCAAAAAAAAAATAAAAAAATAAAAAAAAATTTACTTATTCACTTAAAAATAACAATAAACTCACTACCTATTAACATATTTTTATTAAAAATAACTATTTTCCAAAAAATGTTAGTGAGAAAATTGGCCTTATCTTACATTTTTGCAAGTCTTTTAAATATAACTACTGATCTTGTTAAAAAAGTTTAAGTACTGAGAAGCTGACAATTTTCAGTTGATGGATACAAGATTTCCTAAATCTAATTTTTTGTCTGAAACATGGAGTTTTATCATTGCCAACTAACATTGTTGGTTTTTTTCCTTAAAGCAATAGTCATGTTTCATTAACTTTTGAGAAGACACCTGCCACTGTGGCTTTCTCAAAAAAAACAAAACAAAACAAAACAAAACAACCAGCAGAAGAAGTGCTCTTGGGGCACTTCCCGTTTCATTGCACAGCCGTAAGAGTAAAGTGATCATTTTGAAAAAGTAGATTGAGTATGGAAGCCAAGGATGGATGTCTTGTAAAGACATGTACCCAAGGGTTGAGATTTAAATAGAATTCTTATTACTTAATCAAGGACATGCTTAAATGATTTTTTTTTTTAAACTGTGAATGCATAGTGGTGAAAATAATAGCTACTTACATAATTTGGTACTAGTGCCATCATCCATACCTGCTAAGTAGGGTATAAGCTGTTTACCCACCAGTGTTTTCATAGCATCAGTGAAAATGTCAACATAGTGAGAAAGGCAAATATTGTCTTAGTGTTATGAAAATAGTTTGACCTCACTGATCTTCATGAATCACACTTCGGGAACTGCTGGTCTAGACCCACTTCTCTATTTCTTCCTGGTTCATTCCTTCCTTGGCTTCCAATTTCTGTTCCCAAAAGGCCTTATTTTGTCAAGACCAACAATGGTATCCAAACTGCTAAGTTGATTCTTTTTATCATCATCTTTATTACCCACACATTCATAGCATTTCACCCCACTGATCACTTTCTTCTTGAAACTCTCTGTCCTGATCCTATCATATAATTCCTTCTATATCCTGTCATTTTCTTTTTTTTTTTTTAAAGATTTTATTTATTTATTCATGAGAGACACACAGAGAGAGAGGCAGAAACAGAGGCAGAGGGAGAAGCAGGCTCCATGCAGGGAGCCTGACATGTGACTTGATCCTGGGTCTCCAGCATCACGCCCCGGGCTGAAGGTGGCACTTAACCACTGAGCCACCGGGGCTGCCCTATCCTGGTCATTTTCAATCTCCTCTGCTGGCTCTTCTGCTTCTAGCCTTTCTTGAATATTGGTATTCTCTGGGATTCCATCCTTGGCTTCCATACTCAATCTACTTTTTCAAAATGATCACTTTACTCTTACAGCTGACTACTCTCAAATAGCTAAATATCAACTTCTCTACTAAATCCATATATATATATATATATATATATATATATATATGTGTGTGTGTGTGTGTTTATACATACATACATGCATACATATATATATTTAATACTATTTATTAGACCTCTCTACTTGAATATCCCACTGACATCCAAACATCAACATGTACAGAAATTAATTCATCTTCTTTTCCCATCATGTGCCATCCTTTCTTCCCATTATGGTGAGTAGTCCTTCTGACCACGCACCCAGCTGCCATAGCCAAAATCTTGAGAGGCATCATGACTCCATACTCCAGGTCCAGCCATCTATATTTAATCCATCACCCAACACTATCAGTTCTACCTTGTAAATGTCTCTAGCCCTTACCCTCCTCTCACCAGCCTCCCCAGTTGAGGCTCTCTGCCTTAGCTCATGGCCCACCCTATATGGAGTTATGATTATTTCAACAGCCTCATAGCCAATGCCTGTCTTCAGTCTAGCTACACTTTAATCCATTATGTGCAATGCTACCAATGCAGTATTTCTGAAATGCTAATCTGGTCATGCCATTCCCCTGCTTAAAACTTTTAAGGTTTTTCTTTACCACCATGATGAAATCCAAACTCATTACCATAACATTTCAGATCCTTCATGATCCAGCCACATCTGATCCAGCCTCTCTCCCAAAACTCTATAATCCAGCCATTACATTTCCCCAAATGTGCTAAGTGTTACGTGTCTTTACTGACTATACTTGTACACACAAGAGCGCACCTCCTTTCACCTGGCTACTGCTACTTATCCTTTAAGGCTTATCTCAGATGTCATCTCCTGCAGGAAACCTTTTCTAACCACTCCTGAGCCCCAGGCAGGGTCAGGTGCCTATCTTATATGTACCTCATAAATGTCTGTAGGAATAAACTGAACAAATTCTATTCCAATAAAAATCAATTTAGAGGAGATGTTATTTGTTAAGACAGAATTTCATATGGATGAATATTAATTTGCATATGTTGTAAATTTTTTTCTAAAGATTTCATTTATTCATGAGACACAGAGAGAGGCAGACATAGGCAGAGGGAAACGCAAGGAGCCTGATGAGGGCCTTGATCCCAGCACCCCAGCATCACAGCCTGAGCCAAAGGTAGATGCTCAACCACTAAGCTACCCAGATGCCCTGTTTGTAAATTTTAAAGTATAAAACTTATATCTTTTATTTTACTTATTTATTGGTAATTTAGGTATATATAGCAAATTAGGGCACAGGCTTCACTTTTTATTTCTTCTATAACCCATCAAAACAAATCAATTTTTAACAGAAGGATAATATCTTGCAGATACATATATTTTATACTTCCTGAGGCATTTTCACAAACAGCCTCTTAAATACATTGTTATACGTACTCACTGACTTAGGAAAGCTAGGTTTCAGCCCCATTTTGCAGAAGAGGAAAATGAGATATAAGAAAATTAGGTACTTGGTCAGTAAGCTGCCCAATCTAGAACCCAAGCCTTCCAAATACCACTCCGATACTCCTGTCAATAGACCATGTTCTGTATTCATCAGATGTTTGATAGGAATTGTTTTGCCAATGAAATAAGTAGTAACCAGATGCAGATGAAGGCATCATTTTTAAGGTACACTGCTTTGGCATAGCAAATGGGCCTCCCCCCGATCACTCCACACATGAAAGCACTGTATCAAATTCTGTCCAACCTCTCTAACCTTAAGCAGCACTTATTTTTTCCATCTTTCCACACATTTTCTTGCTTCCTCTTCCCCTTCTGAGTTCCTTTTTTCTCTTTCATTCCTTCCTTTCATTTCGCTTTAAAAAGTTTTCTATCTCAATTCTCTTGTTACTTTGCTTTCCTAATCTCTTAAATTCTCATCAACTTAAAATTGTACCATAAACAGCTCTGTGGCAATACCAAAACTGGAATTTATTCTGCAGCTTGTTTTAAAAAATCCAATCCCTGTATTCGTTAAGTTTGTGATGGTTTCCTTTTTTTTTTTTTTTAATTTAAGATTTTATTTATTTATTCAAGAGAGACACAGAAAGAAAGGCAGAAACATAGGCGGAGGGAGAAGCAGGCTCCCTGCAAGGAGCCTGATGTGGGACTCAATCCCCGGATCCAGGATCACACCCAGAGCTGAAGGCAGACACAACCGTTGAGCTACCCAGGTGTCCCTGTGATGGTTTCTTAAAATGCCTTGTGTACAGTGATAAGTGTCTTACCTGAAGGTCTGTGCTTTAACTGCTTATACAGATCAATAGCACGCTGTTCCCTATGAAAGAGAAAACATGCTTCCAAATGTGAAGATAATTCAATGACTAATAATCAACAACTTGAAATGAACAATACTATTTGAATAGAGTATAATCTATTTTAAAGCAAGTACATATTGCCAATGAACATTTTACAGAGCATTTTACAGAGTAATAAGCAAGATCTAAAAATGCAAAATTTAGGGGCACCTGGCTGGCTCAGTCAGTAAAGCATGCAACTCTTGATCTCAGGGTTGTGAGTTCAAACCCCAAAATGGGTGTAGAGATTACTTAGAAATAAAATCTATTTAAAAAATTTTTAAAGTAAATAAAAATGCAAACTTTAATATATTTCATATCTGCTCTAATCTACCACCACATATACAACATCCTTGCATCAGAAACACTTAAACGGGCAAAAATGAAGCTCCGTGATTAGGGAAAAACAATCTGAAATTTCTATTCAGATACCTAGGAAGTTAACCTCATTTAGGGCATTTAATGGACAATAAGTTGGGCCAGAAGTATGGGAAGCAGGGCAACAGTCTGTAACTTAGAACATTTGAAAAATTTGTTACACCCACATGAAAAGATGCTTTGATTAAAACAGCAAAGGTCAACCCTTAAGTCATGACCAAAATTTCTTGTGACTAAGAAAAACTTCCTCCTAAAATATGATGGCAATATATTTGGAGAAAGAAAACTATAGAAAAGAACAAATACAGCCTTAATCAGCTAGATGTACACAGACAGAACCATCTGTGACAAAAAAATTATAGACATCAATACCAATAACACAAGACTTCCTTACAGAGATTCCATCAAGTCTCCCTGACGTCTTCCATAAGGGCTCTTCTGCAGCTCCATGATTTCAGTGTGCAGAGACATGATCTGATCCTCCAGGTAACCGATGACACCCACCTAAAATATGATGAAATGCAAAAGAAATAACAGGCTCACCACCACACAAAACAGAACTGAGACAGAGAACGATTTGCTGCAATGGTAGGACTAAATTTTTTAATATGAAACACTGATTTTGTTTAAGCTTTTTTATCTTTCAGATTCTGACACTTAATCTTTCATACAAGGACAGACTTAATACCCATGCTTCTCTCTTTTCTCTTCTGACAACAGTGAACTACTAGCATTTGCTTTCTCCTCCTGAGAAGCAAAAAGAAGTATTATTAACAAGACAGGAAAAGTGGCCACCAAAACCACTGCATCTCAGTTATAGGATTTTCATTGCCTCTTGTTCCCAACTGTCTTGAATAAGAATGCAGAAAGAAAAAGACACTGGATTTCCTACCTAAGCATATTAACTGCCTTACCCACATCCAGGAGAGTAACAATTTAGTAGGACCATGGACAGATGTAACAGGTAAGAAAGGAATATTCCTCCTAGAGAATGACCTATAACTAGCATGACCATATGTATAATTTATTGTCCAAACAGGCATAATTTTGAGAGTGAAAGGGAGTATCATTGATAATTATGGCAAGGCAGATATAAACTGGGACCATTTCAGATAACCAGGACATACAGCTGTCCTATCTAAACCAATCATAAAAATAACAGCAATAACTACCATTCATTATTTATTCCCATTTAATCTGCATAACCCTACTAAAAAGTGTAAGTCCACGTAATATGGAAACAAGTTTAGCAAGGTTTTAGTTTAATCTCTTTTGCCCAAAGCCCCTGTTTTTATCAACTCTACACATACAAAGCATCTACTAGATTTTTGTCTGATATTCAGGAGTAACATGAAAAACATTCTATATATTGAAACCAAAGACAACTTCTATGAGAGACCTCAGGAATTAATAAGCATATAGAGTGAGCTAGTGATTTTACCTCGGCATAGTGGATAGCCTTTTCTTCCATTTCCTTCCATGCTTTTAACATTTTTTCTGAGGCTAAAAAAAAAGTCTTAATTGGTTATCTCAGAAATAGCTATAGCCTTAATTACTGACCTATCCACTTCCTTGCCATATCATCATCAAAAATGGTGTTATAGATTGAACTGTCCCCCCAAAAAGCTTTGTTGAAGTCCTAATTCAGTACCTCAGAATGTGACCTTATTTGGAAATAGGGTCACTGCCAGTTGCAGTTAGCTAATTAAGATGAGATCATCCTGGAGTAGGGTGGATTAATCCAGTATGACTAGTTTTCTTATGAGAAACCCAAACACATGAAGAGAGAGCTCTATTTTGACGACAGAGGTATAGATTAAAGTGCTACAGCTGTAAGCCAAGGAGCTAAAGACTGTTGGCAAACCACGAGAACCTAGGAAGAAGCTAGGAAGTATTCTTCCCCACAGCTTTCAGGGGGTTCATGGACCCTGCCAACACCTTGATTTGGATTTTCAGCCTTTGGAACTGTGACACAGTTCTATGGTTTTATTTATTTATTTGTTTATTTATTTATTTATTTATTTATTTATTTAAGTTTCTGTGGCTTTAAGCCACCTAGTTTATAGTAACTTGCTACAGCACCCCTAAGAAACCAATATAAATAGTTTTCTCTTAAAAAATGAAAAAAAAAAAAAAAGGAAAAGTAATACATGAACATGATTTTTTAAAAATCAAATACTATAAAAGGATATAAAAAGAAAAGACTCTCTCTTTGTCCCCTCCACTCTAAGGATCTTACTGTTAATCACTTGTTACATAGACACATACCCTTTTCCCTCATAAGTGAGACTATCTCTATATACTTTTCTCTCTGTTTTTTTTTAATACATCACTGCCATTAAAGACCCAAGTGATCTTTAGTATGAGTACACAGGTCTGTGTCATTCCTTTTTAACAGCTGATTAGTCAAAGATAATTTGGTGAAATAATTACAGTGTTCTGCCATTCATTAGAATGCTTATTATACAAAAATAGAAATAAAACATCAATCATAGAACCAGTCCTAATGGGTAAACTTACCCAATTGGATACTGCTGATCATTTATTCTGTTACACATACACTTTGCTTAAGACAAGTTATACGAATAGGATTTGTTTCCCAAAAAATAATTTGTTTTATGACAGAAAACAGAAATATTGGTGGTGACCCCTTCAGCTTATTATTTGAATTTTAAATCTGCATCTTACATTTCCTTAATACATCTGAAAGGAGAGAGCTTAGAGTCAAATATTGAAAACTGGAGGCTGTGTACCATACTAAAAAAGGGGGGGGGGGACTCCACAGTAGGTGGTTTGGAAGAAAAAACTCTGGAATTATTTGTATTATTATTTACAGTAAGATAAGTAGTTTAAGACTTCCCTGGTTAAGGAGACATCCCAATACAGACTTTGTATCTATTTTTTAAAAGATTGATTTACTTATTTGAGAGAGAGTGAGAGACACTGTGTACAGAGGGGAGGTATGAGAGAGAGAGGGAGAGAGTCTTAAGCAGACTCTATGCTGAGCACAGAGCCCCATGTGGGGCTTGATCTCAGGACCCTGAGATTATGACCTGAGCTGAAACCACGAGTCAAACAGAAACTGTGCTACCCAGGCGCCTCTATTTCAAAAATGAGACTTGAAAATCAAAAGTTCTTAAATTGCTTTTGAATTTTTCTGAAGCTAAACCATCCTAGTCCAATTATAGTTCAATTGTGGGGAAGTAAAGTTGCTAATATAAAGGTTAAAAGCAGCTACTATTCAGTACAAACACTGTTTATGAGGTCTTGAGGCAACCTATCTCTTGCTCTAATGTTAATATAAATGAAACAATGGGCTGAGGCAAGAAGGCAAAACAGAAGATGGCTTCAAGAGATTCAACACTTCTTTCAAACATGTTACCCAAACACTCACATATCCCATAAGTCATCTGCTCACTGTATCTTTCCAAGTCAAGCTGAATGCTTTTGTGGAAAAACTCCAATTTAGCTTTCAGTTGCTGAGATGCTGAGATCAAAGTGTTCTTCATTTTTGTCAGGTTAGCGTTATATCTAAGAAGACTTAACCTAAACCATAGCAAAAAAAAAAAAAAAAAAAAATTAGTATTTCAGAAACAGTGAACAAAAATTTAATAGCTTAAACTGCCATAAACCCAAAGCCTAAGCTTCTATTATCAATCTGTGAGAAATAGTTTAGACTAGAATCTAGTCTCTGAAGACTCCCTACCTGTGATATTCTAAGATAAAACAATCTTCTTATACTAGGACTGCTCAGGAACTACTCTCAAGCTGTTGCAATTGGATGGTTTCAGACCATTAGTAAGAATTCTTTAAGTCTGGTGAGAATATTATATTTCAGATTAGTCCAATATTTCAGTATTGCGTGGAATACTGATTAGTGAAAACAGCAAGATTAATTCTTGAACATTAATGCACATGACATTGCACCTGTAAACAACAGAATCCACTTACATTGCTGCTCTTTGTCCCTGAAAGAGCCTGCTATAGTCTTCTTTCAGCCCAGACACATAGTGCACTGCTTCAGCCCATACTTTACGCAGCTGTATAATTGGAAGCTGAATTTTGCTGTCCCGTACTATATGTAAAAAGATGGGGAAAAGAGGTGGGAAGTTACTTTTTATTTATTTACTTATTCATTTATTTATTTTAAAGATTTTATTTATTTATTCATGAGAGACACAGAAGAGACAGGCAGAGACATAGGCAGAGGGAGAAGCAGGTTCCATGCAGGAAGCCCGATGTTGGACTCGACCCCGGGACTCCAGAATCATGCCCTAAGTCAAAGGCAAATAGAACCTTAACCGCTGAGCCACCCAGGTGTCTCAATTTTTCTGTAAATTTAAAGCTAGTTGTTTAAAAAAAACTAACAAAAAGGAAAGATTACATGATTTTAGCCCTTTGCCCAGTTTTGTTCTTGATTTTACAATACTATGCTTTAATTTTAGTTTTGGGTATACAGAAACTAATCACTTCTTCCAAAGAAAAGAGTAATTCTCACAGGATAAATGAAAACATTTGAACGTTAAGCAGTATTCATATAAAATGAAGTATCTGAACACGCTTACATAAAGCAACTAGAAAGCAGGCTTAATTAATAGTGGAGATTCATTCTTCTGTGAGAGCCTTATCCTGCAGAAAGTAAGTCTTCTTCCAAATGAGGGATCTAGAGATGACTTGAAATCTACTATTTCACCTTCCAATCTGTATAAATTCATTTCTCATCATAATTAAAAACCAGAAGTATGAGATACAGAACAGAAACACCAAAAGACCATTTCTACTAACCATATTAAGTCAAAATTGTATTATTTCAGTTTTAAACCTCAGTCAGTAAATGAGCTATACTTACCAATATAATTTACACAGTCAGATAAACTTCTGGAAGCAAATGGTCCTTCATATACAGTCTTACTTTTATCAAACAAATACACCATATAGCTATCACAGCCTCTCTGAAAAAGAAACAATTTTTAAAAATCCTTGAAAATACTAGGTTCTCTAAGTACTTGAACACATTTCCTAATGTGAAATGTAAATGAATAAGGTCAATGTTTATTCGCATACATCTTACAGATTCAAGGTCTAGATTACTATTTGGGAGAAATAAATAACTATAGGATGGATTAATGTGAAAAACAATCACCAGACCCCAAAAGGACAAAAGTACAAAGTCACAGCAACATATATCCATACAATGGGAATACTATTCAGTAATCAAAAGGAATAAAATTCTGATACATGCTAGGACATGAATGAACCTCCAAAACATGATGTTAAATGAAAGAAGTCAGACACAAGAGACTATAGACTGTATGATTCCATTTATATGAAGTGTTTAGAAAAGGCAAATTATAGAGACTGAAAGCAAAACAGTGATTCCCTGAAATGGAACAGAATGGAGATTAAGAGTTAGCAGACATGAAGGATCGTACTGACATGGAAATTTCTTTAAGCTGGCTTATAGTAATGACTGGTTTATAGTATAAGCCAAAAAAAATCACTGAGTTGCATACACGAAATGGGTAAATTACATGATATATAAAATTTGCCTCAATAAAGTAAAACAACAACAACAACAAGAGTCATGAGCACAATATTTTACCATCCATCTATCCTCTTGCAGAATCTGAGACTGCTGGTCTAATTTCAAGGTTTTAGGCTTTAAGTATAAAAGCGGGAAAAAGGGGTGGGGGGAACTGTCACCAAAGAGAAAGTCATACAAAGTTTAAAACATATCTTGTTCACCTTGTGAAGCAATGATAAAAATAATGAGTAGGATAAAATTAAAATAAGAATTGTAAGATGTGAACCACCCCCCACCAAGGGGATTCCAACTATGCATCCAAAAAAAAAAAAAATGCACAGCATGCAATCCTCCAAGCTAACAGAGTTCTTTTTTTTTTTTTTTTTTTGATTTATGATAGTCATACAGAGAGAGAGAGAGAGGCAGAGACACAGGCAGAAGGAGAAGCAGGCTCCATGCACCGGGAGCCCGATGTGGGACTCGATCCCGGGTCTCCAGGATCGCGCTCTGGGCCAAAGGCAGGCGCCAAACCGCTGCGCCACCCAGGGATCCCCTAACAGAGTTCTTATACTATAAGTATATTAAAATTCTCTTACTACTCCATCTAGAACACATTGAGAGGCCGGTTTCCGAGGATCCAGAGAAATTCCTGTCTCTGAAAGAAGCTCTTGAGAACCGGTATTTATTCCAGTTTCACGCTCAATACGAGACTGTAGTGAATGAAGACTTTCATCAGGTGGTAACAAAAAAGAAATTATCTTTGCAGAAGTCATATTTAGGATGTGTACTATCTGTATAAATAAGAAAAAAGAAATGATTATTGCTCATTTACCACATAAAAGATTCAGTGCTAGATACTAAAGGGAATATCTCTACACAAGGTTCAATCATTTTTCAAAGTGAGATATCCTTCCATAATTACAAAATAACATTTTGAAAACTGAACAGTAGAGTTTACTTTTCTACAAAAGATGTTAGCTCCAAAGAATAAAGTTTCAAAATTACAGGGATGTACAATCTAGAAATAAAAATCCCAATTTAAAAACGCAACACTGGGCAGCCCGGGTGGCTCAGCGGTTTAGCACTGCCTTCAGGATATTGATCCTCAGTTTCTGCGATCGCTAGTAGGGGCAGCTGTCATAGTATAAAATATGTCTAGGATGGGAAGAAATGGACGGTCTCAGTTGAAATACTGGTATTATAAACCCATGACAACTTCGATAATTCCCTTCTCTTCCTCTCACCTTTTTCAAGCATAAAGGTTAATACAGAAGGAAAGTTAATGCTTTACCTCTGTAATAAGCATTTCTAGCAGAAATAATTTTAATCTAACAATATACTATATTTAATTATTGTTTAATTGAATTTAAAGAAAAATGTAATTTTAATAATTTGCATATGCTAGTTAATATAATGTACTGGAGAAACATAGGTATTAACTTTATATGGTTTATCTAAGGACAGTAGAAGGAAGAGGATTTAAAATCATATAGTCTTCAAGAGACTTCTTAGGACTCTGGTTTCTCTCTTTGCCAAAATGGAGATTAGATCTAATTAACAGTATGTTATGTGAAAGCACTTTGTAGTTAGCATCTATTAGGGACTTCATAAGTGGGAATATTTCCTTCCAGGCCTATGATAAGTTTTTGAGAGTAAATAAGTGTTGCCTTTTAATTTTTATTATAATTTTTATTTATTTTCTATTTTTAAAAATTAATTAGTTAATTTTTTTAGAGAGGGAGAGGGAGAAAGAATCCCAGGCAGGCTCCATGCCCAGGCTCTTATAGCCTTAAGCTGGTGAACTGAGCTGAAATCAAGAGTTGGATGCTTAACTGACTGAGCCACCCAGGTGCCCTTAAGTGTTGCATTTTTATTTATTTTTTATTTTTTTTAAAGATTTTATTTTATTTATGAGAGACACACACAGAGATATACACTTTTACACAGGGTTTATGTCAAACTAGGTAAGTAATCATGGAATCCCACAACCAAAGCTGAGCCATAAGAGAGCCAAAGAAATAGAGAGGAAATACAACTTACATTTATCCTTTTGTTCACTCAATTATTTAATGAGTGACTACTATGGTAAATATTCAATGTGTTATGGTGGTGGTGAGTATACAAATTAAATAACTTATGATCCTTGCCCTCCACAGGATAATGGCCAAATAGAAGATACAAAGAAACATTAAGGGAACTAAATACAAGGCAAAATGCTAAATGTACTATTATAATGAAAAGTATCATGCAGTTTCCTTTTTTTTTTTCTTTTTTTAAGATTTATTCATGAGAGACACAGATTGAGAGGAGAGGCAGAGATATAGGCAGAGGGAGAAGCAGGCTCCTCACAGGGAGCCCAATGCAGGACTTGATCCCGGATCCGGGGATCACGACCTGAGCCAAAGGCAGGCGCCCAACCGCTGAGCCACCCAGGCGTCCCTATCATGCAGTTTCCAAAGGAGTTTACATGGTGGAAGGAAAAGGGACACTTTATAGAAGAGGCACTATGAGCTGAACTTTGGAAAGGAAGGAAGATTAGAATAAGGAAAAATTGAAAGAAGAAAGGTTCTTCTAGGTAGAAAATAAAGTAGGCAGAGGCACAGAGGTAGAAAGGGATGAGCATAACCAAAGAATATAAATAATCCAGGGGTACCTGGGTGGCTCAGTCAGTTGAGCACCTGAGTTTTGATTTCTGCTCAGGTCATGATCTCAGGGTCATGAGATTGAGCCCTGCATTGGGCTCCACCCTCAGCAGGCAGTCTGCTAGAGATTCTCTCTCTCTCTCTCTCTGTGCCCTTCCCCCTGCTCTCTCTCTCAAATAAATAAATCTTAAAAAAAAAAGGAATATAAATAATCTGGTTCAAATGTACCTAGAATGATGCCCCCTTAGAGTATAATAAAAGATAAGGCTGCAAGTATAGGATGAAAGGAGACCAAGAGAAATACTGAATACTAAATGTAAGGGTTTGGACTTTATTCAATATGCAAAGAGGAACTATGTAAGGCCTTCTAAATTGAGAACCTGAGAAGCTCAGAATTGTTGGAACATTCAAAAGATAAACCTAAGAAAATAATTGGATACACAGTTGAAAAAGAAGGAATAGTCAGACAAGCCATCCCACCTAGATAACTGGAAAGATGACAGTGCAAGAGGCAGAGGAAATGCTGTAGGAGAGATTTAATAGAGCAAATGTGTTCAGTTTTTAAATTAAGTCTTGGGTGCCAGTGAAACCCCCGAGTATAGTTATATAGTAGCTACAAGAACTCTGCAGAAAAGTCACAACTGAGGAAATAAATTTGGAAGTTATCTATATTCAGCTTATAGGTAAAGTTCTACAACTGAAGAGATTACAAAGGAAAGGAAGAAAAAAGTAATATGGAAAAAGAGAAAACCAAGGAGAGCCACTTAGGGTATAGTTATACTTAGGAACATGAAAGATCAGGCAAAGAAAGAATAATTAAATACTTCTATATCACCATTATCTTCAGTGGCAAGTTCAGTATACATTTTTCAACTTTCCTATATATTTAAAGTTTTTTATAATACACAGTTGGAAAATCATGTAATCAGACTCTAAATTTTTTAAAAAGAAAGGGGTATTCTAGTAACTTTTTAAAATTTCTTTTTTAAATGAAAATCAAACAGACACCATTCCCTTTTTGAACATAATAAACACCTTAGAAAATGTCCTATAATACAAATTGTTTTACAGTTCATGTTTCTGTGTTCATGATATTCCCATTTGTAAGTCTCTCTCCTTGCCTATTCCCCTGATTAAGTCTTACTTATCTTTCAAAATTTAGCTCTATTATCATTATCTCAGAAGCATCCCCAAGTTACTATGAATAGTACCCTATACATTCCTTATCCTGCACAGCCTCACAACAATATTGAGCCTTTAAAGAATATATTACCTACCGTACCTGAGCTAAAAATAGATAAATATATATTTGCCCCAGATTCACAGACAGGTAAAGAGTGGTTCTGCAAACTGAAGTCTACAGACCACAAAACATATAGGGAGGGCTCTTTCTCTATGCTCTCTAACAAGCACATCTCCACAAACCCCACAAAGTGGAAATGATGTTAAGATCACCATGACAAGTCTGAAAAAAATCTGGCATAAAAGACAAAAATTTTCAGGGGACACAAAGACCTAAAATGGATCACCAAATCCGCTGGGCTTATACACTAAGGAATGATTTATTCCTTGGCACAATAGAAGAAACCCAAATCAAGAAACCAGATAACTTTTCTGAGTTAGCGAAGAATAACATCAACATGGCCCCAAGTTCCTATTTACTAAAGTATACCAAGGTTACAGTAAAACCTTACATGATTATAATTTCTCATTTCAATTTTTTTTTTTTCAGAAAATAAAATTCAGCCCCACCCTCAACTAGCCTCCTCCTGCCTCCAGGATGGCCTTGGATGCTCACCACTGAGCCCTCACCACAGATTCTTCCAATTTTAGGAACCCTATCTACTCTAACCAATCAATAACTATGAAAAGATTGCAGATGAGAGTTGTTTCTGGGTATACAGCATAATGGAGCCTCTCATTCATACCAGTGAATATTTACTGAGAACCTGATACATGGCCTGCTTTGTACAGCAGAACAGTGGGGTAGGGATAGCATGATGGTAGGGTGAGGGTGAACAGTTGTTAATAAAAGTAGTAAGAACAATCCCAATATATTTTTTAACATTTTATTTATTTATTCATGAGAGATACAGAGAGAGAGAGAGAGAGAGAGAGAGAGAGAGACGCAGAGACACAGGCGGAGAGAGAAGCAGGCTCCATGCAGGGCACCCGATGCGGGACTCGATCCCTGGACTCCAGAATCACACCCTGGGCCAAAGGGAGGCGCTAAACCGCTGAGCCACCCAGGGATCCCCAAGAACAATCCCAATATTAAAGAAGACAACCTATACGGAGAGGCATGAGTGGAAGATGAGAAACATTTAGAAGATATAGTAAATATGATTAAATGACAAATTATGTCGCAGAAATTGTTCAGAGAAAAGGAGAGTTGAATATGTGCCAGTGTAGTTGAGGAGATACACAAATACAGAGATCATTCTGGGCAGAAGGACAGCGGCGTCAAAGCACAAAAATGGATAATGTGCTTGATGGTGTGAGGAGCAGTGACAAGTTGGTCCTAGAGAAGTAAGAGGTAAGAGAAGCAGGTCTGGGGCAAGTACTTGGTTGGGGTGGATCTGCATGAGAAAAGCTCCAAAAGGTAGGCAGATCAGTTTAGATTTGACTTGGGAGGCAAGAAGAACTATGTTGGTTTTTTGGACAGAAGAATAAAAAAGCATTTTCAGAAGATGAGATGGGTAGTTCATGCTGCATGGACTGTAGGATTGGGACAAAGTATAGAGGCATGAAAGCCAGGCAGGAAACTTCCTCAGCAAACCAAATCCGGTATGATTATACCTTAAATGAATGAGGTCTAATGGCACCAATACAAAGAAGGGGAAAATCTAAAAGATGTTTCATAAAAACAATCAACAAAGACCACTTAAAAGTAAAACTGAGAAGACTTACTAAAGAAGCAAAAACGTATCAGCTCTAAAAATATAATTTTCTTTTCAAATAAGCATCAGAAAAGATCATTAAAATATGTTTATGTTTATTTTCCAAATAAATTTGTTAACTTCAATGCAAGTTTTATGAAGCAGACCACATTCAAACTAACCTTCAAATTGAGAATGTGATCCATTAATACAAAACATCTTGGTTGCTTCAAAGTAAGATCAACAGGTCCTCCTCTTTGCTGAGGATCCCAATTCAGCATCAACTGAAGCCAGTTTTCCATGGGTTCTACTATTAAACTAGAAAGCATACAAAAATAGAGTGAAAATCACTATATTCTAGTTTTCTTTCATTATTGTGAAAAGGGTAATTTTATAGGTTGTCCATGTCCTTTCTCATTACTCATCTGTATCATTTTGTATCTTACTTTCAAGTAATTCATGAAATGACAGGGGACAAACTTTTTTCCAGAAAAAACAACCCAAAACCTACATATGTAAGTACTGGCAACTTCAATAGGTGAGTCCAGTTCTACTGTCCAAGGAACTCATTTACTTCAGTATCCCAGGAATCTTCTTGTAGCAGGAGTTCTTGTTTCCACTAGACCTGTGCTGTCCAATATAGCCCCCAGTCACAAGCAGCTATTTGCATTTATTAAATTAAAATTAATTAAAATTAAATAAAAGTTAAAATTGAGTTCTTCTCTTATACTATAATTTTTCAAGTGCTCAATGTGGCCATCACAGACATAAAACTTTTCATCATCACAGGAAGTTTTACTACACAATACTACTTGAAACAGACAATTCCACTGTTCTTTTATAATCCTAAAGAAACTGAGGTGAACTTTCTCAACTAAAATATACTTACCTACAAAGGCTATTTGGTTGAGGTAAATGGCTACTAAACCGAACTTCTCCTGTCATTTCTTCACATGCAAATATACACTTTGGATCCTTCTTCTTAATCTTCTCATGCCTATAAAACAAGTTACCTCAGTTGACAACTCATTCTCATACTCTTAAGATTTTTTTTTGCCATTTAATTTTATTCAACTATGCGTTTAAAAGGCAATTACACATACGAAGCGGGAAGAAAAAAAAAGCAGGTAACTGAAAATTTACATTACCATTAAGCACACCAAAGTTCTCTTCCATTTCTTACCAAGTAAATGGCTGCAGATGATGCAAAAAAGGCCTATATCCAGCAATACATTCAAACACCATGGTCCCAAAGCTCCAATAATCAACAGTGGCTGTATAAGGCTTATTCTCAAAGAGCTCTGGGGCCTTAAAAAGAAAAAAAAAAAATGCTTCAAACATCAACACTAGAAGAGAAGAGCTACTTTATTTTTGGACTACTATATTCATGACCTTCAGAAGTAAGAACATGAATTCAAAGAAACAATTAATGTCTCACCAGATACTGCAGTGTTCCCACAAAAGATGTACACAGACTTCCTTGATCAACATCTTTGGCATATCCTAGATCAATTATTTTATGCATAATCTGCAAAACAAGAAGTATTAAATGAGAAATTTGAAAAGGAAAGGCAACAATATCCTTATAAGGCTCTGGAGAAGGTGGTGGGGAAGAGCTTGAGCTCTGGAATATCACAAACATATTTCAAGCCTGAGCTGCCCACTTATATGATCTTGATCAAGTTACTTAACTTCTCTCAGTTTCCTACATAATGATATTACTAATGATCTTTACTTCACAAAATTATTATTAGGATTCAATGAAATAATGAAAGAAAAGAATAACATAGTTCCTTTGATGCATGGTAAAAAATGTTAACAAAATTAAGTATAGACTATTAATTTTTATTTTGGCATATTCAGAATAAGACTGATCCATTAAACCAAAAGGGAAAGGTAAGGATGACTTCCAAAGTTGAGAAAGAATCATACCACTAAGTGAGTAAAGACCTATCTAACTTCAGGAATATCCTGAAGACTTTGGATACAAACGAAGCAGAAATAGTTGGTGCCAAGCATACATGAAAGGCTCTTAAGAAGCACCATCAGTTTTATCACCTCAACTGACCACCATCATCACTAACTAAAGACCACACAATCCAATTCAAGGTTCAGACTCTTGGCTTTACATCTTTATTGGAATGGAACTTGGGTGCTAGTCACAAGAAAACTGCTCAAATTATTCTGATAAATACAAGTATTCCAGGAGTCAATGCATAATTTCTGGTTCTTCTCAAGATGACTCATTTAAGAATCTGAGAAACCAAGGTTTTGAATTTTACTTATATATAGCACTTAGAATTTGAGGGAAGAGAATGAGGTTGTTCTTTCTTAAATAAGAAACAGTTAAGTAAATATACTTAACCAAATCCAGTGTGTGTGTGTGTGTGTGTGTGTGTGTTGGATGTGCTTTGTAAGGGATTAACAAATTATTTTTATTCATTGTCTATTATCTCTACTAGATACTGTATTCAAAACCAGAAGTGCCCAAGATAGGGACAGTTCCTTCTCTAATGGAAACACTGTGTTAGAAGAGGAGACAAACATCTAAACACAAAACCACAGTTCAGTGAAATGAAGGCTGGGGAAGAAAAAGTATAAAATGCTATGGAAAGGCACCAGATTTCAAAGACTAATTATACCAGGGAATCTATATTCAATTGGCATGTAACAGTTCTTCAGGTTTTACCTACCTTTCCACCAACATCCTGAAGAACTATGTTTTCAGGTTTTAGATCACGATGTATTATTTTGTTTTCATGCAAATATCGGATCCCAGACCCTGAATAAAGTTTAAAATGTATTTTGAGGTAACAGAAACACTGAATTAAAAATAAATTCATCTCACATTTTGTACAGATCTTCTCTGATGTTCAAACTCTTTTTTTATTTAAGTAATCTCTACACCCAATGTAGGGCTTGAATTCACAACCCCAAAACCAAGCGTTGCATGCTCCTCCAACTGAGCCAGCCAGGCACCCCTCTGATGCTCCTATTTACACAGACCATCATAATTATATGATTAATGGTATTGTACCAGTTAATAGTCTCTCCACAGAAAATCCAGTTAATATTAAACAAATACTGTAGAATTACATAAGTCCCCCTAGTTTTCCCTCCCACCTAAATCATCGTCTTCAATTAGACTTGACCTCCATGACCTAGAAAAAGAAACAAAATAAAAATATATAGGGAGGAAGGCCTGGGTGGCTAGTGGTTAGTGTCTGCCTTTATTTAGCTCAGGGTGTGATCCTGGGGTCCTGGGATCAAGCCCCACATCAGGCTGTCTGCATGGAGCTTGCTTCTCCCTCTGCCTGTGTCTCTGCTTCTCTCTCTCTGTGTCTCTCACGAATAAATAAATAAAATCTTTAAAAAAAAAAAAAAAGAAAAAATATATAGGGAAACATATTCTTGGCTTCTGAACTTCCAAGGGCCTAATTAAGGATTTTTCAGGAGTAATTTTTTTTTTCTTAAAAGATTTTATTTATTTATTCATGAGAGACACATGGAGAGAGGCAGAGACATAAGCAGAGGGAGAAGCAGGCTCCCTATAGAGAGCCCGATGAAGGACTTGATCCCAGGACCCTGGGATCACAACCTGAACCAAGGGTAGACATTTAACTACTGAGCCACCCAGGTGTCCCAGATTAATTCTTATTAAAAAGGAATTTTATCCTACAAGTTGACTTGAGAACCTATAACCAAAAGATGCAACGTCACTGGTAAATAAAATTACTATGCTAGGCAGAGAAGAAGGGGGAGCAAAATTGAATAAGGTCATTTCACACCATTCTTTCTTAGCACTTAGAGCATCCATTAGTCAAAAAATGGTCTCCTGGCGAAAAACAAAAAAATAAAATATCCTAGTTTTAGCATCAACAAGAGTTAAATTTTTCTGATAATTTCTTATAGATGGTAAAAGTGTATGCTTTGTATAGTACATCAAAAATTCTTAATTCCCAAGTAGTATATAGATCCTTTTATAAACCAAAGGGGCACTAAATTATGATGGTATTTTCAAACTGATTACATACCTATATCACTCAGTAAAGAAAGTATCTGGCTTTCTTTAAGTCCACAGCAATTTTCTGGTTTATTGAGTAGCTGAAGAAAAAAAAAAACAAAGAAATCTAAAAATGTATACTGCTAATACTGCTGGGCAGCAGTAGCAACACATTAATCACTATATACACTAAGAGAATATTCAAATAAGAAATAAGTCACAATTAAGAAAATGTAAGAAGGGAAAAATCACCAAAACCATACTGAGAATAAATTAATTTCATGACAAGACTTACACAGGTAGAGATAAAAGGGGAAAGTATGTGAAAGTGAAAAAGGTTGAAAACCTCACATATTTAAAAACAGCCCTACAGCAGATTTAAAATGACATGAGAAAGATTTGTGCTAGAAAAAAAAAATTGTTTTTTTTAAAAAACACAACTTCTTTATCAACATCTTAGACATGGATATTTTGGTCTAACACCATCAATCCACTCCCATCCTGCAAACACTATCACCTACCAAAAAATGCATATTCTAAATCAGGGGTAGCAAATGTTCCCAGTAAAGGGCCATACAGTAAATACTTTAGGCTTTGCAGGACACAAGTCTCTGTCATAATTACTCAACTCTGATGTTGTAGTAAAAAAACAGTCGTAAGAACAGGTTACAGGCCACAGTTTACTGAATTTTATTCTAGATCATCATATTAAATATGATTCAAGCATTGCTAAGGTTCATGATTTACTATCTCATCATCTCAACGCATCCACACTACCTTCCGGAGATCTCCTCCAGAACAGTATTCCATTGCTAGAAGAGGTACATCATTAATTAAAAAATTCAATTCCTCAGGTACATCACAGGCCTTTACAACATTGGCGTGGTTCAACCTAAAAGAAGGGGAACATCATAATCAAACATTTTTTTTCTAATGAAAAGATCCTGGGTTTGAAATGGTAGTTAATTGGGGGGCAGAGTGCGGAGAACGGCTGGCATTATTTATAATATTCTAATTTCTCATTCTCATTTATAATTAAGAATTAATAATTTTCAAAAATAAAATATAGATAAGGGCACCTGAGTGGCTTGGTCAGTTAAGCGTCTGCTTCTTGGTTTTGGCTCAGGTTATGATCTTGGGGTTAGAGGATCAAGTCCCGCATCAGGCTTAGCGGGGAATCTGCTTGGGATTCTCTCTCTAGCCTCTGCCCACTCCCTCTAAAATAAAGAAATCTTTAAAAATAAATAAAATAGATAAAAATATAGATAAATATAGATAAAAACACTATCACTATCACTACTATTACGTTTCTATGTGCCAAGCAGTACCTACTTTACATACTTTAACTCATTTACTAGTCACAATAATCCTACTATAGGTAAATTCATTAATAGTCTCAACACACTTCAGAAAACTGAAGCACAAATTGGTTAAGTAATATAGGATCACACAGCAAGGAGGTGGTCAAGTAAGGATTCAAATCTGACAGTGTGGCTCCAAAGTCTATATCATACTGGTTCTCCCACAATCACTTACAATGTCACCCAGAGATAATGTATTAAAATTTGGGCGTATTTCCTTCTAGCTTTAATCTGTACTTAAACACATTTTTAAATAAATGTTATATCTAACTACATACTAACTACATTTTCTAACATCTTTTTTTTAACTTAATGATACATCATCCCAGCCACTATCATCATCATCATCACTATCACCATCACCATCATCATCATCAATGCAATGGATCTCAAAACTGGAATAGATTACCCAGTCCTAAGGGACCTAAGGAAACAGACTCTCCATGTGTAGGGCCTGAGTATTTATACAGTTAGCAAGGCTTCCTGGTGATTCTGTCACATAGCCAAGTTTGAGTACTTTAATAGTGAATTGAAAAAAGACCCTAGAGTCAGAAAGTACTTATTTCAAATCCAGACTCTATTAGCTAGCAGTTGTATGACTCTATTTTCACTTTGCTCTCTCTCTCTCAGATCATTCACTTTGGGGAAAGCTAGCTGCCACGTCATGAAAATATCCAAGCTTCCCTACACACAGGCCCATATGATTAGCAACTGATACCTCTAGCCAACAGCCATATAAATGAGCTTGGAAATAGATACTCCAGCCCCATTCAAGTCTTTGGATGACTGCAGCTCCACTCAACATTTTGGGGTATTTCAAGACAGATCTCCTGCATCAGAATCACTAAGCTAGGTCACTCCCAAATTCCTAAGCCACAGAAATTGTGAGATACTAAATGTTTGTTGTTGTTGTTTTTAAATTTATTTAAGTTATCTTTACACCTAACATGGGGCTTGAATTCACAACTCCAAGATCAAGAGTCACATGCTGTTCTGAATGAGCCAGCCAGGTGCCCCTAAATGGTAGTTGTTTTAAGCCACTAAGTTTTGGGGTAATTTTGTATGAAGCAACACATACACTATTCAACAAAAGTAGGTAGGAGTAAAGAAATGAGAATAGTGGTTATATTTAACTAGAAAGTATAATGGAGGGCAGTCTGGGTGGCTCAGCGGTTTAGCGCTGCCTTCAGCCCAAGGTGTGATCCTGGAGTCCAGGGATCGAGTCCCACATCAGACTGCCTGCATGGAGCCTACTTCTCCCTCTGCCTCTGCCTCTGCCTCTGCCTCTGCCTCTGTGTGTGTGTGTGTGTGTGTGTGTGTGTGTGTCTCATGAATAAATAAATAAAATCTTTAAAAAAAAAAAAAGAAAGTATAACTGATGAACATTGCCCAATATCCATAAGAAAAAGATTCTGTCCACAGAGAGCTGAGTTTGAGAATATCTAGCCGGCTTTTTTTAAAAAAAGAGTTTATTTATTTGAGAGAAAGAGTGAGCATGAGTTGGGGGGAGGTCCAGAGGGAGAAGCAGACTCCACACTGAGCAGGGAGCTTGATGCAGGGCTCAATCCCAGGACCCTGAGATCATGACCTAAGCTGAAGGCAGCTGCTTAACTGACTGAGCCACCCAAGTGCCCCCTTAGCTGTTTTTTTTTTTTTTTAAAGATTTTATTTATTGATTCACAAGAAACACACAGAGACAGGCAGAGACATAGGTAGAGTGAGAAGCAGGCTTCCCGCAGGGAGCCCCATGTGGGACTTGATCCCAGAACTCTGGGATCATGCCCTGAGCCAAAGGCAGATGCTCAACTGCTGAGCCACCCAGATGTCCCCTTAACTGACTTTTAAAATTAAACCTAATCATAATGTGATGTTATTATTTAAAATAGAACATATATATATTTGATAAGAAAGAAAAAAACATGTTCCCCAAAATATCCTGAGAAGAACAGATTCCTCCCCTCCTTTCTTATGATGACATCTGCCTGGGCTGCAGAACTGGGGAAATATAAGTCATCAAATACACTTACTTCTTCATGATCTGGATTTCATGACACCACCGTTCTCTGTTTTTGGTACTTAGTTCTAGGCGACATGATTTAATTGCTATTTTAACATCAAGTTCCTGCCAAAATAGAAAAACAGAGAAAAATATATTAATGAGGTTCTTGTGCAGATTTACTTGCTATAAAAGAAATGTCAACCTGAGGAAGCAAAACTCTTAACTTTACTAACTAAACAAATGTATCCACCACTCTCCTGAGACGTGCTTTTGCTGGGTAAATCATTAAGACTATTAAAGTAATGCTTCAAAAGTGATCTTCACCCCAGCTTCCATAATACGAAAAATCCACAGCAAATATCATACTCAATGGGGAAAAACTTGAGAGTTTTACCCCAAGATCAGGAGTAAGACAAAGATGTCCACTCTCACTTTTATTCAACATAGTACTGGAAGCCCTAGCCACAGCAATCAAACCACAAAAAGAAATAAAAGGAATCCAAATTAGTAAGGAAGAAGTTAAACTTTTCAATATTTATAGATGACATGATACTATACGTAGAAAATCCTAAAGATTCCACAAAAAAAGACCTTGAATATCTGAAGCAATCTTGAAAAAGAAAAATAAAACTGGAGATATCACAATTCCAGACTTCAAGTTATATCAAAGCTGTAGTAATCAGAACAGTATGGTGGCACAAAAGTAGACAAATAGATCAATAGAACAGAAGAGAGAGCCCAGAAAAAAAAAAAACAACACAATTATATGTTCAACTAATCTATGACAAAGGAGGCAAGAATATGCAATGGGAAACAGATAGTCTCTTCAACAAATGATGTTGGGAAACCTGGACAGCTACATGCAAAGAATAAAACTGGATCACTTTCCTACACTATACACAAAAATTAACTCAAAAGGGGTTAAATACAGGGAGGTCAGCGCCCACCAGTCAACTGAGCATCTGATTCTTTGATTTTGCCTCAGGTCATGATCTCAAGGGTTGTGAGATCAAGCTCTTTTTTGGGCTCCATGTTGGGCATGAAGCCTGCTTAAAATTCTCTCTCTTCCTCTGACCTTCCCATCCACCCCCCTTCCCCTGCTCATGCATGTATGATAGATAGATAGATAGATAGATAGATAGATAGATAGATAGATAGATTCAAGACATCAATATGAGATCTGAAACCATAAAAATCCAGAAAAGAACACAGGCAGTAATTTCTCTGATATTAGCCATAGCAACATTTTTCTAGATATGTCTTCTGAGGAAAGGGAAATAAAAGCAGAAATACACCATTGGGACTACATCAAAATTAAAAGCTTCTGCACAGGGGCAGCGGGGTGGCTCAGTGGTTGAGAGTCTGCCTTTGGCTCAGGGCGTGATCCTGGGGTCCTGGAATCTAGTCCCGCACTGGGCTCCCTGCAGGGAGCCGGCTTCTCCTTTTGCCTATGTCTCTGCATCTCTTTCTCTGTGTCTCTCATGAATAAATAAATAAAATCTTTAAAAAAAAAAGCTTCTGCACAGCAAAGGAAACAATCAGCAAACTAAAAGGCAACCACTGAATGGAAGAAGATATTTGGAAATGACGTATCTGGTAAAAGGTTAGTGTAAAAACTGATATAATTCAAAATCCAAAAAACAAGTAATCCAACTAAAAAATGGAAAGAAGACATGAATAGACAGTTTCCCAAAGAAGATACATAGATGGCCAACAGATAACATGAAAAGTTGCTCAACATCATTCATCATCAGGGAAATGCAAATCAAAACTACAATGAAATATCATCTCACACTCGTCAGAATGGCTAAAATAAACGCAATAAACAACAAGTTTGATGAGGATGTGAGAAAAACCTTGTGCACTGTTGGTAGGAATGCAACTGGTGCAGCCACTGTGGGAAACAGTATAGAGGTACTGTGAAAAGTTAAAAAACAGAACTACCCTATGGTGAAGTAATCACACTACTGGGTATTTACCCCAAAACTACAAAAACACTAATTCAAAGGGACACAGACATCTCTACGTTTACTGCAGCATTATTTACAATAGCAAAATTATGGAAGCAACCCCAAGTGTCCATCAATAGATGAATGGATAAAGATGTAGTATAAAATGGAATGTTATTCAGCCATAAAAAGGAATGAAACCTTGCCGTTTGCTACAACACAGATGGAGCTAGAGTATAATGCTAAATAAGTCAGCCAGAGAAAAACAAATACCAAGATCTCACTCGTATGTGGAATTTAAAAAACAAAACAAACAAGCAAAGAAAGAGACAGACAGACAGACAAAGCAAGAAACAGACTCTTAACTACAGTGAACAAACCAATGGTTACCAGAAAGGGAGGTAGGTGGGGAGATGGGTGAAATAGATGATGGGTATTAAAGTGTACACTTATAATAATGAGTACTGAGTAATATACAAAATTTTTGAATCACTATATTGTACACCTGAAGCTAATATAACACTGTATGTTTACCGGAATTAAAATAAAAAGCAATAACAAAAAAGAAAAAAGAAAGAGAGGGAAAAAATCTTGACAGTCAAATGCCCAAGATCAGACAGACACATTTTTTTCTCTCAGAGGAAATAAAATAAAAGACCTCTTGTATTAATATATTTAGAGCTGAGGATTTTTAGTAATACTTAAATGAACACTTCTTTATAGAATGAACCAAATCCCTTTTACTTTTTTTAGTGATTTAAAGAAATCACTAAATCACTGTCACCCTGGTTCATAGGTAACTAACAATTTTTGTTTAGAAATACTAAGAAAAGCTGTAAGTTATGAAAAGTGAGACTCTCAGGTTCCAGGTTGGCTTGAGAAGAAACAATCAATCAAAGTTCAAACATATCAAAGCACACAAGCAGAAAGTAACTGAGCCTGATCCCATTACAGGTCTCTTCAGAAAACTGTCTCCCACACAGAGCTAGAAAAATACAAAGACCAGTCTCCCCAACAAACCCCTTTTTAAGCTTAATGAAGACAGCTAACAAGGACCCCAGCCTTCAGTGTAACTAGAATGAAGATGATAATTCAGGGCTACCTGGCCTCACTAGCAAGAAATAGCTTCAATATAACCAAACCCACAACAACAAAAAACTCCAAAATGTGTTCCTAATCTTTACGTTTCAAATGACATTTAAAAAATCCTAACAATGGCCATATTTCTATTTCCATATCTATAAAATGAACTTAATAGCTCTGGTAATTTAGCCAATTCTGACCGAAATTAAATCCAACCTGATGCACATTACAGAAATAGCCAGACTCATCACATTCTGGCAACAGTAATAATGCAGCCCAGGAAGAGCAGTTAGGCCCAAAGAGGAAGAAAAAACAATATAGTATATAGATGAAGAAGCAAGACATTAATTTGTGTAGGAAATTCTAAATGAGAACAGAAGGATGATGAAGGGGAAAAAGAGATAATAAGACAGTCCATATACAAAGAAAGAAGAAAGGAATTAGAACACACTACAATCTAGCTTAAATATAGTCCTAACTCCCTTCAACCTTTCTTCCGTTTTGAGCAGGTACCTGGCTGTAGTTAGGTCCCATGTAAGCTTTTACCACCATGGAGACAATGTGGTACAACCACAAACAATAAGCTCTAAAAAATGGGAATATTCCAGAGACAGATGGTGGTGATTGTTGTCAACAATGTGAATGTACTTAATAACCACAGAACCGTACACTTAAAAATGGTAAATACTATCTATTTTACCAAAATAAAAAAACTGGAAAATACAAAGTTAAATTAGTTTCTTTACTAAAGAACTTCTCAGAGCTTTTAATATGCTAATATCACTTTTAATATGCTAATATCACTCTCCAAGTGAAACAATATTACATACAGAATTTACCCAATGTATTTGACTACAGTATCCTTTTTTCAAAGCATTTCACAGGACTAATTTTCCCAAACACACTTTGAGAAGTGCTACATTATTCCCTAGGAAGAATTCTTTGGTTATTTTTGCCACTCTATCATAGCAGCGGTTTCGCGCCTGCCTTTGGCCCAGGGCGCGATCCTGGAGACCCGGGATCGAATCCCACATCGGGCTCCCGGTGCATGGAGCCTGCTTCTCCCTCTGCCTGTGTCTCTGCCTCTCTCTCTCTCTCTCTCTCTCTCTCTCTCTCTCTGTGAGACTATCATAAATAAATAAAAATTAAAAAAAAATTTATAAATATATCTGTTATATAGGTTACCACGCTGTACTTAAAGTGTTTTTGTGTCTACCTCTCCCACTAGACTTGAAATCTCCTTGAGGGCAGAAAATACGATTTTTGTTGACTGGGATACCATCAGCACCCATCCCAGCATAATAATCTGATAAATAAACCATCTCACATCCTTTTCTCTTCCTCATTGTGATTTAAGAGATATAGATAAAATACTGGGGACGTGGCTTCCACCAAAACACAAAGATCTTGAAAACTGTTAAGGGCAAATCCAAAGTCAGGCTTGGAAAAGTAATGAAGCTATTTCCAAGTCTTAGAACAGAGTATTTCTTCTCTTTCCACTACAAGCCCCGTTGTCAAATGTTCCAATTTGAGGAAAGAACCAGTCTAGATACCTGGAAAGTTCCTGAGAGATTTCTAGGATTCTAGAGGAACCCAAATCTCTTCCATTTAATAAGTAATTAATTCCATGGAGACAGAAAGTAGAAAGGTGGTTGCCAGGGGGCAGGGGGAGGAGGAAATGGGGAGTTATTGTTTAATGAATACAGTTTCAGACTGGTAAAGTGAAAAAGTTCTAGAAATAGATGGTAGTAATGGTTGCATACCAATGTCAATGTACTTAATGCCACTGAACTGTACACTTAAAAATGGTTAAGATTGTAAATTTCACATTATATATACCTTATCACAATTTTTTAAAAAATGATGTGTTGATCTATTTCCAACCAGTGACCAAGAAAAGCAGTCACAAAGCAAGCTACCAAGCATATATTTTTTTATGACCAGGCTAATGAACAGGCTTAGATAACAACACCAAAGGCAACATTTCACTGGAAGTACTTGGCTCCTTCTTTTCTCTTTAAGTGCCTTATGTACTCTCTGATGGTGAGAATTATTAAATTTACTACTTGTTTAGCTGTCAGAGTACTTAATGCCTTAGTCCTTCACCTCCCATTCTCCCTCTCTTCAAGATGTCCTCCCATGCTCTATCTAGAAAGCTGCTTCACAACATTTCTTCAGCTCCATCACTGACATTTGTCATTGTGACTGCCACACAAACATACCTATTTTTCCCAGGTATACTCCCATGCCCCTACCTCCCATCCTATATTATGGGCTCTCTACCCATACCCCTATTCCTTAAGATTCAAGCAAATCTTGAATTCATTTATTCCCTTTACAAGCCAATTGCATGCATTTGAATAATATTGTAATTGTTCATCTTGTCCCGTGTTTTTCACTCAGATTTATCTTTTACAAAACAGTCCTCCAAGGGCGCCACTTTTATCTTGACGTATCCTTTTTTAAGTTTAATTAATAATGGTAAAGAAGAAAATAAAATAATGGTAAAGAAGATGACAATAGCAACAACACAACAGCAGCAGGAACTAACACTTGAGGGCTTAACTTAGGCCAGGTATTGTACTTAGCTTTACCCATATTAACTTCTTTAACTTTCAAACAGACCTATGATGTATATAACTATCTTACACAAAATACAGATGACAAAAACAAAGGCAACACTGCAAAGATTATCAGTCAAGGGTTAATACCTCTAAAAGGTTTGTGAACATCCTTCAGGAGAGCATGAGCCCCCTCAAATGGCAGCACCTAAGGTGGTGGGGATGTGCAACTGTGCATTTTGCTGGGGAAAGGTTTCATAGCTTTTATTGGTATACTGAAAGATGCATGGCTCAAACATGATTATTAACTGCTGCTAAATGCTTAAACATTTTCAATTAAATTGAAGCAAAATTCCTGACTCCGATGTTAGCTGTCTTCCACCTCACGCCCAATCTACTTCCTTCCCTTAGGAAGCCATGATCATTTCACCAAGCTGATCCTCACACTGTTCCCTACTCAGAACGCATTCCAAGATCTGAAGCCTACTGGATGCTTCCGAAACCTTCCTTGTCTCTTCCAGCCCCTACAAATATCACACAGCCTCCAAGCACACACTTGAACACACATTCCAACAGACAACCCCCTTCTTCAGTCCCGTTTTCTCACCCATTCATGCTCACAATACACACTCTAATGTGGCTCTGCCTCCCACATCCCGACACCCTCTACACTCGGAGACACAATCGCAGTGTCACACTCGGTAAACAGTTTGTCACTTCTTGACGTTCGTACCAAAAGTTCCCCCACAAGAGCTCTATTTCACACACTGACCCAGGACCTCAGATACAGCTTCGGACTCAGTCACCAGACCGACAAGCACAGTAATACACACTCACTCACACAGGCTCACCGGCCCACGGTGCTGCCCAAAGTCTCACCGACAATGTCTCACGTACTGACAGTCGCTGTGTTCCACAAACGCTCTGACAAACACCCACCGCCGCTCCCTCTCGCGCCCCACCTCACCCGATGCTGGTACAGACAGACGTTCCCAAAGCCGCCAGTGCCCAGCCGCTCCCGCATCTCCCAAGGCCCGCCCGCGCCCGGCCGCAGCCCCGGGGGCCGCTCCATGGGGCGGGAGGGCTGGCGGCCTGAAGTTCAGCCACTCTTCCCAGGCCGGTTCCGGGCCGCCGAGACTCGCGCGTCTTTCTTCTCGCGAGATGTGTGCGTCACTTCCGGTAACCGCCACAGGAAAAGCCCTTCCCTAGCTGCTCCCGGGGGCACACAGGAACCTGGCCAGAGAAAGGGTCGGGGTGAGGGCAGCTCGCTTCCAGTCCGCTAAGTCTCCTGGGCATTCTCCTGGCTGAGAGAACCCACATAGGATTTCCCAGGCTTCCAAACTATAAGCTCTCCATTCAAGCCATGTTCTAAACTCCACATCGTCTCCACCCTGTCTGCATTTCACCTTTTCTTCAGACCTCTACCATCTATCCTCCAACTCCGCCGCTCGCTGAAGTGGCACTGGCAGAAGCCACCAGTGATTCAAATATTGCGGAATCCGAAAAACTATAAAGAATCCTGCGCTAACACGTCTACCGATGCATTACACTTTATAGTTTTTTTTTAATGATTAATCATCTTCCATAAAATCAGGCTCAGATCTTTTGCTTGACTTCCTGTACACCTGTACCAGGATCTCGCCTGTAATCACAAAGGACTCAAGGATGTGACACTGTTGTGGAGTAAAGAATGTTCCTCCTGATTTGGGGAATTTTCCCCGAAGTGCCTCATGGAGGTTGCAGTCCAGTGGTCGGTCTTCCATTAATGGGTTTGCCAGTGCAGCGGTTCCTCACTGAGGGAACTGTGTCTGATTCGTGATGCAGCGCTGCAGAGGCAAGCTTCAGGAATGCTGTTGGTGCAACTAGAAGCATTTGCCATTGGCAGATAGCCTTAGCATGGAAGAACCAACCTCCCATTTTCACTTTAAGTTGGTCATATGCCTCAGCCTCACAGAACTTGGGGATCCAGTCAGTATATCCAGAACTGGGTATAAAAATTACTATGGCATCCAGTTCTCTGAAGAAATATATCAGTTACTGCTTCCATAAAGTAGTCATTTGAACACCCCTTGACATCATGTGCACTTGGGCCATCGTTTGCACAGTCCCACCTGTGATCTCAGTACTTAAATTCCAACCAACACTTTGTGACCCACAGATTAACATGTTGAGAAGCCTAAAGATGAATACAGCATGTGCATCACAGCAGTGTTGCTGGCTGCTTTGAAAGCATTGAATTGGCTTCTGGCAGAGAACATGCATCTATTGATTCAGAATCCCTGAATGGTACAACCAAAATGTTGAGCATGGCATGTACAAGCCGTGTTAGGCCTCAGTAATGTGTGGTAGCAGATGATGGATTCCTACATGTGCTTGGTTGCTATGGAGCTGGTGTATCAGACTTGGAGGTGATGGCAAATGGTACTTCCCAACACATCTGCTAGAGTTGGGCAGACTGCACAGATGATTGTGGTACCAATTGCCCCTAACATATAAAGCCCTTTGTCTGCTAGGTGTACTGCATAGCTAGCACTAGAGTATGTTTGATCTCCACAGTTGGAGCCATATTCTTGTAACGCTCACTTGGAAGAGCTAGGGAGGGATACTGATGAGTGCGCTGACCCTGAAGTGGTCATAGTTGCAGGAACCAGGTTGTTTGCCATAGTTGACTCTTCACATCCCCATTCTCAGGGATGCTGCATAGCTTGTTTTTAAATCCTGGAACAGTCAACCTTAGGTTTCACAATCTTCAAGTTTGAGAGTCTGTTTTTTCACATATAAAATGGAAGCAATAATGCTTACCTCAGAGGTTCTGTAAGGATTAAGTGAAACTGTTTGGGCCATAAATGCCCAATATAAAGGAACAATTATTTTTCTCTTGGCTTCCAAGATATAGCATTCTGTGATCTTTCCCTCTCTTTTTCATGTACTTGTGGACCACTCTATTTCCAAGGACTCCTTAAAGATTGATGCTTCTTAGATATTCATCTGCAGTTTAGGACTATATTCATCCTATCTTATTTTCATCCATTCTCATAATTTCAGCTATGGTCTATACCTTGATCCCCAAAGCGCTATTACCAACCCAGGTGTCCATGAGTTTAGAACTACCCAACAGCATACTACAACTCAACATATCCAGAGCAGAACTGAATTTTCTTTTAAAGTTTAAGATTTCTTTTAAAATCTGCCCCTTCTCTTTCCAATTAGACTATAAAATCTGGGATAACAGGGACCATGTTGGGACATGGCCATACTCCTGGAGTCCAGAAAAATGCCTGGCACATAGGATTAAGTATTTGCTAAAGGGCTGTAAGAGCTCTTTTATATGAATCAGATGAGTGCTGTAAGAGAAAAATGGTGAAGGCTTTAGGTCTCTTCTTTACCCTAGATTGTTCAGGAAGAAGCCAGCTGTGAGATCCTAGAATAACAGCTAGGCCTAAAGCCCTGGACCCTATTACACACACACACACACACACACACACACACACGCACTGCTTCATTTAATGGTATAAGTAACATGTACATAAGATACTTCCCAATCATGGAAAAGCATTTGGATTTTATTTGAGAGTTTAATGTTTCTGAAAATTTTGATTAACATAAGCTGTACTTGGAGCTGGATGACAGACATGCTAATTTTAACAGGATTTTCATCCTACAATTATTTTCCAAAAAATAATTTCAAGCCTCTTGCTGCAGGCAGGTTCCATAGGAATGCACAAAAAAGAGGCAGAGTAACAGTCCCCATGGGAGACTGTAGTTTCTTAAAAAAAACAAGCTACTAATACTTCCTGTCAAGTTCATAAAGTGCCTTTCCCTTTACTTAGTCATCCAGAGTGAAGTCAAAGGGCTCAAAGTCTTTCCGGAAGCGGCGAGCCAGCATCTCTTCCTCTTCCTTGCTGAGCTGACATTGCCTCCAGTCAGACTTGTCAGGAATATTAAGGATGGCTTCACTGGCCAGTACCTCCCTGCGGGAAAAAAGTAAAAATGGACAGTATCAGTCTGAAGCCCTCTCCTCTCTCTATTCTTCTCCAGCTATAGAGCTCTCCTCAGCATCACCCAAAGAAGGTATGCAAATTCCTCTGACTGTTCATATCATTTTCTCTTGCCCAGAGTACCATCTCTGCCATTCTATCAAAATCACATTCGTGTTAAGTGACTGGCTGAGGTCCTACCTCTTTCCTAAACCTTCACACCCAGTTATTTCTCTCTTGAACAAGCTGGAACAACATTACTGGTACATAGAGAAGCAATACTGACACACTAAAGAGACGGTGGGCCCTAGTATTAGAAAGATCACAGGCTTGGGGCGCCTGGTGGCTCAGTTGGTTAAGTGTCCAACTCTTGGTTTTGGCTCAGGTCATGATCTCAGGGACATGACATGGGGCTGTGTGCTCAGGGCTCAGCGGGGAGTCTGCTTTTCTCTTCCTCTTCCTCTTCCTCTCCCCCTGCCTGCGCTCTCTACCTCCAAAATGAAAAGTCTTTAAAAAAAGAAAGGTCAGAGGCTCAATTCCATTCCTAGTTTAACTACTGCTGTCTCTGACTTCAATACTACTTCATTGCTGAGTCTTGATTTCCTCACCTATAAAATGCAATAAGGGTTTTGTGAGATATGGAGATAACACAATCCAAGCACCAAACCAGTGAATACATCTTGTCTTAAAGTCTGGTTTTGTCATCCCAATTAGATCATGAATTTGCTGAGGGCCTGGTACAGATCAGGCCTAGTATCATACACCACTAACTTTCTGCCTCTCATAGAGGACTCAGGCCTACATAGGCACAACAGCACAGGAAAATGTTAACAAAATAATTTATCTTGGCTCCCAGAACTAAAAAATACCTACTGACACACACTCACATACAGGCTACCTTCTAATTGTCACTGTTTTACATTTTTACTTATTTTAATACTCATTTTGATACATTAGAAGTAATTCTACTTTGGACACCTGGCTGGTTCATAGAGTAGAGCATGCGACTCTTAATCTTGGGGTTGTGAGTTTAAACCACACACTGAGTGTAGAGATAACATAAATAAAATCTTAAAAAAAAAAAAAAAGAATTCTATTTTGTGCATCTTTATGGTTCATTTTCCACTTTGAGCTATAATAAGTAGAAGAATTAAAAACGAATCACATGAGTTTTCTAAGTCATAGGATCTGAGCTCAAGTTCTAGCTCCTTAGGCAAGCCTTGTAAGCCTACTTCTTCATTTATAAAATGAAGACAGAACCACCTTTCTTGTACAGTGGGGAAAAATATCTTTTCAAGTATTTTGTTAATTATAAAATGCTATGTAACTATTAGTATTTTGAAAAACAGTCAATGTTGAAAATATAACAGACTATCATGACCACAAAATCATTCAGAAAATCTGTCTTGTGGGCTTATGTGCCTGTGTGTATCTGCAATTATGTGCATACGTCATCAATGTCTGCATCTGCATCTGTTGCTACGGCAACAACAAAAAATAATGTCAGATGTTTAAAGTCCCTAATCATATCTATTCTCACTTATCAATTATCTTTTTGAAAAAGTGAACAACCATATTTCCGGAACTTATCCAATAGTAGCAATCTCTTGGAGGTTTCCCAAGTAAGTCCAAGAAGGGTTCAAAGTTGACTCAAAGCTCAGTTCTAACCAGGGGAAAAAACAACTGCAAATCAGACACCAGCGTTGGATAATCTGTTTCATACATCTTCTACTGCCCTCCCTCCATACTCTATTTCTTGCCAGCAACTTCCTATTTTCAGTCTGCCTAGTTAAAAACACTCCCTATACAATTTTACAATCATGTTCTGTCTAATATGAGGAGCATAAATGAAGCCTCATCTAGGCCATAGGACACTATTCAATAATGAGATTAAAACCTCATTTTTTTTAATATTTTTTTTTAATTTTTATTTATTTATGATAGTTACAGAGAGAGAGAGAGGCAGAGACACAGGCAGAGGGAGAAGCAGGCTCCATGCACCGGGAGCCCGATGTGGGATTCGATCCTGGGTCTCCAGGATCACGCCCTGGGCCAAAGGCAGGCGCCAAACCGCTGCGCCACCCAGGGATTTTAAAACCTTTTAAAATCTTTTAAAAAAGATTTTTATTTATTCATGAGAGAGAGAGAGAGAGAGGCAGAGACACAGGCAAAGGGAGAAGCAGGCTCCACACGGGAAGCCTGACGTGGGACTCGATCCCAGGCCTCCAGGACCAGACCCTGGGCTGAAGGTGGTGCTAAACTGCTGAGCCACCCGGGCTGCCCAAAACCTCATATTTTAGAGTTCAACATATCTGGATTGGAACCTACCATGTGTGCCATGGACAAGCTATCTAACCCTCCTAGAGCCATGCTATACACACTTATAGGAGCCACTAGCCAGATCTAGTTATTTAAATTTTAATCCTAATTTAATTAAATTAGAAATTTAGTTCCTCCGTCACATTAACCACATGTCAAGTACTCAGGAGCCACATGTGGCTAGTGATTACTGTATAGGACAGTGTAGATTTATAGAGCATTTCCATCCTGGCAAGTTCTACTGGGCACAGCTCTGAAGCCTCACTTTCCACTAGGGTAAACTGAGATGACAATACAGATATCTTACATAATTGGGAAGATTAAATGAAGCATGCATGTAAAGCTTTTGGCACAGTGGCAGGCATAGAGCATATGCTCAATTAATGGTAGCACTTCACTCCTTTGGCCTAGAAGGCCCACACCCTAACATTTGCCCTCTAAATCTCTCTCTGGCTCAATGTCAACCTTTCCTTGAAGCCTTTTACAACAAAGTAGAAATAAGCTATCCCTTTCCTGAATTTTTTTTTTTTAAGATTTTTATTTATTTATTCATGAGAGACACAGAGAAAGAAGCAGAAACACAGGCAGAGGGAGAAGCAGGCTTCTGTGGAGAACCTGATGCGGCATTTGATCCCAGGACCCCAGAATCATGACCTGAGCCAAAGGCAGACACTCAACCACTGAGCCACCAAGGTGCCCCCTTTTCTGAATTTCTAAAGTCCACTCTTCCTCAAAACTTTTTTATGGTACTTTTCACATTCTGCATTGCATACTATCACATATGCAAATATCCGACTTGCCCTAAAACCATAGGTTCCTTGGGGCAAAGACTGCTTCCTACTTGTCTTTTTATTCAATTGTCAATGGTCTATGCAGCCCATTAATCTGTTCATACTAGGCCTAGTGAAAGTACACAAAATAAGAAAAATATACAAACCTTCCAAACTGCAAAGGAAAATTCTTCTTAATTCTATGGAAAAGTTTCTCTCCCGTGTCAAGTTCAACATAAAAATATGCTGCTCCTGGCTGTGCAATCTAAAGTAAAGAGTTGTATGAGGACATATCATAATGCTTTAAAAATCTAAAACCTAGTTCATCTCTTATAGGCTTTTATTTGGCAAAGAATTCAGTCTAGAAGCACAAGAAAAAGGATGTGAGCAGTACAGATCCCAAGCCACTTAATGGAATACAGTTAAAAAGCCAAACTACCAGATAGCACAAAGATCCTCCCAGTGGCACCCATCCTTCAAAGTTCCTGCCTTGGGAAATTTCTCATTTTTTGCTCTTCCCAGGAATGCACTGAGGCATTGCTGTAGTATCATCCCCATCTCCAGTCTAATCAGTACTCCATGCTCTGGGTCCAAAAGGTCCACCTGCCTATTTAACATTTTTGGGATGCTTTGCTAGTACCTCAGGCTCAATATGTCAGAAACCATTTTTACTTTTCCCTGAACATCCTTCTCCTCCTATTTCACCTGCTTGATGTCAGAGTGCTCTGGGATTTCCAACAGCTCAATCTGTTGCTGCTCTGCCTGGGTAACGAAGGCATCTTTAATGTCATCTGTAGTGCAGCAGCTGAGTGGCACAGGAATGACCTGAGGGGTGGGGGGAGAGGTGGGCAGATAGGAGAAAGTCTTTCTTTGTACAGGTCCTTAGGAGGTCATGCCTCCTGCATGGTCCCTGAGAAGCAGCAAATTCATCACAGGGGTGGAGAAATACCCCTCAGCAAAGATTCTCCTCAGGCCAGCCAGGTTTGTTAGCCTGTCTGTAAGGACTTAAACTTATGAGATCGCTTGCCACATGTGAGAGCCAATGCCTAATGCAGGAAAGGCTAGAGAGAGATATCTGTGTCATCAAGCCTTTGCCAGCTCCTATGTAATATATGTGGCAGAGTCAGGCCCATTTGAAAATTTAACAAATGTGCCAGAAAGAAAACCACCACAACTACAAACCAATTATCTATAAACAATCTCCAAATTTCTGAGCAGATAGCTCCATCAAGGCTCTGGGACAATTTCTCATCTCTAAGACTTCACTCGTGCTGGTGAAATAATACCCACTCATCACATAAATACCCACTCTCTTCCACCTCCATCTATCAAGGCCCAAATCCTTCTTGAAACCCTCAAGTACCCAATTCCTTACTATCTGTGCTAGCCCATTCATACTGACCATGTACTTCCCTGTGCAATCTCTGGATTTATCACCAGGGACTCTTAAACCTTTAGAGTAAACATTATTCAAACATTAATGGGAAAATTGGTATTGAGTACTTTAAATATTTAAAATTCAAATATTTAATTTTAGATTGGAATTATATATTTAAATATTATTGATATTATTTAAATACTTGTCAATATCTAGGTCCCCACAGGGTCCTTCCAAGTTCCTGGGTAAAGACCACCTACCTGTAGCTGGAGGTGATGACTCTTATAATTTCTCTCAAATAGAACACACCGTTTTCCTCGACTCTTAAAGAACCGCCTCAGTGTCACCTTGTACTTCTCCACCTCTTCTACCACCTCTGTTGAAAGCTCCACCACTGACTGGTAGTGCCCAATTGGTAGGATGAGGACATGGTCATCAGATAAGCCTCCTTTGGCCAGGGCAAGGTAGCACTAGAGAAGAAGCACACAGAATCCAGACATCAATGCCACATGTATGATTCTTGAGGGAGAAAAGTCTATACAAAGAGTGAGCATGAAGGTGTGAAAAAGTGCTCGAGAGGCTATCAACAGAAATTCTCGGACCTTAAAAAACCTGGTTTTAGAGGTTATAATAAGAACCCGATGAAGAATAAAATTAGATGCAACAAATTTCTATTAAATGAACTGGGAGCAAATGAATGGCATGCCATAAGGCTCTTGGCTTCAGACACGCCAAAGCTGAAGAAGACAGGAAAAACAAATAGTTGGTTTTTCCCTCCTAGGCTCCAAACTTGGAAACAATTTTTCAGTTACTATTTCCTTCAGCCACAGTAAGATCCCACTTGATTTCAAAATGACCACTTTCCCTATGATAACATCGAATCCCACACCCCACCCCTGAATACACACTCTGGACTCACAAAAAAGGCAAATATGTCATAATTAGCATTCAGCATCCCTGCAGCCTTAAGCTGCTCCCTAACCCATACAAAATGAAAGCAAACATATCACCTAATGGGATCAAAGAAGAAGGAGAAACCTCAAACTCAGACATACCCAAAGAAGTAGAAAACTATGGCTCTCAATGGTCGAGGTCAGCAGCTAAAAGGAACTAAAAATATTTCTGTCAAAACCAACACATGCAAGATGGCTCTACACTCAGACACTCTTTGAAGGGAAAACACTATGAGTAGAGAAATGGACAGTGAATATCAACGCAGGCAAATGAAGATACTAGAGCTTTGGAAAAAATCCAACATTTCCTTTTAGTGTTGTGAGTTCAAAGTCAAGACTGAAGGAAGGAGTCATTTATCATCAACACTAAAACCATCCAACAGAACGACAGAAGAGGTATCTAAAACAATCTAAAGCATGATCAGCCTTGATTTACTTGACATAAAGGACAGAGCACATCTACCAACTTAATCTGCCAGATGACTGAAGTTCATCAAAACCTCATAAACACTAAAACATTTTCTTAATTTTTACAATAACTATTTTTTTTTAAGATTTTATTTATTTATTCATGAGAGACACAGAGAGAAAGAGAGAGAGGCAAAGACATAGGCAGAGGGAGAAGCAGGCTCCATGCCGGGAGGCTGATGTGGGACTCAATCCCGGGTCTCCAGGATCACGCCCTGGGCCGAAGGCAGGCGCTAAACCACTGAGCCACCCAGGGATCCCCTACAATAACTATTTTTGATTGTATGTTTTTAAAATGTTACTCTTGAAGCCTCAGTCTTTTAACCTTTTCTTTATGTCAAAGGGTCACTGCCATAAATATCAGTTTTTATATTATAATGTTCAGTGAGGCTATTGAAGGTTTCTAGTGCACACTAAAGAGCACCCCTCAACCCCAATGCAGTACCTCCCCTCAACCCCAAAGCAGTACCCAATGCAGTACCTGTTCCCAGTTCTTGGGAACAGTTTCACACTTGCCCAATATCCTCCTTCCCTTTCAATTTCTCATCTTCTAGGGTTTTATATTTGAATTACCTCTAAAAATGTAGAAATAAAAGACCCGAATGAATGTTTCTTCCGTAAGTAAAATGTATGAATTTTGCAACAATTATTTTGGATTCTTAGCAGCCTTTCTCTCCTTTTACCAGTTTGTGGCCATGGGCCATTAGCATAGTTCCTTGTATATCCCTTGAGGAAGGCAGTGCCAAGACAGAGAAAGCCAAGACAAAAAAGTAGTGAAAGCAGATGAAAAGGAATGGTTGCAGGGATGGGATTCTAAACTCTCTACCAGGGCAGCCCTGGTGGCGCAGCAGTTTAGCGCTGCCTGTAGCCCGGGGTTTGATCCTGGGGACCCTGGATCGAGTCCCATGTCAGGCTCCCTACATGGAGCCTGCTTCTCCCTCTGCCTGTGCCTCTGCCTGCCTCTCTCTCTCTCTGTCTCTATGAATAAATAAATAAAATCTTTAAAAAAAAATAAATAAATAAACCCTCTACCAGATACCCAAAGGTCCCAGGGGTTTCTAAGAGGTTTCTACCAGACAAAGGATAATGTAGGTAAGTGTAGACTTGAATACTAGGTAGGCCCCTACGCTAAAATTTTCATGTGGCCTCCTACTTGGGGTGTTGGGCTGGGCTACAGACCAGACCTAAGATATTTTTTGCCCCTGTAGCTTCAGGTCTAGAAGAGAAGGAAATAGGTTTCCTTTATCATCCTCTAGTCTCATACTCTGGGCTAGATAACCCCAGGCAATTAAAAGGTGAATGGCAAGTAAAGGTTATTTCTCCCTGAGGCCTCGAGCAGCCCTGAGCTAAGTCACCTATTCCAAACCTGTCTTCCCCTGTGTGCCATTTTGAACTACTGAAGCTTCCCCAACAGAAGGCAATCCAAAGCCTGCCTATCATACATGCTGTGTGGGAGAAAAGAATGGCATAAACTAATCTAAAGAGGAAAACAAGGTCCAAGAGAGATAATCTAAGAAGGACATTCTTATAAAACCAAAAACTTTTCAAGTTTGCTCTTCTTCCTACTGAAGAGTTCATCCATAGACTCCATGGCCCAATTAGGTCACAGGCCTTGACCCCATTACTGCTCCCCCGAGGGACAGGGGTGTGCCAATAATCAAGACATAAAAATTTAAATGTAGAAATCTGGGACTCTTCAGTCTGAAACTATAAAGGCAGAAAGGGATGTGACTTAAAAAGGGTACAATGATGAAACTCAGGCTCTGGTCGGTCTATGGGAGGCCACAATAAGGGGCTCTATGATTGTGAGGATAAGTTGAGGAAATGCTCACCCTCAGAAACCAAAATTAGAATAAATCAATGAAAAAGAGATTAAAGTATCTATTTGCAGAAGCACTATACACTGAGAAACCGGTCTATAAATATTTCCATCAAGAGCCATGGGAAACAGCCAATTCACAGGTGACTACAGGGCAACTGTATCCCTGAAAATTAAGCTTTCTTCATTTCCAAGTGAATGAAAAGGATAATGATCTATCTAGATCCCAGGAAAATGAGAGTCAAAGATCAGTGTTATTCAATACCTAAACAAGTCCTGCCCAAGGAAAAGCATCCAGAGAACTCTGAAATGGGACTTTACTGTGAGACACATATAATTCATCAGTTTTCCACAGCCTGAATAAAATCATCCTCAGGATCATCCAGTTCTTTGATTCAGTGCTTACCAAGCAACCTTTCAATTATTATCCTGAGTTCCCAGTTACCCACACTAAGAATGTAGATATGGATATTCTTGTCTTGGGATGCTATATCCTCTATTACTAGGCAAAATTGAGAATTTATCACTTTAGTCTTTCATATAATTATTTAATATGAATTAGTCCTCAACATTATAGATAAAAATTAATAAACTCAGGTTTCTGAATCTGAATACAGAAAAAAAGAATATCATCAGTTTTCACCCAATGTGAGTATATAGGCAACAGAGGACTCCCTTTTTAGTACAAAGAAAATCCTTTTTTAAATAGTGAGTAATTAATGAAAGCAACTCATCACCTCTAATTTGTATGAACTAAAAAAGGTCAAGAAGTATATGAAGGCATCACCCTAGGAGATACACCTATTTGTTAAAGAGGTAGGAAAGGAAGGGGCACTCTTGTGAAACTGGCACAATGAAACCTTAGGAGAATTACAATAATAAAAAACACAGACAATAACAAATGTTGGAAATATAGGAAAACACTCCTACATTGCTAGTGGGGATATAAGATGGTACAGCCATTTTGGAAAATAGTTTGGCAGCTTCTTAAAATATTAAGCATAAATTTTCTAGCAATTCCATTGGTAGGTATCTATCCACAAGAAATGAAAACACGTATCTACACAAAGACATGCGTGCCAATGTTCACATAGCTGCATTATTCCTAATAACCATAAAGTGGGAACAACTCCAAAGCTCATCAACTGATAAATATGTAGAATATATAAAAAGGAATGAGGTGTTGATGCATGCTATGTGAATGAGCCTCTAAAATATTATGCTGAGGGCAGCCTGGGTGGCTTGGTGGTTTAGTGCCACCTTCGGCCTAGGATGTGATCCTGGAGTCTCAGGATCGAGTCCCGCGTCAGGAACCTGCTTCTCCCTCTGCCTGTGTCTCTGCCTCTCTCTCTCTGTGTCTCTCATGAATAAATAAATAAAATCTTTAAAAAAAAAAAATATTATGCTGAATACAAAGAGCCAAACACAAAGACCACATGTTTTATGACTCCATTTGTATGAAATGTGCAGAAAAAGCAAACCTATGGGGACTGAAAGTGGACTAGTAGTCCCTTGGGGCTCAGGATGGGGACAGGGATTCACAGTAAATGGGCATGAGTGAAGGACACGTTCTAAAACTGTGCTATGTGATGGCTGCACAACTTGGTAACCTTACTGAAAACTGACAAATTGTACACTTAAAGTGGATAAATTTTATGAAATGTAAATTCTAACTTTATTAAGTTAATGAAAAACAAATAAATAAGGGTGTCATTCTCTGTAAAAGGTCCACAGAAGTAACTCACATGTGTGCCGATGTTGACCACCAAATGCTTTTCCACTTCAGGGCTCGCAAGGCAAAACCAACAGGGTCCTGGAGGCTGAGCTTCATATGGAAGAAAGCAGATGTTACTGTGGTCCAAGCACTCCAGCATATAATCACCCTACAGAACTCAGTCTTATCTGATCTTCATACCTTGCAAAGATTGGTATACAGCACTGCCACAAAGGGCTGGCTCTGTTGTGCTTCTACCATAGCCCCCCACCCGCATGACTACTATCAATGAAACTGACCTCTGAATTTGCAACCAATTCACGGGTGGATAACCACAAGCGATGACCACATACTGATTAAAGTAGCATCTAAATGGCAACAATGAGCTAGATGTCAGGAGTCCCAATTCTAGCCCCAACTATGCCACTAGCCAGCCATATGGCTCCGGATAATAAGTTTATGCCACCAAGGTCAGCTTCTTCAACTTTGAAACAAGGGGAAGAAAAAGGAGATATCAATGAAATAACTTTAAATTTGTTTTTACCAGTTTGATTACACTATTACTTCATGAACCTTACTGGTTTTGTAGGCTCTTTACCTCATATGTTTTATAGACACGGGCTTTCTTCATAGTTCTTTCAGGAATAGCCTCAGATATCCTCAAAATCAAGCAATCTCAGTAGTATTTAATTTTGGTTTTAATGACCATTGTACTGTTTTCCTTTTCCAGAAGAGGCTCCCTTAGCAATGTCATGTCCCACACAACATCTGAAATAAGTTATTACTCACATAGGAGACCTCAGGAACCGAGGTACTTACGAGGTTTGCGAGGCTGCTTTGGATGAGGAGACTTGTTATCTCTGCCTGTAGACGAACGCTTCCTTCCCTGCTTTTCATTTAAATCAAAGAAAAATTGACAGGCTGATTCTTCCTGGAATGGCCAAAGGCAAAAGAGCAAATGTTATTAAACTAATCTTTAGACAAGAAGCCAACCATTCACATACAAGGGAACATTCCTGCCATGTCATTATCTATCTTTCCTCCCAGTCCTTTCTGCCTATTCTAGATAAGCAAAATATCTTTCTAATCCTGATGCCTGCACTCAGTCATACTTCTCAATACTTACCTAAAATACTACCAAATCTATCTTTTTATAAAAGCGAGTTAAAATTCAAGTTATAGAGTAATTCTTGCCTTTTCCTTTCTCTCTCAATAGGGTCTTAGTGTAGTCCTACAATTTCCCAGGTCACATAAGTCTAACTTAATTAAAAAGATGAGGAGATTGTTCAACAAGAAAAAACTCTAAGAAAGCAAACCATGCATACCAGTAAGGGAACTTGACACTCGTTTTAGTGAGGGAAAAATTAGTTTCAGAAAAGTTTGCTATTAAGAAATTTCTTGGGGATCCTTGGGTGGCGCAGCGGTTTGGCGCCTGCCTTTGGCCCAGGGCGCGATCCTGGAGATCCGGGGTCGAATCCCACGTCAGGCTCCCGGTGCATGGAGCCTGCTTCTCCCTCTGTCTATGTCTCTGCCTCTCTCTCTCTGTGTGTGACTATCATAAATAAATAAAAATTAAAAAAAAAAAAAAGAAATTTCTTCACAGTGAGTCCTATTTACTTGCTAGCACTCATTATAAAATCACAAATTACATTGCTACAAAGCAGTTGGATCCTTGCCTGGAAAGTTAAAAACAGGGGTACCTGGGGGCTCAGTTGGTTAAGTGTTTGACTCTTGATTTAGGCTCAGGTCCTGGGACTGAGTCCCACATCAGGCTCTGAGCTCAGCAGGAAATCTGCTTGAGATTCTCTCTCTCCCTCTCCCTCTGTCCCTTCCCCACTCATTCTCTTTTTCTCTCTCCCACTTTCCCTCTCTAAAATAAATAAATCTTTTTTTTTAAAGATTTTATTTATTTATTCAAGAGAGACACACAGAGAGAGGGCAGAGACATAGGCAGGGGGAGAAGCAGGCTCCATGCAGGAAGCCCAATTGGAGACCCGATCCTGGGACTCCGGGATCATGCCCTAAGCCAAAGGCAGACGCTCAATCACTGAGCCACCCAGGTATCCCAATAAATAAATCTTAAAAGAAAAAAAAAAAGTTAAAAATACTCAACTTTAGATAAAGACTTTTAACATGTATAACTCCATCACATAAGCGAAGTGTAGACAAAGAAAGACAAAATATGAAACTGAAAACTAAATTGAAATAAAAAAATGCTGAGCTTACTTGAAATCTACTAAGGCTTTCTAAACACCATCATGATTTCCCAAGGAGAAAAAGATTTAGATTCTAGGGATTAAATTGGTCTTATGAGCCAAACTATAACCAGGAAAAGTGTACATTTAATGGGCAATCCTGCCCAGAAAATGCCACCTCTGAAACAGAACACACCTCAGGAGCAGAAATTTGCTTTCCCATGGATGCTTCCTTCCCAGATTTTCTGTAAGGGTTTTCAGTAACATCTGGAGGCTGTTTTACCAGCTCTGCTGTCTCCATTAGTTTCATGGGAACAATACTGAATGCATAAAGATACTGTGAAGAATAAAAACCCCAAACATAACATTAGGAGAAATCCTGTTTATCCAAATGTAATCACATATTTTATTCACAGAAGCTTCAGAAACTGAGTTAAAGAATAGCAACTGGCCTGTTTGTGACTCAGAGAACACACAGTAAACCAAATATCAATTTAGTGATCTCTGCAGAGGCTAACCAAGGGCTGATAAAGTCACAAGCAATGAATCAAAACCCTAGCCCTTACAAAAATCAGCTTTTACACAAAACAACTGTCATTACAAGCCCCAGGAGAGACTTGTTCCATAACCCTTGAAGACAAAATGCTTCTATCTCCAGTCCTTTATCTTTGTGTATTTTGTCAACAGAACTGTGGCACTGCCATTCTTTTTCTGTAATGAAAACTAAATTGGACACCTTAATGTTTCCCTCTGATATTATGCAATTTCTTCTGCATATGCTGATGAGTTTTCTTAGGGACTAGTAGCAAAGAAGTAAATATTCATATAGATTATCTAGATTCTCACACTAATGGAACAGATAATGAAAACTTTAGAAGAGATATAAATAGATATTTAATCTCAGTGCTGATCAGAGAAATGCAACAATTAATAGTGATACACAATCTTTCATCCATATCACTGGCAAAAAACTTTAATAAAAATTTGACACTACCCCATGAGAATACAGACAGAAATTAAAAAACAAACAAACAAACAAACTTACACTGTTGGAAGGGATGTAATACAGAACAAAACTCTGAGATGAATTTAATAATGCTTGCCAAAATTTAAAATGTCCATATTTTTTTACTGTAGTATGAATTGCATAGGGCTGAAGCTAACATGCCCCTGAGAGTAAAGCAATAATAAAATATTTCTATAGTGAAAATATTGTGAGTACTACAGGGTCTTGAAAGGGCAGTAAAAAACTCGCAAATCTAAACTTGCTAAGAACACATTGGGCTTCAAAACTTAAGATATAATGGAAAAAACAAAGTATGTATTTGTTATCTTTTCTCTGCACATTGTTTATGACATGTTACAGAATAATCTTCACATAATTTATCTCTCTATTCTTCCCTGGCTTGATTGTTCTGTCTGTGGCTGTCTCAATCTATAGCATCCTGCTTTTGGTCCTGGAGAATCAGAAATGCTCACAGGGATATGAGAAAAATAACATACTTTTCTGGTATATTCTCTTTCATTCATCTGTACGGTTTTCCTGTACAAAGATAGATTCCAGGTATCACTAAGATTTCTCAAAGCCAAGGAGGGGTTACATGAATCCTATAAAGGCTATTATTTCCACTAAACGAAGGTGCTAAAAGAAGCAAAGCAAAAGTACCATCTGAGGGCAAACTCATGAATACCTACAAAGACAGCCACACAGGTATGGGAAGAAAGGAACATCACTCATTTGAAATTTTGCCTTGGTTCCACTGGGCCTATTGTTTTCAAACCCCTCTTTAAAATCTCCTACAAAGGAATCAAGGAAACCTAACCTTTCATTACCATATCTTCACAAAGTTGTCACTGAAGAGTTAGGACCTTGGAGAAAATATCTGAATGCTAAATTGGCAAAAGAAACATTTATCAGGCAGACAGTGAATATTAACCTACCACCAAACACTCAAGTCTTTACCTTTTTCTTTTCTGGATTTCCAACATTCGCCAGAGCTATGAACCTGGTGGCATGCTGTGCATTTTCCTGTAGAACGATGTGGTTTCTATAAAATATTTGACAACAGGTCACCAAAAAACTTTAATCTTTATTTACAATTATGAAATATGTGGACTCCATGGGACCATGAGAGAGCTAAGCCCATCACCATCAGTAATATAATCTCAGATGTCACCTATAAATCCAGTAGGATAATCATCCCTACTTCACAGGGATATTGTTAGGAAAAAATGAGATCATATATCTGAAAAGCACAAAAACCCCAACATTTGGTGTTAAAAGAGTTGCAAAATTGGCAAAATGACGATTATTGTTGAATGTAGTCGGGGGTGGGTACAGGAGGGTTCATTATACTATTCTCTTTTTTTGTGTGTGTAATAAAAAGCTGTAATAGGGGCTACAATAGGGTGGCTCAGCAAGTATCTAACTCTTAATTTCAGTGATGGGCATGGAGCCTGCTTAAGATTCTCTCTCTCTTTTCCTCTGCCCCCTGCTCCTTGAATGTTCTTTCTAAAAAAAAAAAAAAAAAAAAAAAAGCTATAATAATGCAAACCAAATAGAAATAAATCTTAAGAGGAAAAAATATGCCTCAAATAGTAATTTATAGCATGAATTCATTTTTCTAGGAAAAATAAAAAATATGATAAATGAATATGCCAAAACACTTTTTTGAGCTTTTCTATGTTTTACAAGTATTCTACATTGAGCAACTTATTTATAATTAAAAGAAAAAAGTTATGGAATTATATATATTATTTTTATTTTTAGTGAGCTGACTGTTAATACAGATACCAACCCTTGGAGCTCTTTCCTTAAGATACAAAAATTTCCTGAATCTGTCACAAAATATAATTTTATTTTTAAAATCTAGCATAATACCATTTTATATAAACAAATACACAAATACTTGTTTTATATTCACATTACTGAAAGGAAATAAGCCAAAATTCAGTTTATCTGTTATAACCTGTTTCTTAAAAGAGAGGAAGTACATTTATAGTTGGTAAATGGGACATGTTGGTAAATGGTAAATGTCAGTACAAGGTAAAAGTCATGTTCTTTCATATGCAACTTTTAAAATGATTGAAACAAGTTTACTCATTATTAAATAGAAGATTTAACAGTACATGAATACATTAAGGAAAAACAGCCGAATACCTGACAGAAATGTCTTTCTTTAGTTTAAGTAGTGACTAGAGCGGTGGCCTCAAGAACTGCTAATATTTCCCACTGTTAGGCTACCCAGGTGTGGTAGGCAAAATAGCTCCCCAAAAATGTCCACGTCCTGATCCCCATAACCTGTGAATGTTAGCTTACACAGCAAAGGGGAATAAGGTGACAAATGGAATTAATCAGTTGCTAATCAACTGACTTTAAGATAGGGAGATGATCTTGGATTATCTGGGTAGATTCGACATAATCACAAGGGTCCTTAAAAGTGGAAAAGGGAAACACAAGCCTACCTCAAGAAGAAAAATCACAAATAAATAACCCACCCTTATACCTGAACGAGCTAGAAAAAGTAGAACAAACAAAACCCCAAACCAGTAACAGGAAGGAAATAATAAAGATTAGAGCAGAAATAAACAAAATAGACACTAAAAAAAAAAAAAAAAAAAAAGGGAACAAGAACAGATCAATGACAAGTGGGTATACACACCACTATACTAACGAGGAGAACCTAAGGACAAATCAATGAAACCAGAAGCTGATTCTTTGAAAAGATCAAAAAAACTGATAAACCTTTAGCCAGATTCATCCAAAAAAAAAAAAAAAGACTCAAACAAGCAAAATCAGAAATGAAAGAAGAGAAATAACCAACATTACAGAAATACAAAGGATTAAAAGAGAATATCATGAAAAACTATCTGCCAGGGCACTTGGATGGTTCAGTCAGTTAAGCATCCGATTCTTCATTTCAGTTTAGGTCATAATCTCAGGGTCATGAAATCGAGCCCCGCATCAGGCTTCCTGATCTGCTGGAGTCTGCTTGAGATTTTCTCTCTCCTTTCTCTCTGCCCCTCGCCCTGCCTCACATGTGCACCTGCTCATTTGCTCACTCTCTTTCTCAAATAAATAGATAAATAAATAAAATCTTTTAAAATAAAAGAGAAACTATCTACCAAAAAATTAGACAATGTAGGAGAAATCGATAAATTCCTAGAAACACAAAGCCTCCTGAAACTGAATCAAGAAGAAATACAAAATCTGAATAGACTGATTACCAGCAATGAAATTAAATCAGTGATCAAAAAAACTCCCAACAAACAAAAGTCTAGGACCAAGGCTTCACAGGTAAATTCTACAAGAATTAATACCTATTCTTCTCAAACTATTCCAAAAAACAGAAGATGAAAGAAAGCTTCAATTCATTATATGAGGCCAGCATTACTCTGATACCATAACCAGGTAAAGACACTACAAAAAAGAAAACTACAGGCCAATAACTCTGATGGACATAGATGCAAAATTTCTCAACAGAATATTACCAAATCAAACCAACAATACAATTAAAAAAAAACCACTCACCACGATCAAGAAGAATTTATTCCTGTGATGCAGGGAGTGGTTCAATATTCACAAATCAATCAATGTGACACATCACATCAACAAGAGAAAAGACAAAGCCACTGGATCATTTCAATGAATACAGAAAAAGCATTCAACAAAGTTTAATACCCATTTATGATAAATACCCTCAATAAAGTAGGTTTAAAGGGAACATACTTCAACATAATAAAGATCATATATAAAAAACCCATGGCAAACATCATATTCAATGGGGAAAAACTGAGAGCTTTTCCCCTAAGGTCAGGAACAAGACAAGGATGTCCAATTTCACCACTTTTATTCAACATAGCACTGGAAGTCCTAGCCACAGTAATCAGACCACAAAAAGAAATAAAAGGCATACAAATTGGTAAGGAGAAAGTAAAACTTTCACTATTTGCAGATGACATGACACCATACAAAGAAAACCCTAAAGACCCCATGAAAAAACTACCAGAACTAATAAATGAATTCAGGAAAGTTGCAAGAGATCTGTTGCATTTCTATACACTAGTAATGAAGTACAAGTTAAGAAAGAAAAATTAAGAAAACAATCTCATTTACAATTGCACCAAAGATAATAAAATACCTAGGAATAAAAATAACCAAGGAGGTGAAAGACCTGTACCCTAAAAACTATAAAACAAAAAAAATAAAAATAAAAAAAATAAAAAATAAAAAAATAAAAACTATAAAACACTGATTAAAGAAACTGAAGATGATGCAAACAAATGGAAACATATGCCATGCTCATGGATTGGGAGGACAAATATTGTTAAAATGTCCATACTACAGATTTAATGTAATCTACAGATTTAATGCAATCCCTATCAAATACCGATAGCATTTTTCACAGAACTACAACAAACAATCCTAAAATTGGTATGAAACCACCTCAAATAGCCAAAGGAATCTTAAAAAAGAAAAAACTGGAGGTACCACAATCCCAGATTTCAAGACACACTACAAAGCTATATTAATCAAAACAATATACTACTGGCACAAAAATAGAGACACAGATCAATAGACCAGAAGAGAGAGCCTAGAAATAAATGCACGATTGTATGTTCAATCAATCTTTGACAATGGAGGCAAGAATATGCAATGGGAAAAAGACTGTTTAACAAAGGGCATTGGGAAAACTGGACAGTTACATGCAAAAGAATGAAACTGGACCACTTTCCTATACCATACACAAAAATAAACTTAAAATGGATTAAAGACATAAATGTGAGACCTGAAATCATAAAAATCCTAGAAGAGAACACAGGCAGTACTTTCTCTGACACTGGCTGTAGCAGTGTCATACTCATTTTTCTAGATATGTCTCCTAAGGCAAAGGAAACAAAAAACAAAATAAACTATTGGGAATACATCAAAATAAAAAGTTCCTGCACAGCAAAGGAAACAGTCAACAAAAAGACAACCTACCAAGTAGGAGAAGATATTTGTAAATGATGTATATCCAAAATATATAAAGAACTTAGACAACTCAACACCAAAAACATAATCCAATTTTAAAAAGGGCAGACTATATGAACAGACATTTCTCCAAAGACATACAGATGACCAAAAGACACATGAAAAGATGCTCAACATCACTCATTATCATTCATGCCTACCTCACACTTGTCAGAAGGGCTAAAATCAAAAACACAAGAAACAAGAAGTGTTGGTAAGGATGCAGAGAGAAAAGAACCCTTGTGCAATGTTGGTGGGAATGGAAGCTGGGACAAATGTGGAAGTGTGGAAAACTAGTATGAACGTTCCTCAAAAAACTTAAAATAGAATTACCATATGTTCCAGTAATTCCACTAATAGGTATTTACCCAAAGAATATGAAAATATTAATTTGAAAAGATATATGCACTTCTATGTTTACTGCAGCATTATTTACAATAGCCAAAATATGAAAGCAATCCAAGAATCCACTGATAAATGAATGCACAAAGAAGGTGTGATATATGTATACAATGGAATAGCACCTAACCATTAAAAAGAATGAAGTCTTGCCATTTGCAACAATATGGATGGAGCTAAAGGATATAATGCTAAATGGAATAAGTCAGTCAGAGAAAACAAATACCAAATGATTTCACCCATATGTTGGAATTTAGGGAACAAAACAAACACAAAAAAAAGAGAGAGACTCAAAACTATAAAGAACAAACTGGTGATTGCCAGAGGGGAGGTGGGTGGGGGATGGGTAAAAGCAGTGATGGGGCTTAAGCTTATACGTACTGCAATGAGCACTGAGTGATGTATAGAACTGCTGTATCACTATATGATACACCTAAAACTAATATAACACTGTATGTTAATTTTACTGGAATTAAAAAAAAAAAAAGTGGAAGGGGGAAGTTGAAGTGCCAGAGGGAAAAGTGAGTACAGAAGAAAGTAAAAGTGGCAAGATTCAACCAGAATTACTGGCTTTGAGATGGGGCAAGAGGGCCATGAACCATGGAACGTTAGCTGACCTCTAGAAACTTTCTTTTTTTTAAAAAAAAAAAAGATTTTATTTATTCATGAGAGAGAAAGAGAGAGAGAGGCAGAGACACAGGCAGAGGGAGAAGCAGGCTCCATGCAGGGAGCCCAATGTGGGACTCAATCCTGGGTCTGCAGGGATCAGGCCCTGGACTGAAGGTGGCGCTAAACCGCTGAGCCACCAGGGCTGCCCTCTAGAAACTTTCAAAGGCAAGAAAACAGATTCTCCCTCAGAGCCTCCAAAAATGAAAGCTCCAATTCAAATATTAAACAATTCACCCATCTAAAGTAAAATATTTGATAGTTTTTAGCATATTCACATTATTTGCAGTCACTCCACATTTCCCCTCCAACTAGGCTTGGCAACCACGGCTCTACTTTCTATCTCTATGAATTTGCCTATTCTTGACTTTTTTAATGTTCTTGATATTTTGTATAAATCCAACCATACAATATATGGTCTCTTGTGCTTAGCTTCTTTGATTTGGCATAATGTTGTTTTTTTTGTTTTGTTTTGCTTTTTTTTTTTTTTTAATTTTTTTTTTTTTATTTATTTATGATAGTCACACACAGAGAGAGAGGCAGAGACATAGGCAGAGGGAGAAGCAGGCTCCATGCACCGGGAGCCCAATGTGGGATTCGATCCCGGGTCTCCAGGATCGCGCCCTGGGCCAAAAGCAGGCGCCAAACCGCTGCGCCACCCAGGGATCCCCTGGCATAATGTTTTCAATATTCACCCTTGTAGCATTTATCAGTTCTCCTTTCCTTTTTCTTGAATAACATTCCAAAGTACAGATATATCCCTTTTTCTTTACCCATTCATCAGATGACAGACATTTGGGTTGTTTCCCACTTTTTGTCTACTGTAAATAATGCTGTTATGATCATTTGTGTACAAGTTTTTGCATGGGTCAATGTTTTTACTTCACTTGGAACAGAGTGGAATTGCTGGGTCAGACAGTAACTCTATATTTAATCTTTTGAGGAACTGCCAACAGTTTTGTAAAGCATCTGCACCATTTTACACTGCCGCCAGCAATGTATGAGGGTTCTGATTCCTCCACATCCTCACCAACACTTATACACTTATACTTTCTGATTGTAGCCTCTTAGTGGGTATCAAGTTGTGTCTCATTGTGGGCTGGACTTGGATTACCCTAATCGCTAATGACATGAGCATCTTTTCATGTGCCTATTGGCCACTGGTATGTGTTCTTTAGGGAAATGTGTATTCTGATCCTTAAAAGCTAAAAAAGTTTTTATAGATTATTTTAGAAATTATCCATGCTCTTTACCCGTGAAGATAATTCAGAGTTAACTTAATTTTATCACTTATGAAACACTGGTTTTATTGTCTCTGCAAGACGTGCTTTAATAACTCCACCTCCAAACTCAAACTAAGAAAAAAGTAAAAAAAAAAAAAAAAATGATATAAGTTCTTAATTATCAAGTTGAAATACTTCTGAATTGATTAGGCTGAGACAAGAGTTTTCATGACTATACCAAGAGTACTGGTTTGACCTGATTAAACAGGCAACAGGACATACTATGTTACAGGAAGCTGTGAGGATGAAACAGTATAGTTCCTTCAGATCTGCAAATCTTTCAGGGACTGTATACAGTCCAATCCCCTAAATTTCAAATTAGGAAACAAACTGAGAAGAGTTAAATAATTTGAGAGCCACTCACTTCTGTGCCTGAGTAAACGAAAGGAATGAAGATGTTACATGGCTAAGATAAAGAGAAGTTCACAAAGAAGATCCAAGGCAAGGGACACCTGGGTGGCTCAGCGGTTGAACATCTGCCTTCAGCTCAGGGCATGATCCTGGAGTCCCCAGATGGAGTCCCACATCAGGCTCCCTGCACGGAACCTGCTTCTCCCTCTGCCTATGTCTCTGGCTGCCTGTCTTTCTCTTTCTCTCATGAATAAATAAATAGAATCTTAAAAAAAAAAAAAAAAAAAAAAAAAAAGAAGATCCAAGGCAAATTCTCCAAAAAGCCAAAATAATGCAATGCTACTCACCGATAGGGCAGCCTCTCATAATAGGTCTTTTCCAAAGCAGCAAAATGGTATCTTGGTTTCAAGTCTGTGGCCAGACTGGAGACCAAAGCAGAGCCACATTTTTTGGTATCCACTTCTCCCTAGTAAATAGAAATTCAGTCATCATAACGAACCTGAAAGTTTTTTTTCTACTTTTTTCCATGCTTGTGGCAATCAGAAATCTCAAACACAGAAGAGGAACTAGGCTATTATAAATGCAGAGATGGGAACCACTGCTGGACAGCCAGGGGTTAAAAGGTAAGGTAAGCCCTCCACACTAATATCCAAAATAGGATTTACTATGATCTTTTTTGGGAAGTGATATGTCTCTCTGAAGCCCACAGACTATGCTTCTATAATTTGCTTTGTTGTGTACCTATAGTTCTGACAATACAGACAGTCCTAGTCAATGCAAACAATAAAAATTAAGAGCTAGCTTTCAGGGCCCCTAGGATCCAGAGATTATTTGGAATGGGACATTCACAGACTTCATGACATAAGCCTGCAATCCTTCATTTTGCCTCAGCCAAGAAAGGTGTAGTTTGAAAGGTGTAGTTGTAGAAGGATGCAACCATGCCCTTGTTAAAGTTTGTAACATAAAATTTGTCAAAAATACTAGGTTTATTCCTCATCCACCCCTAGCTTTTATTAACAACAAATTATGTGACCTCTCACCCATAATATTATATTAAGAACTTAAGAGAAGGTATTAGCTGGAGATAAAGAAGTTAGCAAAAAAAAAGAAGTTAGCAAAATTAGTTTTATACCAAATAAAGCAAGAATTTCTTATGTCCTATGCTTGCTTCCTTTAGGTTTCTGCCGAAGTGCAGGGAATTGGCCTCAAGGTTAGATCTTTATATCACTATCCCTTATCCCATAATAATTCCATTAAAAAAATGTATTTTGAAAGCCAAAATGCTACAATGTGGAATGGAAGGTAAGAGAAATATAACTGTAAAGCTGCCACTAGCTGTAAATCTTTTCACTAAAAATTAGTGAACCCTCAAAACATATTATGAGGAAGCCTGAAAGAAGACATCTGAAGCAGGGAAAATAATTTAAAGAATCATTCATTTATAATTAAGATTTCAGCAAGCCCATCTGTGAATTGTGCTTTCATAAGATCAACCAGTTTTAAAGTTTTTGCTTTGGTCAATTGATATAGTTTTAAGTATCCTGAAGTAATTTACATAAAATTTCTACTGAAAGGTACTAAGAGCTGAAATACTCAATATAAAGAGCAAAAAGGGGCACCTGGGTGGCTCTATCAGGTAAGCATTTGCCTTTGGCTCAGGTCATGATTCCAGCATCTGGGATCAAGCCCCCAGTTGCGTTGGGCTCCCTGCTCAGCAGGAAATCTGTTCCTCCCCCTGCCCCTTCCCCTGCTTGTGCTCTCTCTCTCTCACTCTGTGCTGTCTCTCTCAAATAAGTAAATAAGATCTTAAATTAAAAGAAAAAAAAGTCCCAAATTAAGTTAGTACAATTTGCTTATAGAAATTCCAACTGAACAAGCACTACTCACAGAAGAATTCCCAAAGTTCCCCACATACTTGGGCCATGGGGATGTGAGCAAGATATCAACCCCCTTAAACTGGGATGTTGAACACAGCATTGTCCTCAGGGAAGATACATCCTTGGGACTAAAACTGTAACCGGGGACCGGCTCATTTAAGGACTCTGTCCCACTGAGGTACACAATCTGCAGCCCCGAGCTTCCAGTGAAGATACCTTTACGACCTGGGTTCAAAAAAAAAAAAAAAAAAGGACAAGTTTTAGTCAAAATTGCAGAACAGAGTATTATAGTGATAAATCTCTCTCCCCATGCTGTAAGCCCCCACCTCCCTGCCATTCAGCATGTCTAAATGAGCACAGACTCTTCTAGAGCCTCTCTTCTGCCTGCAGGGACTCAGTGGTGGATGGCTACAACTGTGTTCCCATTCAGGGAGAATAGCCCTTATGTGAAGGATGCTGGAACCCACAGGCTGGTCTGTTTACCCCAGGTACCTTACAAATGAAAAAAGTTGGGAAACACTGATTAGAAAAAGCCTTCCTGCCTTCTAGAGAAGACTCTACACGGGTTAAAAGAAACCCAGACACCCGGACTCAGGGAGAGGCAGTGAGGAAAAACGAGCAGCAGTTCTGAGAAAAATACAGTCTAGAATGCATATGCTCTTCAAGCAGGCAGCAGTGTATGACAGACGGCAAACATGTGGAAAGAGCAACTGGGCAAAACTAGAGACTCTACCCTCTTTTAAATATATTCCTGGCTTGAGCCATTAAACCTACTTCTTCCTGTTGCCTTTAAGACCTAGCTCCATCAACTTTTACCTTCCTTTCACCTACAGAGACTCTTCTCAGTGAGCTCTTTCCACTCAGAGAAGAACAGAGTACTAAACATACTAATGGGCATACTAAGCAATAAAGAACCATGCCAATTAACACACAGATCAACTGATAAAGGGAACACATACACTAACTGAAAGAGAAACCGCCTTTTCTTCTGTTTCCAATTTCTCAAAAATGCAGTCCATGCATTAAGGGCTTCACTTCTTATCTCCTGAACCCACTGCACTGTGGTTTCCCTCTCCTACCATTCTCATAAAGGTCGTGAATCGCCCTATAACTGACAATAGTCTCTCCTGGTTTCTGAAACCACTCTCTCTTCATTTAGAGTCTATGAATTTGATAAGATCTTTACCTCCCCCCAATACTGCTCTAATCACTCTTTGCCTACGCCTGGATGAAGATATACACCCCCACCACAGAGCTGTGCTTTCCTTCTCATTATATTTCCTCTGAAACCATATGATCCTTCTCACTTTGTTTTTCATCTTTTTGGGACCAACTCCCCAAAGCCTATTCCTCCACACTGACCTTGCTTATATACTCTAGAAAGATCGCTTCCAACTATATGTTGGATGATCTCCCAACACTTCAAGCTCACTATCACATGTTCACTATCAAGTTCATTGTTTGCTCCTCCTACTGGATCTCAAAAAATCTCTTTCACAGAAATAATCCAAATACCTCTTTGCTCTTTCCACTACTGGCACTAAAGTCATATGGTAAAATGGCCGCCATAAATATCTACAGTGGCAATCTTTTTTTTTTTTTTTAAATTTTTATTTATTATTTATGATAGTCACAGAGAGAGAGAGAGAGAGAGAGAGAGAGAGAGGCAGAGACATAGGCAGAGGGAGAAGCAGGCTCCATGCACCGGGAGCCCGACGTGGGATTTGATCCCGGGTCTCCAGGATCGCGCCCTGGGCCAAAGGCAGGCGCCAAACCGCTGCGCCACCCAGGGATCCCTACAGTGGCAATCTTAATCCAATCTAATAACTACTGCAAGAACTGGCGTAAGTCAGGCCTATGTTAACATCTACAACAAAAGGATTTCAATATGTCTATCTCACAGCAATGGTTAAAAACAACAAACAAAAATCTGTCCCTCAATTTTTTGCCTGAAGGAGCCCCATATGATTGAAGCGAGATAAGATTGCTTACATAAGGGCCACAGCCAGATGTAGAGAATAAAGGCCAGTAAAGAAATTGTAGAAGCTTTCCAGAGAAGTCAGAGACCAAGAAAGAGGAAATGTGAAGAACAGTGGAGTCATTGTAGAAAAAAATGAGTCGAATAATCCAAGAAGCCATAGCCAGACGGCAGATAAGGCAAAAACAAAAACAAAATCTGACAGTGCTTTTTTAAATGGCCAGATACTAAAAAGAACCACTAAAAGAGATTTGGGTGTAAAAAGGGAACAACTTTAACCTGAAATTAAAAAGTGGACCAGAACCTAAGAAGGACAAAGGGAGTGAAAAATGTGAGAATCAGGACTAACCACTTGAATTTCCAAAAGCTTAGTGAGACATAGAGCTATATAGCTAGTTAGGAATCTAAAAAGATGTATATATCTAGCAATGTTACATGGTGAGACCACAAACATGGAATTTTTTTCAACATAATTTATACCTTAAGTACTCCGTATACCACAAATAGTTTATTCCGTGGTTGGCTGCAGGAGTATATATTGGGTTGTGGGAGTACAAGGAGATTGGGAAAAGGAGGGAGAGAATACAGAGGAAAAAATGCTAGAGTCTCAAGGGTAGAGACACAGACTTTGGGAAAGAACCCCATTCTCTGGGCAGTAATGGCAGAAGAATCCAGCCACAAATTTCCCAGGAGACTAATTCCTGAAGACATTTTATTATGTTGGTTACAAACACAAAAAAATATCAACTTACCCAGATAAGTAATGTTTTCAGCTAACTCACACCCATCAGCATCTTGGAAGTATTTTACTGTTTCCTGGTTATTAGCACCCAGCACATATGTCTGAATGGGAGCTAGTGAAAGAAACAGACATGACACCATACAGTTACCAGATCTGCTTTGGAATTTGAGAAATATTTCCCCATAGGAAAAATAATCATCGTAAAAGCAATGAACCTGCAATCCTATTTGTGGAACATGCTGAGCACTTGGGATATCCTATCCAACCTGTGGCCTGACTAATAGTTATCGTTGGCTGATGAAGTGACATCTTAAAGAAGATGGTTACTGTATAATAAGAGAAACATAGACCCTAAAGAGCTTCATAAAAAAGCCACTCAAACTGGAAAAAGGAAAGGACACATATGGTTGCATTTCTTCAATTCCTGCCTACTTAGAAGAGAATGATTTTTCTTTTTTTTTTTTTAAGATTTATTTATTTATTTGAAAGAGACAGAGCATGCACGAGCATGAACGAGGGAAGGGGCAGAGGGAGAGAGAGAATCTCAAGCAAACTCCCCACTGAGCACAGAGCTTAAAGTGGAGCTCAATCCCACAACCCTGAGATCATGACCTGAGTTAAAATCAAGAGTTGGACACTCAACCTACTGAGCCATCCAGGCATCCTGAGAATTATTTTTCTAAACCAAATCCAACCAAATCAAAACATGAACATTTAGATGCATATAAGCATCCTTCCCAGCTCCAGGTGGAGCTCAAAGGGAAATTCTTAAATAATTAATATGTATGAAAAACAACCCAGCAAGAATTATGTAACCTTAAAACCTTGTTAGAAACCATTTGTTAAATAAAAATAATTTCTATACCTTTCTTGATGCCAGTTTTATACTTCTCCCATTCAGCATCTGGAGTGGAGCCAAAGAAATTTCCTACACACAACAGCAGCTAAAATGAGTTTTTTAAACAGATATGAGATTTTTTTAAATTAAATAGTACATAATTGATATTAACATAATCCAGCTAAATAGCCTACTTAACAGCCTCAAAGTAGGTTTTTTTTCCTTAATCATTTACAGAATCTTAATATATAATTCTTCAGCAGCAACTACAGTAGTTGATCTGATTCTATAAATTACTAAATTTTGGCTCGCTGGCTATTAAACTCAAGCTGGGATGGGGAGGAGGGAGTCAGGGAAAGATGGAGAAATCTACTTCCAAGAATCTGTCTTGAAACACAAAACTTTAAGTACTAAATACCCTGAGAGACACAGGGAAAAAAACCACATTCCTGACTGTTGTCTTTACTCCATTTTTTAACCCATGAACAGCTTGTCCCCATACCTAGAATACTCTTCTGTTTCCTGGGGGCTTACATTCTAGTTGGCAACCCTACATAACATTTATATAAGGCTCTTCAGTTTGTGAAGCATTTGCACATGTTATCAGACTTAATCCATACCACACACTCATGAAATACACATGAGGTTCCCAAACCCAGGGGCTAGAATCACCTGGGGAGGTTTTGCTCAACTGTTTTCAGTTTTGTGCACAGTAAGAAAGTAACATTCAAATTCAAAAAGTATAAAAAAGTACAGAGGTCTCCCTTTCCCTACCATTCCACAGCTACTAAGTTCCTACAATCACAAAAGGAACTCAGTCTAACAAAAAGGGAAAGTATGCGTTCAACTGAGAAAGGAATAAAGTCCAAGCTTTATTTCAGCATGTTTGAGTATAACAGTAAAATTAGATTCAGTAACAGGAAATGTCTTACATCAAAGTTTCCACTTTTCTTCTGAATTGCTCGAACTCTATTGAATAAAACATCAAATTTTCCTTCAACATCTCCACATGCCAAGCTGCAAACAAGAGATAAATGTTAAGGGAGTCCAGGAAACATGAATGGCCTGCCGGGCTTGGTACATATTAGTCTTCCCGGATAAGGTAGGTATGGGACTCAGTTCCTCTGAGGTACTGGAGAGGTTCAGCACATGTGATCTTGGGGCAGCTCCACCTAAAGGTCACCAAAACTTTCAACTCACCACATCTAAAAGTTAGTTTATCATTTCCTCCAAAATGGAACCAACTTCTTCTCCTCACTTCCCAAGGTTTGTGGATGGCTGTTTTGCCAAGTTGGTCTTCAAGAGTCAAAAATCCCCCATCCAGTCATCAAGTCTCATCAATCCCATTTTCCAAACATCTTTCACATTCATTCCACCCTTTTCCTTTCCAATGCCACTATCAGTCATCCATTTGACAACCATGTATGGACACCTACAATATGCTAAGGCACTATGCCTGGTACTATGCGAAGAACACATTAGGAGTAAAAAGGAGAAAGATTTAGTTCAAACCTCAAAAAGCTGACAATCAGGGAAGGGGAGACACTCTGATACAAACTTATATGAAGAAGGCTACAATAAGAGGTATGTGTAAAGTGTTAAGTGTTAAGGGGCAGAGACATAAAAAGTAGTAAGAGCTTCTACAAGTCTTTGATCCTTCGAGTTTCCATAGCAGAAATCTCCCCTATGGTCAGTTTGATCACTCTGTCTCTGCCATTCCCTAAGGTAGTTACCTTTCCTAAAAGCCCCACCCTACCCACTCTGAATCTAAATTTTTCCCACCCTTCAAGGCCCAACACATCTCTAAAGCCTTCTTGACTGGCTCAGAAAGTCACTTTCTTCTCAAACTTCAGAAACCCATACAGCATCTCAGAGCAAGCTCTGTAACAAACTACTACGTGTTTTTATTTACCTTCTGAGCACCACCTCTTCTAGGACGCCCTCGAGTCCCTACCAGTCATTAATTACCGGTGCTCCCACAGGAGCCTGCACTTCCTCTCTCGTAGTAGTTGTCACATGGAATTAAAATTGTTTCTCGGAGAGCCAGCACCCAGTATATCCATCTCAAAGTTCACCTCCTCAACTAGGACCTTTCCCAGTGTTTCCTATCCCACTGAAGGGCAGAAATCTAGGATCCCACAGTGCTAACTCCTTCTCAAACTAAACCATCTCCAAGCCTTGTTAATTTCAACTCCTTACTATAAGCCTTGAATCCCTGCACTTCTCTTCTACCATCACTCTACCTAATCCTAGCTGCCCTCTTCTTTGGCTCTGATTTGTGCTCACACCGCAGCCAGAATCGCTTTCCAAAACAAAAAAAAAATTTGATCCTGCCACGGAGTTCTTTGGCATTTCAAGGACTTTAGAATAAAGACAAAAATATTAACCAGGGCTCAATCCTCCCTCTCCTGTTTCTCACAATAAGCTCAATACCCCTATTTTATCCCCTCCCAGAACCCTGCAGCTTTTCTTCCTGACGTTTATCACCACCATAATTTTGCATTCATCTGGATTCTTTGATTGGTATCTGCTCAAGACTCTAAGCTCCGTGAAGGCAGGAACTCCATCTGTGCGATGTCTAGCACAGTGCCTGGCACACTGCGATTGTTTAATAAATATTCAATAGGTGGATGGAGTCTCTTCACTCCAGCGCCTCCTCCTCCCCAAAAAAGTGCGCCTGGGCAGGAGCCCTATCTATCAAGTCTGTTCACAACTGACCAGGGCCCACCAGCGGAGCCCACGGCTAGGAATTGTCAATAAATAAACGGGGGGTGCGGAGACGTGAAGGGGAAATGTGTCAGAGGCCTGAGACGGAGGAGGCCTGACGTTGGGAGCTTCCGCCTCTTCCAGCGTGTGTCGCCGAGGGCCCCCTCTGGGAAGCGAAGACAGACCTGCTCCGGCCAGGCAAAGACCCGGCCTGGGCTCACCAGCCGCTCCCACGCTCCCACCCCCGCCTTGCCCTCCTCCCATCCAGGCGCGAGAAAGCCCCCGGCCAGCAGGTCCGCGCGCGCGCGCACTCGCACTCGCACTCGCACACGGGCGCGCGCCGCTGGGCTCCGGTCACTCACAGGCGCAGCGGTTTCTGAGCCATTTGTTCCAACAGCCTGGACCAGCACGACCACCAAAAATTGAGACGCTGAAACCACACTCCTCTGAAAAACGGCGGCAGCACTACGCTGACGTCGCGAGGGCACCCAGCCAATGAGGGTTCGCTGACCTACGGAGAGCGCCGAGGGACAGAAGCCTCTCTGCGGTGGCTTGGCGCTCAAGACCAACCCAGGAAGGGGAGCGCGAGCGGGAGAGGGAGGGAGAGGGAGGGCGAGAGGAAGGGCGAGAGGAAGGGCGAGAGGGAGGGGCGATGATAAAAAAAGGATTCCAGTTATGATTATTACAGAGCAATTGAAGTTATCGAGCCACGAGAAAGTTTTCGATACAACGTTGGGCCCTAACCGAAGCTAATCGTATCAGTCCAGCGGGCAAGACAGTCAGACTCCCTGTGCACACGTTTATTTGGTCAGTTTTTAACCCATCCTAAAGTTAAAAGAATAATGGTGATCACCTTGACACAGAAAGTGTCAACAGGTTGCCACATTTTCTTCCTCCCTTTCCCTTTCCTTCAAGGTGCACAGCACTTCTCGCTTTATCATTTGAAAGTAAATTGCAGACATCAAGATTACCTCAGCATGCATTTCCTAAGAAAAGGACATCCCCTCCATCACCAAAATACCATTAACACACCCAAGAGAATTAATTCAATAATATCATCCATATGATTAATATATCCGTATTTAAAGTACTCCATTTGTGTGTCCCTCCCCCAATCTCTTTAATATCTGGGACTTGTTTTAATTCAGAATACAATTAAGTTTCTATCTTGTATTCAGTTCCCTCTCTAGTCTGTTTAAATCAATGGCCCACGGACCTTTTTGGTTTTGCCTCCATGACATTGGCTTTTTAAAGATTTTTTATTTATTCATGAGAGACACACAGAGAGAAAGAGAGAGAGAGGCGCAGAGACCTAGGCAAAAGGAAAAGCAAGCTCCATGCAGGGAGCCGGATGCAGAAATCGATCCCGGGACTCCAGGATCACACCCTGGGCCGAAGGCAAGCGCTCAACCGCTGAGCCACCCAGGGATCCCGACACTGACCTTTTGTGGGAGTTCTGTCCAATTTGTTGTAGGAGACAACAGTATATAAGGAAATGGAAACAAATGGGTTTCTGACAACAGAGGGGCAGGAGAAATTCACTAAGGTCAGCTAAGTAATTAAAAAATTAAAACATAGATAATAAGTTTAAGGAAGAACCACAAAGCTCTGGTTTTCCTTACTTTGGAGGGAAATACTAAATTCCCTGTCTCATTAACTATTGATGCCCCTACTTTGATGGCACACTAAGCATGTGTCTTTACTACTTTGGGGGCAATCCAGCATAGCCCAGGAGTAGAAATCAAGACTGAATCTAGAAGAGTAGGAATGTGCCAAACATGCACAGAGTAATAACTTCAGGCAGAAGAAACAACAGTAAGATATGAAAACTCATCAGGGGAATTCTATATTACCTTTATACCTCTTGCAAAAAAAAAAAAAAATTTAAGGTTTATTTACTCATGAGAGACATAGAGAAGCAGAGACCTAGGCAGAGGGAAAACCAGGTTCTCTATTGGGAGCCTGATGTGGACTCCATCCCAGGAACCCAGGATCACCACCTGAGCCAAAGGCAGAGGCTCAAGCACTAAGCCACCCAGGTGCCCCCACCTCTTGCAAATTTAAATCTACTCTGAAATATAAAGTTTATGGATAGGAAGCTCATCCACAGGAAGTTAAGCTAGCTCAAGACAGCTGAATACAGTGTGTCAGAGTAAATGAAATTGAAAAAAAAATGAAAGAAACAGGGGTTTTGATGCATGCTAAGAAGTCTGGCTTTAGAATACACATTCTTCTCAAGTGCATGGAAAATTCCTCCAGGATAGATATGTTAGGCCATTAAAAAAGCCTCAACAAATTCAAGTACGTAGAAATTACATCAAACATCTTTTCAACCACAATATGAAACTAGAGTTCAGTAAGAAATAAGGAACAAAATTAGAAAGCTAAAAAATACATAGAAATTAAACAACACACTCCTAAACAACTAATAGACCAAAGAAGAAATCACAAAGAAAAATAAAAAATAGGGATGCCTGGGCAGCTCAGTGGTTGAGCGTCCTTTGGCTCAGGGCATGATCCTGAGATCCAGGATCGAGTCCCACATCAGGCTCCTTACATGGAGCCTGCTTCTCCCTCTGCCTGTGTCTCTGTCTCTGTCTCATGAATAAATTAATAAAATCTTTAAAAGAAAAAAAATATATATCTTGAGACAAATGAAAATGGAAACACAACAGACCAAAACTTATGGACTGCAACAAAAAGTTCTAAGAGGAAAGTTGATAACTGTTAATATCTATATTAAGAAAAAAGAAGTGTCTCTGATAAACAAGTTAACATTACACATCAAAGAACTAGAAAAAGGAAAATAAACTGAGCCCAAAGTAAGCAGGAGGCAGGAAATTACAAAGATTACAGCATAAATAAATGATACAGAGAATAGGAAAACAATAGAAAATTTCAATGAAACTAAGAGTTAGTTTTTGAAAAAGATAAAATTGACAAACTTTTAGCTAAACTAATCAAAAGGGGGCACCTGGGTGGCTCAGTGGTTGAGCGTCTGCCTTTGGCTCAGGTTATGATCCCGGGGTCCTGGGATCGAGTTCCATGTCAGGCTCCTGCAGAGAGCCTGCTTCTTTATCCCTCTGCCTATGTCTCTGCCTCTCTCTGTGTCTCTCATGAATAAATAAATCAAATCTTTTAAAAAATAAATAAAAATAAACTAATCAAGAAAAAGGGACTCAAGTAAATAAAATTATCAGTGAAAAAGGAGACATTTCAACTGATACCACAGAAATATAAAGATTACAACAGACCACTATGAACAATTATATACCAATAAATTGGACAACCAAGAAATGGATAGATTTCTACAAATGTAAAACTTAAAAGACGGAATCAAGAAGAAATAGAAAATCTGAACAGACCATTGAGTAAGGAGTCTGAATCAGTAATAAAAAACTCCCAACAAAGAAAATCCAGGACCAGATTATTTCATGAATTCTACCAAACATTTAAAGAATTAATGCCAGTCTTTCTCAAACTCTTCCAAAAAATTAAAGAGAAAGGAACACTCCCAGACTCATTATACGAGGTCAGCGTTAGCCCATACCAAAGTCAGCCAGATAAGGATACTGTAAGAAAACTACATGCCAATATCCCTGATGAATATAGATATATAATTCTCAACAAAATACTGGCAAAATGAATTCCACAGCATCTTAAAGGGATCATACACCGTGACCAAGTGGGACTTGTCCCTGGGATGTAAGGATGGTTCAACATATTGAAATCAATAAATTCAGTAAACCTCATTTATAGAATGAAAAATAAAAATCATATGATCATCTCAAAAGATGTAGAAGCAGGTGACAAAATTCAACATCCTCTCAGGATTTAAAAAAAAAACAAAAACAAAAAACAAACTCCCAGCAAAATTATGCACAGAAGGCATGTACCTCAAAATAAAAAGGCAATAATATGACAAGCCCACAGCTAACAACATACTCAATAGTGAAAGGGTGAAGGCTTTTCCTCTAAGATCAGGAACAAGACAAGGGTGCCCACTCTTACCACTTCTATTCAACATAGTACCAGTTCTAGCCAGAACAATTAGGCAGGACAAAGAAATAAAAGGCATCCAAATTGGAAAGGAAGAAGTAAAACTGTCTCTGTTTGCAGATAACATCATCTTATATATAAACAATCCTAAATACTCAAAAAAAAAACAGAACTAATCAATGAATTCAGTAACGTTGCAGGATACAAAATCAACATACAAAAATCAGTTGTGTTTGTATACACTAATAACAAGCTATCTGAAAAAGAAATAAAGAAAACAACCTCATTTGTAATAGGATCAAAAACAGTAATATACTTAGGAACACATTTAACCAAAAAGGTGAAAGATCCGTATACTGAAAACCATAAGATACTGATGAAAGAAATTGAAGAAGATACAAATAAGTGGAAAGATATTTTGTGCTTGCGGATGAGAAGAATTAATAGTTAAAATGTCCATACTACCCAAAGCCATATATAGATTCAATGGAATCCCCATCAAAATCCAACGGCATTTTTCACGGAAATAGAAAAAAAAATCCTAAAATTTGTACAGAACCACAAAAGACCCTGAATAGCCAAAGCAGTCTTGAGAAAGTAGAACAAAGCTTGAAGTATCGCACTTCCTGATTTTAAACTATGTTACAAAGTGATAGTAATCAAAACAGTATAGTACTGACCTAAAAACAGTTACATAGACCAATGGAGCAGAATCAAGAGCACAGAAATGAACCTAGCATATACAGTCAGCTAATATTTGACAAAGGAGCCAAGAATACTTAATGGGGAAAGGATAGTCTCTTCAATAAATGGTATTGGGAAACTGGATATTCACATGTAAAAGAATGAAACTGGACCCCTATCTTACACCACTCATAAGCATTAATTCAAAATGGGTTAAAGTTTTAAATATAAGACCTGAGACTGTAAAACTCCTAAAAGAAACAAGAAGCATTTTGACATTGGTCTTGGCAAAAATTTTTTGGGTATGACACCAAAAGCACAAGAAACAAAAACAAGCATTAAAAAGTGGGACTACATCAAACAAAAAAGCTTCTGCACAGCAAAAGGTACAATCAGCAAAATGAAAATGCAACCTACGGAATGACAGAAAATATTTGCAAACTATCAGATACGGGGTTAATACCCAAAAAACATAAGGAACTTAATAGCAAAAAAAAAAAAAAAAAGCAAATATTCTGATTTTAAAAATAGGCAAAGGCCACAAGTAGGCATTTTTCCAAAGACTATCAATGGCCAATACGTCCATGAAAAGGTGCTATGCATTCTAACTGGCTGATATCTCATTGTGGCTTATCAGTACCTCATACCTCACAACAGTTAGAATGGCTATTACCAAAGAGATAATACTGATGAGGCTGCAGAGAAAAGCGAACCCTTATGTACTGCTGGGGAGAATGCAAATTAGTACAGCCACTATGGAAAACAGCATGAAGCTTCTTCAAGAAATTAGAACTATCATATTATCTAGCAATCTCATTTCTGGGTATATATCCAAAGGAAATGAAATCATGAGATATCTGTACCCCTACATTCGTAGCAGCATTATTCATGATAGCTAATACGCGAAAACAACCTAAGTGTCTACCGACGGATAAATGAAGAAAACATAGTATATATATTTACAATGAAGAAAGAAGGAAATCCTGCCATTTGCAATAACATGGATGAATCTCAAGGCCATTATGCGAAGTGCAGTAAGTCAGAAAAAGACAAATTACTGTATGATCTCACATGAAATCTAAAACTGCACCCATAGAAACAGAGTAGACTGGTGGTTAGGAGGAGTTGGAAGGGAGGCAGGGGGAATAGGGAAATGTTGGTCTAGGGTTATAACTTCCAATTATGAGTAAGTTCTGGGGATCTAATGTACAGCATGGTGACTGTAGTTAATGATACTGTATCATATACAGTTTACCCTTGAACCACCCAGGGGTTAGGGGCACTGACCACTTGCATAGTCAAATATCTGTATATGACTTTGACACCCCCACAGTTGACTGGAAGCCCTACCAATAACATAAACAATTAACATGTATTTTGCATGTTATATGTATTATGTACTGTATTCTTACAATAAAGTAAGCTAGAGAATAAAAAATATTAAGAAAATCATGAAAAAATACACATATAGTACCCTATCTAAAAACATCTGCATATAAACAGACTTATACAGTTCAAACACATGCTGTTCATAGGTCTACTGTATCTGAAAGTTGCTAAGAGAGTAGATCTTAAATGTTCTTACCACACACACACACACACACACACACACACACAAGGTAACTATGTGGAGTGATGGCTATTTCAGCTAACCTTATTATGGGAGTCATTTCACAATATATACATATACCAAATCATCATATCATACATCTTAAACTTACACAATGTTTTATGTCAATTATGATTCAATAAAGCTGGAAAAAAAAAAAAGTAAGAACTTACACCCTCCACTCCTCTGCAACACATACACACACACACACAGAAGAAAACTGTATTTTCAGCTCTTATCTTCTGAGAACCCTGTATCCTAAATGTAACTGGGGAGTTTGTACTACATGTATCAACTCCAATGTTCAGAATATATATCTGGCCAAACATTTTAAATCTTACGTAAAAAAGAAAGTTTAATTAAAGAACCAAAGGGAATTCTACTAGACTAGTTCATCCTCAGAAACACACAAGTGAACTGAAGTATGTCATTAAAATTTTGGTTTCTGAGTTAAAAAAAAACAAACAAAAATAGTCTGGCTTTTTCAAAGAGGCTGTGAGAAGTCACCAAAGGATTCTAAGCAGGTGGGGTAACATGGCCACTTTACATTTTGGAAAGATTGTTCTGACAACATTGTGGAAGGTGCATTGGAGGGATCATTGTGGTGAGGAGACACAGCTATAGTGCAGCAGAGCAGAGGACAAATAATGGTCTGGAACAGACGTAGTGGGAAAGGACAGAAACAGAGCTATGAACTCTTTTTGGACACAGAATTGATGACCTCAGACACCTTCCTAGCTAACACCCAATTCTGAATAAGGATGCCTGTCTTCCAAACTAGACTGGCCAGTCAGTATCCCTCATCCCTTGATGTCTTTAGTCTGAAAGGTCCTCCCTAGGATCCCCCTGCCTTGACCCTGCAGGCACATTTTAGAAAATGCTTTATTTTAGAAGTGGCAGCCCTACTTCATCATCTAACACATACACAGCATACACACTGTTTCTCTGTATCACAGTTCCAAAAGGGAGCACATGTCAAGATGTCATCCATCTCCAGACATCTGACTCACACAGAGAAGAGATAGGAGGAGCCCATCACATACATCAAGCTATCAAAACACTCCTTTTTACTGCTTCTGCTCAGTCTAGAAGACTCAACCTGAAATAATTTTAAGATTTTCTGTTATTTGTAATGTCATGGAAAAGCAAATTACTGACATTCACAAGGTGATAATCTATAAAGAACAAGTTTGTTTTCTTTTTTTTAATTTAGGATCTTATTAGCAATATATTAGCATCATTAATAGAAAAAAACTGTTGACACAGAAACTCAAAAACCAGCCATTAAGAAAATAATGTAGTAATCAACCACTATGAGAGAAAGTAAGTCCTCTCATTTGATTCTACTGGCAAGCCCAAGTTTATCCTGAGCTCTGAGAGACTCTGTCCTGAGTGGATGATGAAACTTTCAAGTAAAAGGTAAGGAGTTATAGGTGTGAGTTTCTGAGGGATACTGCCTCAAAAGAAGTTCAGGAGTAGTCACAGTCCTCCAGTTTACTCCAATGTTGGATGTTTCTAGGACGACCAGCGTAGTTTCCTTTTGAGGAGTTTTAACAATTCATCAGCCTCAGGAGTCAGGTCTTATAAAACGTTCCTCCATGTTAAAAAAAAGACTTCGTTCCAGAGGATTAAGTTTTTCATCGCTTCTCCAGCTTCTTGTACTTGGCTTCTGCCAGGGAGATAGGGAGAGGAAGTTAAATCTTTTAAAACCAGCTCTTTAAAAGATCTTTTTAGTCAGCATTTCCAGGCACATTCAACAATATCTATTATATTAAAAAAAAAAAAGTCTATTGGCTTCAATCTCATAATCTGTCCAAACTGGGTTCATATTGGAGGCATATCATAAATGTTAACTATCATATTAGCTAAGGACAGATATTTGGATATCTATCATCGACTTAAAATTGTGTGTGTACAACTTAAAATTAGGAGACAAACATGTACACACACACACACACACACACACACACAGAATTAGGAACAAGTTCCTAATTTACAAGCACCTGCTCAGACGGCTCCACCAGGATTAAGCAGATCTACTGGCACTTGAGTCACGGGGAGCCTTACTAAGCACAGAAAACTGCTTCTCCAGGCACTGCTCCAGGCACTGCCCCAGGCACTCTCTGGGAGCCAGACTGGAACTCTCCAGTTGTATAAATGTATGTTTCCCCTTTTATTTTCTTATTCCTACACCTCACTATGGGAAAGCAATTTTGAAAGACACAGAGATTTAAAAGACCATCAAATAAGCCTCTTAATGTGATAGATTATCTTTTTCTTTAAAACCTTGAAAACAAAACAGAACAAACCCTGAAAGCATCTGGTATGATGCCTTCTATATATATAGTACGGTTCACAGTCACCATTTAGTAAATGTGGATAATGAAAATGTTAATCACACTCATCTCAAATCTCAATCTTTTACAGACTTCTCTCCTGAAGTAGTAAGAAATTGTCAATGATGAAAATAAAATAATCTGTAAATTATTACCTAGGATAAAGACAACTACATTGTTTTTAATCATGGATATAAGAGCCAGAGCCAGTTAGCAAACCATCAACAATACAGGTACCAGTTTCCTCCTTAAAAGAAGAACAATCTTTCAAGAAAAATCTATAACTTCTCTATTTTTTAAGACATTTATTCACATTACTAAAGCTGCTTCGGTCTGCTGAACCACAGTTTTAAGAGCTTGAGCTTTGTAATCAAACAGACCTGGTTTGGAATATAGCTCTTTCACATGCTAGTTTTGTAACCTTACGCAAGTTAACCCCTTCGACCAGTTTACTCCTCCAAAGAATGGGGATAAAAATCACATCTTATACATTATGGGAGGAGAAAAAGCTTAATACATGTAAAGCACTAAGAACGGTGCCTAATATATATCATTAAGTACTCAGGAAATCGTATTTTTATTACTACTACTAATAAAAAATTACCCGGGGCACCCGGGTGGCTCAGTGGTTGAGCTCAGGTGGTGATCCAGGCTCCTGGGATTGCTTCTCCCTCTGCCTATGTCTCTGCCTCTCTCTGTGTCTCATAAATAAATAAATAAAATCTTTAAGGGAAAAAAAAAATCACTCTCACTAGGTTTTTGTGAAGATTAATTAAAATAGATCATTACAGGCACACCATAAATGTTAACTATCCTAGCAGGTAAGATCATACAGCGGGGTGGGGGGGGCGGGGGGGGACAGACAGGGTACCCTTATTAAATTAAAAAAGAAATGAAAATGATTACCCAGTTTTTTTGAATATGCATCCAACTTGTAGGCTGCCTGCTCCAGAGCTGCTACTTGCTCTTCAATTACATTGATCTGATCCAGATAAGGCTGCAGTCCAGCATCTTTGAAAACAAAGACAGACCACACGTTCATAAAGCCTCAACACGGAGTGCAGAAAAACACAGAGTGGGAAGTAACAGTACTAGTGTCCCGCCAGCTGTGCCCCAGACACACTAGCCGGGTGACAGGATTCTGATCAATCGCAGGACAAACACTAGCAGGCAGCAGCCAGCTGACCAAGCAGAACTGTGAGCTGGACAAAGCAAGTCTCTCTCATCCATGAACAATCCTCTTTTAGATTCTTTGCTCCTCCAGCAATCTTTCCATTCCCGAGTCAGTTTCTTGAGTAATCCCCTACCAACAAAGAGTGCCCACAGAGAAGGAACACAAATATGGAAAAATGGAAAAATACATCCTACCAGTGTAACATTTAAAGATGCTCTGGTTTTCTGCTTATAGAGTAGTCCTTTATGGATTTCATTGTTAAATAAATTCACTAGAATCTAACCACCCCTTTTTTCCCCTATCCCTTTCCAGGAATAAACTGATCAAATCAAGATTCAGAAGCAGAAATAACCATACCAAAACATGCTAATCCTCAATATGGCAGAAATTCCCTTAACTTCGTGATTTACTTTTAGAGAATGAGCTCCCTCAGGACAGGTGCCATGACCCTTCCACTTCTCTACAAACCCAAGCACAAAAGAATATTAAATACAAACATGTTTAATTATAAAAAGTATTACTTACATTTCTGGTTTAAGTCCTTTAGGTTTCTACTAATGTTTATAGCGATATCTTTCATTTCAAGATACTTCAGGCTGGTTAGTTTATTCATATTTTCCAGGAGCTTATAGTCTTCACTGGTGGCTTTAAAATAAACAGAAGATGTCTTTACGATTTGTCACAGATCACCAGAATGTGGAATCATAGGCCAAATGGTAGTTCAAGGCAGGACCCCAAGAATGTCAAAGGAGCAGGCCACTACTGATTTATGACATTTATACCCAGCCTGTGTACTCTGAATGTCTAAGTAGAAACTCAGATACTAATCAGCTAACTATTTAAACCAAATAAGATCCAATGACTTCAGACTCTTGGTTAAAAAGGGAAATAATAAATTCATGTCTTAAGAAAAAAGAGGTGACATAGCCTTGGTTTTCCTATGGTATGAAAACATGTTATTTGAGGGATTGCATCCTAAGTATATATAAAACTTCCAACAGGCATCTTTCAGGGCACGCGGAGTGTTGCGGAGGGAGCCACACACCGACGCGGCTAAGGCAGCGCACAGCCCCCAGAGCCCAAGTGCCGCTCCAGCGAGCGAGCGAGCGGCGCAGGGCAGCACCCCAGTCAGCCCACACCCCGCCTCACCCGTCAGTTCTCCAGTCAGGTAAGTTGCCATTTTGGAGAACATGTCCCGGCAGAGCTCAGTGATGTCAGCCTCAGCCGGCTCCTTTGCTTCCTCAGCTGTCTCCACGGCGGCATCGTCTGAATCAAAGGAGAACGAGGACGGGTCGGGCCCTGCACCGGGTCCTAACCCAGCCACGGCATCCTCTCCCCACACCGCCTCCCGTGTCCTCATTCGATCAAGTCGGCCCCATTCTCCACGTGCCATAATTTCAAGACCCTCACTTCGTCCTTGCCCACCTGACACACCGACTCCGTTCCCTTGCACTCGCCCTTGGCTCAAGCCCGATCCCGTGGCCAAATCACCTCAGTCGCCCGCTCAGGTGCGCCCCTCCGACCTGCTCGCTCCGGCCAGGTGAGCCCCCGGCCTCCTGCTGGGCACTTCATGCCCATCTACTCTGCGTACCTCGAACCGGCTCCTCTCTCTGGGTCGAGGGGACACCCTCGGCCGCCGCCGCCGCCGCCATGCCGGGCCCCGCGCTGCTTCCGGTAGTTGGGCTGCCCGCGCCTGCGCGCCGCGCGTGCCCCGCCCCGCCCCGCCCCGCCCCGCCCCGCCCCGCCCCGCCGCCCCGCCGCCCCGCCGCCGCCCTCCCCGCGCGGGGCTCACCGCCCCGAGGTACTCCGTCTCCCCGCTGAGTTGTGCGGCTCCGGAGGAGTAATACAAAGAGTAAGCGTGAAGCTGAAATTGAGGCTAAAATAAGCCATAGTGAGTCCCTCCGTTGGCAACAGTCGCGACGTCTGGAACTGACATTGCGCTCATCCCTGTCACTAGTCTAGTAAAACCCGATGACCTACCTGTCTGGGGCCGGTTGCGCTCAGGTGGCCCGCTGACCAAAGCCACAGGGCCAAGTTACCCTCTCCCGAGAGACGCCCCCACCCAGGCCTGTATTCGTCGCCAAAGACTGCTCAGGAAATCCACGCTTTTGAAGGCAGTCTCATCCTTCCCTTGGGAAACCTTCAGTCATTGATTCCTGAGCCGAAATACTGGTCCTTCAGTGTCTTGGTTAAACAACTCATTTGCCCCTTTTTCTTTTAAGATTTTATTTATTATTCATGAGAGACACAGAGAGAGAAAGTGAGAGAGAGGGAGAAGCAGGCCCCATGCAGGGAGCCCGATGCCGACTCCATCCTGGGTCTCCTGCATCACGCCCTGGGCCAGAGGCAGGCGCTAAACCGCTGAGCCACCCGGAGATCCCCAGCCCCTTTCTGAAACTGCAGGTTGGCACCTACTTCTCTTCAGCTGATACAGCCTTTCTGGAAGAACGCTTTGTAACTTTTTACAGCTGAGGATACACTCTAGTTATCTTGATTGAGTTTAGCTGTTTCACAAGTCTCCTAGGTGTATACACTGTACATGACGGGATGGTGAAAAGGGTGGGAGAAGGGAATGGATGAGAAAAAGCAACTGGGGATCAAGGTGCAAAATGAGAAAGAGGTAAAGATCACAGGGGAAGGGAAGAAGCACATATAGTGAGTCTTGGGATGCAGACCTATATACCCAAAATTTTGGTGTAGATTCCTAGTTATTTTTCATCTCACCTTCTTACCTCCCACACCCTACACCACACACACACACACACACACACACACACACACACACACACACCAGCTACCCCTCATGGTAGCCTAAGGGCTACCTTACTCTCTTCATCCTGAGGACCAGGTCTCCCAAGGTCACTGTCTCCACTCTTTAAATGGTACAGTCATAATACTCACCATTTCAAATCACTCCTAAAAGTCAGAAGTTCTTATTTCAGAACTTCTCAGGCAGCCCAGCTCCTTCACATTGTCACTGCCCCCACTCTGCACCTTCCAGCAAGGATGAGTACTCCAGCCCAAGTACAAGAATGGTTCACAGCTCCAGCCTTCTTCCTCGTACCATCCCAGAAGCAAAACGCAAAGGTCCTGATTTTTCTAATGATTTTTATTGATAGTCACCAGAGAAACCCATATTATCCCTTGCAAAAATAGGGTCAGAGCCCACCACATTTTATTCCAAAGATCTCAAAATCCTGGAGTCATTTCTTTGTCTGATTCTTCTCAGGTTCCATCTATGTGCCTGTTTACAGCTCTCGCAGTTCCCAGTGTTTAGTGAAATGTCGGGAGCAGGCTTCTCAACTGAGCCTTCATGGTTTTTGCCCTGGATGGAGAGGTCACTCACTCCCAACTCCTCTGCAACACTGTAATCTCCAATGTGAGAAAGTCTCATCTCCTCCAAGGCTTCCCCTTCTCTTCCACCTGGAAACTCTATGGGGAAGACAAGAATTCCATGGCTGCTAGCAGCAGATCTCTAGATGCACAAAGGATAAAGATTTACTGGCAAATTGGAAGACATTTAGATAATGCTGCTCTCTTGGCTTCTACTTTTCTCACAAATCGTGGTTATCCGGGTGCCAGGTGCTTAGGGAACATAACCCTGGCTTCCTTTATTCTGTTTGTTAATGATTTTTTTTTTTCATCACAGCAGAGCTAGGAGCACAGGGAGTAAGAAGCCCAGGGTGAAATGTTACTTCAAAGAGCTACACAGAGCTACATGGCTACCACAGAAACACGGAGTCACAAGCCTAAGCATGATGCAAGCGACACACAGAAACATTGGTTCAAAAGGCCGGACCCAGGTGGGACTCAGCAGTAGCAGTGGAGGGATCTGCTGCCCTAGAAGTGGAGGGCATGTCCTGAGGAGTTCTCTATGGAGGCAATGAGAGAGGAGCCAGCTATCTGATGCTTTAGAATCCCTCCCCCACCACTCTCCTGCCCACCCTGGACTCCCCAGGGGTCTGGAGTCACAGGTGAGGTTGGCTGCAGATGCTCCCAAATGCCTTGATCCCCCTGTTGGAAGAAAAAGGGACAGGTTATTTGAAGGAAGAATTTGGGTCCCACTCTACTTCCTTTTATCTAGAAAATCTGGATCTGATTCTTCAACCTCAGACCATCTCCTGGAGGCCACAGCAGCCCTCAGGCCAGAGCAATCAACCTCAGATCTTCCCTCCACTCCTTACCTCCACTGATATAGTGACTACTAGGAACATGTTCTGCAGGAGCCTGAAAACAGGCTATTTCAAAAATGTTTTGCCTCCACTCACTGAGTAGAACAGATGGTAGGGTTCAAATGTGGGAAACCAAGAGGACTCAAGTGAAGGGCCACTCACCATGCCTGGGGAGGAAGCTAGCTGCTCCTTCCTCTCCAGCATCTCTAGCTTTGAGCCCACAGCATCTACTTGGGACATGACTCCTTCCAAGACAGTCTCCAACTGAAGAACTCTCCTTGTGAGTCTGCAGGATTTGAGAGAGACTAAGGGAGCAAAAATATGCATCATGGGGCTAAACATCTATAGGGGTAGGGGAGACATTATGGTCTGTGTGTGAATGGGAGCAAGGAAGGTAAGGCCCAGTCTTGTAGGGAGAATAAAGGAGAAGGGGAACACAGGTTCTCCCTGGGCTAGGACAGAAAATTAGAAGGTTATGGAAAGAAGCTCAACATAGGACATTACAAACACACTCAGCCCTGCTGCACATACGTGTAGAATTCTTCTCCTGAAACCCAGCCATCTGCTCTGGTAGCCTCTGGACCCGACTCGCCTGGTGAGCTACTCACAATGGATTGTCCTAGGTTCTCAATCTCTGCGTTGAGGACCACCTGATTAGGAAGTCAGAGAGGAGAAGATGACTCTGGGAAGTCATCAGCTCCTATTTCATCACCTGCTCTGATGGACTCTCAGGACCAGGCCCTTAGGCTCCAGTTCATTCTATTCCCTTTCTCTCTGAATCTCTAGAGACAATAGGATCAGTGTAGTAGTGCTGGACACAAAGCTGGACCAACCTCTGGGAGGGAATCACCTTCCACAGAAACAAAACATGAGCTCTTGGAAGCCTTGATTAATGAGACCCTCACTAGAAGCCAACTCAGTTTGGGAAAGGAAGAACACTACCAGAATTCCTGCCACTTTCCCTCCTGCCCTTGATTTTGGGGTCTATACTAGATAGGGATGAAGCAGGCACAGCAGGTATAGCTAAGGATCCAAGTTTGAAAATCCCAAGGAGAAAGTAAGTCCTCAGAAAGAATTGTCAGGGATTCTTGGATAATTGATCCTCCCCCCCCCACCCACCCACCCAAGACTATGTTTTAGAGCAGTGGTTTTCAACCTTGGCTATGCATTGCAATCACTTGGGGAGTTTTTAAAAGTACTGATGTCTGAGTCTCTCACTCCCCCAGCGATTATGTCTAGAGTGTAGAGACCTGAGTATGAGGATTATTTGACTCTCCACCCCTACCCCACTGGGGTATTCTAATATGCAGCAGTTTGAGAATCACTATTCTAGAGAGTTCTCTCCTGCCCCTCTATTGAAGGATTTTCAGTTTGGATTTGTGTTCTGGGTGTGTTGGCAGGGAAGGGAGAGAGAGTGGTTTTCTTTCACTGCCTCTGCATCAGCCAACTGGGCTCACCCTCTTTTCCTCCAGGTCCTGTTGCATTTGTTCCTGCTCTTTTTTGTCCAGGATGTGATTTCCATCTTGATCAAACCTGGTGAAGGCGGCTGTGAGCTCAGTGATCTCATGCTCTGCGTGCCCAAGTCTGGGGAAAACAGTATGAGGAAATGACTTCTGACCTGTTGTGGCTGTGATCTCTCAATTATAGACTCCCTACTTTTTTTCAGACTTCATGACTCTTGCTCTCTGGGGAAGAATGAGACTACGTGGGAAGGCCAGGATCTCCAAAGTTTAGCAATTTTACTCCCAAGAAATTGTTTGAATCTATGCCTTCCTTCTCTTAGTCCTGATAAATAGTTTTAGGCCCTCCAGTGTTCTATAGGAATTATTGCAAAATTTCTTTGCCCTAAATACTCCATCCCCCCAATCCCACCCTTCATTCCCTACCCCTGAAATTCATACTCTATAATGCAACTAGAGTAATTAAGCTTTCCAAGGTGCAAGTCTAAATACACCCATTCTCTGCTTAAAATCTCTCCTGGGAACCCTATTCTTAGGATAGATTGGTGGTATACAAGGTCTTTCCCAATGTTGCCCTTCTTCATTCCTCTGGTCTCATCTCCTGCTATGTTCCACTTTTATTTGATACCTTAGCAATGCTTAGCTAACATGTACCCTACATGTTGCTCAACTTAACACTTTTATCTCTTGGAATGGACTTCCCCTGCTTGTCTACATGTAGGAACTTATCCTCCTGTAGGTATTCATACATCACCTCTTCCAGGAAGCCTTCTCTTAAGCTCAAAAATAGAACTGAATACTCTTTTTACTTTGTGCTCTGTATCTTTTAGTCAATTCGGTTGTTGAACTTGTTCTGTAATTCAGTTTATTTGCTTACATGTGTGTGAGCTCCTGGGGGACAAAGACTTTGTCTTATTTAATTGTGTGCCCTACTCAGTGCCTGGATCACAGCTGGTGCTCACAATATATTTTTTCAGTGTGTGTTAATATGTTTGACTGGGAAACAGGGAGGCTAAGAGAATAGGCCCATGTTTGTAGGGGAGCATAGAACCAACTACAGAGCTTTGTGGGAATGAGAAATGTATGTAATAATTAGGAAATTATATTATTACATTAGTTCCAAGAGTTGTTCGACAAGGTCCAGGAAGTTATAGAACATGGCTGGAGACCTTTAAACCAAGGGCACAATTCTGATGGTCAGAATCAGAGCTCTGTAGGCCAAAGGCCAAAACCAAGGTCAGAGGCCCATAGGCCAAGATCAGAAGTTTTAAGGCAAAGGGTATATGGTTGAGGGTCAAAGACTTATTATAGATCAATCTCAGAAAAGATTGGATCTCTGGTTGCTCACTCCCTCAAGGTGTTGGTGAAATCTTCAAATTGGATCTCTTGCTCCCCACCCTGCAGGACCTTCTGTACATCTGAAACCCGCTCCTTCCTCAAACGCAGCCTCAGTAGGGTCTTGTTGTAGCCCTGGAAGGGAAAAGGAAACAGGTACCAGTTCCCACAGCCTTCCTTGCCCACGCCTCCATCACAGGATGCCAGGCTTCCAGGGATAAATCAAAGCCACACAAAGGCACAGGTCCTTATACCAGTCGGAACAGACCAGGCCTTGGGCTTGGGTCCTAATGCAGATGTGTGGCTCAAGGAGACTGAGTGGTTACCTGTTTCAGGAGATCAGAAAGTTGCAGCTCATCCTTCTGTCCAGCCAACTCTTCCTTGACCTCTGAGTATGTGTCATTGATGATGGCCAGGAACATGTTCTGAAGATAAAGTGGGGACCCGGGTCCTCACCCACATACCTACTAACAGAATTGAGCCCACTAACCTTATTAATGTCCCAGATACATATTCTAAAGGAGCCAATGTTTTCAATCTCAACTCTGCAGCCCACTAACCCCCACATCTCAGAGTCCCCAAGCCCCTGTTCAGCACAATCCCCTATTAGGGATGGATCAAGCTCCTGCTATCTTCACTCAGTTGCTTTGTAGTAACCTGACTACATCATATGTCAGGGTTCACCTCCATATAAGAGCCTACCAATCACTGAGAGTGCAGTTTTGCTGTCTTTACCATCTAATCCCAATCTAACCCATCTATCTCTAACCATGATCAAATAAAGAAACCTGCTGGCTTTGTTAATAAAAATTAAGCCCAGATCTTTCATAGTTGGCACAGAGAAAGAGAATATAAAGCAATGGTGATATAAATAGCTAGAGATTCCTTGAGGAAGAGGAGAATAGATATAGAAGCTTCTAGATTCAACCACTTTTCTTCATAGGGTACTTTTCTCTCCCTTTCCATCCTTGGAGAATAAAGGTTTCATTATACTGAGGGAGTCTGCAGATTCCCTTATACTCTGCAAACTGCCTGACGTGCTGGACACACTGAGCACATTAGCCAGCTCTTGGGAGAGCCAGAGCTTCCCCCACCTGATTCTCTACCCCTGACTGGAGATACCCATTTTAATCCTGGGTATAGAGCATGGGGTTGGGGGGGGGAGCTAAAACCTCACTCTACAGGTCCTTTATGTCTCCACCCCTCAGGCTCCCAATTCCCACCTCTCAGAGGGACCCTCACCAGGAGCACGAAGAAGACAAAGAAGACATAGGTGACAAAGTAGGCAGGTCCCAGGATGCGGTTGGCATTGTCAATAGCGTTGTAGTCAAAGTCCCCAAGGATGATCCGGAACTGAGTGAAACTGAGAGACCAGGGTCTGGGCTTCACCCAGAGCCTAACCACAGCCCTGACCCCTATTCACACCCCCAACACACTTTCCTAACTACCACTCTTCGGTGAACTCAGACTCACTATATTTCCAAACTGAGAGAAAGAGTGAGGTACAGAGATACTTGAGCATACACACCAGGACTTCTGGAGATTCTCACACAGATGCTTTAAGCACAGACATGCCTGCACATGTACACCCAGCCTCCCCAAGGATACGCACACCCACAAAACTGGAGGGTGAGGGGCCCAGGAGGAGGGAAAAGGGCAAGACACACACATGCACTTGATGAAAGTGCTAAAGTTTTCCACTTGGGTTCCAAAAAGCAGGTAGCCGAGTTGAGCATAGGCAAAGAAAACGATGAAGAACATGACAGCAAATCCCAGGATGTCCTTGGCACAGCGGGCCAGTGTGGAGGAGAGCTGAGTCATGGTTTTGTTGAAGCTGATGTACTTGAATATCTGGACAGGCCATGTCGAACCAAGCAGTGAAGGAAGAAAAGAGAAAAGCTTTGAATAGTCCACTCCACGGGCTATAAAGGTCACAGGAGTTGGCAAACCAGACAAGGAAAATGAGACAAGTACTGAGGAAGGGAGAATGAGTGCCCTGAGGTGTTGCTGGGGTGGGGGTCCCAAGGTACCTTGATCCAGGCAAAGAAGAGGTTCACGGCATTCATGTTGTTGTACTGTGTCTGCCAGAAGGCGAGGAACTCAAAGTCAGCATACATGTTTGGCTGCTGCAGGAGCTTCCCCATCAGCCGATTCACCTCAAGGGTTCTGAATATGTGGAAGCCCACAGCCACAATGGAGAGCTGTCATCAGAGAGATCAGAGGTGTCAAGAAAAGTCAGGATCTCAAGAGAAGTTCAATGATAAGGTCCAAGGGGAGAGCTGGGGTAGGTAAATCAGGTGAGGAAAAAAAAAATCCTTCCATTCTGAGTTGTTGACTATCTCAGGTTCAAATGGAACTGAATAGGATGATTAGCGGAACGTCTTAAATCCCGAGAAGGCTTTGGAAGCAGTGGTAAATATGTAAAGTACCATGGATAATTGGAGCCAAGTAATTTTATTTCTTCCACCACTTCCTAGCCTTGGTTGAGAAGCTAATGTGTCCTATTAATAAGGAAGAACATGAAGATAAAGAGGCAGAATATTTTATTAGAAGAGAAGAGAAAAGGTAGGAGTTTCAAAGGGACAGGTCATAAAGGCAAAAGACGGAAGAGAAACAGAATAGCAAGTACATAAAGAAAAGGCGGTGCCTGGATCGCAGGTCAGAGGGAGACGGCATGTGGGAGACAGTTTCCCAGGGGTGAGCCAGAGGAACATCAGCCTCTGAGTTTGGGAGCTTTAACACAATGATTTGATCAGAAGTCATAAGAAGGGCTCGAGACTCCAAAAGGAAGACCTTGGAGCCCCTATTTAGGTGAATCCCCTTCCTCTTTCTAATATGTCCCAAGTATAGGATATCTGCCTCTCACCATGATAACAACCAGGTCCAGAATATTCCAGATGCTGCTGAGGTAATGAAGCCGGTGGATGTGGAGCTCCAGGATCTCCTCTACCATATAGTAGACGATGAAGATGCAGAAGATGATTTCACAGCCAATGATGAAGAAGTCCCAGTTGCTGACATAGCGGATCAGCTTAACTGTGCGGATTTGCCAGGATGGGATAGCACCTCCTGTGGCTGGAAACTCTACCACCAGTCTATGGGAGGAGAGGGAGATACCTGATGAGACCTAGGCTGGGATAGTTCCTCCCATCCCCTCTCTTCCATACTCCCCTACCATAGGGTACAAGTTTATGTGTCTCAAGCAGAGAAGGGAATCAGGAACCATGGATGGAGGGAAGATAGGGAAACAGAACCCACCTCAGAACACAGAAAAGATTGATGTTGGCATTGTAGACTGAGAAGTCAATGAAAACTACACGAGTGCCCCTATCTAGCCAGAGGCCCTCCTGAAGGTCCTGGAGTGCCTCTGCACTGGCCTGTCGGGATCCCGGAAGGTCCAGATAGTAGCCACCTCCACTGTAGCTTGTCAACCGGCCCCAATGAGAGGAGCCCCCCAGCTCATCCTGTGAATGGTATGTCCACCTGTCACAGAAGAAACCATCTGAGCAGAAAGGGCTGAGCCTATCCAAAAGCTGACTTCCAAGGCAATGGCATCACTTTATAATTGTCTGGGCTTTACAATTTCATATATTTTATATATACATATCACATATAATATATATTTCACGTATATTACCTTGTTTGTTACTATGTGAGAAAGGAGGGTAAACATTATCCACATTTGAAGATGAGGAACCTCAGACTAGGTTAGTGTCTGAACTGAAACTCAAACGTATTTCTCATGATGTTCCTCAAAACTATGGATGACAAACCCATGCCCCACTTTGACCCCAGACTGAGTAGTCTCTACTAGGGAAACACCTGGCTTATATAATTCAGGAAATCCCCTTTCTGCTCTTGTGGTTGGGGACCTAGCTGCTTTGCCCCATGATTCTCAGTTTTGTGCATAAATTTCCTCCCTGGGCCCTTACTTCCCGCTCTTACATGTCCTATCCATCCTTTCCACCCCCCCTTTCTTTCCTAATTCTTCATCCATCTTCAACCCCTTGTTGCTTTCCCTATCCAGTCCAAGGGTCAGACTCTTCCAATTACAACTTGTGTGGCAACATTAGTGTTTCATCCATTCTCCATACCCGTAAGAACATCTGGGCCAGAAAGGATGCTTTCTCTAGCAAGACTGCCTCCAGGGTAGGGCAAATGTGACAGTGATCTGTGTGTGGAAACAAGTCCAGAGGCTATGACTCTGTTTGCTAATATACCTTCTCTGTTCCTAAGTGACCCAAATCAAGATCTCCAAACAGTCACAGATGGGACCCAGAAAGATACTCCCTCCAGGTCCCCCAAGTCTCTTTAAGACTACGTGGAAATGGTTCCCAAACCTCAGGATTGTGTCAAGCTCAGAGAAGCAAGCCCAGCAACATTGGTGGGGGGACTCACTCACGCTGTGCCATTGAGAGGCCCAAAGGGGAGCTGCTCTTCCTTGTCTGGAGAGTAGACATCATAGCAGCTCAAAATGTCCTCACGGAAATCCTCATGCACCACACAGGAGTCATTGCGGACCCTCAGCTGCCGGAGCCTTGGAACCCCCAGCAGCAGGTTTTCATAGTAGATGAAGGAGTGGGAGCCGTGGCCCAGGCTCTGGTTGTTGTACCATTTGGTCCAATACAAACTGTCCAGTAGTGGGCCCTGGGCAAACTAGACCACAAGCTGGGTTAAGCTTGACCCTGCCTCATCCTGACCTTTATTTTTGAGATGACTTTTGCCTTCCTCCTTGACACCCTCCTCCCCCAGCTTATCCCTAGTCCACTTCTGTTGCAGTCCTTGGCTGACCCATGAATCTTGGCCAGCTCTTGACCTGATATGGCCCTACTCTTTATTTAAAATGCTTTTTGAAGTTCAGCCTTACCTTTGATTTCCAATACTAGTCTAACTCCTGGCTTGACTCCTTGATCACCATCCCAGTCTCTCATTTACCTTTACCTAAACTCTAGTTTGACCCATTGATTCTTGCTTGACCCTTTGACTCAGCCTGGTTCCAGAATGATCTGTTCTCTGGATATAGCCTGGTTCACTGTCTGATATTGCTGAGTCCTGGTCTTGTGGCTTGATGCTTCAGGCCATTGAAAAGGACAGGGGAGAGGTAGAGGGGATCTCATACTCACATCCCAGAAGTCCGCCATGCTGCTGATGGCCTGGAAGGAGACTCCAGTGTCTGACGGGGTATGTAAGAAGAGCTCCGACATCACTTTAGTGTAATAATAGGCACTGGAGCTTGTCATTCCGTAGGTCACTAGAAACCAACCCAAGAGACTATGTCTTGCTCACTGTTCTCATATCCATTCTCCAGAGGAGACAGGAAAGCCCATTGCCCTGGAGCCAGAGATGCTACCTAGATGGGATCCCATTAGACCCAACTCCCGAGAGTTGGTTGAGGAGGCTAATAAGGCATTGGGGAAACCAGGGAATGTATTAGGCTACAAGGTCTCCTTTCCTCCTAACTTACCTTAAGACTGAGCTCCATTCAGAAATTGTTTCTTGATACTGTCATTCTGAAAATCCACTTTTCTCTTCCTAAACCAGTTTGACTTCCTAGTTCTTACTCCCCAAATCCAAGATATTTCCACATTCTGCAACAGTTAGTGCTTCCTTTCATTTGTCCTATATTTATGCTGTCGGGAAATTACCTCTGAATTCTAGAGTACTCTGAGGCCCTGGCCAAACACCTTACAATGAAGATGTGGTCTCCTGGACTTTGGAGTCAGTAACTCCACAGCAGTGGGAGTAGGAGGTAGGCATGGCACCTCTGGCCACAAGGCATCCTGATGGGCACAGTTGTCTCCTGAGGGAAGGACTCAGAGCATCCCCAGATCAAAAAAAGGCATGCCCTTTGCCCTGAAGAACTGAATATCTCTTAACCACCCTAACCCATATACCTATTCTGAAGTAGAGCTGTCAAGGGAAACTAAAGTTTTCTAGTTTAAAGACAGAATTTGGAGAATATAAGCCACTTATTTTATAGATTGTCCTCAATTTAGATTTGCCTGATGTTTCCTTGTGTTTAAATTCAGGTTATACATTTGGCAAAGAATACCAAAAAGTGATGGGTGTCCTTCTCAGAGCTTCCTATCAGGAGGCACACATTGTCTAACTGTATCATTACTGGTGATGTTAACTTTCATCCCTTGTTAAGACAGTGTCTTACAGCTTTCTTCAATGTAAAATTATTGTTCTCTTTGTAAATGGTATGTATTTTGTGAGAAAATACTTTGAAATTATGTAAACATCCCATTACTCATCAGTCTTTCACCTACTAGTTTTAATATCCACTAATGGTTTTTGCCTGATTATTACTACTATGGTTGTCAAGTTGTGATTTTCTCATTCCAACATTCCTTCTGCACTTGTTAGTTATCATTCTCTTTAGGAATAACTTCTCCTTCTTCCTCATTTATTTAGTCATTTATGTATATCAGCATGAACTCATGTATTCTTGTTTTTTTCTATAGTTTATAATTTATTAGTATTATGATATTGTTACTTAATTTTTTAGCCAAGTCATGCAAGATAAAGACTAAAGAATTGTTCTTGATTTAAAAAGACTAAAGAAGCATAAAAACTAAATGTAATATGTGCATTTAGTTAGGATTAAATCCTGGACAATAATTTTTCCTTTTACTAGAAAGGCTATTAGTGGAATAATTGATGAAATTGTAATAAGGTCTGTTCATTAGATGATAGTATTGAATCAATGATAATTTCATGACTTTGGTAAGAGAATATCCTTATTTTTAGAGTTACAGATTAAAGTATTTAGGAGCAAAAGGGAATTATATCTGCAATTTATTCTCAAGTTGTGTGTGTGTGTGTGTGTGTGTGAAAAGAGAGAGAAAGAGAGATTGGGAGAGAGAACAATAAAAGAATTGCAAGCATGGTAAAATGTACTTATTTGGGAAATCTGAGTGAAATATATATATATATATATATATATATATATATATATATATATAAACTCTTTGTGTTATTCTTGCAGCTTTCCGTAAGTCTGTAATTACATCAAAATATTAAAGTTATATCTGTCAGTCTCTTGTGAACAATTCTCTTTAAGAATTTTCCTTTTCAAATTTTGAGCTACATTTGCTCCCACCACCCCTAGAACCTATCCATAGTTTTGTGGGAAAGAGGGACCAGTGAATGGTCCTAGATTAGGTACAAGCAACGTCACACTTTTCCAGGGGAAAATCAGCAAAGAAGGAAGCATTGTGACTTCGTATTTCCCCATTCCACTTAAGTCCAAAAAACAACTTTACTTCTCTCTGATTCTCTGTGATTCACTGTGAATCACTGTGATTCAATCACTTCTCTGTGATTACTTGCCCTTAGTATTTGGAGGACTTATATTCAACTTTTCCAGATCTGGAAAATAGGTTGGAAGTCAAGCTTCTGTCTGCTGAAAGCCCACTACAAACTTAGGATGATCAGTGAGCTGAATTTTTCCTAATGCCATAGGCTGATTAAATTATTTCAGCTTCTGGATGACCACTAGATGGTACCCGTTGCTATATCTTTTTCTCCTCCAAGTCTCCAATTCTAAATTACTCCTCAGAATTAACATTGCTCTGAACTGTCAACCTATTATGGAGGCATAACATCTCTGATTATCATCTGAGATAGTAAAGACTATGTATTTTGAGTGAAGACTATGTATTTCACCTGGTCAAATGCCCACTGACACTCAGAAATTCAGTATTCCTTTTAACCATTTAATTGAAGTACATGCAAACAGAAAAGACTAAGAAACTATTTAAAAACCTTCTAAATTAAGATTTATGCCCTGTATAGTACCTATTCAGTGCCTTCTCTCCACCTGCATACCTTCTCTTCTTGCTAATTCTTATTTCAGCAACTTTTTACTTTGTCTCAGGAGATGAGGGGTGCTTACCTCCCCACCTCCATGAAATTCAATCTACTATTTCTCATACCCCAAATCAATACTTGGTAGAACATATTATCAGTCTACCAACCTGATTATTCTAAAGACACCTTTTATATTAATTAAACAAATGAATATAATTCATTAATCAAAGTCTAACATGTGTGAAACACCATGCTGGGTCACTGGGTCCTATCCTTAAAGATTTCTATTGAGAAAGATGTCCTAGAATGAACTTTTTTTTTAATAGAAATTTTCTTTTTTTTTAATTTTTATTCATTTATGATAGTCACAGAGAGAGAGAGAGAGAAAGGCAGAGACACAGGCAGAGGGAGAAGCAGGCTCCATGCACCGGGAGCCCGATGTGGGACTCGATCCGGGGTCTCCAGGATCGCGCCCTGGGCCAAAGGCAGGCGCCAAACCGCTGCGCCACCCAGGGATCCCGAATGAACTTTTTTTTTAAGTACATCTTTAACATTTAAAATTGAATTATACAGAATAGAAGTTTTTAATAGTATGCTGACCTCCCCTGCTCATGTATGCACTCAGAATGAATTTATTATTGTAGAATGAGCATAAGCTTTGGAGCTAGACTGACCTAGGTTCAAATCCTAGCTCTGTCACTTATAGTATGGACTTGGACTCTGATTCCTTATCATTCCTTATCATTAAATTGGGGAATAAAATATCTTTCTTGTAATATTTTGAAGATGATAGATTATGTATTTAGAATGTATTGAACACAGTGGGTGCTTAGCAACTAGAAGTAGTCGCCCCATTATATGCTTCTTCAGGAGACAAGGACTATGTTTCATTCATTTAGCATAGTGCCTGATATTTAATAGTTTCTCAATAAACATTTGTTGGGCTTAACCAAAAGGGGGACAGTACCCCAAAAAGACTAGAATGAAATAAATCAATAATTTTCAAACTAAATAAAGTGTTATGACTCCATATTTGACACATTGCAGCAATGTCATCAAAATAGTCAAGGATAATTCCCATTTAATAGATGTTGGAAATAAGTTGGAATATTCCTTAGTCCAAGGAGAGCAATAAATTCGTAGTCTTGGGCAAGAGAAACAAAGCTAGTCCTTAGGGGCTTAGAGAGCAAGTACAGTTGGCCAGTAACCCTTACACAATGTGATGGCAAAAATGTTGATGGCAAAGCTCAATTTGCCTAATACATCAACCGTCGAGAACATCAGATGAGTATCAGGCTTAGAGGTTACTGCAATCTGAACCCAAAAGCAGGACAGAGGCCCAGGATTAGCTAGATGGAGTGATTATTTCAGCTCCCGTGTCTCTCTTCATCTTAATACAATATGGTGTCTGCAGCATGCATCAGAATTACTTCCAAGGCTTATTAAAACACAGACTGCTAAAAGTCTAGATGGGGCTCAATAATTTTCATTTGCAATACATTCCTATGTAATGTTGATACTACTGGTTCTGAGACAATTCTAGAACCACTGCTTTGACCTGTCGCTATATAATCCCACTTGTCTTTGATAGAGTTGTCACAAAGGCAGGGGTTTTTTCAATGCCTCTTTCCCGGACTCTCATGACTGGGAGTGAGGAAGAAGAAATAACATATTTCCCAAGAAGTTTTCAGAACCGTCCTTCTGAGCTAGGGAGGGATAGGAAAATTTTACAAACTACGGAGACCTCTTAAAACATCCCCTCCTCACTCCAAGGGAAAATCATGAAATCCATTGCCTTGTGGAGCCACTGGTAGTCATGGGAGTGAACCACATCCCTCCAGCATATTGTAGGAGAAAAAGATTGAAAACAACTTGTTGATCTTTCCTGTTGTCTCCTTTCCCCTACTCCACCCCATTAATTTCCTTTCAGGTAAATCATTTGGCTTTCCCATGAAGAACCAGCTTGTCTAAGCAGAATATCCAGTTCAGAGATTTCTGAATCGTGACAAGGACTCAACATATCCATTCTACCATCATCCTTCTCCATGTCAGGAGAAAGAAAGGACCAGAGTAGCCATTTATCACCTCAGAATATCTATTATATGCCCTATGCTAAGTGTTTGACATGCCTATTTCATTTAATCCCACAACAGCAGTATATATTAGGTGCAATTATTATCATCATCCCTATTTTCCAGTCTCAAACAGCTGAAGTAACTTGCCCAAGGAGCCAAGATTGAAATGCAAATCTATCTGCTTCCATAGTAAACTAATTCTGTTCTGCTCCTGGGACTGAGCTATATTCATGAATTAGAAGTTACAGGAAGGAAAATGTAAGCTCCAACAAAGGCAGAATTTCTTAACCACAAGGGCTTTCAAATTATGAAATGGACTATTTCACTAACATCCATATCATCTCTGAGAGTGTCAGCAAGGACTACCCACTCAGGATCACATGGAAGGGGCTCCTGCAAGGGGCATTCCTGGTTTCTTCCTTTAAGATCCAGTGAAGGAATAGAAGTGCTCCATTTCAAAAAGCAACACTAGACCAGGAATGGGTGGGAACTAGAAGGAATCAGAATTTGAGTGAGTACATGGAATGTCCATATGCCAGTACATAACTACTTTTTAATGTAGTGAAGGCCTCATTGCAGGAAGTTTTCAGACAGTAGACAATGACTGCATGAGAATGCTATGAAGAAGATTCAGAGACCAGGTGTTGGTCTCATCATCCAGCACAGAGTATCTGATTTTTTTTTTCTCCTGGACAGAAATTAAGTTGTTTTGTCTACACTATATCATGCCTTTTAACCTTGGCCTCAGATTGAATATTCACAGTTGCTGAATAATAACAATAACTGACATCACTGACACATATTATATACCAGGTTTTGCACACATTGTCCCCCTAAGCCCATAAAAACTTCATAAAGGGGATCCCTGGGTGGCTCAGAGGTTTAGCGCCTGCCTTTGGCCCAAGGCGTGATCCTGGAGACCCAGGATCGAGTCCCACGTCGGGCTCCCGGCATGGAGCCTGCTTCTCCCTCTGCCTGTGTCTCTGCCTCTATGTCTATCATAAATAAATAAATACATCTTTAAAAAAAAAACTTCAAAAAGTAGGAATTACCATCTACATTTTATGGTACTAAATAACTTGTCCAAAGATCATATAGCAAGTAAGTAGAACTCAGATTCAAACTCATGTCTGCCTTACTCCAAAGACAATGAATTTAGCCACCATACATTACACTACCATATCCTCTAGACTCAAACTTTTCTGATTAGGGACTCTGATTCTTCTTCCAAAAATCAAGCCAAACATTTAGTATTACATGTTTATAAGGGCACCCTTATAAGAAAACTCAAAGTTTAATATCTGAGTTAGGAGATGAATTGCAAAAAGCATTTGGTGGGATCCCTGGGTGGCGCAGCGGTTTGGCGCCTGCCTTTGGCCCAGGGTGCGATCCTGGAGACCTGGGATCAAATCCCATGTCGGGCTCCCGGTGCATGGAGCCTGCTTCTCCCTCTGCCTGTGTCTCTGCCTCTCTCTCTCTCTCTCTCTCTCTCTGTGACTATCATTAAAAAAAAAAAAAAAGAAAAGCATTTGGTAAACTCAAAACACTACCATCTTAAAAGAAGCTCCAAATTCCTTCATTCTGGTATAAACAAATAATTGTATATAAATCTGGATCAAAAGTCATATTCTGACATAGGTGATTCCCCGGGGGAAGAAAAACTCACATGCACAAAAATGTTACCTGAGTTGTTCATAGTATTAAAAGATTGTAAACAACCTAAATGTCCTACAAAGAGGCAATATTGAAGTAAACTATGATATCATTGAGCCACTTAATGGTAATAGCTGAAATGGTAATAAATATAGAATGCAAAATTTTTTCTGTGTTATTGTAACAATTAAATATTTTACAGAAATGCTAGGTATGTAAAACCTTGAAGAAAAAATGGACTTTTTAATGAATGAGTAGTATAACAGGTGGATTTTATTTCTCTTCATGCCCATGGCATTCAAGTAATGCTATAATAATGATACAATGTAAAAATAGTACAATTATTTTTAAAAATCTTTTCACCTATTTGATTCCAAGTTACATGTTGAAATTTCCAGGTTCTGTGTGCTATGTTAGATTTCACAGTGGTTTCCTTAAGATCCTCTCTTGGTTAGGGCAGCCCCGGTGGCGCAGTTGTTTAGCGCCGTCTGCAGCCTGGTGTGTGATCCTGGAGACCTGGGATTGAGTCCCACATGGGGCTTCCTGCATGGGGCCTGCTTCTCCCTCTGCCTGTGTCTCTGCCTCCCTCCGTCTCTCTCTGAATGAATAAATGGATAAATCTTTAAAAAAAAAAAAAAAGAAAAAAAAAAGATCCTCTCTTGGTTAATGGCATGATTTTATTTGAGATATCACACCTCTGTGGATCATCCCACATATGTTGCTAGCAGCTGGATTCAACCCTCTAGCTCTAGGATTTGGATGGGAAGCTTAAGCCAAAATGCCCTTCCCATGGCACCATTACAGATTCAGGGATTGAGCATTTCAGATTAAGGGGTCGTGAAGATGGGGCACTTGAGTGGCTCAGTGGTTGAGCATCTGCCTTTGGCTCAGGTCATGATCCTAGGGTCCTGGGATCAAGTCCTGCATCAGGTTCCCTGCAGGGAGCCTGCTTCTCTCTCTGCCTATATCTCTGCCTCTCTCTGTGTGTCTCTCATGAATAAATAAATATTTTTTTAAAAGGGGGGAGGTCATGAAGAGAGAGTTCTGGAACCTTTTAGGACCTTCTCTCTCATAGTAGATATGAATGAGAAAGCCCCAGAGTATTCAACCCCAAGATGACACTGATCACACACCTGGAAGAACTGAACAAAAGAAACAGGTGGGGCTTTGAAGATGTCAGAAAGTCATTAGATTGATCATCCCTGAGCCCTGCTCTCCTTTGGACTTTCATTATGTACACAATAAATCCCATATGGTTTAAGCCAGTTTTTACTGCATTTTACTTCATTGTAATATAATCCTTACTTATATGAAAACCATGACATTTTTTCTTTAAATTGCATTATTTCCTGAGGAAAATGGAACTAGAACAGTAGCTTCTGCTACTGTTCAAACACCTCTGGAGGGCAGTCAATGACTTTAGCATATTTGTGCCAAAGTCTACATTAATTAAAATACGTTATTACTCTATATTAAAGGGGGCTGCTGACCAAACCAACTGATGATGATATTCTAGGAACACACCTACCATCAATTCCTCAAGGCTCTCCAAGCTTTATTTCTGAGTAAATCCAGGCCTCTAGGATACAATAAAAATTTACATATTTACCTGTATGTGTTTATAAGCACTTATATGTGTATATATATATATACACACACATACATATATATGTACAGTATACATATATATCCCTACTCCTAAAAATTCTTTAAGAACAGGGTTTAATATGTTTTTTAAAGAGGCAGATATAAAATACAGTCAAAAGAAATGTAGCCTCAGTTTGGATACTGTTTTTATCCATTATGATATTCCATGACTCATATAAAAATCCAACAAAGCCAACACTTCCCAGAATAGGGTCTCCTTCTTTTTTCTTTTTTAAAGATTTTATTTACTCACTCACTAGAGACTCACAGAGAGAGAGAGGCAGAGACACAGGCAGAAGGAGAAGCAGGCTCCATGCAGGGACCCCGATGTGGGGCTCCATCCTGGGACTCTAGGATCATGCCCTGAGCCAAAGGCAGACGCTCAACCACTGAGCCAGCCAGACGTCCTGCTAGGGTCTCCTTCTTAACCTTTGTGCTTTTTCTTACTCACCAGTAAGAACTGTGTAACCTATTTATGTTCTTTACTTGCTCTGGCTGCCAGGAACCTCAGGCTTGGTTCTTATTTGCTGTACTTTTGTTTATCGTAGGTTTTCTGGTATAAGCTATCTTCCTCCCCATCTTTTCCCATCTTTTTTTTGCTAAGTCTTTTTATTATAGTTCTAATGAGCTGTATTTTTTTTAATTAGCTATATTTTTTGTATCTGTGCTTTTCAATGTAAGCTGGCTCAGGTCCCTTTTAGACACAGGTGGGGCATAACTATATTATTATTAAAGAACTATGACTGTAATAATTATTATTAATCATCATAATCATGAGCTTGGATAATAACCTGATTTTATCCATTCTAATGTTTATTGTAGGGATTGAATATTCTGTCCTCTCCTTTGAACTGTTGGAAGATCTTCCTAGCTCAGAGCAAGAACAAGAAGTTGGCAGTTACTTTGTGCACCTACTTTCCCAGATGATTGCCATATAGGCTGCCATATACTACTGAGCTCCTTTCTTGTTCTTAATTACCATGTGATGGGACTTAGCTGTCATTTTCTAACAGCCTCTCCTTGGGCAGGAGAGTGTCAACTAATTGACAAAGAATCTTGAAGAGCTAAGGTGCTTCTGCCAGCAAGTGTATAATTACAATTGTTTTATATGTCTATACTACTCCTCTGTTGGAAACTCTATGCCTTCAAGTTTTTGAAACTCAAAAGACAACTACTCCTTCCTAAGCTGGATAGCTGTGAGGAAAAGTATGGAAGATGCTTCTCTAAAAATCTGGAGGACTCTTCCCTCTACCCCCAAACCCAGCCCTGACAGTCATTGTGAGGGTAAAACTTCCACTGTTCCATCAATTTTCCAATTGTTGAGGAGTTGGAAGTTCCTTGAGCTTTACCAATTTATAAATTTACCCTGTGGCTACTCTGATGGCCTCTTCTTGAGCCCCTCTTCTCACCTGGATTGCCGAAACAGGTATTTCATCAATCTCTATGTGGTTCTTAGTGCACTGGTTCCAGTTTAGCTTTGGTCCTATAATTTGGGAGGGGGGAAGTTTTATGGTTACTCTTCAGGGTGACTCTTCTTTCTTGTGAAATAAAATACAAGGCCTTGAAACTGCCACTTCTTATGCCTCCCCAACAGCCTCTGATAATAGTTTTACAATAACTTAGCAAAACACTTTAATACCCTCTCCTGGTGGAAAAGAATCAGATATCTCATCAGCCTCATTGATGATTTTGTATCAGGGAGGTAGTGAGTGCCTTGGTTTCTCTGGGTTCCATTAATTGTTGCCATTCCCATGTCAAACTTTGGACAAGAGTTCTTCTCACCCTACTTGTCATAGACTACTAGTCATTTCCCAATACTTTTCCTTCCCTTCTTACATGATCATGTGATGTTACCTAGAGGCATACGGCTTCCCAACTAAATACCACATTACCCAGCCTCCCTTGCAGCTAGTTATGGTGACTATTTACAAGTCCTGGCCAATAGAATGTGAGTAGAATGGTAGGCTTCCACTTACAACTTTCAGTTAATATCATTAAAAGGAAGAAATGTACTTTCCTTTCCTACTTTCCTTCTTCCACATAGCTGTAATATTGACATAAGAGCAGAAGCTGGACTATGAGGTAGAAGCAGCTGGGTGCACATGATTGTGGAGGCTGTGTTAGTCCAGAGCTTCAGCACACTCAGCACAGAGCCTGACCTGGGGCTCGATTCCACGACACTGAGATCAGGACCTGAGCTGAAATCACAAGTCAGGTGCTTAACTAACTGAGCCACCCAGGCACCTCTAGTCCAGGATTTCTTATACAACTCAGATTGTTATGTGAGAGCAAAATAAACTTCTATTTTATTTAAGCACTGATACTATGGCTAAATCAATATCCCAACTGAAGCATTTAATAAGATTACATCCATGTCAGATGGGTACTTTGGAAAAGCAATTTTTCTAGGAAAATTAGGGAAAAGGGGTTGAAGTCAACAAACTGACAACACAAAATTCCTATGTTAAGTCAAATCTAATCACAAATCTCCTGGTTAAAAACATTTACTGAGTATATAAAATTCTTTCTCCTTTGCTTAGTAGGAAGTTAAGAAATCCTCGTTAAGATTTCCTCGTTAAGAAATCCTCTTATTGTTGCTGTTCTCCTTGAGCAATTTCTTCTTCCACCCACACATTCTAATTAATGCTATTAGGTCATTTAAAATTGGATTCCAAATGCCTCATGTTTCTTAAGATGGAAAGTGGGCAGAAGAAAATTGCAACTTAGAAATGAGAGAAGGGTTAAATCCTCAGAGTATTCACTAGTGGATTATAAAGCCAGTGTATTTTACTAAAATTCAAATGTATGTACATGTTCCCAGAAAATGGATAAAATTATATACACCAAACTATTAATAGTGTTTAGTAATAGTAGCCTTTAACATTTTCCATATTAATTGACTTTTTTAAACCAGAACTATGTATTAAACTTTTAATATTCTCAAGGTTTGGGAGGGCAAGGGGTAGAATTCTTTTGTGATGAAATGAGGAGAAACACTGTTTTATATTTTCCTTTCATACTTGCCCTTCTAGACTGTGGCAAAGCTCTTGCATATTCATAGCCTGAGGCCTTAGTTGGCTCTAGCTCCTACCCCTGCCTTCTCCAGGCTGAGAGCCAATAATGTTAAAACAAAATAAAACAAAAAACACAAGCAAATGGCAATGACTTTGGGTCTCCTCAGACTTGAATGGTTGCCTGTTTCTGAGACCCATAAGAGTTCCCAGGTCTCTCTGAACATTTTGTCCTCTGACATCCTGCCATTATCCTGGAGCACCCTCCACCATAGCATTTGTAGCTCTGAGTGTCACTATTGATTTACATGTTGACTTTCTTTGCTCCTTGAAGGTAGAAGGTGTGTCTCCGTATTTCTTGTATTTCAAAGCCTTTAACAGTTGGGAGGATCTGCCACAAAATAGGACTTCGCAAAACTTTGAATGAACGAATTTGTGAATAGTCAGGATCTTGTCCTTAGTTTGAACCTTTTGCTAATAAGCTCTCACCATTTCATTTGTTGAGCACTCCATACTGTGAAATAATGTGATTTGACCAGCTCAAACTCATTCTACAAGCCAGTGGTTGTCAGAACCCCTTTGTAACTCTTAAACATTACTAAGAACTCCAAAAACTTTTTATTTGGGTTATATCTAACAAGAATTATCTTATAGAAATTAAAATTGGGGAAAAATTTAAATATTTATAATAATGATTCATTTTAAAATAATGATAACAGGGATCCCTGGGTGGCGCAGCGGTTTGGCGCCTGCCTTTGGCCCAGGGCGCGATCCTGGAGACCCGGAATCGAATCCCACGTCGGGCTCCCGGTGCATGGAGCCTGCTTCTTCCTCTGCCTGTGTCTCTGCCTCTCTCTCTCTCTCTCTCTGTGACTATCATAAATAAATAAAAAAATTTTTAAAAATTTAAAAAAATAAAATAAAAAATAAAATAATGATAACAAACCCAATATACATAAACAACATAATTTTATGAAAAAGCAACTATTTTATTACACAAAACAAAAATATTTCATGAGAAAAATGGGACAATTTAACATTTTTGCCAGCCTGTTTAATGTCTGCCTTTAAAGAAGATTTCTAGATTCTCATATGTGCTTCAGAATTCAGTCTGCTGCTATATGTTGTTTTGGTTGAAGTCTATAAAGAAAATATGACCTCCCACAGATATGTACTTTGGTAAAGGAAGACCTCACAAACCTCCTGAAAGGGCCTTGGGAAGCCCCAGAGGTCCTTGGAGCACAACTTTGAGAATATTGGCCTTTGCCTCATATCTATGATTAGAACCTCCACACAGGCCTAATGATGTGTCTCAACTTAAAATCCTAGATTTACTGCTGCCACCATGTAATAGCATAAAGAGATTATTATCAATATGATTATAATTCCTGACATGTGTCCCATGTTTCATAGTTTTCAAAGTGTTTTCCCATGTAATGTCTCCCTGTAGCTTGTCAGACATGGTCTGACATTGCCCATGAGCAGTTTCCCTAATGTTAAATGCCATAGTTCAATTAAGTAAATTTCAAAGATCTAATTGGCATTATTAGCTAATCCATGATTCGGGCAGCATCCCATCTATCAAGTAGAGGAGAGCTCCAAAGGGCTACAGAAAAGGAAAGATTTTTAAAGGCACAGAGAGAGTGGAAAAAGGAAATTATTATCAAAGAAGCCATTGTTTTAGCCCTTCTCTGGGGGAACTGAAGGAGTCTATCAGTGAATTTCCTAGTGCTGGCCAGGAAATTCCCATGCTGACTGGTTAAAAGTTACATTTTTTGGGTATTAAAACTGCAGTTAGGTTAGTATTAAGTCTTGATTTACTGATATGGGGCCTTAACCTAAGTGACACCATTTAGGGCCTGTGGTTTTCTTGTTGACACTATGAATTATGAAATTGAAATTTATAATGATCTGCTCAGGGTCATTCAGCTGGTCAGATGCAGAGTCAATACTCAGACTCATGCTTTATGAATGTGAGCTACATGTTCTTTCTCTGGCTACTTACATCAGATATAGAATATCTAGATTTTGTCAGCTACTGTTGCCTGCTCTCCTGTACTTGATCAAAGTATAGTTAAGGGGAAAAAGCCTTTCCTTGACCAAGAAGTGGTATTTAAATGTACTACAGTATTCCTAGAGACCAATGGCAGCCTCATGGGAGAAAACTATAGGACAGGTGGTCACCTAGTAATGGACAACAGGATATGTCCAGGGTCACCAATCTTGTAACAGTGACCCAGGCACTCAGAATTCTGGGGCACCAAGGAATTCTGCTACAGCAAATACAGGACAAAGCCTGATGGTGGGACCTAAATCCTTATTATTTAGATTGAGCTAACTCAGATGACTTCGCCTTAGTACTAGAGGGACTTTGTAATTCTCTGTGTCTAGATGGGCCATGGGTAACTGAACATGCTAGGAAAAGCATGAAATCATGATCCCATAGCCAGTCTTAATCCCTGGCAACTACTTCTAGAAGGCCTAGTCTTTCTGATCCTCAGCAAGCATTATCCTGATGCTTTCTCAGGCTTTTCTCAGATCTCAGGCTTCCAGTGGGTTAAACTTTACATTTTAATATTTTCCTAATTTATACCTTGATGTGGAATGACAACTGATATATATTGAAAGCCCACTATGTGCCAGGCACTGTACTATTTTTAGTTACCTGTTTTCTACCAATCTCACAAAGGCAGTCATTATCATCATTCAATATATAAGGAAATCAGGGCTTCCAGAGATTTAAATATCTTGACCTACCTTTCCAAAGGCAATGGCTAATAACTGGTTGCATTTGAACCATGTCACCTTATTCCAGGTCCCATACTCTCCATCACCATTGTACCTTCACTAATGTCATGGTTCTATATGACCAATTTCCTTCTCCCATCATTACAGTCACGGAGGGTATAGGAGCTCACACACAGACATTTCCTGAACCTCCAACATATTTCTATTACTTTCCTTGTCAATTCTAGGAATGCTCAGTCAAGAAAGAACATCTTCTGTGAAGATTCCTCAAAAAATTAAAAATAGAATTACCATATGATCCAGCAATTACACTCCTGGGTATTTATCTGAAGAAAATGATATCACTATCTCAAAAAAGATATCTCCACCCCTATGCTCATTGCAACATTATTTACAATAGCCAAGACATGGAAACAACTGAAGTGTCCATTGACAGATGAATGAGTAAAGAAAATGTACCTATGTATGATGGGATATATTCATCCACCAAAAAAAGAAATGTTGCTATTTGCAACAATAGGGATGGACATTAATGACATTACACTAAGTGAAATAAGTCAGACAAAGACAAATACTATGTCACTTATATACAGAATCTAAAAAAGTAAACCCCACCAAACTCATAGATACAGAGAACAGATTGGTGGTTGCCAGATACAGGGGCATGAGGGGGTTGTGAAATTGGTGAATGTGGTCAAGGTACAAAATTCCAATTTTAAAATAAGTAAGTCCAGCATGGTGATGTAGTGTACAGCATGGTGACTACAGTTAACAATACTGTATTGTATATTTGAAAGTTGCTAAATCTTAAAGTCTCATCACAAGAAAAAAAAAGTAACTGTGTAGTGATGAATGTTAACTACTTGTAGTGATCATTTTCCAATATATACATATATAAAATCATTATGTTTTACATCTAAAATGAATACAGTATTGTATGTCAATTATGTCTCAATAAAGAAAAAAAGAAAGACATCCTTTTCCTAACCTCCAAACTTACTTCAACCTCTCCTATTAATATAAGATTCCAGCAATCTAGGGCAGAACCTTGAGATCCACTCAAAAAAGGCAGAGTAAATAGAGGGAGGCATTTCCTTACAACCAGTGACAAATAAAGAGCAACCAGTTGACATAGTTGGTGTGTAGACACAAGTCACCAAGGGCTGAGGGTCTCTGCCCTCCTCCTAACTGCATGGTGACCAGAGCCCCCTCCTCCTCAACTGCATGGTGACCAGAGCCAGCCTTCTCCTGTCTCAAAACCACTCCTAAACAGGGCCAGTCCCAGGTGCACCTTTGAGATAACAATACTGTCTCCTAAAACAAATAGTCATTGTTTCTACACAAAGACCTTCAATGTTTCCTCCACCAACAAAAGGCTACAGCCATCCTGCCAAGAAGACAAAGGGCTAGAAGCCCTTTCATAAATATCATGATGGTGGGAGGAGATGAGTGGAGGCAGGAAGATCATTCTCCAGTGCTTTCTATGTGGAGGAATAGGACCAACTCCATCCATCAGGGACTGCTCTGAATTACTGATCATTTCTGAACTATTCATAATGACAAAAATAACGGCTTCATAATCTGTGAAATGAAAATAATATCTATCCCTTACAGGATTGCCGTCAGGATCAAATGAGATAATAGGCATAAAAGCTCTCTGTAAGATTTAAAAGGCTGCTCAACTGATATGGTTATTGTGGGAAGATGAATGGTTCACCTACATTGCCTGCATGAAAAAGATAGCTCTATTTTAGCTGATGAAACTCCAAATAGCTCTGGTATCTAGCACTACCCAGGCCCTAGAATAAAGCATAAGGGAGAAGAAATGTGGTCAGTATGGCTGACCACTATAGTTTATGAGGGCCTGTCCCAGGCCAAAGTTAGGCTATTTTTCCTAGCCCCAGGAACCCAAATCCTGGAAATGAGCCTCCTGGTGGTTTGTCCTTCACATAGGGTTTAATGCTCTAAACCTCACCTCCCATCCCCCCTCTTGTCTCTCTTAAAACATACCTTCCTTAAGCAATTTACACAATTTACACACACACACACACACACATATATATACATATATATATAAAATAAATTAAAGCATAAGAGAACTGTCCATCCTCACTAGTGACCAAAGATGAAAGCAAATTATACCATTTCATGTCTACTTAATAATAAAAATTATAAATGAAAATATCCAATGTTTGTGAGACTGTGACAAAATTGGTATGATCTCAGAGTACTAGTGGCGTAAAAAATTTGTATGATCCCCTACAAAGGCAAAATGACAACGCATAAGCAAGTACTAAGAATCTCCCTCCCTGGAAATTCCCAAGGAAATACCTCAAAAGAAATGGCAAAAAGTACCAAGTATAGATATATTTACCTATGGTTGACAAATAGTGAAATAACAAGAGAAATGTTTCAATTGTGATGTAACTGTAGTCATTAAATAAAATATAAAAGCTGGGATCCCTGGGTGGCGCAGAGGTTTGGCGCCTGCCTTTGGCCCAGGGCACGATCCTGGAGATCCGGGATCGAATCCCACGTCAGGCTCCCGGTACATGGAGCCTGCTTCTCCCTCCGCCTGTGTCTCTGCCTCTCTCTCTCTCTCTCTCTCTCTGTGACTATCATAAATAAATAAAAACGTAAAAAAAAAAATTAAAAAAAAAAGCTACTTACAAACATGAGGAAATATTTAAGATATAATTGTAAGTGAAAGGGAACCATATGCAGGGTGCCTCGGTGGCTCAAGTGACATGGTTGTCTTAGTCTCAGGTCATGATCCGGGGGTCCTTGAATTGAGACCCACCTCAGGCTTCCTGCTCAGCACGGAGTCTTCTCCCCCCACACCCACCTATGCTCTTCTCTCTCACTCACTCTCTCTCTCTCAAATAAATAAATAAAATCTTAACAAAGGGAAGTAGGTAAAATATGTAAATATATGGATAAGGGCTGATAAATCACAATATGTTTGGTAAATTATAGGTGAATTATATTTCAAAATGTCCTTTAATGTTTTTGTTGTTTTTTTTTCAAAGATTTTATTTATTCATAAGAGACACAGAGAGAGAGAGGAGAGAGACAGAGACATAGGCAGAGGGAGAAGCAGGCTCCCTGCAAGGGGCCCGATGTGGGACTCGATCCTGGAATTCAGGAGGCAAAGGCAGATGCTCAACCGCTGAGCCACCCAGGCGTCCCATCCTTTTATGCTTTTATATCATTTAAAAAATACAGTAATAAGAAGAAAAAAGTAATAAGCTGGTAGAATTATCTCAAAATTATGCTTTTATTAAGGTAGGACAGGTAGTTATCCTTGCTAAGACGTTGATAGGTATTGATAAATTAATGTGCAACACACTTCCATGTAGGGAGGCTATAGTAGATTCTGGTTAAAAAGCTCAAAAATTGAGTCACTGAATTCCTACTTCTGCCACTTACTTGCAGTGTGGTCTTGGGCAAGCCGTTTGACATATCTAAACCTTTCCTGATTTATAAAATGGAAGTGATAACAGAACCGATATCCTAGAATCATTGTGAGTAGTTAATAAGATAATGTAGATAGTGTAGAGCTTTTATTCAATAAAAGGTTAGCATGTGTGCTGGTAATAACAATGATGATGGTGGTGGCTATAGTGATTAACTAAGGTCTTCCAGAGAAAATGCCTTAACTTAAATGATGCAGTTCAAATGATATTATCCCTATATGTGAAGCTAACTACAAATCAAATAGACCTTGCTTTTTAGAGCAGTTTTAAGTTGAAAGCAAAATTGAATGGAAGGTATAGAGATTTCCCATATCCCCTTACCTCCATGTATGGACAGGCTTCCCCATTATCAAAATGCCCCACCAGACTGGCCCATTTACTGCAATCGATGTCAACCTATATTGACACATTATTATTCAAAGTCCATACCTTTCTTTACGTGTTGTATATTATATGGGTTTGGACAAATGTATAATGACATGTATTTACCATAATATTTCACTGCCTTAAAACTTCTCTGCACACCACCTATTCATCTCCCTCTCCTCCCAGATCCCTGACCCTTTTACTGTCTCCATAGTTTTACCTTTCTCAAAATGTAATACAGTAGGAATCCTACAATATGTAGCCCTTTCAGATTTGCTTTTTTCTTGAAAGGTATTTTTTATAATCAGTCTAGAGTACTAAGTAAGTATTTTGAAATTCCACTAGGCAATACAAAGATCATTACTCTCAATGATTGTGTTAGATTATTTATACATGTTATCTCCATAAGTATTGTTATCCTTGTTCTACCAACAAAGAAGTGCCCAAAGTCACAAAACCAGTATGTGGCAGAGCTGGTATTTGAATCCAGTTTGTCTGACTCCAATGTTTATATCTTTCCATTATGTCACAGTGTTTATCCTAATACCAAATATGGGTCCTAGAGCATCTGCACCCAGTCATAGGAACTTCAGGGAAAAAGCACACTGATAAAGATTCATATCCAACTACATGTACTGAATCTCTTAGAAGATAGTATCCTGATAGAACAACACGATAGCCACCCTGTTTAGTGTCAGATTTTATGATTAAGAGTTGCATCCCTATCATTAGGCAGGAGAACTTAGCATAGAGACTAGCAAAATTATAAGGATCTAGTTCAATGTTTCTTAACCTTTTTTGGCATTATCCCTCAACTCAGCGGCCTCTCTAGATGTTTTCTTCCTCACCCCAATTAAATTTTAATAGCACACAAACACTACATTTGTTTATGTACTGTGGCTTTTTGAGGGCCAAAAACTTTTGCAATATCCAAGTTGTCTTTCCTTTCCTTTTTCTTTTCCCTCCAAGAAACTACTACCCCCTAGGGGGTATATCAGCCCCACTGAGAATATATAGTCTAGTTGCAGATGGTCAGAACTCAGGGAGACTGACCGCTGAAATACCAGGGAGGTGAGGTCAGGACCTTGGAGAGTGCCAAAGTAGCCCTATTGAGACCATGTCCAAGGCTCACTATAGCTTCTAGATTTGCCTGAAAGAAGAGGCTGGGGAAGGATGGGGGCTTGGAAACTAGGAACAGTACTCTTTTACTACATATAGGAAGTATCAAAATGTAGAGCTCTAGTGCTTAACCGGTATGCTATACTGACACTAAATTGACTTCAGTGTCCCTGATAAGGTTGTTGTGAGGATTAAATAAAATATCACATTAATATGCTTATCTTAGGACTATCATCTTTCTACTCAGCTTTCCCAGAGATATTCTCTGATGCAACATCCAGGCATTGATCCTCTTCCCAGAATGAGAAGAACTCAGAATGTACCATGTTACTCCTATGCTTATAACTCTTCAGTGGTTCCCCTCAAAGCCTCAGGATAACATCCAAATCCTTTATCATACCTTATAAGGCCTTTTGTGACATATCCCTGCTCATATAGCCAGTCCTGCCATTTTTTACCACTTTGTTCTGCAAACTCTCTGCTCCAGACACACTGACGCAATCTCACTAAACTATGATCTCTGTCACCTCCAGGGCTTGGCACATTCTCTTCTCCCCTCCCAGGAAGTTTGCTTCTTTTCACCAGGAAGGAGCTAAATCCTCCTTATCTTTCAGCTTTTGTTCAGATATCATTTCCTTGGCATGTCCTCATAGATACTCCAAATCTGAATACAACTGAATTGCATCACAGAATTCTATGGGGTCATATGCCCATGGAGTATTTCGTCTAGTACTAGGCATCATATAGGGAGGGCATCAGGTCTGGAGACCAGGATGGTGACCATTATTGAATACTTTTTACTATACGCCAATTTATTTACTAGTACTAGTTACTATCCACTGGGGTAATGACTTCATGGATATTATCTCATGTGAACTTAATGTAATCCTATTGGGTTGGATAGGTATAGATTAGGAAACTGAAACCTTTCCAGTTTGTATCTATAGCTAGAACTTCAAGTAAGCACCCTTCAATGCCTGTGGCATGGTGGTCTCTCACATGGGAGAATCTTGGGTGCATTGACCACAACTACACCACTTGCATCTTTAGTCCTTTTATTGGGAATCCAAGCTCTAAGGCCTGCTGAACCTTTTTCCTGCTGCCTTTAAAGAAATGGGGATCAGACATAGCATAATAACTACATGAAACCCACCAAATTATTTGTCATTCCAAATAGAAAGGAATCATTTCCACTTTTAACAGAAGGGTAAAAACTTCCACTTGCCAAAAGAACATGGGGGCTGCTAAGTTAGTGTCACGAATGTGAACTTAAAAACTGTATTTCCCTTGTAACTCTGACAAAATAAGGTTAAAAGCTTTCTAACAATCTGTCTTCTTCTCCTGAACCCCGTGACAAGTTCTTTTTCATCAAAATATCTTAAGCTGAAAAGGTAATCAGGACACAGCCTGCTTACATAGATAGATGTTGTCTCTACAGGCATTGCTGCAGAAGTGTGTACACAGATGTACACATAGATGGCTCTTGCAGCCAGATGTACACAGAGATAGATGTTACTCACAAAGACAGATGTCCACCAGGAACACGATGTATACTAAAAGCTCCCGCAGGGTGGTCTTGACATAAAGCTCCCGGTTCTCAGCTGTGTTCTCAGTCAGAGTTGTTCCCCAAAGTCCTAAGGAACATTGGAGAGATGCCTGGGATTCCCCAGCAGCAGGGTTCCTCCCAGTTGCCCAACCCATCAGTCCCTGGACTTCACTCCCATTTCTACCCAGGTCCTCTGCTCACCCATAGCCTTATATCTTGGCAGGATCTGGCTACTCTAACACATTCAAGCCTGACCTCCTTCATCAAACACCCTGAGGTAGACAGTGGAAAAGACATTGGGTAGCAGAGAATGAAGACATGGGAAGGAGCTCCTTTCTTCAGGTGGGGCAGTTTAGGGTATCATCACAAACATCCTCCCTCAAGCTAACTCTTTCATACCTTCCTGGGCTCCCAGAGATAACTGTACCAGGCTCTCCCTCTGAGAGACCACTAGACTGGCCCTTGTGTTCTGGGGACTTCAGCTCTAACAGACAATTCTTAAAGTCCAAAGAGACTGAGATCCCACCTCTTCTTCAGGTTGTATCTCCCTTCCAACCCAAAAGCATTTGGGACCCCTCTCCTAACTCCAGTATCCCAGGAGAACCCTCCTCCCACAAGGTACCTCTGATGCCACGACAGATCTGGAAGCAGCAGCTGGACACCAGAGTCCTATATGCCTTCTCCTGGGGTCCATCTTCGGGCTTTTGGATTTGGGGTTGTGGAGGCATTGCACTGGAGATGGTACAGATCTTCAGTGTCCCACGTGGGGAGGGGGGACCACTGTAGGCAGGGTTGTCCCAGGCTCCACTCCCCATCTTTTGGAGCTCTTGCCCTTCTGGACTTTCCACAGCATTCATGGGGAATGAGGTAGGGGGCTGGCACCTCAGGTACCCACTGTCACCTGAAGAAAGAGGGAGGGAAGACCTAGCCCAGTCTAGACAGCAGAAGGCAAAGGAGCAGTGTGAGAGCAGCTGGTCTCAGGAAGCCTCCGCTTCCTGCCTTTTGTAGAGGGAATCTGAACCAGCTGTGGGGAGGGAGTAGACAGGAGGGGGTGGGGAATGGCCATCAGTCCTGTCAGGGGCTTTCTCTCTTCCTTTAGCTTCAAGAAAGGGGGTGGGAGGGGGCTGGAAGGCAGGGGTTTGGCAGGAGAGAGAGAAGACTGGGAGGGAGATGTGGAGACTAGGGTGGAAGGAGGGAGGGGTGAGAGAGGCCAGTGCTAGGGGGAGAGGAGGGCTGCCTACAGAAGGGGCCTGGTGGAGGAGTGGTCCCAGGCAGACAGAAGAGGAGATGAAAAAGCAAGGGGAGGAGCTGGCAGGAGAGGATGGCTGGCAGACTCCATTGCAGGTCTGGGCTAATTTCCACTAAGAGCTCCTGAAAGGGCCGCCATGGATTAGGCTGTGGACCAAGGCCAGGGACCGGAGACTGGAAAATACTGCCTCTTCAAGGCTCATTCAATGGTGTCTCAGGCTCCTTAAATGTTCTCACCTTGAGCTGTCCCCTGGTGGAGGAGGACTCCTATACCTGGAGGAAAAGAGAGTGGTGGGAGGAGCCTCTGATTTAGACACTTTAGGGGCAGGGTCTCTGACCACTGTTGAGGTGCGGGACTGAGAGGGCAGCACTCCAGAGTTCTAGATTGTCTATATCCTTCTTCTGAGGTTTGCCCTCATCTGGCTTATATGACAGAAAGGAGTTCCTTAAGGGTGTGGCGTTCAGCCTAGGGAAGAGCCTAAACCCTGACCAGGAGAATGCATCAGAGAGCAAAGGACAAGGACAATGTGACTTGGGACTCCTTAAAAGGGGTGGATGACTGGACCCAGCTCACCTGACAACTTTATTTTATGGCTCTTAGTACTAGACTAAGGACTATAAGCATGAACACAAAATGGAACTAAGAGAGTTATCAGAACTGATCTGCTTTCTTTTCCATTTCAAGTGTCTACATTAAAACCCTGGCCTGTGTGCCTGGCCCCTCCCTGCTTAGGCCCTGCTCCCGCCTCTGATCACTTGCTCTGGCTCACGTATGAGCATATGAGATGGCCTGGAATGGTACCAGTCCCACAGGTGCAGGGGGTTACATCCTCGATGGCTGGAGTGGGGGCTGCCCTCTCTCCAACTGCTGGTTCACCATCTGAGCCACTCTACTGCTCCACTTGACTGAAGCCTACCTTCCCCCTCAGTAAAACACCAGCCTGGTGGAAGTCACCAGGCTCGAGTGTCCCCATAAAGAGATCCTGATCCCAGACAACTCAGGGCTGGCCTCAGGTCCTTGATAGGTGTTCTCCAACACTCAAGAAAGGGTTGAAAAAGCAGCAGCTATCTTTTACCTCTGGCTCTGCAGCACAGATCTCCTGCCCCAGTCCCAGAAACTATTAGGGAATTAACTCTGCCTGGGCTGGAGTTAAGGCCTCTCTATGAGCTTTCCTAGATGGAAGGATTTCATCTCTACATTTTTCTGGCTAATGAGACATATTCCAAGGTGCTTGTTTTCTTTGGGAAGACAAAAAAAAAAAAAACATTTTGTGTGAAATCAGCTGATAGTGAAGGAACAGAAGCTGATATCTCCACCCACAAGCTTTTCAAATAATTGCAAAAGTATCTCTTATTTGCAAAACTGAAGATTAGGACAGAGGTGATGAACAGGAAGCTAGGAATATAGTTCAAAGGAGAGGAACAGGAGATGGTTTCTGATTCTGGTTTCTGACCCTCCCTCCCTGTGATGTTAAGACCAGAGCTGGGCTGCTTTATCCGTGGTCACCCTCCTAGAAAACATTGCTTTGCCTTTTTCAGTCTTGAGCATTCCCACATGTGTGTATCAACCCATGATACCCTTGGGGAGCACAGGTTATATAACCAGCTTGAGAAATTTTCTCAAAGGTGCTGAGAAATCCTAGGATGTTTAGTCTTATTCAAGAAGCCATAAATATAGTAATCAAGTGGGAGCTCCTGATGATTTTGTGTCCAGCAGTTCTTCATGCTCCCAACCTTCATGGCACTTGGTTTTCCCTGAGTGGCCAGACCCTGTTAATATGGGCACCCACTACCAGAGTCCTGTAGCTCAGACTGCCTTTTAGCAATTTAGCAAAATCTAAGAGGCATGACCTTGATACCCAAACCTCCAGGTTTAACTCTTGGTTCTGCAACTTACTAACTGTATGGTTCTGGGCAAGTCCATTTGAGACTTAGTTTATATATCTGCAAAGTGTTTGTATTAAAGTCTGCCCTGCTGACCTTAAGGACTATTTTAGGATTAAAATGGTAGATATATAAACCTTTATGAACTGTGTGCTATAAGGCACAAAACAAATTTAGTTATTCTACCATAGCATTCATCCTGTGTATTCCACTCATATAGAGCAATTCATCTTTCAGAGAGATACCTTCAGTCAGGACTCTGTTGTCATTATCTCTGAGAGACAAGGGTCCCAGAACCCCCTGTAGCCACACCCATTCCATTCCAGCTGACACCAACAGAATGGAATTATGGCATTTCATCTGGAGACTATTTTAACAGTAGTCTGAAATGAAGAGTTCCAGAAGCTCTTAGAAGAGTTCCATGACCACATGCTAAGTCTTATTGTCTATTAGAACCCAAAATCCTTCTTCATCATGATGCCTCTTAGCCCACTTGGCCAACTGGTCCCATTGCTTCACTGGGACACATTTTTTGGTTGCATGCTATCCTATTGCATGCACCAGGAAAAAAGGATTACTACATTTCTCCACCAGTACATCCCCTTTTCATCATCCTAGCCAGGCTTTGCAGTGCCACTCAGATCCACTTGGTCCTGACAGAGAGCCCAGAGACAGCAAAGGCCATAGGATGGAAACTTGTGGCTCATCTTTCTCTAAGTCCTCCATCTAAATTCTTCCAGGATAAGTCACCTTCCATATTCTAGAGAAAGGAACCCTGCGGTGATTCACAGTCCAGATTCTACAGGGAGAAACAACCTTCAAACTGCCTTCTGTGTTTTACATAGTGACCCTCAACCTTTTCCACCCCCAAAAACATAAAAAATAGAGCCCACTCCATAAGTAACAGTGGCTCACTATGGCAATGATTCTCAGTGGGAGACACTGGAGATCACTTATTCACAAGAAAACCCTGCATATAAGGGCTTACCCTTTACCAATATACCACCAGTCATCTACATAGCAAAAGTACTGAAATTTGAGTAGCTGAGGTTTTCAGCAACAAACACAGTGGATCAAGCAAACTGACATGAGTAGGCTATTCCCAAGGGAACCCTCCCTCTCTGTTTTTGTGCAATAAACATCATAGCACTGTGCCAGCTTCTCAATACCTTAGAGCAGACAAGCCAGATCCATTGGAAGATTCAGGTATATGAAGTCCTGTTGTAGCCATCCCAGCCCAGAAAGCCAAGAAAACAGCACTTAGTTGTATTTCATCAGGGACTTCAGAAAGAAGCTGGAGGAGACCCACCTCCCTCATCAAAATGACCAACTTCGGTCTTTTACTTCCTTCCTATTACCTCCTGGATTTAACAAGTCCTGCTGGACTTCCATCTCTCCAAAGAGAACCTTTTTAAATGAGCCCTCCAACTTTCCTACCATTTCTAGAGAACCCTCCTGGACAACTATCCCCATTTGTCCATGCCTTCTACAGAAGACTGGACAGGTAGAGGGAATCAACCAAATCCAGGCGGTGGGAGACAGATGATGCCATCAACAAAAATAAGGAAGTTAGTATTCAGTTTGCCTGGAAACTTGGGCTATTATCATGCCCCCTGCTGAGTGTAGTCTAGACATGGAGTGCTCACATGATCCTGAAATAATTAGCATCATCACTTCTAGGCAGTGCTCAGCTGTGGCAGGCAAGGTTCTGTATAGGATGGTGAGTGGTAGCCTGGCCTCCTGCTGGAGTGGGTGGAGTGGGAGGGAAAGAGTGCCATATGAATTGGAAATGCCAGGCTGGAAAGAAAGGGTGATGTGAAGGGGAAAGAAAAGCATGAGAGAGAAAAGGGATTCTGGGGAAGAGGAATTGAGAGAACACAGTTCTTTCCTTCAGAACAACTCATCAAATATCATAGGAGACTTGATCGACTGAATGTCCCAAGCCTGTGAGAGGGGAGACTGCAACACCAGAGCAAATACCCCAGGGGCTCACTCTTCCAGTATCATTTCAGGGGCTCAGGGCAATCACCCAAAACTTCCTTGTCTCAGCTTCTAAGGGCCCCATCACAGGGGACACATTATTTTCTACCCTGAGTCCTCATTCCAGTCATAATTCATTCCACAGGTATTTACTGAGGGCTGTCTAGACCATGGGGACTCAGGGATAAGCAGCAAATAAGATAATCAGGGCCCCTATCTCATAGAACTTACTTTCTTCTTCTAAAGAAGATAGGCATTAAGCAAACACACAGATAATTTATGATTTGTATTCATAGAAACTGTTGAAAAGGAGAAGTACAGGGCGCTATGAGGAAATGAGATGGGAGACCCGAAGTTCTAAGGCAAATGAGGAATAAAATCATAATTTCTACCTCTCTTCCCCCTTCTTAAGGCCCTGAGGCAAACAGGGTTTTCTGAGATTCATAAATATTTTACTGCTACTCTACACAAGGAAACAGGCTGAATTAAATAACCAAACAAGGAAGAAGTTATGACAATGCAAGAAATGTTACAATTTACAGTAATCTTTATCCCTCATGGTACATGAGTTGACCTCAGCTTAAAGGCTTGCATTAGATTCCTTCTGAACACATGGAATCCAACCAATTTTCATTCCTAAAATTGATAGTCTCCCTAACCTCTGGAAAAGATGCAGAAATTAATAAGAGAGCTAGAGTAGTAAAACTACAGAATGATGAAAAATTTCCTAAGGTGGTGGCTTTATAGGTGTATACTTATCTCCAAGTTCATCAAGTTGTGTATGTTAAATATGGATAGCTTTTTGTATGTCGATCATACCTCAGTAAAGTCAGTACTGCAAAAACATTTTTAGTTTCCTGAATAGGAATTCGTAACCAAGAGCTTCTTTTTTATCCTATTCACTCTGTAATCCCAAATCTAGAAATCTATCCTCATGTTTCTATCAGCATAAGTGATAATAATTTTTTAAAAGCTGAAAAAAAGGAAGCTCAAATATCTAACAATAGAAAAAATATTAAATAAATAAGGATACAAGTTTGAAAAATACCTGTGAGTTAAGGATGCAATTCCTTTTAAAGGACAGGCAGGCCTCATAAGAACAGAATAATTTGGTTATTATTTGTTAGTCCTTTCTTTGGGAGCTAGAACTTGTTCCTCCTGCCCCATCTCCTTAAGAAGACAGAACTATATAGACTTGGACTCCTTCCAAGAAACTTAGGACCCATCCAGCCTTCTCTTCCCTCAACTTGAGGTTGACTTTGGATGACACAAAAAGAAGCAATTTTAGTATTAGAAAAGTTTCATTAGAAAACTCTCACCCAGGGATCCCTGGGTGGCGCAGCGGTTTGGCGCCTGCCTTTGGCCCAGGGCGCGATCCTGGAGACCCAGGATCGAATCCCACGTCGGGCTCCCGGTGCATGGAGCCTGCTTCTCCCTCTGCCTGTGTCTCTGCCTCTCTCTCTCTCTCACTGTGTGCCTATCATAAAAAAAAAAAAAAAAGAAAAAGAAAAAAAGAAAACTCTCACCCTGAACTCACCCAGAACTGCATGTCATATGGTACTGCCATTCATTAAAACTGATTGGAAATTTGGAAAAAAAAAAAAAAAGATACATACACATGATGGATTGTTGTGCAGAAATCAACAGTTTGAGTAGTGTTTAATATCATGAGAAAATGCTCATCACAAGCTTTGTGAAAATTATGGCATATATATCTACAGAGTCCAAAATTTATGTGTAAATCATACTTGGATGCATAGAAAAAAAGGACTAATGTTAAAGAATTTTACAAATTTAGTAGTGATATCTCTGGATAGATGCTTTTTATTTCGCTAATTTTTGTTTTATTTTGTTTATTTTATTTTTGTTACTTTTTTGACAGTGATTATGAGTACTTTCATATTCAGAAGAAAAGTATTTTTTTAAAGATTTTATTTATTTATTTACGAAAGACACACACACACACACACACACAGAGGCAGAGACACAGGCAGAGGGAGAAGCAGGCTCCATGCCAGAAGCCCGATGTGGGACTCAATTCTGGGTCTCCAGGATCACGCCCTGGGCCAAAGGCAGGTGCCGAACTGCTGAGCCACCCAGGGATCCCCAAGAAAAGTATTTTTAAAAAGCCAGTAGTCAGTAGTTATTGTGTTCATAAAGACTTGAGGTGCATTTTCATCTTAGACTCACAGAATCTCTTAGGTGACTGCCTTCACCACACTAGCTCTCCACATTAGCCAGGAATCATGAAAGTTCATTCCTTGACATGGGAGTCATCTATGCAATAGATTTGTTTATCACCTGCTTGCTCCAAGATTTTATATAAATCGCTACTTCCCTGGAAATTACAGTTGTGGAAGAATACTGATAAAGCATGTGATGAGTATGAGAACAGCTGCTGGGAGAAGTACAGCATCTAACTGCAGCTCTGAGGAAGGAAGGTAACTGGGTTGGCAAGTGGAAAGGTCAAGAAAGGAATTTTGCAATGAATGGCATTGCAATGGACTTGGAAGGATGACAAATATTTTAAGAGACAAAAAGAAAGCCTAGCTACCATTTATTAACTATCCACACGGCAGATGCCTTACAGTGTGTTATCTTAGTAATTCTCACACAATCCAATGGGGTAGACTTTTATTGTTCCATTTTACAGGTAAAGAAATAGAGTATTCCAAGAGATAATTTGTGCTGGAATCCATCTTGTGAGTCAGGTTTGTCTGACTACAGCAAGAATGACTTCCTCTGTGTCATCCACATGGAGACAGCAGTGTGTGCAAGAGCAGGCAGGTGGGACCATTGCTTGCTCCTGTGGAAGAACAGCCCTGCTGTTCTCACTGGGGAATAGGAAATAAGTCTGGAAAGAGGGTTGGGAGTGAATATGGAAGGCATCAAATGCCAGAGAATTAATTCATTCAGGCAATAGAAATTCAACTTGTTTCAGGCAGTAGAAAGACAAAGAAAGCTTCCAAGCGGAGCAATGAAATCAAAGCTGTATTATATGAACAATAATTGAACAATAAAATGGTTTGATCTGGGGGGAGATTGGAAGCCAGGAAATCAGTTGGAAATTTCTGGGCTAGTTAGGGACAGGAATGAAAGCCTGAATGATGGTGGTGACATAAGAATAGAAAGAAATGGAAAGATGTGAGGCATCTCAGAGGCAGAACCTGCAGGGATTAGGACCTGACTGGATGTAAGGTACAAGGGAGAGGAAAATGGAAAGGTGACTCCAAGGTCTGAAACCTCTATGACTAGAAGAACAGGGAGGCTGCTAAATGGGATGAGGCAGGAGAGGGGGAAGGATCAAAAGTAGGTTTCAGAGTGAAATTCAGCTTCAGGTATGTGTGAATCTAAAGTGTTAATGGAACTCAGATGATGAAATCCGAGAGGGTCATTGGACAATTTGGGTTAGAGTTTGAAATGGTAATAAATACTGGTGAGAGTGACGTGGGGATAGTGTAGCTAGACGTGTTTATTGGAGCCACAGGAACAGTTGAAATTGCCAAAGGATTGCATGAAGGGAGAAAGGAGCTTAAGGAGTGGAGAGGGAAGGAAGAGGAGTCAGAAAAGGAGAGAGCCATAGAGAGAAGGAGGAGAACCAAGAGTTTTCAAGACACAAAAATCAGAGGAGGGGTATTTTTAAAAGGGAGTGATTATTGACCATATCAAACAGTGTTAAAAGATCAAGGGTTCTGATCCTTCAGATGCTTAGGTGGGAATCTCTCAGGTGACCTTGGAAAGTGAGAAGGCAATGGATGCCTGGTTTGGAGAAGCGAGGGTATGGAGGTTAAAGAGTAGGTGGTGAGGCAATAAAAGAAGTGGCCGGCTCCATTTAACTATACAAATGGGGGATCCCTGGGTGGCTCAGTGGTTTAGCGCCTGCCTTTGGCCCAGGGCGCAATCCTGGAGTCCTGGGATTGAGTCCCACATCAGGCTCCCGGCATGGAGCCTGCTTCTCCCTCCTCCTGTGTCTCTGCCTCTCTCTCTCTCTCTCTCTCTCTCTCTCTATGTCTATCATGAATAAATAAATAAATCTTTAAAAAAACTATACAAATAATTTATCAAGTTATTTATCAAGTACTGAATATGTACTGTATGAACTTCTTGCTTATCTGTTTGGGGATGTCCTAAGAAACTGAAACCAGCCATCCTTATCTTCATGTTCTAAAAGCCTCACTTGATTCCAATTCCTCTTACGGTGCTGGTTTTTTGTTTTTAGTTTTTATTTATTTATCCATGAGAGACACAGAGCGAGGCAGAGACATAGGCGGAGGGACTCCATCCCAGAACCCAGGGGATCACGACCCAAGCCAAATGCAGACTCTCAACCACTGAACCACCCAGGCACCCTGGTGCTGGTTTTTAAAAAAAAGCTTTATTGAGCTATAATTCACATACCATGCAATTCACCCATTTAAAGTACACAATTCAATAGTTTTCCCTATATTCACAGACGTGTGCAACTATGGTGCTAGTTTCAAAGGAAGAACATTTGGGCATATGATTTGGGCGTCAATACCTACAATTAATGCTGTAAATGGGGGAGAAATGGACTCCAGCAAATTCTCAACTGGCACCATCTTGAGCAGTTACGGAACAAAGCGGGAAGATGCAAAGGTGTTTTGCCTACCTACCGTGGCCACCAGGTGGCAGCATAACCCTTGCCCGGTCCCACTCAGCAAAGGACAAACCAGTTTGGAGGGATTGGCATTGGGAGGGTCCAGAGACCGGTCCTCTCCCAGGCTCCTTCCAGTTGCTTATTCTTTTCTTCTAGGTGACTCTAAAGGTTCACGACAGGCCCTACTAACAGTTCTTAACCTACAGGATTTATCATTCTGGAGACCTTGTAGACTTCTGTGTTGATCTGAGTCTTCTGAGAAGCAGACACCAAGGTTGGGTGGCAGTTGTGAGGTTTTGAGGAAGGCAAACACCTGTGAGAGAAGACAGGGAGGGCGCCAAGGAAGCCTAGGAGAGCTGTCAGACCAAGAAGTAAATCTGCCCCTCAGTGAAGGAGAGAGAGTGGGAAGGTTGGGTGGATTTCTGCAGCATAGTTAGTCTGAGGAAGATTTGCAGAGGCCTTCAGGGAGCCAAAATAAACCATCAGGAGAGTTCTGTGGTCTCCCTGGATGGGGCCACTTTCATATCGTTGCTAAACAGCTCCTAGGAAGTGGAAGTTCCCAGGCTGCTCACCTGGAAGTCTGGTCCAGGTGAACGCTCTTGGTCAAGTGTACATAGTTGGAGGTCTATGAAATCATTTTCATGGCCTCCATACCTTATTTCTAAGAAGGGACAGCCTTAGTCTTCACACAGCCCTTGCTCTGCCAAATGTCATCTGTGTTCCATACTTCTCACCTCATGTGCTGAGTGCATCCTGCTACCCCCACCAGAGAATAGGCTCCTCCCATAACCTGCATCCAACTCAGTATTCTCCTGGATTAATCCAGATACAAGCATTCTCCCAAGCAAGCCCTACCTTTTCCATGTCTCTGTATTTGGTTCCTTCTTGCTTATAAACCTGGGAACTTGAAGGTGGTGATCGGATTAGCTGTGTGTTGACTTTAGTCCTGAAGTACAGGCTCAGGTGCCAGCCTGCCCTGGCAGGAAGTTAGTAGGCCAGCACCGGGCCCCCATCTTTTTACTGGGGCCCCCACTGCCTCAGGTGACCTTCCCCAAGCACCTGAGTGGTTGGCAGTATGGTTCTGGCCTCAGCCAAGATCAAGTACATGCTGGGGCAGCCATAGCTTTGTCAGGTGGTCCAGAGACCCGGGCGGGGGTGGGGAGGTCAGAATGAAGAAGCTGGCACTTGTCTAGGGAAAGCAGAGGTTTGGTAAGGAGGGTGTTAGGGGAGAAGACTACTGGGTACCCAGCTTGGCAGGGACTGACTGGGTCAATGGCCCCTGTGGGCCTCCCTGAGTGCTCTTGGGGCTGGGGCCTACTATATATGGGGCTCTGGATTTGGCTCCTCTCTCTCCCTGGCTGGTTCTCAGCTAAAAGACAGGCTTGGGAGGGATGGGATGAATTCAGCTGGCTCTCTAGGCTACTGCTTAAAAGGAGGTCATGAGGAAACCAACAATTCTGCAAGAGCATGTCTGGACCAGATGACATTGCAAATCCAGAGTCCCCAAGGTAAATAAACAGCAATAACTCTAGGCTTTAAAAGAGAATCCAGCCAAATTCTGAAGTGGGAGCAACAGAGAAATAGCCTGGAAATCCACCATGATTATATTAAGTTACACCTTAAATGGTAAGCTGAAGCTGAAGACAAGCATGAGATTTTCCCTTTTCCCTCCTGGGTGGGGAAAAAAGAGAAGAAAAATGGAGTGGGAGGTGGAGTTGAAGGGAGATGCCTCTGGGTGACCACAGGGTCTTCCAGACTGTAATTTGCCCAGGGGCCAGACCTTAGGTTTCAGGGTTTATGGAGCCTGGATGGGACCATGGGAGCAGTGGTGGGAGGGCAGAAGAGAGATGGGACCATCAAGTCTCCTACTCACTCTCAGCTTAGCATGTTTGTTCTGTGCTCGGAAATAACCCCTTGCTAGACAATCTGTGAAGTACCTACCACACACACCCAGCAGGGTACTATTTCTACCATATCACACCGTACCCCCAAAACCCCGAGCTAGCACAACTTTTCTGAGCCTTGCAAAATAAGACTAAATATAGGGGTAAATATTAATAGACCGTAAAAGCACTTAGCACAGTGCATGTAAGTAGGCACTGAAAAGATGCTAAATGAGTCTGTTCCAAGCCCATCTATTTCTAACCAGTTCTAGGGCATCTCTATTAGGAAGGGTCTCTCTCCATTTCCTGAACCTGTATTCCACTTGACGTGTTTTCACTCTGCCATTATCAGATACTATCTTGTCCACTTGATTAATATGCTTTGTCTTGTTTCTCTTAGAAATCTGTGAGCTGAGCTCCCCAGGGGGGGATCCGTGAAATCTGGCTCCATTCTGCCCCCCATGCAAAGCACAGCTCTGACCTTCTGCTGGGCACATGGAGGCACAGTTAACACTCAATCCCCAGGTGGACACATTGGTTTGGAGGGACAGAATGGGAAAGCAGCAGACTCTTGGCTGGAAGAGGCTAGTGGAGAGGACACAGAGGAAAGCTTGGCTCAGGACACAGCCAGCTGCCCTCTGGACCTTGTGGCCCTGCTCTGCCCAGCTCAGCTGCTGTGTCACTGCAGGGCAGAGGTGACATCAGCTGTGGAAGGGGTTACTATCAGGCAAAGGAAAGGCTATGGGAGAGAAAACTGTCTGTGCTCTCTGGCATGGGACTAGATTGAAGGGGAAGGTTTAAGGGGTTGAGGGGCATTTCTGGCAGGGGTCTGCAGGGAGCTATGGAAAGGGAGGAAAGAGGAAGAGAGAAACAAAGTGAAGACTGGGATTGGGGGAGAGGAGATAGGAATGGCTAAGGCTCTGGACCTTTCACGTGTGGGGGGGAGAAACCTGTTTCGGATTTTATACCACTGGCTGTGATATCCTCAAGACACTCTTAAGAGGTTAAGGGAAGCAAATGGGGGCATTGCTCTCTCTAACCACAGAAGAAAGGCACGGGCAGCCCCTCTCATCTTAGACTTACGATCAGAGCAGAATCAGGACAAGAAAGACTTTCCTTCAGCTCATTTGTGGTGGGAGATGCTGGGTCTGTATCTGACTGCCCTGGATTCTGTGATGCACATCTATATGGAATACTAGGTGTGAGGCTGCCTTCCCAGAATAGGGAAAGATGCCCTGTAGCAGATCAGGCCACACAGAAATCTCCAACTTGGTCAGGTCCTGTGACTTTCTTGTCCTTGGGATCTCACCCAGGCTGTCGCTCCCAGGGTCACATATTATGCCCCAAGACATTAAGATTTCCAAATCAAGCAATCTCATCTGCAGACATACCACAAGTCCTGAGAATAGATACTAGGCCTGGTGGAGGCCCCTCCTCTAGTACACACACCAGAACATGTAAGCACAAGCCCAGAAGATATGCTCTAGACACCTAGTCAGTGGGGTGTCATTTGAGGTCTCCATTCTTCCTCTGGACGCAAAAACAAATCGCTGCCCAACTACACTTTCACTATTAATGCCCTCATGGGATATAGCACCACCACCTCCTCTAAGAAGAATTCTCTGATTCTCCCAACCTGTTCTTGTGTGTGCCTCTTCTCACTCTGGGCCAAACGCCATCGTCCACTCATAAGGATCTCCTCCACCATGTGACTCATCCAAGATCAAGAGCTCCTTATAGCCTCAGCACTTGCCACTATGCCTCTCAGGCCATGTGGTTTCCATAACCATCCCCTGAAGGAGAGAACCAATATAGTCATGGAGGTCTGAGAGCCCCAACCCTTATTTCACTCAAGCACATCCAGAAACCAGTGGTGCCAGGACAGGATCCAGAAGGGCAGACCAGCCTGGGCCCCTCTCCTCTGGGAAGGAGGAGGGAAGTCCACTCACACTAGCCATCCTGGATGTCTGCTACCTGTGACTCAGCTTGGGCCAAGGGACAGGGAAGATTCCAAAGCCCAAGAGGTTCATTTCCCCATCTCTTGGCACAGAAATCGGTCCAGGCAAATGCTGAGCCAGATGCAGGAGCTGGCTTGCATCCCTTCCCCATAGTGACTATATCCCGGGGGAAAGCCTGAGGTCAGAGTTGTGAGGACATTGTGTACAGTGCTGGCCTCCTGCCCGGCTGCCACGATGCCATGGGCAGTGTGGATGGACAAATACGTGGGGCTGGTTGGATCCCAACTTGTCTCAGTGTGCTTGCTTATTTGAGCAAGCTGACACTTTAATCTCAGGACCTGGGGGGCTGAAGCCACAGTGTCAGGGAGGAGGCTTGGGTCTAGTACCTATAGGTCATGGGGGAAGAGAGGGGCCTGGGGACCTATGGGTCATGGGGTAGGGACTTAGGTCAGGGGAATGTATTATCTTTACTTATGTACACTCAGAGTTGACTTAGATCTGTGTTTTAAAGTGTCAAAGGGTGAGGAAAGACGAGGTAAGAAGGCCAGAGCCAGGGGGCAGCTGGGCCAGGGGACAGTTGTGAGTGCCTGAGTGCCTCTGGGATTCCCAGCCAGTCCTTCTGTGGGCCTTGCTCTCCAGGCTCAGAGCCTTATGGGTATTGCTGGCCTGTCCTTGCAGGGAGCCTGGAAGGGCAAAAGGAAGGGAAGGTCCAGTGGGCTGTCCAGGCTGCATGAAGATCTGCGAGCACACCTGCCCTCAGCTCCGCAATCCCCATTTGACATCTGGCTGGGGACAGTCACAGACTCACAAGGTAGGGGTTCCACAAAGACCACCGGACCCTATCACTGAGCTGCAGCTCCATCCTGCTCTTCCTTTCTGCAACCCGATGTGCCATGCGTCCATGGATGTGTCCCCAGGCTCCCTCTCCCTGAACCGGTCAAGAAAAGAGAAGAGGGAGGCCAAAACTGTCCCCAGTGCTGGGGCCTGTCCATGTCCTGAATCAGCATTCATGAAACTCACACAAGATTTCCTGGGATGAAGGTCACTCGTGTGCTGAAAGCCTATCACAGGGGACCTCATCCTGCCCCAAACACCTGGGAGACCAGAGCTGGATATATTGACCTCCCACCTGGGAGGGAAGCACATGATGAGCCAAGTCTGCTGGCCCCCGTTTCACAGAAGAGAATGGAGGAACAAGGCATTGAAAGAACAAATCCAAACTAAATTGGAAAAAATAAACAGTCTCTGAGGAGCACTGTGCTCAGTAGGTTCAACACCTGCCTTCCACTCAGGTCATGCTCTCAGGGACTGGAGATGGAGCCTACATAGGGCTCCCTGCTCAGCGGGGAACCAGCTTCTCCCTTTCCTGCTGCCTCTCCTTGTGCTCCCTCCCTCCCTCTCTCTCTCTCTCTGTCTCTCTCTCTCTCTCTGTCAAATAAATAAATAAAATCTTTAGAAAACAGAAACAGGCTCTGGGATCTGGCTAGTTTCCCTCCTCCCGAGTGTCAGCTTATAACCAGAGTGTCATTCATCCCCTTGCCGACCATGGCCTGGGGAAAGAACCTGAAACCTACAAACTGTGAGTTTTTGATCATCCACAAAGCAATGCAGGGTCAGTATCATGATGCCCAGGACGTGGGGTCTTCAGCCCGAGTCCAGGAAGCAGAGACCAGCACACAGTGTGTGCCACACACTTCAGAACCCCTGGCCAGGCCATGTCACAGTCAAGGAGGGACTGGCCCCAGTCTTGACAGATGTAGCAGCTGGTTTGGCAGCAAAGAGTGAGTCACAGCCACAGGAGGTGGGACAGGCCTTTTCCTCTTGAAGGCCCAGGAAAGCTGTGGGAGGGGGCTACCCTCCCTCCCCCCAGGCCTCCTGCCTGGAAGGCTCCCCTTCCAGGCTTCCCAAGGAAGTCTACCCCCCTCACTGAGCTGCTTACATTGGGAATCCCAAAGCCATGCTTGGGGCCATGAGGTCATTATAGGGAGGCTGATGCCACTCTGAGAAGTGCCTGCACATTCGGGAGGCATAGCAGTCCCCCTCATCTCCTTCGACTGTGACCTGCTGGGAGTCCTGTCCTTTCTTTGTCAGGGAGAGGAATTTTGACAGACAATCAACCTCTTGGTGCAATCAGTGGTGGGAAGTTGCAGCAGAGTCCTCTGACCACTCAGCCTTCCCTCCATCAGGTGTCCCTCTGAGACAAAGATCAAATAAAGGCAGCAGGGCAAGTGCTGGGGGTCATTTGGCTGCCAGGATTCTGATGGGAAGCAAAATCAAGTAAGAGGGCACAGAATTCCTCCTAAGAAAGATCCTTATTCCTGATAGAGGTCAGGAAAGCTGAAGTCAGGTGGAGAGACTCAGGCTGCTCTGGTGAGCTCTGCCCTCAGGCTGTCCCCTGCAACTGTGTGCAATCTAGACATCAACCTCGCCTGATGGAAGTTCCAGCTACTCTGGGCCAAGCTCCGAAAACATCCAAGAGGGCGAGTCTTGATCACACTATTTGTTCCTCAGAGGGGTGTCAGGAAAGTCATAGGCCGGTGGGAACTCAGCTAGGAAATTTGTAAGGCCCAAACAGAGAAGCAGCAGCCTCACAGGGCAAGAGGACAGCAGAGGGACAGAGAGAGAAGGAGAGAAAGAGAGAGAGAGAGAGAGAGAGAGAGAGAGAGGGAGGGAGAGGAAGGGAGTTACTCAAGGAGTAAGAGGGGGAGAGAGGGAGAGAGAGAGAGAGAGGAAGGGAGGGAGGGAGGGAAGGAGTAACAGACAGACAGAGGGAGAGGGAGAAAGAGAGAGAGAGAGAGAGAGGAAGGAAGGGAGGGAGGGAGAGAAGGAGGAAGAGAGGAAGAGAGGGAGAGAGGGAGAGAGGGAGCTTTGGGTTCCTGTTGAGCAAAGGTGATGCCCAGAATCTGCAAAGCTCCTGCATTCAGTAGAACTATTTGCTTTAAATTCCCTTATCCTTCTTCCCACCCCGCATCTGACCTTATATGTTCATTTTGTTCCTTGTCTCTCCCACCACGATGTAAGCTCCAAGAGGGCAAGAACATGGAGCTAACTCGCCAGTGATACCAGCTTCCAGAACAATGTCTGCCTATTCAATGGGTATGTATTGTATGTTGAATGACTGAATGAAGCAAACAAATTTTAGGACTCCCTTTCCTGGGTACATACTCTGCTTCCCAACCCTTCCTAGCTAAGCTGAGGTAAAATGACCATACGCTGAAACGAGCACCTCCTAAGTGTTCAGTTTGATGATCTTGACAATTGTATAGACTCAGATAACCAGCACCCAAAACAGGATATGGAACACATCAGTGACTGACTCAAACCTTTCCCCTGGCCCATATCCCAGTCAAGTCCCCCTATCCTGGGCAACACACTCTGACTTTTCTCACTGGAAGTGAGATGTTCCCGTTACCAGATTTCATCTAAGGGGATGGGCCATTACGTCCTTTCGGCGGCTAGCTTCTTTGCTGTGCATGTTTTTGAGAATCATCATGTTGCTGCACGTACCTGCTGTCCATTCTCTTCCATTCTGAGTGTCCGGGCTGGATGAATGGTCCATCAGTTGTTTATCTGCTCACCTATTGGCAGACTTTGGGATGGTTCCCATTTGGAGCAACACTGCATGAAGCTGCGATGGATTTTCTTCTACAAGTCTTCTTGTGGACATGGGTTACACTTCACTCGAGGAAATCCCTAGGAGTAGAGTTACTGTTCCTTAGGATAGATGAATGTTTGACATTGTAGAAAACGCCAGACTCTTTTCCCGAGGGGTGGTACCATTTCGTGCTCCCGCCAGCAATGTATGAGAGCTCTGGTTCTTCCACTTGCTCACCAACGTTGAGTCTCCTCAGTCTTTGTAAATTCAGTCATTCTAGTGAGGATGTAGGGTTATCCCACTGTAGCGTTTCTTTAAAAAATAGTTTTATTGAGATACAATTTGCATACCATACAGCTTACTCATGTAAGTTGTACCACTGGCGACTTTAAGTACATTCACAATGTTGTGCATCCATCAGCACAGTCAATTTTTGAACATGGTCATACCCCCAGAGAGCACAATACACTCCTTAGCCATCACCCCCCTTCTCCAATCTCCCTCATTACTCCCCCCAAGCCTTAGGCAACTCTTAATCTACTCCATTTTTATGGATTTCCCCATTCTGGACATTTCATGTAAATGGCATAAGACAGTGTATGGTCTTTTATGATAGGTTTCTCTCACTTAGCATTATAGTTTTGAAGTTCGTGTACATTGTGCCGTGCGCCAGTGCTTCATCATCATCATCATTATTATTGCTTAATGACAGTCCTTTGTAAAACATGCCACATCTTATTTATCTGTTAGTCATTTGATGGAGATTTGGGTTGGTTCCCCTTTTTCTATTATGATACTGCTGCTATGAATGTTTGTGTACAGGTTTTTGTGGGGACTATGTTTTCATTTCTTTTGGGTAGACACCTGAGTGGAATTGCTGGATCACATGATAACTCCAGGTTTAGCCTTTGAGGAACTGCCAATATATTTTCAAAAGCGACTGTACCATTTTACATCCTCAACAGCACTGTACGACGGTTCCAGTTTCCCCACGTCCTCGCCAGCACTTGTTACTATCCTACTCTCCCTTTAGGATGGGTATAAAGTATCTCATTGTGGGTTTGACTTACATTTCCCTGATGGCTAATGGTATTGAGGGTCTTTCTTGTGCTTCTAGGCCACCTGTGAGTTTTCACTGGAGAAGCGTCTATTCAATTTTTAATTGGGTCATTTGTCTTTTTATTATTGAGTTGTAAGAGTTCTTCGTATGTTCTATACATAAGTCCCTTAGTCAGATATATGATAAGCAAACATCTTCTCCCATCTGTGGGTTGTCCCTTCTTTTTCTTGATAATGCCCTCTGAAGCACACAGGTTTTTAACCTTGACAAAGTCCAAACGATTTACTTTTTTCTTTCGTTGCTTATGCCTTATGTGTACTAAGACCGGTGATGTTGAGCGATTTTGATGTGCTTATTGGTCCATTTCTGTATCTTCTTTTGTAAAGTGTCTATTCAAATCTTTTGCCATTTTTCTTATCAAGTTATCTTCTTATGTACTCTGACATAGGTCTCCATTCCCTGGCTTGTTTATTTGTTTTCTTAATATTTTTTTGATACCAGAAATTCTTAATTTTCACGCAGTCTAATTCATCCTCATTTTTCTCATAAATGTTTTCTCGTTTTCTGTGTAGAGATCCTGCAATATTTTGTTAGATTAATTCCTATGTATCTGATATTTTTATGTTATTTCAAAGAGCATATTTTAAATTCTATTGTCCACTTTTTAATAGTATATAGAATGAAATAAATTTTTATTTTGACTTTGTATCCTTGACCTTTCTGAATTCTCCTTCAACTTTGGCTTTGTGAGTGTGTGTATTCCACTGGGTTTTCCATATGCACAATTGTATTTACTGTAAATAATGACCATTTTTCTTTTCTTTTTCTTTTTTTTTTTTTAAATCTCTATGACCAATGTGGGGCTCCAGAGTCCCATGCTCCACGAACTAAGCCAGACAAGCGCTTCCTTTTCTATGTTTTGTCTTTCAATTTCTTTTTCTTGCCAATTGGACTAACAAGGATTTTATGCACAGAAGTGGTGAAAGCAGACATATTTCCTTGTTCTCCCATCTTAGAGAAAAGGGATTTCGTATCTCACCATTAAGCAGAATATAGCTGCAGGCCTTTTGTAGATATATATTTTTAAGATTTTATTTACTTATTCATGAGAGACACAGAGAAAAACAGACATAGGCAGAGGGAGAAGAGGGTTCCTCGCAGGGAGCCCAATGTGGGATGGGATCCGCAGACTGGGATCACGCCCTGTGCCAAAGGCAGACGCTCAACTACGGAGCCACCCAGGCATCCCTCTGGATGTTCTTTAGCAGGTTAGGGAGGTTTCCTTCTGTTCCTCATTTTCCAAGAGTTTTTATTTTGGAGCTGAGAGATTTATCCCTCCCATCCTCCTGCCCCCACTCCAGGCTGTAACAGTGCTGAACCCTCCTAGTACTTACTTCTGACACAGCAGTATGACCCCCATGCACAGTTAACTCCCTTACTTTTAGCAACCAGCTCAGTGCTTCACTTCCCTCTTACTAGGCCCAGTGAAAGAAGACAGCAGGAGCCTTGTCTCAAAGAGCTTGGACGTTGATAGGAGAGATAAGTTACATGCGGGTAATTATTCTCAAGTCTGTGGAAGAAGTGCCAAAAATGATGGAGCTCTCTGGAAGACACAAGTGAAAGAGATAGAGCATATCCTGCAATGGTGAAGATCAGGGGAAACTTTAAGAAAGGGATGGAGCTGAATTTGCCTTGAAAAGTGACTAATATTTGGACAGGAAGAGTAGAGGGGAAGAAAAAGCTGGGGAGAGGGATGGGAGCATATTTAGAACCAGCAAGGGCAGTTTGAGGAAGGTGTAACATATACCAAACAGGCAATAGGAATTAAGGTTGGAACAGGAAGGTGAGGGTCAAATCATGGAGCACTTTCAATAGGTAAAACTAAGGAACCTAGATGTAAATGAAATAATAATTGCAACTTACTATGTGTCCAATAGTGTATTGATCACTTTAATAAATTACTTAATATTCACAACACTTTTGCAAAACAAAAACTATCACCCTTTTACAAATGAGGAAATTAAAGCTTACAGAATGAAGTGAATTGTCCAAGGTTACCATGCGTCACAGTAAATTTGAGGACCAGGATCTCAGCCTAACATTTTTTCCCTCCCATCTAAAATGTTGCACATAGTTGAGATCACATAAATATATTAAGCTTTGTCCTCCCTCATTAACATTATAGCATGAACACTTGCCATGTCATTATAAGTGCTTCTTGGGATTCCCAGGTGGCTCAGTCAGTTAAGTATCTGCCTTTGGCTCAGGTCATGATCTCATCAGGATCCTGGGATCAATCCCTGAGCTAGGCTCTCCACTCAGCAGGGAGTCTGCTTCTCCCTCTCCTTCTCCCTTATCTCACCTTCCCCAGTAATGTGTGCTTTCTCTCTTCTCTCTCTCTCTCTCTGATAAATAAATAAATAAATTCGTTAATTAATTAGTTAATTAATAAAATCTTAAAAAATTGCTTCTTACACAATATTTTATTGGTGTTGGCTGCATAATGCTGCATCATTGACAGTTTTTTAAAATAATTTTTAAGGATTTATTTATTTGAGAGATAGAGAGCACTCACGTGGGGGAGAAGGAGAGAACCTCCAGCAGGCTCCCTGTTGAGCATGGAGCCATATGCAGGGCTTGATCTCACAACCCTGATCTCACAACCTGAGCCAAAACAAAACAGGCACAGGCCCCTCAACCAACTGAGCCCCCCCAGATGCCCCAATACTTTTTTAAATATTATGCTTTGTAACTTTTTTTTTAAGAGTTAGAGAGAAAGAAGCTCGAGAAAGGGGCCGCAGAGGGAGAGAAACAGTCTCAGTCAGGCTCCAAGCCCAGTGTGGAGCCTGATTTGGGACCTGATGCAGGGCTCAATCTCACGACCTGAGATCAGGACCCAAACAGAAAACAAGAGTCAGTCACCAAACCTAGTGAGCCACCTAGGAGCCCCCTGTGGTGAATATGTATAAATCAATTTATCCTCCTACCAGCAGTCTAAGAGAATGCTTATCTCATCTCACCCTTCCCAGTAATATTGAATATTCTCAAGTCTTTGGTACTGACAGATACGTATCATTATTTTGTATTGAATTGAATGATTTGTGAAGCACAAATCTCCAAGTATTTGTTTGCATGTTTTCCCTAATGAAGTGCCTATTCAGGTCCTTTGCTACTTTATCATTTTGAGTTTCAGTGAAGTTTATCAGTCTGCATGAGCCTTTGTAAATAAAGGCTGTTAATATTTTGCTGTTATAACTGTTATAACTGTTGGGACAATTTGTTTCTTTTGCTGACTAAGGAATAAGCTTAGAATCTAAGTCAGTGTGTTGGTTTGACCATTGTTATTTGAGAGCCACAGTGTGACCAGTGCTTCAGGAGTGCATGTGATCTCTGCTCCAAGGAGGAACAAATTCCTAGTTAGGAAAACAGAATAAAAATATTCTCAGATTATTAACTTGAGGTAGCTGGGTTTTTTTTCCTTTTCCAGTTTAAACACCTCTAAATCTTATGCTAGCAAAGAAGAATGGAGTGGTGATTGAAATACCATTTAATTTAGGGGCACCTGTGTGGCTCAGTCACTTAAGTGTCTACCTTTGGCTCAGGTCATGATCCCAGGGTGCTGGGATCGAGCCCCATGTCAGGTTCTGTGCTCAGTGGGGAGTGTGCTTGAGGATTCTCTCATTCTCCCTCTGCCCCCTCTCCTTACTCATGCTCTCTCTTTCTGTCTCTCTCAAATCAATCAATCAATCAATCTTAAAAAAATAAAAAAAATAAAAAACCTTTCTTTGTCCATATATCACCAAGCTGTGCTGGTTAAGAGAACCTCAGGATTTCTAGGCTCAGAGTACCAGGATCCCCAGAGAAGTGAGAGTGAATCACAGACTTTAGCAAGCACAGATTGCATTTCCAACTGGGTCCCTAATATGAACAATTCTGTGCCTATACGAACCAGATGCAAGAACACTTGGGAAAGGCTGAAGGAACAGGGAGACCATTCTCTGTGACTTCCTGCAATTGACATCTTACTTATCTAAATGACTACAGGGATCTGTTTCTTCTCGTTCTCTTGAAGAATCAACATGAAATTATAAAACTGCCATGGGGGATCCCTGGGTGGCGCAGCGGTTTGGCGTCTGCCTTTGGCCCAGGGCGCGATCCTGGAGACCCGGAATCGAATCCCACGTCGGGCTCCCGGTGCATGGAGCCTGCTTCTCCCTCTGCCTGTGTCTCTGCCTCTGTCTCTCTCTCTCTCTCTCTCTCTCTCTGTGACTATCATAAATAAATAAAAATTAAAAAAAAAACTGCCATGGTACCTTGTGCCCCTTTGCATAGAGGAAGAATTAGAACTGCATCCTCCACCCCGCAAGTTTACTTTGTCTTACACACTAAATATCTAAGTCAGTATTTAAACTCTCTTGTATCCAAAGATTGATCACAGGGGTAGCCCCGGTGGCCCAGCGGTTTAGCGCCACCTGCAGCCCAGGGCGTGATCCTGGAGACCCTGGATGGAGTCCCATGTCGGGCTCTCTGCATGGAGCCTGCTTCTCCCTCTGCCTGTGTCTCTGCCTCTCTCCCTCTGTCTCTATGAGTAAATAAATAAAATCTTAAAAAAAAAACACACACACAAAAAAAAAAAAAAAAAACAAAAAACAAAGATTGATCACATATTTATGTGTAACTTCCAATTTGTTACTAATACTTCTTGATACTAAAGTCCAAGCTTTTCCCATATTACTCCTACCATGCAGCTATGTCTTGTAGGCAGTAGCAAGCTATTGAGAGCGGTTTTTTTTTTTTTTAAGATTTATTTATTTATTTGAGGGAGAGAGAACATGAGCAGGAGGGGCAGAGGGAGAGAAAGAATCTCAAGCAGGCTCCAAGCTGAGCCCAGCACAGAGCTCGATCTCACAACCCTGAGATCAGGACCTGAGACAAAACCAAGAGTTGACACTTAACCAACTGAGCCATGTGGGTGCCCCATAAGTTACTAAGAGTTTTAACATCGTGGGTGACACAGTGAATTCCACATGATATACCCTGGGTGAACTTTAGGGAGGAAGCCCAAGCTAGGAAACCAGAGGTCACCTTTCTATCATAGGTATCAACAATGACATGGGCTCTGACCATTTCTCCCTGTAACGCTTTCCATAATCCAGACCTTCCATTCATTCCCAAAGGTTCCCCTACAGGGCTGCGTCTTGTCTTTAGAGAAAAATACAATAGTCTAGTTCTACATTTTGTCTTGGCAGCCCTCCCCTTTTTTTCCATGGCAGAAAAAGAATGATCTAGCTCCTGGCCTAAGTAATAATGCCAGTAGAGGTCCAGGGTCTGGATGAAACAGGGTCACATATACTTAGGCAGTTAAGGAGAAGGAAAGCTGGTCTCCACGGTAGAGCCACTTTCATGCACAATTAAGCGTACGGCCCTAAAGAAACTCTGGATCTTCTCCCTTGAAGAGTAACCCTGTGGTTGTAGAGGAATTAAGTAAATAGACATTGCAGACCAAGCCTGAAGAGGAGCAGCGTGTGCACAGAATGCTCTTCTACACGCCCAGCACTTCTGAGCCATGACAAGACCAGCTGTCCATCACTGAAGCATCTGGTCTCATTCAAAACTTTTGCACTGGCCAGGGAGCCAGGACTGGAATGCAGGTGCTGGGGACTGGCCAGGGAGCTGGCCTGACCCTGAGACCAGTGGCCAACAGTCTTCCTCCCAGGCAATCCCAGGTGCCTGGAATGTTCCTGAGAAGCCAGTCATTGGTACAGAACTCCTTATTTTCCCCTCTTCTCAGAGGAGGGATCCTGGGAGAGTATTTGGGGAGGCCCGCGTGTGGAAGGAGGCTGGGAGAATGCATGTCCTGCCTGGTGCAGAGCTTACTCTCATTCATGGGAGGGCACCCACAGGCCCGGAAAGACGGGGAGGGGGTGGGGTGGGGCGGTGTCGTCATGAGGGACACGTCGGTGAGGTCGGGGCATCTCAGGGACCCAGGATTCTGGGAAGGGACCTGGATTTGGGCTCTAGCATCACACACGGGGGAAGGGGAGGGGGAGGAGCTCAGCTCCTGGCTGCTGAGACCAGGGGCAAGTCACTTAATGGCTCCCTCTCTCCCCTTCCTCGCCTTTAGAAGGTTGGAGCGGACAACCCACCTCGCGGCTCGCAGTAAGGGTCACGTTAAAGGGTCCCTGTGACTGGCTGTGGTAGGAACGCGGCACCTGGTGGTTATGTGCGCTGCGGCATCGGTCCTCTGAACCCACGTGCCTGCTCTTCCTGCCTCTCTCCTTTAGGCGATCCCCAAGGGGCAACCTGGCGACCCGAGGGGCTCCCCAAACGTCCCGCGCACGCACGTCCCAGACGCGAGGGCACAGGGACGATTCCCCCTCCCGCCGCGCGGTGCCCGGTGGGGCCTGTCCCCTGCCGGGCGCGCCCAGGGGCAGAGCGGCGTGCGCGCGTGCAGGTCCACACACGCGCGCACACACGTGGACCTGGTGCGTGTGCGGGCCGCCCGCCCCGGGACCCGCGAGCTCCCGAGCGCCCCGAGGCCGCGGGATGCCGGGCACAGGCCCAGCGGCCGGTGGAAGCCGAGCGGAGACGGAGAAAGAGAGGGGAGGGGGAGCGAGCACTCGCGGCTGAGGGAACAGCAGATTGCGCCGAGCCAATGGCAAGGGCTGGGGAGTCCCATACCCCGGCCTTTGTCCTGTGATCTTTGTCCCCAGGTCTCAACTAGCAAGCAGTCAGGGAAATCTCTGGCCCAGGCCCTGATCCTAAGACCTTTCTCCCCAGGCCTCACTCACCTATCAGTCCCTGGTCAAACACTCTGCCCAGAGACATCACCTGCTTCTGGTCACACCATGTGCTCTGTGGACAAACCCCCTGGACAGAAGATTGGTGGAAATAACCCTACAGAGAGGACTCTATGCTGGTAGCACACCTGGGCACTCCAGCATGGGTGCGCACATACACACACACACACACACACACATTCCTGTTGCCCTGTGCAGAACAGAGGAGAACCTCCAGGGAAGCGCTGGAGAGAAAGGGAGTCCGAGCTCTACAGTTAGGTGGATGCCAATACATCTGGTAACAGAGGGGGCTGGCTGGAGGAGTGACTGCCTCTTCTCCACCAGGGTCACTCAGCAGAGGAACTGAGACACCATCTGTCTCTTGGAATCTAGGAAGCACTACACTGGAGGATCTTGTGATCAAAGTAGAGATTTTCCCCTCTGTGCTTCTAAACTCATCCACTGCCCTTCTCCATGGTCACTGATTTTTTTTTAGAGATAAATATTATTTACTTATTACAGACACAAAAAGAGTGACCTGGGGGTGGGGATGGGCTGGGGTGGATAGGTTACCCACTGAGCATGCAGTGTGACACAGGATTCTATACTAGGGCTTCCAGATCATGACATGACACATAACTAACTGAGTCATCCAGGCAATGTTCCATGTTCACGAAAAATGGCCTCATGGGATTTAGCACCACCATCTCCTCTAACAAGTCTTCTCTGATTCTCCCAACCTGTTCTTGTGTGTGCCTCTTCTCACTCTGGGCCAAACGCCATCGTCCACTCATAAGGATCTCCTCCACCATGTGACTCATCCAAGATCAAGAGCTCCTTATAGCCTCAGCACTTGCCACTATGCCTCTCAGGCCATGTGGTTTCCATAACCATCCCCTGAAGGAGAGAACCAATATAGTCATGGAGGTCTGAGAGCCCCAACCCTTATTTCACTCAAGCACATCCAGAAACCAGTGGTGCCAGGACAGGATCCAGAAGGGCAGACCAGCCTGGGCCCCTCTCCTCTGGGAAGGAGGAGGGAAGTCCACTCACACTAGCCATCCTGGATGTCTGCTACCTGTGACTCAGCTTGGGCCAAGGGACAGGGAAGATTCCAAAGCCCAAGAGGTTCATTTCCCCATCTCTTGGCACAGAAATCGGTCCAGGCAAATGCTGAGCCAGATGCAGGAGCTGGCTTGCATCCCTTCCCCATAGTGACTATATCCCGGGGGAAAGCCTGAGGTCAGAGTTGTGAGGACATTGTGTACAGTGCTGGCCTCCTGCCCGGCTGCCACGATGCCATAGGCAGTGTGGATGGACAAATACGTGGGGCTGGTTGGATCCCAACTTGTCTCAGTGTGCTTGCTTATTTGAGCAAGCTGACACTTTAATCTCAGGACCTGGGGGGCTGAAGCCACAGTGTCAGGGAGGAGGCTTGGGTCTAGTACCTATAGGTCATGGGGGAAGAGAGGGGCCTGGGGACCTATGGGTCATGGGGTAGGGACTTAGGTCAGGGGAATGTATTATCTTTACTTATGTACACTCAGAGTTGACTTAGATCTGTGTTTTAAAGTGTCAAAGGGTGAGGAAAGACGAGGTAAGAAGGCCAGAGCCAGGGGGCAGCTGGGCCAGGGGACAGTTGTGAGTGCCTGAGTGCCTCTGGGATTCCCAGCCAGTCCTTCTGTGGGCCTTGCTCTCCAGGCTCAGAGCCTTATGGGTATTGCGGCCTGTCCTTGCAGGGAGCCTGGAAGGGCAAAAGGAAGGGAAGGTCCAGTGGGCTGTCCAGGCTGCATGAAGATCTGCGAGCACACCTGCCCTCAGCTCCGCAATCCCCATTTGACATCTGGCTGGGGACAGTCACAGACTCACAAGGTAGGGGTTCCACAAAGACCACCGGACCCTATCACTGAGCTGCAGCTCCATCCTGCTCTTCCCTTCTGCAACCCGATGTGCCATGCATCCATGAATGTGTCCCCAGGCTCCCTCTCCCTGAACCGGTCAAGAAAAGAGAAGAGGGAGGCCAAAACTGTCCCCAGTGCTGGGGCCTGTCCATGTCCTGAATCAGCATTCATGAAACTCACACAAGATTTCCTGGGATGAAGGTCACTCGTGTGCTGAAAGCCTATCACAGGGGACCTCATCCTGCCCCAAACACCTGGGAGACCAGAGCTGGATATATTGACCTCCCACCTGGGAGGGAAGCACATGATGAGCCAAGTCTGCTGGCCCCCGTTTCACAGAAGAGAATGGAGGAACAAGGCATTGAAAGAACAAATCCAAACTAAATTGGAAAAAATAAACAGTCTCTGAGGAGCACTGTGCTCAGTAGGTTCAACACCTGCCTTCCACTCAGGTCATGCTCTCAGGGACTGGAGATGGAGCCTACATAGGGCTCCCTGCTCAGCGGGGAACCAGCTTCTCCCTTTCCTGCTGCCTCTCCTTGTGCTCCCTCCCTCCCTCTCTCTCTCTCTGTCTCTCTCTCTCTCTCTCTGTCAAATAAATAAATAAAATCTTTAGAAAACAGAAACAGGCTCTGGGATCTGGCTAGTTTCCCTCCTCCCGAGTGTCAGCTTATAACCAGAGTGTCATTCATCCCCTTGCCGACCATGGCCTGGGGAAAGAACCTGAAACCTACAAACTGTGAGTTTTTGATCATCCACAAAGCAATGCAGGGTCAGTATCATGATGCCCAGGACGTGGGGTCTTCAGCCCGAGTCCAGGAAGCAGAGACCAGCACACAGTGTGTGCCACACACTTCAGAACCCCTGGCCAGGCCATGTCACAGTCAAGGAGGGACTGGCCCCAGTCTTGACAGATGTAGCAGCTGGTTTGGCAGCAAAGAGTGAGTCACAGCCACAGGAGGTGGGACAGGCCTTTTCCTCTTGAAGGCCCAGGAAAGCTGTGGGAGGGGGCTACCCTCCCTCCCCCCAGGCCTCCTGCCTGGAAGGCTCCCCTTCCAGGCTTCCCAAGGAAGTCTACCCCCCTCACTGAGCTGCTTACATTGGGAATCCCAAAGCCATGCTTGGGGCCATGAGGTCATTATAGGGAGGCTGATGCCACTCTGAGAAGTGCCTGCACATTCGGGAGGCATAGCAGTCCCCCTCATCTCCTTCGACTGTGACCTGCTGGGAGTCCTGTCCTTTCTTTGTCAGGGAGAGGAATTTTGACAGACAATCAACCTCTTGGTGCAATCAGTGGTGGGAAGTTGCAGCAGAGTCCTCTGACCACTCAGCCTTCCCTCCATCAGGTGTCCCTCTGAGACAAAGATCAAATAAAGGCAGCAGGGCAAGTGCTGGGGGTCATTTGGCTGCCAGGATTCTGATGGGAAGCAAAATCAAGTAAGAGGGCACAGAATTCCTCCTAAGAAAGATCCTTATTCCTGATAGAGGTCAGGAAAGCTGAAGTCAGGTGGAGAGACTCAGGCTGCTCTGGTGAGCTCTGCCCTCAGGCTGTCCCCTGCAACTGTGTGCAATCTAGACATCAACCTCGCCTGATGGAAGTTCCAGCTACTCTGGGCCAAGCTCCGAAAACATCCAAGAGGGCGAGTCTTGATCACACTATTTGTTCCTCAGAGGGGTGTCAGGAAAGTCATAGGCCGGTGGGAACTCAGCTAGGAAATTTGTAAGGCCCAAACAGAGAAGCAGCAGCCTCACAGGGCAAGAGGACAGCAGAGGGACAGAGAGAGAAGGAGAGAAAGAGAGAGAGAGAGAGAGAGAGAGAGGGAGGGAGAGGAAGGGAGTTACTCAAGGAGTAAGAGGGGGAGAGAGGGAGAGAGAGAGAGAGAGGAAGGGAGGGAGGGAGGGAAGGAGTAACAGACAGACAGAGGGAGAGGGAGAAAGAGAGAGAGAGAGAGAGAGGAAGGAAGGGAGGGAGGGAGAGAAGGAGGAAGAGAGGAAGAGAGGGAGAGAGGGAGAGAGGGAGCTTTGGGTTCCTGTTGAGCAAAGGTGATGCCCAGAATCTGCAAAGCTCCTGCATTCAGTAGAACTATTTGCTTTAAATTCCCTTATCCTTCTTCCCACCCCGCATCTGACCTTATATGTTCATTTTGTTCCTTGTCTCTCCCACCACGATGTAAGCTCCAAGAGGGCAAGAACATGGAGCTAACTCGCCAGTGATACCAGCTTCCAGAACAATGTCTGCCTATTCAATGGGTATGTATTGTATGTTGAATGACTGAATGAAGCAAACAAATTTTAGGACTCCCTTTCCTGGGTACATACTCTGCTTCCCAACCCTTCCTAGCTAAGCTGAGGTAAAATGACCATACGCTGAAACGAGCACCTCCTAAGTGTTCAGTTTGATGATCTTGACAATTGTATAGACTCAGATAACCAGCACCCAAAACAGGATATGGAACACATCAGTGACTGACTCAAACCTTTCCCCTGGCCCATATCCCAGTCAAGTCCCCCTATCCTGGGCAACACACTCTGACTTTTCTCACTGGAAGTGAGATGTTCCCGTTACCAGATTTCATCTAAGGGGATGGGCCATTACGTCCTTTCGGCGGCTAGCTTCTTTGCTGTGCATGTTTTTGAGAATCATCATGTTGCTGCACGTACCTGCTGTCCATTCTCTTCCATTCTGAGTGTCCGGGCTGGATGAATGGTCCATCAGTTGTTTATCTGCTCACCTATTGGCAGACTTTGGGATGGTTCCCATTTGGAGCAACACTGCATGAAGCTGCGATGGATTTTCTTCTACAAGTCTTCTTGTGGACATGGGTTACACTTCACTCGAGGAAATCCCTAGGAGTAGAGTTACTGTTCCTTAGGATAGATGAATGTTTGACATTGTAGAAAACGCCAGACTCTTTTCCCGAGGGGTGGTACCATTTCGTGCTCCCGCCAGCAATGTATGAGAGCTCTGGTTCTTCCACTTGCTCACCAACGTTGAGTCTCCTCAGTCTTTGTAAATTCAGTCATTCTAGTGAGGATGTAGGGTTATCCCACTGTAGCGTTTCTTTAAAAAATAGTTTTATTGAGATACAATTTGCATACCATACAGCTTACTCATGTAAGTTGTACCACTGGCGACTTTAAGTACATTCACAATGTTGTGCATCCATCAGCACAGTCAATTTTTGAACATGGTCATACCCCCAGAGAGCACAATACACTCCTTAGCCATCACCCCCCTTCTCCAATCTCCCTCATTACTCCCCCCAAGCCTTAGGCAACTCTTAATCTACTCCATTTTTATGGATTTCCCCATTCTGGACATTTCATGTAAATGGCATAAGACAGTGTATGGTCTTTTATGATAGGTTTCTCTCACTTAGCATTATAGTTTTGAAGTTCGTGTACATTGTGCCGTGCGCCAGTGCTTCATCATCATCATCATTATTATTGCTTAATGACAGTCCTTTGTAAAACATGCCACATCTTATTTATCTGTTAGTCATTTGATGGAGATTTGGGTTGGTTCCCCTTTTTCTATTATGATACTGCTGCTATGAATGTTTGTGTACAGGTTTTTGTGGGGACTATGTTTTCATTTCTTTTGGGTAGACACCTGAGTGGAATTGCTGGATCACATGATAACTCCAGGTTTAGCCTTTGAGGAACTGCCAATATATTTTCAAAAGCGACTGTACCATTTTACATCCTCAACAGCACTGTACGACGGTTCCAGTTTCCCCACGTCCTCGCCAGCACTTGTTACTATCCTACTCTCCCTTTAGGATGGGTATAAAGTATCTCATTGTGGGTTTGACTTACATTTCCCTGATGGCTAATGGTATTGAGGGTCTTTCTTGTGCTTCTAGGCCACCTGTGAGTTTTCACTGGAGAAGCGTCTATTCAATTTTTAATTGGGTCATTTGTCTTTTTATTATTGAGTTGTAAGAGTTCTTCGTATGTTCTATACATAAGTCCCTTAGTCAGATATATGATAAGCAAACATCTTCTCCCATCTGTGGGTTGTCCCTTCTTTTTCTTGATAATGCCCTCTGAAGCACACAGGTTTTTAACCTTGACAAAGTCCAAACGATTTACTTTTTTCTTTCGTTGCTTATGCCTTATGTGTACTAAGACCGGTGATGTTGAGCGATTTTGATGTGCTTATTGGTCCATTTCTGTATCTTCTTTTGTAAAGTGTCTATTCAAATCTTTTGCCATTTTTCTTATCAAGTTATCTTCTTATGTACTCTGACATAGGTCTCCATTCCCTGGCTTGTTTATTTGTTTTCTTAATATTTTTTTGATACCAGAAATTCTTAATTTTCACGCAGTCTAATTCATCCTCATTTTTCTCATAAATGTTTTCTCGTTTTCTGTGTAGAGATCCTGCAATATTTTGTTAGATTAATTCCTATGTATCTGATATTTTTATGTTATTTCAAAGAGCATATTTTAAATTCTATTGTCCACTTTTTAATAGTATATAGAATGAAATAAATTTTTATTTTGACTTTGTATCCTTGACCTTTCTGAATTCTCCTTCAACTTTGGCTTTGTGAGTGTGTGTATTCCACTGGGTTTTCCATATGCACAATTGTATTTACTGTAAATAATGACCATTTTTCTTTTCTTTTTCTTTTTTTTTTTTTAAATCTCTATGACCAATGTGGGGCTCCAGAGTCCCATGCTCCACGAACTAAGCCAGACAAGCGCTTCCTTTTCTATGTTTTGTCTTTCAATTTCTTTTTCTTGCCAATTGGACTAACAAGGATTTTATGCACAGAAGTGGTGAAAGCAGACATATTTCCTTGTTCTCCCATCTTAGAGAAAAGGGATTTCGTATCTCACCATTAAGCAGAATATAGCTGCAGGCCTTTTGTAGATATATATTTTTAAGATTTTATTTACTTATTCATGAGAGACACAGAGAAAAACAGACATAGGCAGAGGGAGAAGAGGGTTCCTCGCAGGGAGCCCAATGTGGGATGGGATCCGCAGACTGGGATCACGCCCTGTGCCAAAGGCAGACGCTCAACTACGGAGCCACCCAGGCATCCCTCTGGATGTTCTTTAGCAGGTTAGGGAGGTTTCCTTCTGTTCCTCATTTTCCAAGAGTTTTTATTTTGGAGCTGAGAGATTTATCCCTCCCATCCTCCTGCCCCCACTCCAGGCTGTAACAGTGCTGAACCCTCCTAGTACTTACTTCTGACACAGCAGTATGACCCCCATGCACAGTTAACTCCCTTACTTTTAGCAACCAGCTCAGTGCTTCACTTCCCTCTTACTAGGCCCAGTGAAAGAAGACAGCAGGAGCCTTGTCTCAAAGAGCTTGGACGTTGATAGGAGAGATAAGTTACATGCGGGTAATTATTCTCAAGTCTGTGGAAGAAGTGCCAAAAATGATGGAGCTCTCTGGAAGACACAAGTGAAAGAGATAGAGCATATCCTGCAATGGTGAAGATCAGGGGAAACTTTAAGAAAGGGATGGAGCTGAATTTGCCTTGAAAAGTGACTAATATTTGGACAGGAAGAGTAGAGGGGAAGAAAAAGCTGGGGAGAGGGATGGGAGCATATTTAGAACCAGCAAGGGCAGTTTGAGGAAGGTGTAACATATACCAAACAGGCAATAGGAATTAAGGTTGGAACAGGAAGGTGAGGGTCAAATCATGGAGCACTTTCAATAGGTAAAACTAAGGAACCTAGATGTAAATGAAATAATAATTGCAACTTACTATGTGTCCAATAGTGTATTGATCACTTTAATAAATTACTTAATATTCACAACACTTTTGCAAAACAAAAACTATCACCCTTTTACAAATGAGGAAATTAAAGCTTACAGAATGAAGTGAATTGTCCAAGGTTACCATGCGTCACAGTAAATTTGAGGACCAGGATCTCAGCCTAACATTTTTTCCCTCCCATCTAAAATGTTGCACATAGTTGAGATCACATAAATATATTAAGCTTTGTCCTCCCTCATTAACATTATAGCATGAACACTTGCCATGTCATTATAAGTGCTTCTTGGGATTCCCAGGTGGCTCAGTCAGTTAAGCATCTGCCTTTGGCTCAGGTCATGATCTCATCAGGATCCTGGGATCAAGCCCTGAGCTAGGCTCTCCACTCAGCAGGGAGTCTGCTTCTCCCTCTCCTTCTCCCTTATCTCACCTTCCCCAGTAATGTGTGCTTTCTCTCTTCTCTCTCTCTCTCTCTCTGATAAATTAATTGATTAATTAATTAATTAATTAATAAAATCTTAAAAAATTGCTTCTTACACAATATTTTATTGGTGTTGGCTGCATAATGCTGCATCATTGACAGTTTTTTAAAATAATTTTTAAGGATTTATTTATTTGAGAGATAGAGAGCACTCACGTGGGGGAGAAGGAGAGAACCTCCAGCAGGCTCCCTGTTGAGCATGGAGCCATATGCAGGGCTTGATCTCACAACCCTGATCTCACAACCTGAGCCAAAACAAAACAGGCACAGGCCCCTCAACCAACTGAGCCCCCCCAGATGCCCCAATACTTTTTTAAATATTATGCTTTGTAACTTTTTTTTTAAGAGTTAGAGAGAAAGAAGCTCGAGCAAGGGGCCGTAGAGGGAGAGAAACAGTCTCAGTCAGGCTCCAAGCCCAGTGTGGAGCCTGATTTGGGACCTGATGCAGGACTCAATCTCACGACCTGAGATCAGGACCCAAACAGAAAACAAGAGTCAGTCACCAAACCTAGTGAGCCACCTAGGAGCCCCCTGTGGTGAATATGTATAAATCAATTTATCCTCCTACCAGCAGTCTAAGAGAATGCTTATCTCATCTCATCCTTCCCAGTAATATTGAATATTCTCAAGTCTTTGGTACTGACAGATACGTATCATTATTTTGTATTGAATTGAATGATTCGTGAAGCACAAATCTCCAAGTATTTGTTTGCATGTCTTCCCTAATGAAGTGCCTATTCAGGTCCTTTGCTACTTTATCATTTTGAGTTTCAGTGAAGTTTATCAGTCTGCATGAGCCTTTTGTAAATAAAGGCTGTTAATATTTTGCTGTTATAACTGTTATAACTGTTGGGACAATTTGTTTCTTTTGCTGACTAAGGAATATGCTTAGAATCCAAGTCAGTGTGTTGGTTTGACCATTGTTATTTGAGAGCCACAGTGTGACCAGTGCTTCAGGAGTGCATGTGATCTCTGCTCCAAGGAGGAACAAATTCCTAGTTAGGAAAACAGAATAAAAATATTCTCAGATTATTAACTTGAGGTAGCTGGGTTTTTTTTCCTTTTCCAGTTTAAACACCTCTAAATCTTATGCTAGCAAAGAAGAATGGAGTGGTGATTGAAATACCATTTAATTTAGGGGCACCTGTGTGGCTCAGTCACTTAAGTGTCTACCTTTGGCTCAGGTCATGATCCCAGGGTGCTGGGATCGAGCCCCATGTCAGGTTCTGTGCTCAGTGGGGAGTGTGCTTGAGGATTCTCTCATTCTCCCTCTGTCCCCTCTACTTACTCATGCTCTCTCTTTCTGTCTCTCTCAAATCAATCAATCAATCAATCAATCAATCTTAAAAAAATAAAAAAAATAAAAAACCTTTCTTTGTCCATATATCACCAAGCTGTGCTGGTTAAGAGAACCTCAGGATTTCTAGGCTCAGAGTACCAGGATCCCCAGAGAAGTGAGAGTGAATCACAGACTTTAGCAAGCACAGATTGCATTTCCAACTGGGTCCCTAATATGAACAATTCTGTGCCTATACGAACCAGATGCAAGAACACTTGGGAAAGGCTGAAGGAACAGGGAGACCATTCTCTGTGACTTCCTGCAATTGACATCTTACTTATCTAAATGACTACAGGGATCTGTTTCTTCTCGTTCTCTTGAAGAATCAACATGAAATTTTAAAACTGGGATCCCTGAGTGGCGCAGCGGTTTGGCGTCTGCCTTTGGCCCAAGGCGCGATCCTGGAGACCCGGGATCGAATCCCACGTCGGGCTCCCGGTGCATGGAGCCTGCTTCTCCCTCTGCCTATGTCTCTGCCTCTCTCTCTCTCTCTGTGACTATCATAAATAAATAAAAAAAAGTTAAAAAAAATTAACATTAAAAAAAAAAAAAAAAGAAATTTTAAAACTGCCATGGGGGATCCCTGGGTGGCGCAGCGGTTTGGCGCCTGCCTTTGGCCCAGGGCGCGATCCTGGAGACCCGGAATCGAATCCCACGTCGGGCTCCCGGTGCATGGAGCCTGCTTCTCCCTCTGCCTGTGTCTCTGCCTCTCTCTCTCTCTCTCTCTCTCTCTGTGACTATCATAAATAAATAAAAATTTAAAAAAAAACTGCCATGGTACCTTGTGCCCCTTTGCATAGAGGAAGAATTAGAACTGCATCCTCCACCCCGCAAGTTTACTTTGTCTTACACACTAAATATCTAAGTCAGTATTTAAACTCTCTTGTATCCAAAGATTGATCACAGGGGTAGCCCCGGTGGCGCAGCGGTTTAGCGCCACCTGCAGCCCAGGGCGTGATCCTGGAGACCCTGGATGGAGTCCCATGTCGGGCTCTCTGCATGGAGCCTGCTTCTCCCTCTGCCTGTGTCTCTGCCTCTCTCTCTCTCTGTCTCTATGAGTAAATAAATAAAATCTTAAAAAAAAAAAAACAAAACAAAGATTGATCACATACTTATGTGTAACTTCCAATTTGTTACTAATACTTCTTGATACTAAAGTCCAAGCTTTTCCCATATTACTCCTACCATGCCCCTATGTCTTGTAGCCAGTAGCAAGCTATTGAGAGCGGTTTTTTTTTTTTTTAAGATTTATTTATTTATTTGAGAGAGAGAGAGAACATGAGCAGGAGGGGCAGAGGGAGAGAAAGAATCTCAAGCAGGCTCCAAGCTGAGCCCAGCACAGAGCTCGATCTCAGAACCCTGAGATCAGGACCTGAGACAAAACCAAGAGTTGACACTTAACCAACTGAGCCATGTGGGTGCCCCATAAGTTACTAAGAGTTTTAACATCGTGGGTGACACAGTGAATTCCACATGATATACCCTGGGTGAACTTTAGGGAGGAAGCCCAAGCTAGGAAACCAGAGGTCACCTTTCTATCATAGGTATCAACAATGACATGGGCTCTGACCATTTCTCCCTGTAACGCTTTCCATAATCCAGACCTTCCATTCATTCCCAAAGGTTCCCCTACAGGGCTGCGTCTTGTCTTTAGAGAAAAATACAATAGTCTAGTTCTACATTTTGTCTTGGCAGCCCTCCCCTTTTTTTCCATGGCAGAAAAAGAATGATCTAGCTCCTGGCCTAAGTAATAATGCCAGTAGAGGTCCAGGGTCTGGATGAAACAGGGTCACATATACTTAGGCAGTTAAGGAGAAGGAAAGCTGGTCTCCACGGTAGAGCCACTTTCATGCACAATTAAGCGTACGGCCCTAAAGAAACTCTGGATCTTCTCCCTTGAAGAGTAACCCTGTGGTTGTAGAGGAATTAAGTAAATAGACATTGCAGACCAAGCCTGAAGAGGAGCAGCGTGTGCACAGAATGCTCTTCTACACGCCCAGCACTTCTGAGCCATGACAAGACCAGCTGTCCATCACTGAAGCATCTGGTCTCATTCAAAACTTTTGCACTGGCCAGGGAGCCAGGACTGGAATGCAGGTGCTGGGGACTGGCCAGGGAGCTGGCCTGACCCTGAGACCAGTGGCCAACAGTCTTCCTCCCAGGCAATCCCAGGTGCCTGGAATGTTCCTGAGAAGCCAGTCATTGGTACAGAACTCCTTATTTTCCCCTCTTCTCAGAGGAGGGATCCTGGGAGAGTATTTGGGGAGGCCCGCGTGTGGAAGGAGGCTGGGAGAATGCATGTCCTGCCTGGTGCAGAGCTTACTCTCATTCATGGGAGGGCACCCACAGGCCCGGAAAGACGGGGAGGGGGTGGGGTGGGGCGGTGTCGTCATGAGGGACACGTCGGTGAGGTCGGGGCATCTCAGGGACCCAGGATTCTGGGAAGGGACCTGGATTTGGGCTCTAGCATCACACACGGGGGAAGGGGAGGGGGAGGAGCTCAGCTCCTGGCTGCTGAGACCAGGGGCAAGTCACTTAATGGCTCCCTCTCTCCCCTTCCTCGCCTTTAGAAGGTTGGAGCGGACAACCCACCTCGCGGCTCGCAGTAAGGGTCACGTTAAAGGGTCCCTGTGACTGGCTGTGGTAGGAACGCGGCACCTGGTGGTTATGTGCGCTGCGCGCAGCGGTCCTCTGAACCCACGTGCCTGCTCTTCCTGCCTCTCTCCTTTAGGCGATCCCCAAGGGGCAACCTGGCGACCCGAGGGGCTCCCCAAACGTCCCGCGCACGCACGTCCCAGACGCGAGGGCACAGGGACGATTCCCCCTCCCGCCGCGCGGTGCCCGGTGGGGCCTGTCCCCTGCCGGGCGCGCCCAGGGGCAGAGCGGCGTGCGCGCGTGCAGGTCCACACACGCGCGCACACACGTGGACCTGGTGCGTGTGCGGGCCGCCCGCCCCGGGACCCGCGAGCTCCCAGGGCTCGGCCGCGCGGCGGGGCGCGGGGCGCGGGGCGGGGGGCTGAGCGGGGCCATTGTTCCGCAGCGGCCCCGGGCCCGCGCCGCCGGGGCCCCCGCCGACCCCCGGCTCGGAAGCCCCGTCTGCCCTCCCGCGCGGCTCTGGGGGCCGGAAGGCGGCGCCGGGCGCGCAGCCGTGGGCCCCGGGGCTGCCCCGCGTTGCCGAGGACACTCCCCAGCCCACCCGGCGGCCGAGCGCGGCGGCCAGGCCCGGCCGGGGCCCCCCGCCGCCCCGCCTCCCGGCCCCGGCCCCGGCCCTCGCCCGCGCGCGCAGGGACAGCTCCCGAGCGCCCCGAGGCCGCGGGATGCCGGGCACAGGCCCAGCGGCCGGTGGAAGCCGAGCGGAGACGGAGAAAGAGAGGGGAGGGGGAGCGAGCACTCGCGGCTGAGGGAACAGCAGATTGCGCCGAGCCAATGGCAAGGGCTGGACGAGGTGGCACCAAATTCCCTTCGGCCAATGAGGCGCCAGATTCTACAGGAGCCCATTAGCATTTCCCCAGGGGCAGGGGCTGGGGCTGCGGCCGCGGAGCCGCGGGGTGTCTGCAGCATCCTGTTTTCGCGTCCGCAGCCCGCCGCACGCCTCGGCTCTGTCTCCTCCCCTCTCCCGCCCAGGCTGGTCTCCCACGGCGAGCAACTCCGCGCACTTTGCCCCTTGTTGGCAGCGAATAAAAGGGGTCTGAGGAAATAGGGGACTCGGTCACCCACTGCCAGCTCTAGCCTTTAAATCCCCAGCCTGGGCAGGTCCGGGCACGGCGGATCGGATCCCGACACCGAGCCGGCACGCGCGGCGCAGGGAAGGTTCCGAGAGCGGCGCCGCGGGTCACCGCGCAGAAGCGGGCTCGGGAACCGAAGTCTACTCCGCGGGCGGGCTGTCCCGGACTCCGCTGTGCAGTCTCAGCCGCGGGAAGGTGATCCCCGCCTCGGAGAGCCCAGATGCCGGCCCACTTGCTGCAGGAGGAGGTGAGCTCCAAGCAGTTCCCCCCAGACCGCGGCTTCGCGGGCGCTGGGGGGACGAGAGCGTTGCGACCTCGGACTGTTAGCCATCTTTTGCGAGTTGCACTGCCTTCAGTTGGTTGGGAGTGTGCATTGTAATTTGAGCACTTGATTCCTCAACTTTTGTTTCTTAAGCTTTAAAGAAAAACCCGGTCGTACTTTATGTCCGTGTGCATGCGGGATTTCCTTTGTGTGTTTTTAGGAGTGTGAGTATTTTACTCTTCCTTGCTATACTGCGCCTTCACCTTGAGGTTGCACCACCCTTCGCAACCTACCCGCCTAGTTTCCGGGGACTTCCTTCCCTTCCAGCAGAGATACCCGGCTCTCGGTTAAGGAAGGCTTGGGGGGCAGGGTCTGTGTCCACATGCCACCCTTCCCCCAGCGTGATTAGAGAGTGAATTGGCAGGGACTGCTGCACGTGCTCTCCCCTTTCCTGACTCTGCTTCGTCTCCCCTCCAGATCTCTAGCTCCTACACAACCACCACCACCATCACAGCGCCTCCCTCCAGGATCCTGCAGAATGGAGGAGGCAAGTTGGAGAAGCCTTCCCTATACTTGGAAGAAGACATCCGCCCTGAAATCAAAGATGACATCTACGACCCAACCTACAAGGATCCGGAGGGCAGACCAAAGCCCAAGGTTGAGTATGTCTGGAGAAACATCATCCTTATGTCTCTGCTGCACGTGGGAGCCCTGTATGGGATCACACTGATTCCCACCTGCAAGACGTACACCTGGCTCTGGGGTAAGAGATTCCCTTGTGCTTCTTTTTTTTTACTTTTATTTTTTTTAATATTTTATTTATTCATAAGAGACACAGAGAGAGGCAGAGACACAGGCAGAAGGAGAAGCAGGCTCCATGCAGAGAGCCTGATGTGGGACTCAATCCTGGGACTCCAGGATCATGCCCTGGGCCGAAGGCATCGCTAAACCACTGAGCCACCTGGCCTGCCCTCCCTTGTGCTTCTGACCCAGCCCCGGGGGTACTCCCTACTTCTTTAATAGGGTGGGATCTTACATGGAGCAGAGGCAACAGCCTGTCCTGGCCCAGGGTTTCCCAGACATGTCTCTTGGTGACCTGACAATGCTGGGCTGGAAATTGAGCCTGAAGGGGGTGGGGGGAAGAATGGAGATGCAGGAATGACAATTCTGGGGTCCTTCAGTATGGATGTTGGGGAGGGAGCCCTGAGACCATGTGCTGCAGGCCTTGAAGTGAGTAGACCTGTGCCAGAGAGTCAGCTTTCCCTGAAAGAGCATTTCTGTTTCAAATCATTTGCTTGGCCGTCTGTCCCAGCCCTGCCAGCCACAAAAGAATCGAGGCCAGACCTGGGAGGCAAGGGAACGGGGTGCGGTGGGGGGGCTAGAGCAGCAGTCTTAAGGAGAATATACTGAGCACAGTCAGAGCATAGCACCACAAACTGCTCAGGGAAAGAGTTAGTAGAAGAGGGAGGAACAGAGAAGGGGTTATCCACAAAATTATTTTGCCCTGGCCCTTGGCCCAGCCGGCTCCTTTGTTAAACAGACAGACGAGAAAGGCTCCTGTATAACCCAGGTTACACAGATGTGTTGCCCTGTGACTCCATTAAGTCTCCAGGGAACTAGACATGCCAACGAATGAGAATGTTCCGAGACTAAAATGAGCTGGAGGAAATAGTTCATATTCTTATCTAGCCTGCTCCAGCCCCTCTCTCCTAATGTCCTGAAGTCTTCCCCCTTGCCAGGGACCACCAGGCCAGGTCAGAGGAGAGAGCCCTGAGCAGCCCTAGCCTCCAGGCTGCTGCAGTAAGGGAGACAGTTCCCGGTTTGTCCCTGACCTGCCCTTAGCTCAGCTCTTTCAGGGATCCATGGGTGTGGGCTGATGGCAGAGCCCTGCCCCCTGGATACACACATGTGCTTTGCAGGCATTTTCATCTGTGCCACCAAATGCCTGACTTGGGAAGGGGGAAAAGGAGGGCATGGAGCTCCAGCATCCCTGGGAGGGGGGGCGGGGGGCGGGGGAGGGCTCCACGTTGCCACTTTCTGAGGATAGTGAGCCAGAATTCCCCTTCAAAAAACAACTTTAGGGTTTCCAGAGCAGCTTTGGGTATGGGGTGCTTGCCGACAGCTGCACTCTTGGAGAATAGTTGTGTCGAAAGGCTGGTAGGCCAAGCGTTAGCTGATTCCCGCACGACCTCTTTGTTTTTGTTTTGTTTTTAAGATTTTATTTATTTATTCATGAGAGACATAGAGAGAGGCAGAGACATAGGCAGAGGGAGAAGCAGGCTCCATGCAAGAGCCCGATGTGGTACTCGATCCTGGAATTCCAGGATCACAACCTGAGCCAAATGCTCAGCCGCTTGAGCCACCCAGGTGACCTCTTTGACCTAAGGTGGTAGGATCTGGTCACTGGACCCTTGTCTTGGAAAATCTTCTCGATGCCACAGAGAAATGCAACTGGGTAGATCCTGTCTCTTTGGGATCTCAATTTTTCCTGGTACAAACTGGGACAGCAGTACCTTCTTAGGATTGGGAAAATAGTTCTCCTGAGGTTACATGTGTGTCGTTGCCAAGATTGGCCAGGCCTAGGAAGAGCTCTTATATGTGGGAGGGGAGGGGGATGTGTTCTCCACCCCCTCTGAGAAGCCAGCAGAACTTTAGCTGTAGCAGGAGAGGTGGGAGAGGTCTCAGAGCAGGGATAAGGATCCCCCAAGGAGACTGGATTCCTCTCTCCACCCCTTTTGTCACCCACAAGCCCCTTCCAGCCTCAGGACCCCTGTAGGCGTTGTTAAGCCCAGAGTTTGGCCAGACTGCCACCCATAGTTCCTCACCCTTTGCTGCTGGTGGAGGGGGCAGAGTACGAACCCCAAATCCAGGCTTCGCCTACTACCTTTTTGGTGCTATGCCCATAGGTGTGTACCATGCTTTTGGACAGAGAAACATAGCACATGGGAACTGGATGGTGACTTTTTTTTCCTGGCCGTGGGCCACATGGTGGATGACTTAGTTGACCGAAGAACCAGCTGGATAAAGGGAAATCAGAACTTCTCCATCTTAAGGAACAAGTGGGATGGTGGGATGGAAGAGGGTCAGAGATCCACCTTCAGAGTTTAGTAGTTTGGCCTCACCTCTTCTTGTTTTATCCCTAAGGAGAGTGTTACATTAGCAACTGGTTGTGATTCCAGTATTTCTCATGACCATGAGCAATTTTGAGGGCCTCTCAGAAGAGCCCTTGGGGGGGGGGGGCGCTGAAGAGAGATCTCTGGCAACACTGAGGGCCAATGAATAAAACTTCTTAAGTCTCTTTCTTAGAGCCAAAACTATGAGACTTTATTTAGGCTGACAATTTGAACATTAATAGAGATGTGGATCTCCAGCTGACTTGAGGTCTTCTGTTAGATACTGATAGAAAAAGGCACCAGAGTATATGGGCTCTTTTCCCAATGCCCCTGTTAATATGAGGATCTTATGTGCTTTCTGAGTCAACTTGCCAGGGCCCTCTGTGGCATGAAACAACCCCAGTAGCTTCCTTGGTTCTGAGAACCAAGCCCAAAGCTATTTTTCTTCCTCCTTGGTGATTGGTGGCCTGTGGCTCAACTGTCATTTTTCCAAGTGTGGATACAGGTAGATACTATATCTGGAAAGAAGTCACCACATGGCTTAAGGTTAGCAAATCACCTGAGGCTCTAATCCAAGCTCAGAGGGAACATGGGTAGAACTTTCACAGGGACAAACTCTGGCTCCATGGCTCTCTTCTGGATCCTGTAGGAGGAATAGGGGAGTGTGGAGGAAATAGGGTTCAGGGGTGGGAGGAGTGGGAGGGGCGGGAGGAGGGGTTGGTTGTTTAGGAAACTAGTATCTATGGCTGGAGAAGAACACAGAACAATTTGTTACAATGTGCAGTGTCTCCAACTGCAACTAAGTTCTGTGGCCACTGAGGATCCATTGTTTCTAGCTGCTTCCCTAGGAATGAAACATTGTCAACAGTTACAGCTCCACCAAGGCCTCAGCCCCTGCCTGCTAGAGCCAGCAGAGCAAGATGGGTGTACCCAGAAACCCACTTCCCAGTTAGAGTACATGATCTAGAGATTATGTCCTTCAGACTTCCAGGAAGGTGAGGCAGGACAGTGTTGGGGTGTTCTACCGAAAATGTAAGAGAATATCCCACCACTACCTAGAATTAGCCTTGCCAGAGGGAGTATAGGCTGACCAAGGCATGTGGCAAAGGAGAGACATGGGAACCATGTGCGGATCTTGGGGAGGTGGTTGGGATAGTTAGAACACAAAGTGTTTATTGACAGAAGACTTGGTTTCAAATCATGGCTCCATTTCTTACTAGCCACGTGACCACAGATAAACCCTTCAACCGCTTGGCATGTATTTCTTCAACTGCAAAGTAAAGACGCTAAACCCCATTCAAGGTATCCCATGAATCAGAAAGACAGAACAGAATCCTTGGCAAAGCTTAAGATACCACACAGATACAACTTATGTACAGGGCAGATTTCCCCCCCACGTGGGCCATACTGCCTGCTAAAATATTTAAATACTTTCAGACTAGTTGGTAAATAGCCATTGTTCAGAAGCCTGTGAGTGTCCCGAAGAGCCCAGGGTCCCTTGAATTGGCCAGTGCTCAGACCGGACTAGCTTTCAAATCTTTTAATACTACCTGTGCTGCTGGGTACTAAGCTTTTCAAGAGTGGTCTGTGGTCCTTAAAACTTTGGAAGAGGTTCGCTGAAGGTCAGAGGAGACAGGACCTGGGATGAGGTCCCTCAAGACGGAGAATGACAAGTCGCTGGGTGAAAAATGCCCTCTTCTCTGTTCGGCCTTTCTGAAGTGCCTGTTACTCAGCTAATTCCAGAGGGTGGGAGGTGATGGTATTTTTTAGGTGGTAGAAGCAAAGGGATGGAGGAGACCAAGACATCTCTGGAGTTCAGGGTGAAAGCAAGCCTCACTCAGAACCTAAAGAACACACAGACTTGGACAGGAAAATATCACGTGAACGCCTTCCCATATGAGTAACTACCTGCACTGACTTCTCCTGGCAGTGTTCTCCTACTATCTGATCAGCGCTGTGGGCATCACAGCAGGGGCTCATCGGCTGTGGAGTCACCGCACCTACAAAGCTCGGCTGCCCCTGAGGCTTTTCCTGATCATTGCCAACACGATGGCATTCCAGGTGAGAAGCTGGCTCTGCCCAGCTCTTCTCTCTCTGCTCTTCTGATGCTCCAGGGGCGGGATGGAGAAAGAAGCTCAGCATCTGGAGGGGAGCCACAGTGGGCAACATTTCGCTTTTCTCCCCCCTTACTGTCACGTCAAGTACAGGCCCAGGCCCTAAGTCCACTCTGGAAGGGGGCAGTAGGAGATACATAGGCAATAGTGTTGATGTCACGGGATGAGTTTTGATCCTAACATCCCTCTGTTATCTCGCAGTCTTGGCCGTTGTGGTCCTTTATCATCATGGGCCACGGTGCCTAAGCCAGGAACTGACCCTGGTTTCCTGGGCAGACACGGGACACTAAGTTCACTATTTTAGGTGAAAAGCTTAGTTAGGATTCCCCCACAGTGGGATTGAAGTTGATGTTTCATAGACTCTTGAACTCTGTGTTCTCAGATATCAGAGCAAATGATATAGCCCTATAGCACTATGTGCCTGAGTATTTTAAGCCCTTGACATAAACTACCTCATTAGATCCTCACCACAGGGACACCTGGGTGGCTCAGTGGTTGAGCATCTGCCTTCAGCCCAGGGCGTGGTCCTAGAGTCCCGGGATTGAGTTCCACATTGGGCTCCCTGCATGGAGCCTACTTCTCCCTCTGCCTGTGTCTCTGCCTCTCTCTATCTCTGTGTCTCTCATGAATAAATAAATAAAATCTTTAAAAAAAAAAAAAGATCGTCACAACAATCTTAGAAGGTAGGTACTATTACCCCCATTTTACAGATGAGGAAATTGTGTCACTGAGAAGTTAGGTAGACCAACATTATGGTCCTGTTTCAGGCTGCCAGGCTGGCTAAATCAAGTATTGAGTTTTTTTGTTTTTGTTTTTTTTTTGGTTTTGTTGTTGTTGTTTAAATTACTTAATTAATTTGAGAGAGACAGATAGCAAGAGAGAGCAGGAGTGGGGGAGGGGGAGGGGGAGAGGGAGAGCAGGCTTCCCGCTGAGCAGGGAGCCCGATGCAGGGCTCCATCCCAGGACCCTGGAATCATGGCCTGAGCCGAAGACAGACACTTAACAGACTGACACCCAGGCGCCCCATGTATTGAGGTTTGTTGAGGCAGAAAGTTTATAGCGGAGAGAATGCCGAGAATTGGGAGAAGGGAACTCCTAGTTGTTAAGGGCTAGCAATGGACAAAAGATGGCCTGTGGTGTGGGGCTTAGCTGGGAGCAAGAGGAAAAAGAAACCAAGTTGATCCCTTTCTTCATGGCAGTGTCCCAGGTACTTGCCACAGTCCCATAATCCCCTCTGTCACAGCACTTCATACCTTGAGAGGGCTCTTGATGTTGTCTTTATGTGGGGAAAAGGAAGAGATTGAGCACATTCTTTAAGGGATGAAAAGAATCCTAGAGGAGCCCAGAGGTCATTTGGAAATGTGGTCAAGATCAGGATTTCTATACCTGGCCATGATCTATATGCAAGGCATCAGAATGGAGTTCCCTGCAGCTTTACCCATCAACCAGAACCTGGGATGCAAGGCTGCCTGCCTCATGTTCTCCATGCCCAGGGTTTGGCACCCCAGGGTGTGGACCTTTTCCAATGTATTTTCTTGAAGAATTGCAGCATGCTTTTCTAATGAAACTCTGAGCTCTGTATGATCTGCCTCCATTCTGTCTACCATATAACCTTCAAGAAGCTAATCCTATTCGTGTGGCCCTGGGACTTTAAATTGCTTTTCCACTTAAGCTTCAGTAGCAAGTTGGGGGCATAGAGGGGGTATTTTGTGAGTTAGGCTGTGAGCCATGGGCCCTTAGAGTTGCCTGTCCATTGGAATTCCCCTAAGAGAGTACCTCTTCCCTGGCCTTCATTCATCTTCTCTGTCCCTCCAGAATGACGTGTATGAATGGGCCCGAGATCACCGTGCCCACCACAAGTTTTCAGAAACAGATGCTGATCCTCACAATTCCCGGCGTGGCTTTTTCTTCTCTCACGTGGGTTGGCTGCTTGTACGCAAACACCCAGCCGTCAAAGAGAAGGGTGGTTTGCTAGACTTGTCTGACCTAAAAGCTGAGAAGCTGGTGATGTTCCAGAGAAGGTGAGTGAAGCGATAATGGAGCTGAGCATCTAAGTGTTTGGGGAACCCCCTTTTTTCTCCTAGAGCTTATAAACCTAAGCTGAGGAATTTACTGGGTTTGTATGTTCCAAATTAAGTTTAAAACCCTAACATTTAGTAGCCAACATGCCCATGGTTATGGACTATTGTTCTTTCTTTCTCTCAGAGCTCTCTGAATTAAACCAATTTAAATCCAATAAATACTTATTGACTTAGGGACAGTCGCAGATACAAAGATGATTGTGTCACAGTCCTTACCTTCAAGGAGCCTGTAGCCTATTGGGAAGCAGAGGGAAAACTAAGGACCTGAATAACTATGACACGTGGCAACATATTTTCTATGCCAACGAGAGGCACAAAGGAAAGAGATTATGTGGTGAGGGAACATTGGGGAAGGGTTTATGAAGAAGGTAGCTTTGGAATCCACTGATGGATAGAGATTCTCACAGGTGTGTATGGGGAGGGAACATACAAACATAACAGAATGAGCATGAAAGCATGTTCCAACAATAAAGGCCTTTTGCTTGAAGCATAGGGTGTGGTCGAAGTAAGGCCAGAAAGAGGTTGATGCTATTCCTACAGAGGCTTAATAGCAGATTTAGGTTTTAATTCACTAGGCAACAGGAAACCATTACAAGTTTTTTGAGCAGGAAGGTGTGCTTTAGAAAGGTCACTCTCGGGATGGTTGAGAGAAATGGAGCCAAAGAGGTGAGAAGCAGGGCCACAAGGTAGATAGGAGCTAATGGGGATTTGTGCTTGGGAAGCAGCAGCAGGAATGGAAAGTTTGATGCAGAGAATACTAATGATATGAGTATAAGACTTGGCTGTTGAAGAAAAGCAGGAAATCCGTTCCCTAGGAATGTCAATGGCACAGTCTACATTTGAGACAGTGAAGAATGGTGTAGGGCCTCCAGAGGGTCTGCGCGCATCAAGGACACTCTGTGCCTCTCTGAGGAAGGAGAAGAATGATTTTGGGGTGGCTGGTGGAACATAGAGGCAAGGCACAAAACCTAGACTCTGCAAAAAACATGAACGGGAAAGAGAAAGGAACCTAAAGGCAGAATGGAAAAAAAGCCTGCGAAGGAGGACTTGGGTTATAAGTTGATAATTTGGACCTCACCTGTTTCACCAAGGTGGTATTATGCTATAGTCAGAAAGAACAATGGATTCAGAGGCTGGAGACAAGCCTTCTAATCCTTGCTCCACCAGTTCCTACCTGTGTGATCCTAGAAAAATCAGTTAACCCCATGTTACCTCATTTTCTAAAGACTGGGACATTCTTCAAAGGTTCCCACCCCCATTCCCTCTGGCTCTGTCTCCTGCCACACTGTACTTGAGTAGAAGGAAAGATAGCCCCACCAGTGACTGAGGAAAATCAGATGGGACTAAGAGTCCTTTCTACCCTGACACGGAGTCTGGTCTCTTGATGTAGGTACTACAAACCTGGCATCCTGTTGATGTGCTTCATCCTGCCCACCTTTGTGCCCTGGTATTTCTGGGGTGAAACTTTTCTACACAGTGTGTGCGTTGCTACTCTCCTGCGTTACGCCATTGTGCTCAATGCCACATGGCTGGTGAACAGTGCTGCCCACCTCTACGGATATCGCCCTTACGACAAGAATATTAGCCCCCGAGAGAATATCCTGGTTTCCCTGGGAGCTGCAGGTAAGTCAACAGACCACGGCGAGACCCTTTCTGGTGGTCTGCTGGTGAGGGTTTTAGGCGAGGAGCCAGAAAAACCAGATTAACCTGTTTTATGACTTCTTTCTGTCTGGTTTTCCATTACAAAACTAGGGGACAAATTATAAGAAAGTTGGGCAACAGGTCTTATGTAGAAAGGAAAGGGTAAAAAACAACGGGGCATTTGATTATAGATTCCAGAACCTTTGCAAATGCTATGTATAATAAACCCCTTTGGGTGTTCCTTTTTCCAGTCCTTTCTGGGCTGGACTGAAAGTCTTGCGTGGGGCAGGGAATGCATAAATGGAACAACAGGATCATCTGGGTGGGCAGTGAGCCTAGGATCTTATATTTAAATACCCTATATAGGGGCACCTGGGTGGCACAGTCCATTAGGCATCCAACTCTTGGGTTCAGCAAACAGTCATGTTCTCAGAGTCCTGAGACCAAAGAAGTGCTTTGATGTCATTCGTATTGGCACCACCAAGCACTTGTTTGTGGCCCTTAACTGCCACATACCAGTCTTATCTCTTGTCCTTTCTTTTTCTCTCTCCTGCTTCTATTCTGTGCAAGGAGCACCCCCTTCCCCACAACAATGGCTTAGGGAACCACCAGTAAAGCAATTACTTTGCTCACAAGTACCTGCTTCGCTGATCTAATGCTGACTCTTGATGAATTTATTTCTATCTTTCCAGTCCCACTAGCCAGAGCTGAAGACAACAGGCTTTTGCCATCTGTCTCCATTCTTTTTCTGTCACAGTTTTCAACTAAATATAGACCTTGACCAAGGCCTGGAATCTGTTTTCCTTAAGCAGACCCTATGGCCTTTCCTCACCAGTGATCAGTGCCAGTGGTCATCCAGGATATCTAGGCAACCTCACTGTTGCACATGTTTATGCACACCATGGCCTCACACTCACTTTCTCTCTTTAAAATCTTCCTCTAGACTTTCAACCCCAATCATCTCTACTATCTGGACTAAGGCATTTTTTTTCTCCTTTACACCTTCATGCATCTCACCTTCCCCCATTGTGCCTGTCCTTACTTTGAACCACATTTGAAATCAATCTCCTCAACTCTGTCAACGTGAGATTTTCAGAGACATGGAAGTTTCTGGAATGAGATTTGTCCTGTGCCACCACGGGATCTAGAGCAAGCTTCCCGGACTCCAGCCTCTTTGTGAGCATCAGCACTGAGAGGCTGCCAACACCTTCATCTCAGTTACCATTCAGCTGTGCTCCCTGTCATCTCCCTTATCACCTCCACCTTCATTCTCCTGGAGCTTGTTTCTCTGCCACTCCCATCTTTTCTTCTCAAGTTCCCTGCCCCATGGTCACATGATCATTTTCTCTCTGCCAAAGCTGACCTCCCTTGAGCCTTTATTGGACTCTATCTTGCTGCCCCAGTTGCAAAGTCTTGTCCTTCTTCCATCCGTGGACCTTCCTCTTTTTTCTCTTCTGGCTCTGTGTGTATCTGATTGTAGTTTAAATCTGATAAGTAGAGGCCTGGTTAGTGCTTCTATGAAGCCCTGGTACAAAGCCACTTATGGAAATTAGTAATCCTGTCAGTACCTTTGGCCTTGTGGTTATCCCAACCTCCTACTCAGTTCACACTGAATAATCAGGTGTCACAGAGAGAGAACATACCTTGACTTGCCCTGGATGGTGTCATTTACTCTGTAGGACGTCCTTCACTTGCTTGTTATTAATATCATTACTACTCTCCTGGGGTTCTTTGATCTTCAAAGGGTTCCCCCTGCTCTTCTTTGAGCTATTCTTAATCCAGCTTTTCTCCTGGCTTTTGAAGGGTCGGTATTGTTAATTGTTGTATTGTTAATTGTTGAATATGATACAGAAAGAAGAGTCCTGCCAAGGGTTGGAGAATTCACTGTCTGTGGAGTTTCTAAAGTTTTACCTCTTACTGAAATTCTCTTGAGACCAGGATTTCTTTGTTTTCCCCCAGTCCAGCAAAGTGAGCTGCTCATCTCAGAACCTCAGAGGTTAGAGGGAATCGCTAAGCCTCTTACTTCTTATTCTGTCAGAGATTCTGGGTTTTTTTTGTTGTTGTTGTTGTTTTGTTTTTTAAGATTTCATTTATTTATTTATGAGAGAGGCAGAGACCCAAGCAGAGGGGGGAAGCAGGCCCCATACAGGGAGCCCGACTCAATCCTGGGACTCCAGGATCATGCCCTGATCCGAAGGCAGGCGCCCAACCGCTGAGCCATCCAGGCGTCCTGAGATTCAGTTTTATTAGCATTCTTGCCTCCCCCGCCCCCAACCAGAGTCAAAGTTCAAAGAATTAGAAGCTGGAACAGTCCATTCTGAACCAGTAGTAGCTTTCTGAGGAAATACAGGACCCTGCACTGGGCTTTTTTCCTTCTGACTTTGGGTTCTTACTATCCAGTTCTGTCCATATTGTTCCCCCTTAGGTGTGGTACTAGTGCAGTGGTAAAAGATGTTCTCCTTTGCTCATCATAGTAAGGAGCATGGCAAAAGTCCTCTATTCTGGACTCTCTTCTCCCTGCCCGGACCTCAGGGTTTCAGATCAATATTTAGTGAAATTTCCTATCTGAAATCCATCCCCAGCCTTGGCAATTTCTCTGTAGTTAGCTTATCCTCTGGAAGAAATTGCCAGTCCTCCTCTGACAAAGGCTCCTAGAAAGGCTTGGTGGCCAGGTCTACTCAGTCATTTCTTAAGATGCCTCAGGGGACCAACCTGACTCAGAGTCATAGAGATTCAGAGAGATTCATTCGTTCGTTCAACAGCAGCAAGTTTCTGCTAGGTTGGAGGTCCTCTGCTAGGTAATCAGTGTGCCAACGTGCCGAGACTGAAAAGACTGCAACCCACTGCGTAGCTCCATAACTTTTATCCTTGCTTTTTGTTCCAGGGGAGGGCTTCCACAACTACCACCACTCCTTTCCCTATGACTACTCTGCCAGTGAGTACCGCTGGCACATCAACTTCACCACCTTCTTTATCGATTGCATGGCTGCCCTCGGTCTGGCTTACGACCGGAAGAAAGTATCCAAGGCTGCCATCTTGGCCAGGATTAAAAGAACTGGAGACGGAAGCTACAAGAGTGGCTGAGTTTTGGGCCCTTGGGTTCCTTTTCCAAAAGCCAGCCAGGCAGAAGTTTAATGTTCTGTTTATTAACTACTGAATAATGCTACCAGGATGCTAAAGATGATGATGTTAACCCATTCCAGTACAGTATTCTTTTAAAATTGAAAGCCAACAATTCTGCCTTCATGATGCTAAGCTGATATTCTTATTTCTTCTCTTATCTTCTCTCTCTCCTAGTCCATTGTCCTTTTCTTTGCTTTGTTCTTATCACCTTCCTTTCTCTCCTCGCTCATTGCCTCCCAGGCAAACAGCTGGTCATTCAGTGGTGGGTGTCCAGCTTCCAAAGCCTAGACAACCTTTTCTATAATCCAAAATTAATGGTCTTTGTCCCACATAACTCTTTCCTTGAGCTGTCCTGAGCTTTAGGGTGGGTGGCTCATGCTAGAGGTATGATAAAATCTTCTGGGAAGGCCCCTGTTAATGATCTTCAACTCAGGCTTTTGTGAGTTGGAGTGGAAAATAACTTTATTTGGCACAAAGCTTCTAAAGCAGGTAAACTGTCAGGGGAGAGAGCGTGCATGGTATGATTGAGAAGTAAAGATGGGGTGAGATGGGAAACAAGGCAGAAGTTCAGGCTGTGATTGGACACACAGTTGGTGCCTAGTGAGGACCTCAAGCCCCATCAGACAGCATGCCTCCTTTCTCTCCTGACTCTGACTAGGGAATGGCCATAGAGCCTGGCAATGCTAGATTACAAAAGCAAATCTCAATGTCCCAATGTAGTTTAGGTTGGGGATAAAGAAGAAGCATTTAGTTTGTAGTCAAAGTGGTCTTTGCTGGGGAAGGATTTTTTTTTTTTTAAATAACAGGAAGATTTCTTATTCCATATTACAAGAAATCTTGAGGTTGGTTGTTTCCAGAATTGGTGAATCTAGCAGATCATGGAATCATCAAAATTCTTTCATCTTTCTGCTCTGCCATCTTCGGGACATTGGTCAGCTCCATCATAGTAATAACGTGGCTGAAGCATTTCCAGACATCCAAAAAAGGAACATGTTTGTGGCATAGTGGTGAGCATGGCTGTCTTCCAAAAAAGGAAGGATTTTAAGAAGTGGAGTTGGGTCCGACATAAAAATAATATACATTCACTCTGCTTGGAACATTAAAGTAATTCACTTAGGGTATTTCCCTCTGGAGAAGAGGAGAAATTAGGTGGGTTGTCTACTTTCCTCTCACTGCTGGACAGGAGATGGAGAGTTCAGGGGCAGGGTCTGTTGGCAATTCCTAAGAGAAAACTTTATAAAAGAAGGGCTCTGAGAACACATTGCCAGAGGATTCAGAGGGTTACTAAGAAAGTCAATGGGTGTCCTGATTTGGAAGCTGGTTATACAAGCAAGTAAATGTTCAGTTCATTCATTAATTCCATTTCTCCTTGGGATGAGTAAAAACTAGAAGGCTTCTCCCCGCAGTGCTGAACCATTTCTCCCATTCCTTCTCTGCTAACTTTTCACCTAAAGTATAGGACTGCCTGGGGCGGGGGCGAGGTAGGAATCTAACTACTGTGGTTTTTGATTCCTGGCTCTACCCTTTCCGTCCATTTTCTCCTACCGGTTCTATCTCCTTCCTCCCTGATGTGTTCTTCTCTCTCTGGACAGGAAGCCTGCTTTGTATGTATTCCGAGGCAGTGATGATTATTGCCCACCGGGCAGCTCCCTCTCCTGCAGACAGAATGCTCAGGGTCACTGAACCACTGTTTCTCTTTATAAAGTTGAGTTAGCTGCCACTTTCACTTGGCCTCCAGAGTCTCTCCACCTACACCCCTGTGCGCCCCTGCCACACTGATGACTCAAGATGAGGCTGGCAAACGTTACTAGAAACATCCCTGGCTCAGGCACTCTCTCTCTCAGGAGGCACAGCCAGGCCACATGCTCGTGTTGTGCCAGTGAGCCAGCCACGGAGCAAAAAACGGTTTGTTTTTAACCTCCTCTGTCTGGATCACAACATGAGAGTATGCTAGATGCCCCCTGCTTGCTCAGTAAGCCTGCCCAGCCCTAGTCCGTGCTCCCAGCGGACAGTGCAATGCTTGTAGAAGTAGGAGGGAGCCTAGTCTTCACTGGGAAGCACAAGAAGCAAAGGAAAGTCCCAAAGTGCCTCATGCAAAAGGAGGCCCTGTTCCCTGGAGCCAGGGTGTATTACGAAGCCGAGACTTGGGATCTGAGATGCCATGAACTTTGCTGAACAGCATCTCTGTTTGGCAAACTAACCAGCATTCCCCACCACCCAGCCTAGGGCAAATGGTAGTGTAGAAGAGGTCTGAAAAAAAGCACCAGTGTTTTGAGAACCTTGGACTACTCATGTCCCTGTACCTCAGTCATCAATGCAAAGGCCTGGCTTTACTCTATGAAAGATTGGAAATCTACAATACCAAATGTCCTGTGCATTGTTGAGGAATAGTGGAAAGAAAGAAGGCCTTTCTTCCTGTATTAATTGAATAGACAGAGGCTACAGGGGTTCCCTGGACTAAAGGCATCCTTGTCTTTTGAGCTGTTCCTCTCAGTAGAAACAAATCTAATGGAAGATCACGGCGTAGTGTAGATCTGCTGACTTGTGTACCTATCTCTTGGAGATCCCTGTTGGGTAGTTTTAATTCCACAGGTTAGCAGATGCCTGCTTTCTAATTTTGGACCAAAAACAAGCTTATCTTTCTATTCTAATCACGTCCCAGGGATCTGACCCATACCATGACCCTTCACAAGACTGGACAAGGGCCTCAGGCTGAGGGCTCCTATGACTATGACAATGTGGAGGTGGAGGGGTGTCTACTGAGTAAGGAACACTTATTTCAAGATTCTAAAGCTGAGTTCAATTGACACATTAATGATCCAGAAACTCAAGTCTGAATTTCTAACAGTCCTCACTTCGTGGGTATGCTGACAACTTATTTGGGTGCCTTACATCTGTTCTAATCAGTGTTGTATATGAGCCTACTTCCGCTCCCTCCTCGCTCCCCCTGTGGAGTTCCTTTGCACCTGCGACCCTACAGAAGTGGTTGGTAGAAAAGGGGGCCTGGCTGGAGAATTATCAGTATAGCTATTCACAAGATTTCCTTCTGGGCTTTTTTTTTAGGGCTGTTTTTCTTAAGTGCCCACATTTGATGGAGGGTGGAAGTAATTTGAATGTATTTGATTTATAATTCTTTTTAGGTTAAAAGATGGTGTAGCATTTAAAATGGAAACTTTCTCTCCTTGGTTTGCTAGTATCCTGAGTGTATTCTCTGTAAGTATAGCTCAAATGGGTCAGTGTGAAAGGTTAACAAAAGCAAGATGTCAATGTTACGTGGGTGGTTAAGGCCAGGGCCTCCCCTACCACTGTGCCACTGACTTGCTGTGTGACCCTGGGCAAGTCACTTAACTATAATGTGCCTCAGTTTTCCTTCTGTTAAAATGGGATAATAATACTGACCTACCTCAAAGGGCAGTTTTGAGGCGTGACTAATGCTTTTTATAAAGCATTTTGGGATCCTTCAGCAGAGGAATTCTTTTAAGTCCTGAGTATTTTTATAGTAGCAGTATCCACCGTGAACTTATGTCCACCGTAAACCACGTGTCCTATCATTAATCGATATTCTCTCTGAGAGATTGGATAAATCCATTGGATAAGTGGTGGATAACTAGCCAGACAAAATTTGAGAATGCATAAACTCATTGCCATGGAAACAATACACAGGATACCTTTTCCTTAATTGGGTGGGATTTTTTCCCTTTTATGTGGGATAGTAGTTATTTGTGACCTAAGAATAATTTTGGAATAATTTCTATTAATATCAACTCTGAAGCTTAGTTGTACTGATCTGAAATTGTGTTTGTTCATAATAAAAGTGAAGTGAATCTGATTGCACTGTGTCTGGGTGATTTTTGGCTGCGATTCAAAATTTCCTGGAACTTATCTCTATGATCTGCCACACTGTTGATGCCCTGTTCCTGTACCTTTAAGGATAAAAAAGAAGTAGATGCTACACTAGTTGACTCATACCCCAGTAACCCGCCCTGCCCTTCCTAAGGGTAACTTTAGGTTAAACGCAGCCTTGGCAGCAGGAAATCAGGAGTCTGCTGCCATTAAGTCCAACACATTTACACCAGTTGGCACTTTGGCCCTGGGGAAATGCCAGGTGTCTGGTGTGTCACATGGTCACATGGACCCAAGACAGAGAGGAAGAGAACAGCAGGAGAGGCACTCTCTGGGAAAGCAAATCTCTGCCTTGCAATCCAGGCTGGGCAGTCCAGGTTATTCATCCAAAGAAATGTGAAGAAATGGGGGAATTAAGTGGCTTCCTGAAAATGCTGATTAACAGCAGCAGGAAGAGAGGAAAAAACAATCCAAGGGAAGGTTTATAAATTCCCACAAAAAAGAGGGCCCCCTGATCCTAAAGTGGGAAAGCCTTTAGCCTTTACCACTTACCTGAGAATCACCAGGTAGAAAAGAGAATGTGGACATTTTACAGTTTGAAGAAGCTCCATCTTCCCAGTAGGAACTACCTTGACCATACCCAGACCTCTTAAGAGTTCCAGAGAACCAGCTCCCCTTGCTTGCTAATGTAGGTTGCCCTCACCTTGGACAAGAAGCAAGATTCAGAGTAGTTCTGAGCATGCAAAATCAAGTCTATGTCATTGACGCCATTTCAGACCTTTATGTATATAACTCGAGTTATATAAGAACTTCTCTTCACCAGTATCTGGCTTTCCACCCCTCTCCCTCTATGTTGTTTAAAATGTTCAGGCAGGACTATTGTTTCAGTTACTCTATAAATGTACTGTTCCTTCTAAGTATCAGCTTTTTTTCTGATTAACTGGCATCCAATCTAAACAATTTGTCCTTACTGAACTCTGCTGTTTTCTTTTCCTTTCTTCCTCTCTGCTACCTGGCTGTCCTAATTAAACATGCTTCTCTGCTTCCTCCAGGCAGTCTGTATTTTGTATATTTGCTAATTCACCCTGTGGCAGTCTTCTGATTCCTATCTGCAAAAGTTCTAAGAAGGGGAAAGGGGAGAGTTCTTAGAGCTTGATCAGTATGTTCAGTTGAATTCAAGATTGAGAGAAAAGGAATATATAATGAACTTACCTATAAGGGTGAGTTGTAAAATGAGAGCTCCCAGGGGCAAGGTAATGAACTCTTTCTTCTTGACATGTTTTGTGTGGGGATGAATAAAGAGGTTAAGACTCTATATAATAACCAAGGTTTAACCATGGGACAGGATGAAATAATTTAAGATAATGGAGAAGAGCATAGAGATAAGATTTCTGATGCCCAGTGGCCACCAAGTTTTCTCTCTTCCCTAAAGGAAGAACCAAGATAGTCTGTCCCTAAAAGCATATGCCAGGGCAGAAAAAGAAAGGACATCCAGATTGGAAAGGAAAAAGTAAATCCATCTCTGTATGCAAATGACATGATTTGGTGTATAAGAAAATCCTAAAGAATCCATACAGAAAAAACTATTAGCTAATAAATTCAGCAAGGTAGCAGAATACAAGATCATACCTAAAAATCAATTGTATTTCTATAAACTAGGAATGAATAATAAATGAAGAAAAGAATTCCACTTATAATAGCATCAAAAGGAGTAAGATAAATAGATATAATTCTAACAAAAGAAGCCCACAAGAATGGTACATTGTTAACTACAAAATGTCATTGAAAGAAATTAAAGAAGGGGTGCCTGGCAGGCTCAGTAGAGCATGTGACTCTTGATCTCACGGTTGTGAGTTCGAGCCCCATATTGAGTGTAAAAATTACTTAAAAATATAATCTTAAAAAGAAAGGCTTAAAAAGATCTAAATAAATGGAAAGAAATTTCATGTTCATGAATTGGAAGATGGAAGTTGATAATACTCCCCAAATTTATCTACAGATTGAATGCAATTCTTACCAAAATTCCAATTGCCTTTTTTAGCAGAAATTGGCAAGCTGATCCTAAAATTCATATGGAAATTCAAGTGACCCAGAATAGTCCAAACAAACTTGAAAAAGAAGCACACGCTGGAGGACTGACTTCAAAATTACTTCAGAGGCTCAATAATCAAGACAATGTAGTACCAGCATAAGGAGAGATATATACATCAATGGAGTAAAATTGAGAATATAGAAATATACCTATATATTCATAGTCAATTGACCTTTGACAAAAATACTTAGACAATTTCAATGAAGAAAGAATAGTTTTTTTCAACAAATGGTATTGGGACACCTGAATATCCACATGCAAAAGAATGTGGTTGGCCTACTACCTCACATCATATATAAATATTAACTCAAAATGGGTGAGCCAAAACTATAAGACTCTTAAGAGAAAACAAATGTGTAAATCTCTATTACCTTGGTTTAGGCAATGGTTTCTTAGATAAAATACCAAAAGCCTAAGCAACAAAAGAAAAAAAAAATTGGACTTGATCAAAATTTAAAAATAAAAAAAAGGTACTATCAAGAAAGTAAAAAAGACAGTCCACAGAATTAGAAGAAATATTTGCAAATCTATATCTGATAAGAGACTAGTACCCAGAATATAAAAGGAAGTCTTACAGGAACACCTGGCTAGCTTAGTAGGTAGAACATGTGACTTGATTTCCAGGTTGTGAGTTTAAGCCCCACATTGGGTATAGAGCTTACTTTAAAACAAAACAAAAAGGAACAATTTAACAATAAAAAGACAACCCGATTTTAAAATAAGCAAAGTATTTGAACAGACATTTCTCCAAAGAAGATACACAAATGACCAATCAGCACATGAAAAGCTGCTCAGTATCAGCTCTCAAAGAAATGCCAATCATTACCACGATGGGATACCATTCACACTCACTAGGATGGCTATAATGAAAAAGACAGTTAATACCAAGTGTTGATGAGGATGTAGAGAAACTGGAACCCTCATTTACTGCTGGAAGGGAATCTAAAATTATGCAGCTGCTTCAGAAAACAGTTTGGCAGTTCCTCAGAAGGTTAAATAAAACATAGTCACCGTATGATCCAGCAATTTTATGCTTAGTTATATACCCCCAAAAATTGAAAAGATGCCCACACAAAAACTTGTACATGAAAGTTCATGGCAACATTATATACTATACGATAGCTAAAAAGTAGAAACAATCCAAATGTCCATCAAGAGATGAATGAGCACAATGTGGCATAGCCATTTTATAGGATAGGATTCGGACACACACACACACACACACACACACACACGAATTACTGATGCCTCTACAACATGAGTAAACCTTGACAACATTATTCTAAGGGAAAGAAGCCAGACACAAAGGACCATGTACTATATGGTTCCATTTATGTGAAATGCAGCACAGGCAAATCCAGAAACAGAAACAGACTGGTGGTTGCCAGGGGTTAAGGGTAGAAATGAGGCATAGGTTTTGGTGGGGGGGGAATGATGAAATGATCTAAAGTTAGGTTGTGATGGTGGTTGCACAACTCTATGGATATGCTAAAAACCACTGAATCATACCCTTAAAGGGCAATTTTTATGGTCTATGATTATATCTCAATAAAAAAAGTATGAGAAAAAGTTCTGTTTTAATGTTTTTACCATTAATTATAAATGGCTGAGATTCAAACTCATGTATACTCAAAAAAGGCACTCCATATTTTATTAATTATATAGTGATGTGGTCTCTATTCTCAAACTGCAAGGAGACAGAGACACCACCAGTCACACAAGAAAAGACATACATTATAAACTAAAGAGTCTAGGATGATATTCTTGCTAAACCAAAGTACTTGAGAAAATTCATATACCATATTTAAAGGGGTTGAGGCCAGTGCATAAACACAAATCTAACAACCTTTTGATGCAGGAAATCCAAATTCTGAGTCCACCAGACTTACACACACAACGATACAACATTTACCGTATAGCTAGGCATGGTGCTGAGTGCCTGATAATGCATTACCTCCCTGTATCGAGAGTACATGCTATTTTTACCCCAATTTTACTGATGAGGTAATTGAATTTATTTGGAAAGAAGTTTAGCTGTGAGAGAGTGATTAATGGTGCTGTGATCCAGCTCCAGAACTGTGGTCATTAATTACTCTCTATTGGGTGTGGAGTAGATGACAAACCAAAGCCCAAAAGCATAAATTGCATATATTCAAGAGTACGCCCTGTAATATTCACTTATATTCAGAAGCAAATCTTGGTTTTAATGGCAGGGAGCTCAATTTAGGCAAAATCAAACTGCAGATGCATCTTTGTTCCAGAAGAACCCAACTCACTCCACTTCATGACCCATTTCAACCACACCTGAGTTAAGCTCACCTCTCAAATCACAGAAACATATGTGACATTTCCTTTACACTTTTCCAAACCGTACTCCACCCTCCTGTCAAGGTTTGAGATCCTTAAGGGCATCTTCTTGTTTTAGAATATCTCCTGCACCTAAGCCGTCAGTGGTTGATAAACTTACTGAAAGATCACATGTCTTGTTTTAAATTCTGCCTCTGCCACAAACTGTTGACATGTCCCGGGAGTAGGAGCTGTATTCTGTGACCTGTAGTTAACTTTGTGTGCCGCGGGCAGGCAGGCAAAGTGCTGATTCTTGTATACCAACTTTGAGGCAAATACCACAGCCTTAATTGCAGGCTCCAGGGAGCTGAGATTCTATACTGGGTTGCTGGAGGCAGCCCTCCCCCCTACTTTTCAGGACCAGGCCTGCTGGCCCTCCCTGGCCTGCTACACCCAGGCCACAGATAGCGCACAAAGGCCAAGTGTCTGCTGTGCTGACTCATGGCTGTTCTCCGTCCAGGCTAGGACAGTCTCAGGGGGGCCAGGGGCCTTCTCCCTCCCGGCCATTTCCCACAGAAGCAGTTAGTAGCCAGGACCATATCAAGCCTTAAAAAACTGGGACCAACCAGAAGAAATAAACACCACGGAGAAGTGAAAGTGAAAGGTGGGGGGGGGCGGGTGCCAAGCTGCTCATTAACAGTCCCATATCTTAGGGAATTCTGGAAAGCAGTAAGGATTCACCCTGTATTCTTTTTGTTTGTTGGTCTTATGTGTCCATATTTTTAAATTGAAGTAAAATTCACATGTCATTAAATTAACCGTTTTAAAGGAAACAATTCAGTAGCATTTAGCCCACTCACAGTATCGTGCAACCACTACCTCTAACTAGTTCCAAAGCATTTTCATTACTGAAAAAGAAGACTTTGTACCTGTGAAACAATCACTCTCCATTGTCTCCCTTCCCCCCAGTCCCTGGCAGCCACCAGTCTGCTTTCTCTATCAATATACCTATTCAGGATATTTCATATAAAGGAAATCCTACAATATGGGACTTTCTGGGTCTGGCTTCCTTCTCTTAGCATAATGCTTCCAGGGTTCGTGCACACTGCGGCCTGTGTCAGGACCTCATCCCTCTTTATTGCCAAATAATATTCCATTGTACATAATCAGTACGACTGGTTTCTCTGTTCAGCTCTTGAAGAACATTTGAGTTGTTTCCACCTTTGGGCTATTAAGTGCTGGAGTACCTGCCTTGCATTCATATGCGTATATTCCTCGGAGTGGAGTTGCTGGCCATAGGGCAATTGTGTGTGTGTGTTTAAGATTTTATTTATTTATTCATGACGCATAGAGAAAGGCAGAGACATAAGCAGAGGGAGAAGCAGACTCCCTGCAGGGAGCCTGAGGTGGGACCCGATCCCAAGATCCCAAGACCCCGAGATCGCAACCTGAGCCAAAGGTAGACCCTCAACCACTGAGCCACCCAGGTGTCCCACGGCAATGCCATGTTCAACTTTTTGTGGAACCACCAAATTGTTTTCCATAGTGACTGCAGCATTTGGCATTTCCACAAGCAAGGTGTCAGGGTCACCCTTTATTCTTAACATCTGTTCCTTTCCTCTTCCGTACTTCCCACCAAGCCAGTGTCCACAGACTTTCCTTTCCTCTAGATGGGGGGGAGGGGGGGAGGGAGTTGCACCTCTAATGGCAAGGCTATCATCAGGGAGCACTGCGCAACAGGGACCTCCCTTGCCTTAAGCTATGATCCTACTCTTGTCTTTTCCACAAACAGGACACTGTGACCAGGAACAGGCAAGGACAGGCTCCCATCACCCAGAGGCACACCCACGAGAGCCATTTAAGTAATCTCATAAAACCACCCTCCTGCGCCCTCCAACACCTCCCATCCCCGCACAGAACATTCCATCAAATCGTCTGCGTCGTCAAAGCTGAGCGCAGAAAGGACGCGTCCCGGTGTGGAAGCTGCCCGCCCTGGCCCCGACCTGCAGGCAGCTCTGGACCGTCGGCTCCAGCGCGCAGATCTGGGCAGACGCAGCGCCTCGGCCGCGTCCCGCCCGCCCAGCCCCCTCAGCCAACGAGCCTGCCCGGCCCGGCCCGGCGGTGGCAGACGTGAATGGAGAGGAAGAGCCTCCTTCCACCCCCTCCCTCCGGGGTTACTGCCGGTCACAGAGCTATTTACATTTACAACAGCCCGACAGCGCCTGATCAGGCCGCGGCCAATCGGCGGCCCCCAAGCTTGTCTGATCGGTCTGCGCCAATCAGGAGGCGCTGTGCTTGCGGCCACTCCGAGTCCAGGCCCGCGTCGCCTCTTTTGGGGAGGGGAGGCTGACTCAGAGCTCGGCTCTCCTAGGCCTCAGTCTGCCGTTCTCAGGAATGGGGAAAAAGACCGAAAGAGCGAGCGTAGCTGGCAAGACGTCTTGCCCTATAGAGCTCCCGGGGAGTTTTACACAGGGATGGAGAACACCGCTCTGTTCCTTACCAGCCAGGCCCGTGCCTCTCCGCTGCGAGGGGATGCGAGGACAGATTTGAACCTCCCTCACTGCCAGCCCCTCCCTAATTTAGGGCTACCCTTATGGGCTCTTAAACCCACGGCTGGTTTTGGAGGTGGTGTGAGCCCTCGTTAACCGGGACCGACCGGTAGGCAGAGCTAGGTTTGATCTCGTCTGCAATCGTGCAAACACCTGCCGTGTATGAAGCAGGGCGCAAAGACTCAGCAAGTCAGGCTGAGGATTGGGTAGTCACAGGGTAAAGCGGGAGCGCGAACGTGTTCGGGGTACAGTTCCTGGCTGATGTAACCCGAGCATAAGGGAGGAGTGGGAGAGTGGGAGGGGAAGACCAGAAATCCGGCCCCGAGAGCTTAGGCTTGCTTCTGCAAGAGATTGGGAGCCATCGGGTACTTTCAAGCAGAAGAGGAAAATCCTCTCTGTTTCAGAAACTTAACTGGTGGGAACATAAAGAGCAGATCCAAAGAGGACCAGATTAGGGCCTGGAAGATTAGTTAGCAGGTCATGGAACCTAAAATCCAGGATAGTCCTAGCAGAAATAGGTAAGAAGGGCACAGGCTGGGAGGCATTTTGGAGTCAAATCAGTAGCACTTAATTGATTGGAAATGTGAGATGAGAGAGGACTCAAAGAGGACTTTCAGGTTCCTCTCTTCAGTGACTGCAAGAGTTAGCACCTCCAACTCACTGACATTTACAGAGGTGGGGGTGGGGAAAGGGCAGAAGGGGATCTAGGGGGAGAGAGAGAAAAGAAACAGATTTGAAAAAGGAACAGGAATTCAATTTTTGACATGTGAAGTTTGAGTTACCAGAAGAACATCCACCTGGAAATAGTTCCCAGGAGATGGTAGGGAATAACCATCTTGGTCTTCAGAAAAGAAACAGAGATGAGATCCAAAGAGTGTACCGGTGAAACTAGAAAGGAAATGATCACCCAGGAAGGGATTACAGGTAAGAAGATTCAAGGACAGAATCTTGGGAAGTACCAACACTTAACAGGTAGAAAGAGGACACAGAGTTAGCAAAACAAGAAATATCAGATATGAAGAAAACTAGATTAGTATAATAGAAATTTAAAAAAATAATAGTTCTAGGGTGTCTGGGTGACTCAGTTGGCAGAGTATCTGCCTTTGGCTCAGGTCATGATCCTAGGGTGCTGGGATCCTGCCCCACTTCGGGCTCCCTGCTCAGCAGAGAGCCTGCTTCTCCCTCTCCCTCTGCTGTTCCCCCTGCTTGTGTTCTCTCTGTCAAATAAATAAATAAAATCTTTTATTATTTTTTTTAAAGATTTTATTTATTTATTCATGAGAGACACAGAGAGAGAGGCAGAGAGATAGAGGGAGAAGCAGGCTCCTCACAGGGAGCCTGATGCGGGATCACACCCTGAGCCAAAGGCGGACGCTCAACCGCTGAGCCACCCAGGTGTCCCAAATAAAATATTAAAAAAAAAATCTAGGACGAGGGAGCTTGGACATTGTAAGAAATAGATATCTGACAAAAGGACTTTGGTTAAATAAATTATGAAACAGTAATTTAATGGACTATGATACAGACATTAAAATCATGTTGTAAAACTATGAATTGCTATCAAAAGATGTTTAACACATCATGTTAAGAGAAACATTCAAGTTAAGAAAATAGTATATACAAAATTATCCAATTAAAAAAATACATAGGTGACTACAAAAGGGCATAAGGACACTTAGGGTGAAGAAGCTGTTCTGGATCACAACCCTAAGTGTGAGGCTGTATACAATTACCGAAATCCTCAAACCACAATGCCTTACAAAGGATTTGGGGTGGGGACTGTTGATGGTATCACTTCATGAGTTTGTTCTGGGAATTAAATGGTACAGTGCCTGGAATACAAGAAGGACTCAATCAAGAGAAAAGGAAGGGTAACCCAGACCACTGCATGGAGGAAGAAACACTGGACCCAAGGCCTGGAAGGATGACTACAGTGGCCCTCCAAAGCAAAACCCAGAATAAACACACACACATCTCCTGGAGTAGGTCCAGACAAAAAAGTGGAAGAAACTGAGTGCTTTTAGTAGTACTGTTAGACTGAAGAAAAGGAAGAGGGACATGGTATAGATGAGAGGACTTGGTGACTTAATATATGCACAGAAGAGAGAAACCTATTGATTCTTGCTCTGGAGGGTGGGATAAAGGAGGGAAACTATGCTGCAATGAGTGTAGCCTGTGTTATTATGAAGGATACTGCTATGAATACTCATATATAAGTTTTTGTGTGTATGTATGTTTTCAATTATTTTGGATATAGATCTAGGAGAGTTGCTGGGTCATACAGTAACTCTATGTTTAACCCCAAGGAACCCGATATAGTTTTCCAAAATCACCATCTTATATTCCTACCAGCAGTGTGTGAGGGTTCCAATTTCTCTGCATCCTTGCCAACACTTACTATTATCTTCCTTTTGATTATGGCCATTCTAATGAGTACGAAGTGGTATCTCATCATGGTTTTGATTGGCATTTTGCTAATGACTAATGATATTGAGCATCTTTTCATGTGCTTATTGGTAATTTACATATCTTCTTTGGAGAAATGTCTTCAAATCTTTTGCCCATTTTAAAATTGGATTATTGGGAAGCCCGGGTGGCTCTGCGGTTTGGCACCTGCCTTATGCCTGGGGTTCCTGGAGTTCCGGGGTCGGGTCCCGCCTCCGGCTCCCTGTGTGGAGCCTGCTTCTCCCTCTGCCTGTGTCTCTGCCCCCCGCCTCTCATGAATAAATAAATAAAATCTTTAAAAATAATAATAAAAATTTAAAAAATAAAATTGGATTATTTTTTAAAAACTGTTGCATCATGAGTTCTTTATATATTCTTGATGCTAGTCTCTTATCAGATATATATTATGCAGATACTTCTCTCTTTTTGTGCTTTGTGTTTTTACTTTCTAGGTAGTATCTTTTGAAGCACAGCTTTTAAATTTTTGATGATGTCCAATTTACTTTTTTTTATTACTTATACTTTTGATGTCAAATCTATGAAATCATCACCTGATTCAAGGTCCCAAGGATTTACATTTAACTTTTCTTTTAAGAGTTTTATAGTTTTAGCTCTTACATTTAGGTCTTTGATCATTTTTGATTTAATCTTTGTCCATGGTGTGAGGTATCTCCATAATTTTAAGAGCGTAAACAGGTCCTGAGAGCAAAATGTTTGAGATTCAGTGATTTACTTCTTTGAGCCTCAGTTTCGCATCTTTAAAATGGTGACTATATTTGACTTACCATCTCCTAATGCAACTATGTCAAAGGAAATGATAGAAATGATTGGACATGATAAGCACTCTTCAAATATAAGCCATCATTACTGCCAACATTTATGTTGTCTGTCAACCTGTTGAAAATCCTTGAGCCCTTCTTAATCTCTTCCTGTCACAGCACTTTGCTCATACTAGACACATAGCAGATCCTCAGTAAATATTTGTTGGTGAACAGACTGATATAGCATAAACAATCTTGCCTGTGTTCTCAGGGAGGTAGAAAGAGAAGAATTTACTTTTTTGGCAGTCACTCCTCAGCCACTTCCTGCTATCAACTGGTTAAGCTTGCAGTTAACTTATAGTCGTTTTCACTTGAACTGTTATGCTAAATCTTCTATATGTTATATTTATGAAATTTAGTTTTTTGAAAAGAACTATGGGACTTTAAAATTATTTCTGGTAAGTTTCATTTATTTGCTAATCCTAAATTTGGAACCTATTGAGAGCATTTTGAATCCTAATTCTTTCTTCTGAGATATTAAATATCTGTTCTAGCTTTAATTGAAGATAGAATAAGCACTCCTCCCCTCAAATAAGAGGGATGTCTAGGTCAGAGCCAAGGACAGCATAAAATGTTTTGTCTTCTTTTCAATTAATCTAAAATGAGACTTTCTTCTCTCTTGAGTACTGTGCAATGAATGGATGAGCCCACCTGATCTACCACATTCACTCCATCCTCCAACCAGTTCCCTTATTTATGTCATAGACTGGCCTTAGACTCAGAGCCAATAGAATAGTCAGTGATGAGAAAGGAAAAATAAAATATTTGAGAATTTTGTAGATTAAGGGTAATATTCTGTACAAAAATTAACTATTGCTGATAGGACCTGTCTTTTTTTTCTTTTGGATATTAGTTTCTATTGGTTGAGCAGATTATACTGTAATCGGCTTTATTTAATTTATTTTTTAAAATTTTATTTAAATTCAATTACTTAACATTCAATGTATTACTGATTTCAGAGGTAGAGGTCAGTGATTCATCAGTCTTATATAATAGTGCTCATAACATCACGTGCCCTCCTTAATGTCTATCACTCAATTACCCCATCCCTCCACCCACCTCCCCTCCAGGAACCCTCAGTTTGTTTCCTATGATTGAGAGTCTTTTATGGTTTGTCTCTCTTTCTGAATTTTTCCTCTCTTCCTGTCTTTTATCCATGGTGAAGGCAACACAGTGAGGTGAAAAGGTAACAAAAATAGTTACCCACGTGTTGAAGAGTTATCAGGTGTGGGTGTTTGCCAAAAGCAGACAGACCCTGAGGCCATTCTTGACTCTAAAGGAGGAGATCTTAGAGAAAGAAGGAGAAGGTACATTTAGAATCAAGGGTTTTGAAATCAAGACACTCAGTGAAATGTAAGGAATGAAATGCATGAGGAGAGACAATCTAGTTTTGATGTTTGTAACTTTAGTAGAAAACCTTTAAATTGCCTAGAGTTGTACACCAATAATAGATTAAAAATGACCCAGGGCTCCTAACAAGATCCTGAGACAACAGATCCCAGACTCAACCAGTGTCTCCCTTTCTTCTCTTCGTGCCCTGGTTTAGGTGTTGAGGTGTGGCAGTTTTGGGGAGAGGTTGGTGAGATATAAGATAAGGCAATAATCGTGATTGTAGATGTGGTGGTGTAGGGGGGAATGTCCCAATGGGCTTTGTTCACTTGAAAAGTCTCTATACTATAGTCTCTTTACATTTTGTTTTTATTTTTTTTTTGTTTTTATTTTATATGTAAGTTACACGTATACATAGTTTAAAGGGTCAAATCATTTTATAAGGCTTATTTTGAAAATAGCAATACCCCATCCACTTCTCTTTACCATGCTTATAAGGCTACTTATGGATTTAACTTTTTTATACATTATTTAGTGACTCCCACCATGGAAGATGAGACTTTCACCTTCTTCACAACCACTGCTACTCCCACCACCACTGCCACTCCCACCACCACCACATACTACTCGTTCACATAGGTATGTGCATGCTTCACTTTTCCTGTCCTCCCAGTACAGTTGTGTTTTAATTTTTGATTGTATCAATATTCAGTGTTGATATTACCATGACTGTGTAAATACTGTTCATACATGAGCCACATAATACATCCATGATGATTTCTCTCCTGCACGCTTTTTTTCTCTGAACCTAATGTTTGCCTATTTTTTTTCTTTTAGTTTTTCTAGGCACTTATCATTAATTCAATCCAAACTCCCTACCAGTGGTCTATATCTGTTATTACATTTGGTTACATTGGGAATTCTATCAATCTCATCTTCTAAAAGAGATATCTCCTGGAACCTTCTCACCAGCTCCACCCTGGACTGGCTGCTCTCCAAGCCTGCTGCCTAGCTTTCATTTGGCCAGTTCTCTTCAGCATCTTTCTAGAGTCTCTTTTCTTCTCTTCTACTTTGGATTTCCTGCTCCTGGATCCTTTGTGTTTCTCTTTCTTGGTTTCTTTTGATCTTGGAGAAGCCCCTGCTCTAATAGTCTCATGGAAAAGATTGTTCTTAAGATATTCCCTTTGTCTTCCATTTTCCAAAATGTCGTGATAATATGCCTTTGTATGGATCCATTTTCATTCAGTATCAAGGCCTTGGAGGACTCTTTCAATCTAGAAATGCTTGTCCTTCCATTCTGAGAATTTTTAAAAATTATTTCCTCCCTTTTCATCCCCCTCTTTCTGTCTCAGCTCCAGAATTGATCCTCCATTTTTAAAAAAACTTTCTCTTTTATTTTCCATGTCTTTTTCTTTTGCTTGGTTTTCTAGGAGGTTTCCTCAATTTCATCTTACAAACCTTGTATTGAGTTTTTAAGATCTGCTATCATACTTTAATTGGCAAAAGTTCTTTTGGATTTTCCTTTTTATTGCATCTTATCTTGTTCCATGGATGGAATGGTTTCTTTTTTACCTTTGAGATTATTAATGATAGTTTGAGGGAATATTTTTCTTCTCACTGCATAGTCTCTTGTCCTCTGAGTTTTTTGTTCCTGTTTTCTTGTTTTGGCAAATCTGTTTCTGCAGATAACTGATGACCCTTGGCTGTCTATTCATGTATCTAGTAAGGCACCAAAAAGACAATCAGAGGCTCTGAGCATGTGATAGGGCACATTCGAAGCAAGCAGATCTTTGTGTTCCTGACTAGACTGTTTCTTTGTGTCATTCCAATACTATATCATAATTTTTTTTTTCTGTAGGCTGTCAGAATCTGCAAAGAAGCTTCTCTCAGTCTCCTGCTTGAATATTTCAGCCTGGCTGCCAGCATTTTAGAAGCTGAAAGAAGAGAAGAGACTGAGGAATGTAAGCTTCAGTGTATATTCTACTTAACCGTCACTTTTAAAATATAATACTGTGTAGTTTCTGTCTCCTAGTTAGATCTGGACTGATACAGCACTCTGCCCTTAGAAGGATCTGGTGTTCCCCAGTCAAGAGATTCTTGATTACAATCCTACCAGTGAATAAAGCTCCAGTGTTTTGCCTGGAGTCTGGGGAATCTCGTCACAACAGAACAATTACCCTGACCTTAGCCATACCTTTACATCATTCCTTGCCCACTCCCCAATTCCAAAGGTAGCTGGTACCACCAAATCTTGACTCATTTTGGATTCTTCAGTGTAAATCACATTGCTTCTTGGGTATCCCCACTGCCTGCTTAAGCTTTAGCTTTCTGGGTTCTACTAAGGCAGTTAATCCCTCAACTGCCTGTTTTCCAGTTTCCAAAGTCTTGTCATGATCCTTTTTCCCATTTTGACCTTCTGGGATTATGCCTTAGAAAAAAAAATCCCCTTCCTGTTGATTTACTAGGGTTTGGAAAGGGAGCAAAGGCATGTGTTCAAAACTTCTTCCTTGTCTTGAAACTCTGCTGCAGCTTCTCAGAACCTATTTATTGGGTGCCTCATATAGATTAGGTACTTTTTAAACACTTGGGATACATCAATGAACAAAACAGAATATCCCTGAACTTGTGGAATTTGTATTCTACTGTGTGTGTGGAGGGAGAGATAATAAAAATTAAACCTAAATATATATATTACATAATAGGTATTATATAGGTAAACTAAAATGTGCAGGAAGCAATGGAGAATTAAAAGTAATGGACAGGGGAACAGACTGAAGAATTTAGAGTGATCAAGGTAGGTGGCACTGAGAAAGTATAATTTGAGCAAAGGCTTAAGGGAATTACAGTCATAAATATGTATATTCCTTTTTTTAAAATTTTTATTTATTTATGATAGTCACAGAGAGAGAGAGAGAGAGAGAGGCAGAGACAGAGGGAGAAGCAGGCTCCATGCACCGGGAGCCCGACGTGGGATTCGATCCCGGGTCTCCAGGATCGTGCCCTGGGCCAAAGGCAGGCACCAAACTGCTGCACCACCCAGGGATCCCCTAAATATGTATATTCCTAATAGGATGTGTTTCTACATATTTTCCACAAGTTTTACCCTCTCTTTATTCTTAGGCTGAAGGTAGACTGATGTCTTCTCTTTATTTTGCACCCTCACTGCACCTGGCATATAATTTTGCAAAGGATGTAACATCACTGTCTTCCTAAGTGCCTGGAGAGACATTTGAACCTAGGGGCTGACTTGCCATATTCCTTTAGTTAAGACACTATCGAAATCTCAGTATCTTCATTGTATGTGGAATAATAATAAACTGCTGGATCTCCTTCTCTTCCTGGAAGCTAGTATCTGCAAGCTTCTAAGATTAGTAAAGGAAACATACAATGAAAATAGAGGTATTATAATAACATTTTATTTTATTTTATTATATAATAACATTTTAAGTGATGAACAAATGACAGCCCACGTTTTTTGTTTGTTTGTTTGTTTGTTTTTCTTTTGGCAGGGAGAAAATATTCAACTTATCCTGGACATTAGATTAGATTTACGTCAGGGTACATTGAGGTAAGTTTGACCTTACCATTCCCATTCACCCATCCTCAAGCCTCAACCCACTTTTTTACAGGATGACTTCACAATCAAATGGCCAAGTAATGTTCTTCTGTTAAGAGTCACAATACAAGGAAATCTTAAGTGAATATTTACATGCCTGGCACTATGCTGGTGCTGTTGATACTCATATGCCTGATGAGACATAAGTTATTAGCCCTATTTTCTTTTCTCTTCTTTTATTTTTTTTTAAGTAGGCTCCATACCCAGCATGGAGCCCAACTTGGGGCTTGAACTCACAACCCTGAGATCGAGACCTGAGCTGAGATCAGGAGTCGGGCACTTAACTAAGCCACCTACACACCCCCAAGTCCTATTTTCGAATAAGGACTTTGAATCTCAGGAGATAAAATAACTTGTCTAAAGTCACACTGCTAATAAGTGGCATAACCAGAAATCAACTCATGTCAGTGATTTCTGAGCACAAGCCCTTTTTGCACACGACATTGTCTTCTTAGGACAGACTCCCAGAATTGCATTTTAGAACATTTTATGATTCATCAAATGCAGATACTAAATTGAAGAATTTTTGAAATGTGAGCAAACTAAGCTTACAAAAATAAACCAAATGCTACTTTATTTAGTAGGTGTTTTAATATGGGTTCTCCAGAGAAAGAACCAATGGAATATCCATCTTTCTCCTCTCTCTCTCTCTCTCTCTCTCTCTCTCTCTCTCAATAGATAGATTTACTATAAGGAATTGGCTCACATGATTATGGAGGCTGAATAGTCAAGATCTACAAAAGTCAAGACCTGCAGTAAAGAAACTAGAGACCCAGGAGAGCTGATGGTATACTTCCAGAGTCCAAAGAAGGGAAGACCCATGTCCCAGCTTGAAGACAGTCAGGAAAAAAAAAAAGACTTCTTTCTTACTCAGCCTTCTATTCTATTCAGGCTTTCAGCAGATTGGATGGAGGCCCACCCACACTGGAGAGAGCATTCTTTCTTACTCAGTGTACTGAGTCGAATGTTAATCTCACTCAAAAAAATCTTCACAGAGACATCCAGAATAATGTTTAACCATATATCTGGGTGCCCTGTGACCCAACCAAGTTGACACAAAATTAGCTATCACAGTAGGTAATAAATTTAGAAAATTTGTTTCTCTAAGATAAACTATGGGAAAAGAAATAGACATGGTTTTTTTAATACATGGTGTAAATACTTTATTTGTTGCATTGATGTATCTGTTGAATATTGTGTGTTTTTTACATACATTTTTAAATGGTTTGGAAAAATTCATTGGCAAAAGCATAAATATCTCTTCAGAGCATGTGGGATGAGGTTGGGGGGCTGAGGGTAATCCTGATTTCTTCCCGTCATTTTGAGTGCTGTCAAAATAGTATTTTCAACTCCAATGATTTTCATTTTACCCTCTAATACACTAAAACAAATAATATAATTTCAACTTAGAGCCTCCAAGTCCAGGTTCCTTACATTCCTCATTTTCAAATCAATTTAATTAAATTTGTCTTTCCTATTGGTCTAACATGCAAGTGCTACATGAATTATGAATATACAAAATCTGCCCCAATAGAGTCAAGGCCCTTATAAAAACTCCCTGGATTACATCTCCTTCCCTACCTTCCTGAATTTAATATTCATTCTTCCCAAGCATTAAAAAGAATGCTGTTTTACAGTATTTTAATCTTTATATAAAAGACAACATAGCAATTCTCCTGCAGCCTTGGGTTCTTTTTCTCCATTCAATACTAAATTTATCATATTCACCCATATTGATATACCTGTAATAATTCACTATATGTAACTGATATTAATATAATACAACTAATGTTATTCATTATTGATCTATAGTTAACTATCTATAGTTATCCATTCTCCTCCTGATGGACATTGATTTGATTCCAACTTTTAGCAATGAACATTCTATATCTGTCTCATTGTGTAAATGAGCAAAAGTTTCTCTAGAATTAGAATTTCTGGGTCACAAAATATGAGCATCTTTCATTTTATTAGATGTTGATAAATTGGTTCCCCCAAAATGGTTGTACCAATGTATAGCCTCAGCAGCAGCACAGAAGAGTTTCCACTGCTCCACTTAACTCACCAACACTTGATAGTGTTGGACCCATTTTCCAACTTAACTTTTGTAGCTTTAACTCCCACTGCTCTCCTTCATGCATCTTTGATTTCAGCCAAATTGTAGCGTTCACTCACTCACTCACTCACTGTTCATATCCCTGAATGTATTCTGTAATTTATTTCCCTTCTCCCTCCAATAATTACTGAGTAGGTATCCTGTGTCAGAAACCCTGCTAAATGATAGGAAAACAAACGTGAAAAGACATGGTTCCTGCCCTAAGGAACTTTACAGTTTCCTGGAGACTTGTAAACAACAATTAGAATATAATTGTCACAATGAAAGTTGGTACAAATTACAGTATGCAATAAGGCAGAATGAGCACACAAATCTACCTTTGTTTGGGGCAGGGGAGGGAAGAGGGACAGAGAGATAGAGGAGAAGGGGGAGGAGATAGTTTGGCCACGTTTTTACCAAGGCCTATGTCTTCCCAGAAGATCTCATCCGGTACCTGGCCAGCTCAAAAGTCAGCTCCCTACAAAATGTCCCAAACATTACATCGTCTTGCAGTGTAGATATTTGTATATGTATTGCTTATCTCCTCTGCTACATTATAAACTCATTCGCAGATGTTATTGACCTCTTAGGAATCTATGTATCTCCCATACAGACTAGACTATTGCTGACACACACTGTGTATTCAGTAAATGCTTGCTGAGTGAAAGACTGAAACAAAGGAGTAGAGGCTACATCATTTGGCTCCCATTTGCACAGATACTTGACCCTTCAAACATTTTAGGTAATTGCTAAATCAGACTACTTATTGCTATTGTCAAAGGAAGACTTCAAAACAACCAAACAAACAAATTCTTTTTAAGGTCATCTGCCCTATTCCATGGTGCAAAAAACATGTTATGTAACATTATACAATCTGGCCAACCAAGAGGGCTTTCTCTAGTCTTCTGTTTCTTGCTTCCTTAATAAACTCTACATTCTCCTTTCAAAAGATTTTGCCAACACTAATTCATTACCACTGTACCCATCAGCAGAATGAAAAATATTTGCATATCTCTTTGGTATAGCAAGGGAAAAGAGGTCAGAAGCAATTCAGGACTTGGAAGCTATTGGCTTTTATATTCTCTGTATTAGGAGTCTCCTTCTTTCTTTTCCAAACTGCGCCCCCACTTTGAAATAGAGAATTTGACTGTGCTCCAGGATTTTGTGAGAAATATATCCTGGCTATTATCCAACAGATCTGTATGAAATATTTCTCCCCAGAGCTTTTATACATGTCTTCTTAATGATACTATCTGTATAGATAAACCAGAAAGCTATGAAAACATAGGTGAAAATATTTGTGAATAGGTGTAAAATTATATAGTCCTCTATGTTAAAAACCAACCAGCAGAGCAATGTACAGAATTGTCTTATCACAGTATATTATACACCTGAAACTAACACATTGTATGTTAATTATACTGTAATGAAATTTAAAAACAACAACAACAACAACAACAAAAACTAACCTGCAACCTTCTGAGATTTTAGGTTGGCAGAGTGACCCCAAAGAGCAAACATCAAAGTTCCTTAGATTCTTTTGCCACCTGAGCCACGCTTGTCACTTGGACATATCTGTGGAAGCCAGGTTTGGAATCAAAATCTACTATCAGGTCTACATTTATTTATTTATTTATTTATTTATTTATTTATTTATTTATGATAGTCACAGAGAGAGAGAGAGAGAGAGGCAGAGACACAGGCAGAGGGAGAAGCAGGCTCCATGCACCGAGAGCCCAATGTGGGATTCGATCCCAGGTCTCCAGGATCGCACCCTGGGCCAAAGGCAGGCACTAAACTGCTGCGCCACCCAGGGATCCCCAGGTCTACCTTTATAAAGAATTGCAATGGGAAATCTTTCATTAAGGAAGATAAAAGGCAAGTGCTTGCATATCATAGTAAGAATCTTTAGATTTCCTTCATGAGGGAAATGCCTTTTGAATCTTGTCTTAGGAGACAAGATAGGCGATTCGGGGGGCAGGGGGAGGATTCTTTTCATGAAGACATTTTCAATAACAATCACAATACTTTTTATTTTCTTAAAACATTTTATAGAAAAGGCTATTTTTTTGGGATCCCTGGGTGGCGCAGTGGTTTAGCGCCTGCCTTTGGCCCAGGGCGCGATCCTGGAGACCCGGGATCGAATCCCACGTCAGGCTCCCGGTGCATGGAGCCTGCTTCTCCCTCTGCCTGTGTCTCTGCCTCTCTCTCTCTCTCTCTGTGACTATCATAAATAAATAAAAAATTTAAAAAAAAAAAAAAAAAAAAAAAAGAAAAGGCTATTTTTGCAATGATTTAGTTACCACAAGAATCAGGAAGAAACATACAGGAATCCACTGGTTTCACTCTGGTAATGGAGGACCAGTATACACGATCTATGAAAGTTTCCAAACTTCAAGATGAGTATAATCTTTCTTTTTCTTTTTTTTATGGTGAAAAAATTTATATTTAGATTTATCACCAGCTGGACTCAGTTTAGATGGTCCCAATTTTGTTGGCAACATCCAAAGCATCATAGTCAGGAGCCAGTCGAACATATGCTTTCTTCTCTCCATCAGGCCTGATCAAGGTGTTGATCTTGGCCACATCAATGTCATAAGGCTTCTTCACAGCCTGTTTGATCTGGTGCTTATTGGCCTTGACATCCACAATGAACACAAGTGTGTTGTTGTCTTCTGTTTTCTTCATGGCTGACTCAGTAGTCAGGGGGAACTTGATGATGGCATAGTGATCAAGCTTGTTTCTCCTGGGGGCACTCTTTCAAGGATAGTTGGGCTGCCTTCGGAGACGCAGGGTCTCGGGTTGTCGGAATGTAGGTGACGTGTGGATCTTCTTTTTTTTTTTTTGGTGACTGTGCACGCCTTTCAGCACCGCTTTCTTAGCTTTCAAAGCCTTTGCTTTGGCTTCCGCTTTGGGAAGGGCAGGGGCTTCCTTCTTCGCCTTCGGCACCATCTTCGTGAAAGGCGAGTATAATCTTTCTATCGTTACTAGACTTATATGAAGAAAGTGAACCTCTTCATAGTTATCCAATAAGGGACCTTATAAGGATGTAGTGTGGGATAAAGAGGATGGTGAGTCTCTTCAGCCGGGTATGGGCTCTGATTCAGTGGTAATAGGCTGGTGCTGGCCAAAGGTAGATGACTGCTTGGGGCAGGAATGAATGGAAACTGCCTCTGCTCCTTCTGTCACTACTTCTTACTTTCCATCTTTTTTTTTTTTTTTTTTTTTTTTTTTTTTAATGTATTCATGAAAGAAACAGAGAGAGGCAGAGACATAGAGTGAGAAGCAGGCTCCTCGCAGGGAGCCCAATGTGAGACTTGATGCCAGGACCCCGGGATCACTGACCTGAGCCAAAAGCATATGCTCAACCCCTGAGCCACCCAGGTGCCCCTCTTCCTTTCCATTTTGTGAGCATATGCTTCTCTGTTCGTGATCAGTATATTTATCCCACTCCACCTTTTGTCTGGAAAAAATAGACACCAGCCCCTCAGACCCCTGAATTTAACACTGAAGAGTTTGCTTTCAATTATCTCTGGCTTTGGAAATCTATACTTCTTTCTCCTCAGCCTGGTAATTAAATGAGTGACTCAATAAAAGTAAAAGGAATAGGTCAGGCTTTTTTTGATGCCAGTAAAGGGTATACTTTCTTATCTTTTGTATTCACCAGGCAAAGCCAATAAATTGTTAAAAATCCTGTATTTGTAATCCTGTGAGGCTACAACTGACTTAAGCCCAGATTAAGATAAAGTGTCAAATTCAACCTCAGACAGACTAGGCTATGCCAGAATTTTGACACTAACATAGAAAAGTAGAACGCTTCTCTGGTTCAGCTAAGCACCCCTGCTCCCAAACTCTCAACAAAATTAAAATTCTAGAATCTTAGAACTGGATGGGACCTTTGTCCTTGTGATTACCCTTCAGTCTTGGTACCCATGAGTCTTGCCTCCAAAAATGTCCCTTTATGTGAAGTGGGACTCTGGTGAACCAGAGTTTTTTGTCTGTTAACCTCTTTGTAATCAGAGAAAACACAACTAACTGGCTGAGATTGTTGTCAGTACGTGGGTGTGGCTGGAAAAAAATACCCTCTGTGACCAATAGTTCTTTCTTCACTGTACTCTGCTTTCATACTGTTTCTCATGAATAAAACATATTCACATGACATTTTGTACTTTTCTTTCCTGATTCAGTCGATGCAGATAGCCACTTCCTCCTGGGCTGTACGAGAGAGGTATCAGCTCTGTGTAGCTAGAGATTAAGTAAAAGATGTATGAAAAAGCTACAGAATTTACTTAAGACCGCATGATGGGATCCACTTAGAAATGAGGTGAAAAGTCAAAAGTCCTGGACTCTGGTTGATAAGTTGGTCTGCTTTCTTCCCTACAAAAAGCTCATTCACTTTCCAGGACAAAAGAAATCCCTTCCTCTTCCTTTTAAGTTAAAAAATATCATTACTTATTGATGCCTGTTCCAATGGCAGGCACTGGGTACACAGCATATACAATACAGTTCCTGCTTTCACAGAGCTCAAGGTCTCACAGAGCTCAAGATAGGAAGCAAAGACTAACCACCTTAAATGTATCATAGTGTTAGGAGAGAAAAAAGAGCATCACGAGAGACAATAAGAGAAGAAAGGACAGAAGGAAAGAAGGAAGGAAAGGAGAGAGAGAACCAGAGCCATTTCAAACCTAAACTTTTTACAAAAATACAAACTTGTGGGTTAGTTTGAAAACAAGAGCCTTCATATTTGATCCTACTAAGGTGAACATGATAGTTGTTGTTTTATAAGGTACATCATTTGGAAGGTCACATACAACAGGATCAGTGAAGTTCAATCTGAATAAAGTCAAGACAGAGACGTGCTCCTCCTAAAATGTCAAGAGAGAGTCGTGGCTCATCTAACCAGGTCATGCCACCTCCAGTCACTGACCTCTCTGTTCTCTAGAGTGGTTGCTTGGCACGTACTGTTTTTTCCCATAGCTGAATTATTCCTCTGCCAACTTGGCTTATGAAATGTTTACAAGCAGTTTAAAATATTGTGTTGAAAGGCACAGATAGGTTCAGAGGGCTTTTAAATCACACTTTCCTAATTTCTTTTCTTTTCTTTCTTTCTTTCTTTTTTAAATGAATAGGTAGAAACAAAGGTTACTGGGAGGATTTTTAATAGGTTCACCTCTAACATTTGCAGAGTAACCTGTGAGAGAATAAACAAAGGTCCATCTACTGTGTTTAAATATTGAAAATGTATAAATCAAGCTAACAAACTTAAATAAAATCGGATAAAGAGATATTTTTTCCTTTTATCTTTACATGTGCCTTTATCCTCTAGAAGGCTGGATTTCGGTTTGAAGTTCCATATGAGGAAGTGATGGTATGGAAAGAGCTGCCCCCAGGCCCCAACCTCTGGCGCCTTTCTTTCCCTACCCCCAACCTGTCCCTGCCCCATTCAGGTGAACCCTGTAACTCACCTAATTCTGTTCCAGTCATACAACCTTCAAACAGCCATCTGTGAGGTCTGGCAATGTGTGCACAGGTGGTGCGGTCCACTCTGAGAGGGAAGACATGGGCAAGTGGCCCATGCAGGCTCCAGAAGTGGGTTTAGGGCTATCTGGACAAGAAAAGCTAGGGTTCTAGGTCCCCAGAGCTTAGTCTAGAAGAAGGTGAACATAGATCCATAGTGGACACATCCTCTCAGTCCCATGGATGCCTCCACATGTTGATAAAAGGATCAAATGCCACTCTCCCCCCCAAATCTGGGACTCAGGATGGGGATTCCTCTTGTCTGGGTCCAAGTACACACCAACTTTCAAATATTTCATTTACTTTTATTAAAGTAATAAAGTTTATTTTCATTTAAATAATACATGTACATCAAGCAGATCAAATAATAGACTCGTTTATAATGGAAACCAACTCTCTCTCTCTTCTCTGCAGCCACTCTTCAGAGGCAACTGCTTTGAACCACCAGCAATTCTAGCACTTCCCTCAAGATTGTCAGATTACATTTTCACCTCTACTTACTAAGTTATCAACTGTAGGCATTCTTGTTTTTACATAAATAATCTTAAAACTCCACAAAAGTTGCAAATACATCACAAAGAATTTTTTTTTTTTTCTGAACCACTTGAAAATAAGTTGCCAGTATGATACCCCATTGCCCCTGGATTTTTTTTTTTTTTTTGTATTTCTAACAAGCAAAGGCATTCTTCAATATAACCACATTACAATGATCAGAAATCATGCATTGCATATAGTTATCATGTCTCTATAGTTTCCTTCAATCTAGAATAGTCTTTGGATTTTCATGATCTTAACTCTTTTGAAGATTAGAGGTCACCTTTATTTTGGAATATCCTTCAGTTTGGGTTTGTCTAATATTTCTTCATGATTAGATTCAGGCTGTGTGTCTGGTTAGAGTAACACATGAATGCACATGAATGCATATGTGCACATTCAAGTGGCACATTATTTAGATTCATCTCATTATAAAGGATATTAATTTTGTTCATGCTATTAAGGTGATGAAGGAAGGGTAATATTTAATAATTATTCTGTGGAGAAATACTTGAGACTATTTCAATATCCCATTCCTCAGCAAATGAACACCCTCCTAACCATACTTGAGGTCCAACATCCAGTGTCATGTGGCCCTTGCATGGATACCCCCTCACCTCCTTAGACTCCAGCTCCCCACTTCAGACACCACTGACTCTCCCTTCCCCTAAACACTCCCACCATGAAGACATCTATCTTGCTTTCCTAATGGCTTTTGGATTGAAATGTTCATGAAAGGAAAGAAGGGAAGGAAAGGGAATACAAAGAAAGGAAAAAGGACAAGAAAAGTAGAGGAGGAAAAAGAGAAAGAGCAATTCTGATTTATTCTCATTATGGAGAATATGGGAATAATCTGAATTAATGTTAATTCAACATTAGAAAACTCTTCTTTTGCATCTGAAAATAAGTTTGCCTCTTACACTAACCTTTAATTATTCTTCTTTTGTCTCATTGGCAAGATTAACTCATACTGTGATACTCATTTAAGTGGAAAAACTGAGAAAGAGATATGTCTAGGTCATATGGCAAATGATTTGCTGAGCTAGAATAAAAAATTTGTGGGCCAAGTATATCACCATCTCACCTCCATTATTTCACCTGCCTATTTCCTGCCTTTTGTTTAGAAAGTATAGTTAGAGTTAATGGCTATACACTGTGTCTTGAGGGCTACTTCAAGGTCCCAAATGTCTCCTGGAAAAAAGTGTTCCCCATTGATCTGTAATATCTCCATTCTCCTTTTCTATCACATTTTGTCACACATTTTGGGAAGTTAAAAAAAATTGGGATATAGCCTTCAGGTAGTCTTTATTTAAATGTACATTTATTGCTTAAAAGACAGCAAGCTTTAAAGAAAGAATCCTTTACATACTGTATTTGTGGTTTATGTAACAAGTTCAGTCAACAAATGCCTATTGAATATACCTCTTGGGCCAGGTACCGAAATGGATCTGGCGATAAATGAGACAGACATGGTCCTTGTCCTCATGGAACATCATAGTACAAATATGATGAATGTCACAAAACCAGAAACCACAGGGACCTTGGAGAGGGCACAATGTGAAGAGCTAATCTGGATAAACTTTCTGGCAACCTGAAGAAAACAGGAACTATTTAAATGAAACGTTAGTGGGAGAAGGGACAGCAGAATGCTCTATGCAGAGTGAAAGAAATGTGTTAATGGTCAAAAAGGTAGAGTAGAGAGCAAGGAGGAAGCTTGGCCAGAGATAAGGTAAATTTATAAGGAAGGAAGGAGTAGGCATAGAGGGCCTTGGTAAGACATATAGACTATTCCATTGAAGGGCTTTAAACAGGGAAAGACATGAAGATTTGCATGTTCAAAAGACCACTGTGGATATAGTGTAGTGAGTAGATTCTGGGCATAAGGATATACACAAGAAACCTGTTCAGAAGCTATTTCAGTAGCCTAAGAAAGACAGTTTAGTGGTGGTGGCACAGAGAAAGGAAGGCAAACTGAAGAGATATTTAATAGTTGGAACTGGTAGGATAGATAGAATTGATGAGTGATACAATGTTTAAGGAAGGAAGAGTCAAAGATGACTCTTTGTCTTTCCCATGGTGGTGTTCATAATGATTATGACTAGTTATTTGTGCAATTGTTTATTTAATATCTGCCTTCCTCACTGGATTAGAAGCAACCCAAGGACAGGGACCAATCATACTGAATGTCTTATTCCCTTGTATGCATGGTCTACATAGTATGTGGCACATAACCGTATTTAAAAGCTGTTTATTTGTTAAATTATATTTTTACTTATGAGCAAATGGGTTTCTGGTGGTATCATTCACTGAGTTAGGGACATGGAGGACGAAGAAGTTTAGAGAATGAGCTTTGGCTCTGCCGAGTTTCAGGCACCTGTAAAACATTCAAGGAGAACTGTCCTCTAAGCATTTGGAAATAGAAGTCTAAACCTCAGGAGGGAGAGACGGGCTGGACATATATAGGAGTCATGAGTGTAGGGAAAGCAGTCAAAGCCAGAGTATAGGAGATAGCCTAGTTAGCAAGTTTGGAATAAGAAAAGAGACCAGAGGAGAACACTGTGGACAGTAATATTTAAGGGCTCTGCAGAGGAGGAGCAGCCAACAAAGGAGATTGAGGAATAGCCAGAGTGTTCTGGTGCCTGGAGGTAGGAGGGAATTCAGAAGAAAATGGAGTCTCAGGGTTAGGGGAAGAACATCTAAGAAAGAAGGAAGAGTCAAGAGTCTCTGATGCCTCTGAGAACTCAAACACGGGAGGCACTTGGTAACCAGCTTTAGTAGAGTGGTAGACAAAAGCCAGAGTGATTTAAGTGGAAATGGGGGGGGGGCGGGGAATGGATTTAGCCAACACAACCAGAGCCATAATACATTTATCTGATTAGTTGTCATCTTTCAAAAACAATTATGCTCCAGAGAGGATAAAATGAAGAACCTGAATTTTTAAGAAAGGAGTGTGGAACATGAGTGGACTCAGGTCCCTGATGAGGCAATCACATGGTGGTTCAGGGGAACAAGGAGGTCTCCAGAGTGAGTGCCTACAAGTGGGAGGGGAATGGGATAGATAACAAATTTCATCATTTTGCCTGAGGTCAGCCCTAATCCTCACCTTCAAAGAATGTCAAGGGATTTACTGTCAGGACTTGGTTAGCCAATGGAACTCCACCTCTCACAGAGATTTCACTAAGGCCCTCACTCAAATAGCAAGATAAAGTTCTATTGAGAAACTTTAGGACATTTCTCTAAGCTTTTCAACTTCTTTTCTGCAAAGAAGCTATCTAATGGAGAGCATGAAACATTTAAAAAACAGCAACAGCAAAATCTCTTTTAGCTGAGAAACTGAAATTAAAATTTGGCTAACTTCTGGCCCAGGGATTTGATTTGTTGTGTATCATCATTCTTGCCCTTTATCTAGTTATAAGGATGTTAACAGGACTAATAAAACCATTTGTGTGAAATGCTTAAAACAAAGTCAATGATAGAAATACAAGGTGACATTTCCTTTCCTAAGGGCTTATAAATTAAATATTAACCTAAAGTGTCATTTATTACTAGAGGGTTATACATTCGGTCCAATTGCTAACTAGAAAAATGGAAAGATAAATGACATTCTGCCTCCAATTTTGAAATTTCTAGGATTATAAGGTCATGAAAAGTTGGCATGAAAAACAGCTTTCCAATCCTTAAGTACAGAAAACCAGACCCTTGGACAGCCCTGGTGGCTCAGCGGTTTGGCACTGCCTTCGGCCCCGGGTGTGATCCTGGGGACCCGAGATCGAGTCCCACATCGGGCTCCCTGCGTGGAGCCTGCTTCTCCCTCTGCCTTGTGTCTCTGTCTCTGTCTGTCTGTCTCTCTCTCTCTCTGTGTCTCTCATGAATAAATAAATAAAATATTAAAAAGAAAAAAAAGAAAAAAACAGACCCTCACCACAGCCCTGATCTCGGCAGACCCCAAGTGACCTTGAATCCTAATGCACTTTAGTTGGGAGAGTGTGCAGTCCACCGACTGCCTGAGCCAGCTCTCAGTTCTCTGCTCCCTAAAGGCCATCGCTTCCCAGCTTAAGGGGTCAGGAAGAGTCTCCTCTTCCCTGTGTTCTCCACATCCAGTTGTTTTGCCACCTTGTAATCTCTCCTACCATAGAACTTCTTGTTCGGAAGAGGTTTAAATTGATATGAATAGAATTTGAGTGCAGAGGGGCGCCTGAGTGGCTCAGTTGGTTAAGCGGCCAACTCTTGATTTCAGCTCAGGTCATGATCTCAGAGTCATGGGATCTGCTGGTGTCGGGGGTCTGTGCTCAGTGTGGAGTCTGCTGGAGAGTCTCTCCCTCTCCCTCTGCTCCTCCCCCCACTCTCTCACATAGTTACTCACACACACACACACACACTCAAATAAATAAATCCTAAAAAAAAAAAAAAAAAGAAGAAGAAGAAAAAGAAAAGAAATCTGAGTGCAGAAAGTTCAGGAAGTCAAATTTCTAACGAAAGCAACATATCTATGGCATATATAAGACATTAATAGGAGTGCTAATTCAGAAATTAGGCAAAATTGGGAATAAAGAAGTTATAGGAAAGCTGTCCTTTCAATGTACTTTGGTAATGGCAAATGTGTTTTTGTGTGTATGTGTTTCTTCCCAAGCTCTGTCCCCAGGGCTCACTAGTGATAATGAGGATTAAGGGGCTTAGAAGCAAACTCCAAAATACCCAAGGTGGGAGTTTCAAAAAGACAAGTCTACATTTCCTTTTATTTTCACCTCTCTCTTTTTCTCCAGTTAAGTGTTTCTAGATACCATAAACTCCTTTCTATTATTGCTTCCATCTCTCATTACAATTTAGAAAAGGGCCCTTAATTAAGTCTGTCCCTAATATTCATTCATTTGACAAAGACTTGAGTTTCTTTTGTTTTTCACCATTGTGCCAAGGGCTGCAGCTACAATTGTGAATTATAATTGATCCTCAACTTTAAGGAACTTATGGTATAAATCCAATCAAGTGACTTTTCGAAAAGAAATTCGAAGATTTCTGGTAACCTAAAGCATTTTCTAGAATATAAAGGTGATAATACCTGGATCTATTTTTGTAGCTATGTACATCTTCTGATTTTGTATTAATGAAACCATAACTCCAAGTCTAAATACACCTGTGTATTCAAATAACCTTACACTGTTTACACTGTTAAATTTTAAACCGGTCCTTAAGTAGAGGGCTTTTGCAATTCGTTCATTCTTGGATTCGTTTCTGAGGTATTTCTTAATACACTTACACTGACGCACTTATCAGAAGATTTAAGCATACCACCAATTTTGAGAGTCAAGGGCAGATCTGTTAATAAGCACAGGATTTGGTGTCCATGAATGTTCTCTTTTCCCTAGTTCCTTTTTTATTTTTATTTTTTTAATTTTTATTTATTTATGATAGTCACAGAGAGAGAGAGAGAGAGGCAGAGACACAGGCAGAGGGAGAAGCAGGCTCCATGCACCGGGAGCCCGACGTGGGATTCGATCCCGGGTCTCCAGGATCGCGCCCTGGGCCAAAGGCAGGCGCTAAACCGCTGCACCACCCAGGGATCCCCCTAGTTCCTTTTTAAAAACAAAATAAAGTTTTTTTTTTCAAAATGTGCAGTTGGTATGGGATCTGTTCATGCCTCTTCACCAGGAGCTAGGATATCTCCAGGTTTGGTGTTTCTGGCATAAATGACTGGAAGTCTGTGCTTTGAAACCAGTTTAAGAAGTCCTTTTACTAAAGAGCTTCTGAAGGGCTGCCGTGGCTGGGGGACCATGAATCTCCCATCTCTGAGACAACAGCCAGGCTTATAAGCTTAGAGTTGGGAACTTCCTTGCAAAATTTGTCATATGTCGCTTTGTCAAACAAGAACTTTGCTTTTAGACCATTTCTTTTTGGCCTTCCCCCCGGATTTGTTCACTAGGTCTTTGTCTTTCTTGGCTGACTTTCTGGCATCTCTCTTCTTCTTGGGCTGCATGGTGAAGAGAGAGCAGCTGCTACCCCCCATGGCCTCACTAAGATGCTGGAGGGAAAAGGACTCTTCTCTCTAGTTGGGATGGCTTTGTTTGTCTTGAGAGATGTGTTGAATTATAATATAGAATTCCCATTTAACAAACAGCTTTGCAGAGCTGAGTTGTGATGTCTTCTACTTTGTTAACTAATTTGACTATCTGAAAAGTGTTTTTACAATTTAACATCTGGCTACTTACTTCTCCCATGCTGGCTGTTTAAAACTGAGAAACAAAGTGAGACAAAAGTTTACAATGTCATACCATGACAGTTTGACAATATTTATCTTTTCCTTTCATTTTCGCATTATAACTCAGTAATTAATCTGTAAGCTTCCTACCACCAGTCTTAGTGATGCTGAGTAGATGAAGAAAGAATTTGAAATCAAGTTATCTTCTGTAGAATAAACATTGCAATTTCATTTCATTCTTTAATCCTTCAAACATTTATCGAAGGCCTTCTCAGGGACAGGTACTGTTGTTCGAGATGTTGAGAATACATAAGTGAACAAAACAGACAAAATTCTCTGCCCCTAAGGAGCTACCATGTTAGTGGAGCTTGCATTCATTTAACCAAAACTCCTAAATAACCAATTTTGAGACTGGACTCTGCACTTTTAGGAGCAAGGGAATCAAATGACAGGAATCACAAATCGTTTGAATGGTGAAGTCAAAGGGCCACTGGATTTGCAATCAAGTGACATTGATTGTAGTCTAGCTGTACTAATCCTCTTTGCTATTTTCTGGGTCTTAGCTTTCTCATTTCTTAAATAATGGCATCGAATTTCATAATCTCAAAAGTCTCCTCTGGATTGAATAGTCTATTATTTTGCAACAGGTAACATGGATTTACTTACATAAGGTGAATGGACATACAGTGATTTGCACAGCTCATAGAGATTTATTTTTTTCAAGTATAGCAATATCCGGGAGTCATCTTAAACTTTTATTCCTTCTGTAGCTACAATTCAGTATAGAATTATAAATTATGTTCAGAGTAATGATCCTGAGGTATTGCAGGATGCTGAATCAGTAAGAGAAGATTTAATTATGTTCATTAGACTACTTATTAAAGCAAGAAAATACCCCGAGGCAATTTAGAGATATTTCAAACAAAAAGTGTCTTTTCATCAACCCATAGTTAATCAGAAACCCAATTACCCTGTATTCTGTATTCTAAGATTTTACTGGTTTTAGACTTATTTATTTTTCTTTACAACTGTGACCAAATCACTGATTCAGATCTCAGTCTTCACATTTATACCACTAAAATCAATGGATCACTCTTCCCTCAAACAATATAAAAAGCTACCAAAATAATCACTTCAGAGACAGAAAAAAACAATTATTTAAACAAGAAATAGATATGAATAAAGTAATAAAATTCTGAGTTTTGCTTTAGAACACTCCAGATGTACTCTATAAGGTATACATGCAATTAAAAAGCAAGGAAAAAAAAAAGAAATAAAGCAACAATTTTCCAAGTATGCTGATATTTTGATAAATCTTAATGCTTTCTAAATTCCAAATATCTATTAAGTATTAAAATAGAATAAGGTTCTCTGGAAAATGTAATTCACGGGTGAGAGTGTCAGCAAGACTACTTGTCATTTGAGGCTGTCTGTTTTTCTTTTCTTTTCTTTTTTTAAGCTTTATGCCCAACATTGGGCTTGAACTCAAGACCCTAAGATCCAGAATTATTTGCTGTACTGACTGACCCAGCCAAGTGCCCCAAGGTATTTCTCTTTCATTCGCTATATTTAAGAAGCTAAAGCAAAAGCAGAAATCTTTCAAATCTTAGTGGACACTAACCTAGCTCAACTGTTTTTTGTTTTTGTTTTTAAGATTTTATTTATTTGAAAGAGAGAGAGAGCACTAGCAGGGAGAGGGGCAGAGGGACAAGAAGACTCCCCACTGATGGGGAGCCAGATGACCCGGGGCTCCATCCCAGGACCCTGAGATCATGACCTGAGCTGAAATCAAGAGTTGGCCCCTTAACCAACTGAGCCACCCAGGCGCCCTAAACCGGCTCAACTTTACAAAATAATAAAGCAAGATTAAAATGATTTTGGTATTCAATATTTGATTGTAACATTCAGGAAGAATTTTAAATGTGGCCTATTAAATCTGCAGACTCATCCACCAATCTGAACCCATCCTGGAAATTACAACTTTCTTTTACAGGATATTCCTTGTACCGTTCCACGTGGTCTTCAACTGGTGAGGAAGTCTTACTTCTCCCTATACTGACCATGAACATCTTCTCATGGTATGTATAGTATAGTATAAATTACTATCATTTATAATCCCATTTTCACTTAAAAAAAAATCAACAACTAGACTCTAATTTCCTCTTTATTTCCATTTTTCTTTTCCTCAACTACTTCCTTTCACTGGCCAGTTAAGTCAGTCTTTTAGAAACATTACTTTTCTCTTTCTCTCTTTCTCCTGGTTCTCCTTTACTTCTTGCTCTGTCAACACACCTTTCCTCATCATCCAACCTAAACATTTATATTGAGCAAGTAGAGCACGTCTAACAATGTGTGAAGCGAGAATTTGAGGGATATCAGAGATCTAGGCTTTGAGCCTGCAGTCAAAGGCTTACATTCTAGGTAGGAAGACAGCAAACTGTCAGAGCAAACAAAACTATGAGGAAACCATTACACTAAGCCATGCTATCCTGGCTACCAGGATAACTTTAGAAACCCTTGGTTGAGAAAACCTAGAGGCTGAAGACTCAGTCATAGAGAAACAAAGTCATGCCACCATCTACCAGGAAATCTTATGCAAATCTGCAGAGGTCTGAAGACTTCTAGAGTTACCTCTGAACTCTGTAGCCTATGTACAGCTATTAGAAAACAAGCAGGTAATGCAATCAGGTAGACTGGTGGATTTATATAAACTTTAGCACATCTTTTTCTTATGGTATTAATGTAGCTAGATGTCACTAAACATGACTAAGCCTTGGAAAAACATGTCTGAATATAAGTATCAGAAAAATGTGAGTGTATGTGTGTGAAAGAAAGAGACAGACAGAAAGAGACTTAGCCTGGTAAGAATCAGTCAAAAGATGCATGATCAGTGATCCAACCTGTTCCACCAATATAAACCCATGTGTCATTGGGTGGAAATATCACCTAACAAGAGGCTTGATCTATTAATGCCTGACTTATATGTACCATTTTAAAATATAACTACGAGACATATCTTATATCAGGTACTACCCCACATATACATGTTCTTATATATTTTTAAAATATTTTATTTATTTATTTGAGAGAGAGAGAAAGAAAGAGCACGAGTAGGGGGAGGGGCAGAGGGAGAAGCAGGTTCTCCTCTGAGCAGGGAGCCTGACATGGGGCTCCATCCCAGGACCCTGGGATCATGACCTGAGTGGAAGACAGATGCTCAACCGACTGAGCCGCTCAGGCACCCAGACAGTTCTTATAAAGTCACACATTGACTTGGGGATTACCATAGTCTCATCCCTACCAAGACTGTCATTGAGGTTGACTTTTAACCTCAGCAGAAGGCCTGTGCATGCCTGTGCACTGAGTGTCTCCCAAGTTTATTCTAGTTTCACAGCATGGAGGGTTTTGATTTCTGATCTGGCAAGGATGTTCCACTCCATGCCTTCTAGGGGATGTTTACTGAGATCCACCCACAGGTAAGGGAAAGAAACTTCCTCACCTAAAAACATAAGGAAGTGGTGCACTCTGCAGGACAAAGTGGCAATTGCAGCCCTAGCGATTTTTTTTTTTTTTTTTTTTTTTTTTTTTTTTTTACGACAGCGACCTGCACTTTTTGTAGCACTAGATTATTTTTCTCCACCATGTGGCGCTGCTGTTCTCAGTGTCACTTTCCAGCTAGTTTAGGGTAGAAAAATCCGGGGACAGGGAAGAGAAAGTACAGGGTGGGGGCACAAGGGATTAGGAAGTGGGAGAGGTTAAGAAAGGAAGCCAGTTCTTTCTGCCAGACAGAACTTCCCTAGCACCTCAAATAAGATCCATTGCAGTAAAGAAAGTCATTCCCTAACCCGAGTATCTCATTTTGGATCATTTAATTCAATAGTTCTCAAAGCTGGCTGCCCAACAGAATCACCAGGGGGAACACTTTAAAAGATTCCAATTCCCAGATTCAATCCTACCCAGAGAAACTCTGACTCATAAATTTGAGGAAGGGTCCAGTCATCTGTCTTTAAAAAGCTCTCCTGAAGATCAGTGGTGGTTCGTCTACACAAAATTTGGAAGAGAAAAAATAGTCTAAGAGGAATCAGTTCTTGCAGGACTCTGCAAATAGCACTTCTATTTTTCAGTTCAATAACAGCAAATGGTGAGAATCTATTCCATGCCAGTGATTTCTCTAAGAAATAAGAGCACTGTTTAATGAGTAAACTCATCTGTATCTTTTAGACGCTTACTAAGCAGACCTCTGTTTGGCATTTTCTCTTGCCCAATTTTGGCAAAAACTCTGACTCCGCAGATTCATAGTTCCCTAGCACCAGCCCCCCACTGTCTTCCTTTTATGTACCAATCATCCCAGTTAGGGAACAGGGGCGATCTGGCTATTTTTGGCATCATTCAGAACTGAGTTTGATTCCTCATTTAACAAGTCATCAATGATGGGACATTTAAAAAGGTAATCTAACCTTTCTGAACCTTTATTTATAATAGGAGGTGGTCATACCTGCCTCTGACATCTGTTATAAAATTCCAATGAGATTAAAGTCCTTAGCAACCTGCCTGGTACATGGTATTTAATAAATATAATTTATTAATAGTAGCAGTAACCTGCCACCTTGATCTCTAGAACTTGTCTTAAGCACCTGTGTCATCTAATGACTCTCCATGTTCATGGTTTTTCCACATCCCAAAGCGCTGTTTTAAAGAGAACTGCTGGCCTTGTCTCTAAGAACCTGTGAAGAAAGTACAGTAGGGGAAGTGTGCTTCCCACCCCAGAACTGGCACAGGTAGACACAATAACTATATTCATCTATCCTAATTCCTTTTCTTTCTTCTTTCTTTCTTTCTTTCTTCTTTCTTTCTTTCTTTCTTTCTTTCTTTCTTTCTTTCTTCTTTCTTTCTTTCTTTCTTTCTTTCTTTCTTTCTTTCTTTCTTTCTTTCTTTCTTCCTTCCTTCCTTCCTTCCTTCCTTCCTTCCTTCCTTCCTTTCTTCCTTTCTTCCTAAGATTTTACTAATTTAGGGCAGCCCCAGTGGCTTAGAGGTTTAGCGCCGCCTTCAGCCCAGGGTGTGATCCTGGAAACCCAGGATCAAGTCCCACGTCAGGCTCCCAGCATGGAGCCTGCTTCTCTCTCTCTCTCTCTCTCTCTCTATCTCTCTCTCTAATAAATAAATAAATAATATTTTTTAAAAAAAGATTTTACTCATTTATTTGACAGAGAGAGAGCAAGCACAAGCAGAGGGAGTGGCAGAGGGAAAGGGAGAAGCAGGCTCCCTAAAGAGCAGGGAGCCCAACGTGGGGCTCAATTCCAGGACCCCAGGATCACAACCTGAGCCAAAGACAGATGCTCAACCGACTGAGCCACCCAGGTGCCCCTCTAATTCCCTTCGCCCCCTTCTCTCTAGCTGTTAGAATGATATAGATGGAACTTACCTGAGCATGAGTTTTCAGACTTTGGTGAGCAATAGGATAATCAGGAGCATATATAAAAAGTGCAGTTTCCTAGGCTACTCGGCAGGATCCTGATGTGGAGCACAGGGGTCTTCACTTTAACCCCTAGCTCACATGACAAGATATATGTGTATATATATAGCCCTTCGGGAGTGGGGCCTTAGCGCTTCCTCTGCAGAATACAGGTCTCAGGGAGGATGGACTGTGGTGGAAATCAGTCCCAAGATGCTAACACACCTCTGAGTTGGTATTGCCCCTTGGGTCCAGGTACAATCATTAGAATTGCCTGGAGCAAGTTTAAATATACACAGCTTGTCACGAAAGCTGCTGGGCTACATTGCTTTGTATCTAGCAGCATCCAGGCCTGAGGCTGTGGCCACTTGACACCAGGAGCCACTTAGTGCTGGTTTGGATCTTGAGCAGAGAAGCAAGTCCTCAGGGAGCGGGGTTTGGGAACTGATACTGAGTGCCTGCAGCATCTACTCTGTCTTCACCATTTAGAACTTGTAACTAAAATATTTAAATAAACTGATTTTAAATGCAAATTAAGGACAAATATTCTCAAAAGGAAAAATAATCACAAATCAAATCACCTGGTGTGCCTTAAATGTAAACAATGTTTATATCAATTATATCTCAATAAAACAGGCGGGGGGCCTAAGAATTACTTAGTCCCACTACAAATTGAAAAGCTCTCAGAGACCATGGAGATCGCACACATGTTTGAAGAGGCAGAGTGTAGGGTAAAAAGGTGTGATGCTGACCCAACAGAATTGGAAAGTACGAGTTTCTTTCTTTTTAGAAATTAAATTATAATGCACTAACTGAAATAATTTTCTAGATAGAGAAAATCTGTCTTGAAGCACAGAAAAGTGAAAGGACTTGCTCAATGATACTTGAGTGGTGGTAGTGTTGGGCCCAGAGCCTCACTCTGTGATTACTCTGGTCGCCATGCATATTATTTCACAAGTGGACTCAATAGCCTCCTTCTTCTTTGGCCCACTAAAGCTCATACCCAGTTAGAGAAAAAAAAAAAAAATAGCATTGAGGAAGTCCAGCTCAGAGGATTACTCTAGCCTAGACTATTCGACCAAACAGAATTTTCTTAGAGAAAAGCAGTAAAAGCTCATGGAGGGGGCATTCACCCTGGGGCCCTGAGCGCCCAGCTTTGTCAAACTACAGACAGGTACTATCAATTACTTTGTGATAGGTCTTAACACTCCTTAAATGTTTATTTTCAAGGCAACCAAAAGCAGTTTGTATCCTTCCTGAGAGAACTATCCACCTGGTAATGGTGATCAATAACAAAACGATCAGACTCTATTAGTTCTTAAAGATGTCTCCAACATATCATTAAGTGGAAAAACCAAATTGCAATAAAAATGTAGACTGTAGGGGATCCCTGGGTGGCTCAGCGGTTTAGCACCTGCCTTTGGCCCAGGGTGTGATCCTGGAGACCCAGGATTGAGTCCCACATCGGGCTCCCTGCATGGAGCCTGCTTCTCCCTCTGCCTGTGTCTCTGCCTTTCTCTCTCTGTATCTCTCATGAGTAAATAAATAAAATATTTTTTAAAAATGTAGACTGTAAAGCAGTGGGGGGAAATACATATAAACATATGGTGATGGGAGAGAAAAATGTTTGGAAGGATATATACCTCGTAACAGTAAATACCTCCAGAGAATGGGACTGGGGGAGAGCATTCTCTTTTTATTTTATATATCTCTAAATTTTTAAAAAAATAATTGGAATGTCTCATTTTGTACATCTTCTCAAAAATCAAATATAGATATTAGATAAGTAGCAGTGATGACAACATAGTTATTTAATCTCGCTAAATCCCCACATAAAAACTGAGAGCAACAGAAGGCAAAACCAAAATCCATGGACTACATTTTGCAAAGCTAGGTGACAAGGTACCTCCATGAAAGCCAAGCAGGGGAGAGCAAATTAACAATAGTCACAATATTTGCATAATTTCAGCATCTGTGTGAGAAAGCACCAAGACATCTGATAGACACCCCAAAATGGAAAACCCCAAAATAGCCAAGAGGAAAGGGAGGTGAGTCAATTTGAGAACAGGAGATTGAATTGAGAATTTGGCCTAATCCTATTAGTGGATGAGTGCATGGGACCCAAAGTAAAATCTGAAGTGGTTAGAGCAATCTAACTGACCAACCAGGTTTCCATTCCAAGACATGGCCACACACTTAGAAAAACTTCTGAGGGTAGAATAAAATTTAAGCAAGACTAGGATAACAGACTCAAGGAAGGGAAGGTCCAGACCAACTGGGGGAGGGAATGATGTCAGGAAGCTGCAGTCAGCAAGCCACCATACTTTTAAACTATACTTGTATCTCCTAAAATTTTAGGAAATCAAACAGCACATAAAAATAAACAAGAGAGGGGCACCTGGGTCGTTCAGTTGGTTAGGCATCTGACTCTTGATTTCAGCTCAGGTCATGGTCTCCGGTCTCATGGTTATGAGATTGAGCCCCCATCGGGCTCCTTGCTCAGCATGGAGTCTGCTTGAGATTCTCTCTTCCTCTGCCCTTCCCCCAGCTCAAATGCCCCATGCACACATTCTATTTCTAAAAATAAATAAATCAACCTTTAAAAAAATTAATAACAGGAAAGTATCAAGGTTAAATCTAATAAAAGAAGGTATTCCCTTGGAAAGGAAAATAAGAAGCAGAATAACATTTCTACAGATAATGTAAGCACACCAGAAAGACTACAACTGTTAAACTCCACTTCAAAACAAAAGAAAACCATTTAAAAATAATATAAGACATAAAAGAATAATAGAAACCAAAAACAGAAAAACTCAGAAATAAAGTGATAAAACCCGTGGAAGAATTAGAAATAAAAGAAAAATTCCACAAAGATTAAACAACCAGGAACATCACAGCAAAAAATACCACCGATGATGCCTTAATATAAAGAAAAGTTGAAAAGGAGGGAAATTAACCCCCCCCCCAAAAAAATCAGGGCATCTGATTGGGTGGTTCGGTCAGTTAAGTGCCTGACTCTTGATCTCAGCTCAGGTCTTGATCTCAGGGTCAGGAGTTCAAGCCAGCACTGGGTTTCATGCTGGGTATGGAACCTACTTTTAAAAATTAATTAATTAAAAAAAAAGAAATAAACATAAAAGAGAAAGTGACACATACCAAAGGTAAAATAAGAACATTCAATGTAGGGATAACGAGATAACCACACTCTTATAATTGGGAGAGACTCCAAGTATATTGGGAGCATAAATGTTTAGAAATTCTTAACGTTTTAGCTTAAACTAAAAAAGAGTAAATGTTTGTTTAATGTTATTGAAGTTGTTTCACTAATTAGAATGCAAACCCCCTTTTCTAGAGAAGGTATCCTTCAGCTAATTATAAAAATGAACACTCAGGTCTGAAGAGTAAAATGGGTCAGGATCTCTTCCATCCAGATTTTATGGGTCCTTATGCAATGTGGGGAGCCCTCTTTAAGAAAAAAAGTACAAAAAAGCCTTCTCTTCTGAAAATTTTACAAAAACATGGCAGTTGAACTGGGCTCTAACTTAGCATGGGAAGCTCTAATTTAGCATGGGAAGTCCACCTCTGCCCATGCCTACTTCTAATACCAGAATAGGATGTCATCTAGCTTTTTTGAATGAATTTTTTTCAAAAATACTTTATTTTTCCAGAGCAGTTTTAGGTTCACAGCAAAATTACAAGCAAAATACAGAAAATTTCCATATACCCCTGTCCCCACACATGCGCAGCTCCTCCCATTATCAACATCTCCCAGCAGAGTGGTACATTTGTTACAATCAAGAGCCTACACTGACACATCAAAATCACCTGAAGTCCATAGTTTACATTAGGGTTTATTCTAGGTGCTGAATAGTCTATGGATTTGCACAAACATATAATGATACGTGTTTATCATTATGGCATTGTGCAGAGTAGTTTCACCGGCCCCCAAATCTCTGTGCTCCACCTGTTCATCCCTCCCCTCCTTCCCACCAACCTCTAGCAATCACGTATACTCGTCTCCATAGTTTTGCCTTTTACAGCATTTCCTTTATTTCCTTTTTTATTTTTTAAAAGATTTATTTATTTATTTATTTATTCATGATAGACACAGAGCGAGAAAGAGAGAGGCAGAGACACAGGCTCCATGCCGGGAGCCCGACGCGGGACTCGATCCCAGGACTCGATCTCAGGACTCCAGGACCGCCCCTGGGCTAAAGGCAGGCGCCAAACCTCTGAGCCACCCAGGGATCCCCCTACAGCATGTCCTTTAGCAGATTGCTGTTGCTGACACAGAATAGCTTGCCTTTATTTTAAACTTTATCTTATTTTCATTTTTTTATTGTGGTAAAAAATATATAACACAATATTTACTATCTTAACTTTAAAAAAAAAGATTTATTTATTTGAGATAGAGAGAGCATACTCACAAGAGAGCACAAGTAGAGTGGGGGGGGGGGACAAAGGGAGAGGGAGAAGCAGGCTCACTACTGAGCAGGGAGCCTGATACACAGCTCATTCCCAGGACCCTGGGATCATGACCTGAGCCAAAGGCAGACACTCCACCAACTTGAGCCACCCAGATGCCCCCATCTTAACTATTTTTAAGGATATAGCTTAGTAGTGTTAATCACATTCACATTTTTGTGAAATAGATCTATTCTCTTTCCTCTTGCCCCAAACTATCTCCTTTTTTGTACTCTTTCTCTTAACAGCATCCTCATCATTCAGATGCAAAAATCTCAGAACCAATGAACAATCTCTGACAACTTCTAGTCCGCTTACTCCAATCAGTTCCACCTGTAAATTCAGTTGATTGAGTCAGCCTCCAAGATGTTTCTCATCTCATCAGTCTCTTCCTTTCCAAGGTAATAATTGCAAGGGTTTTATAAGTGATTCTCCTATCTTTAGGATCTCTCCCCAGAAACATTTTTTTTACCCAAATGAACATTTTTATAAAAGTTTTTAGTCATATTATTCCTCTGTTCAAAAAAGCAAAACAAAACAAAACTTCAGTGACTCCCCCTACAAAATAAAATGTTGTCCTTAGCCTATCATACCAGGTTCTGCATAATGTATCATAACTTCTCTTTTTAGCTTCATATCCAATAAGCATGGTGTGATTTCAGGCAACTGGCAAGAGGAAAAGAGCCATTTTAAATGTACAAAACAGACAATACATCTCCATTGAGATCATTCCATAACACTACTGTGACACCGATTTTATCAGTGCTTTCATTTCAAAGAAGGCCTTTCCTATCCCCAAACAATGTAAGAGTACATACCATTGTGAAATCACAGGCAATAAAAGTAAAATGTTCATATACGTCTTGCATGTCTGCATTATTTTTCTTTTGGAAATAATAGAAATACAACTCCTTTGGAAAAATCATGGAACCAAAGTACTGAGAAAAAGTCTTCTGATCTGTCCGTTTCTCTTTATGTCCGCTGGACCATCCTTGGTCAAACCCCATCATCTCTCACCTGGACTACCACAGTAGCCTCCTAAATTGTTCTCTCTGCTTCTATTCTACACCCCTTGAGTCCATTTTTCACACAACAACCAGAATACATTTTCCTTCAATATAAGCCATACATGATACTTCCCTGACTTCCCATTGCCCTTCAAATAAAATCCAATCACTTTGAAAGCCCTTTCTGATTTAGTTTTTTCTACCTCTATGACCTCATCTCAAACTATTCTGCCCTTTTTGCTTACTATGGTTCAACCATACAGGTCTTCCTTGTGCTCTGTACACCTGCCTAACCTGTTCCTAACTCTTTCACTGGAATGCTCTTCCCTGATTTATGCCAGATGGCCCCTTCTTATCTTTCAGATCTCATTTCATAAATCGCCTTCTCTGAAATGCCTTCTATGACCACACCATCCAAATATGCCTTTTGGGGCACCTGGGTGGCTCCGTCAGTTAAGTATCCAACTCTTGATTTCAGCCGAGATTGTGATGTCAGAGTCCTGGGATAGAGCTCCAAGTAGAGCTCTGTGCTCAGCAGGGAGCCTGCTTGAGATTCTCTCTCTCTTCCTCTCCCTCTGCTCTTTCCCCACTTGTGTGCATGAGTGTGCATATGCATTCTCTCTCTCTAAAATAAATAAATAAATAAATAAATAAATAAATAAATAAATAATAAATAAATAAATAAATCTTAATAAATAAATAGGCTTCTGGTAATTTCCTATTAATTACCTTGTGTCATAGCATGTATCATCTGAAATTATTTTGCCATTTGTCCATTATCTATCTCCTCCTCCACCTCTGTAATAGAAGTTCCATGACATGAGTTGGTCTCTGTTTTCTTTACAACTGTATCCCTGTCCATAGACCATTTCTAGCATAACACAGGCACTCATTAAATACATGTTGAATGAATGAATGAATTACCTTCAAGCAATCTGAAAGCAGAGCAGCCTGTTCTCTCCTTAAATATCTCCAGAGAGGATTCCACCACTTTCTGAAAATTAATTCCAGGATCCAATAACTTTTAGACCTAAGTCCTTCCTAAGGCAATTGCTGTCTCTTCTCATTTGGTCCTCAATGAAATCATTAAATTGCCTTTTTATAGTCGTAGTAGATTTGTTATTGGCCCTCTTTTTTTTTTATGATAGCCACACACACACACACAGAGAGAGAGGTAGAGACATAGGCAGAGGGAGAAGCAGGCTCCATGCACCGGGAGCCCGACGTGGGATTCCATCCCGGGTCTCCAGGATCGCGCCCTGGGCCAAAGGCAGGCGCCAAACCGCTGCGCCACTCAGGGATCCCCTGTTATTGGCCCTCTTAACACTAGTGCTACTTCTCACACTTTCTAACACTGTTTTCTTCTGTCCTTGTCAAAATTCCCTGTCTCAAGTTTCATTTGTGAGCCCAATACTGAATATGAATATTACTGCTTGAACATGCCTATGTAAGGAAATCTCAACTTAAAAAGAGTAGTCCTTACATCACCCCACCTCTTTCTTGATCTCTTTTTCTACAGATTCTGCATATGAATTCATAAGGGTCTTTTGTGAGGATGCTTGGACCTTCTCAAGAATCTGTAGGTGCAAATGAGAAGTCGCAAAATAGCTAAAGGACATAGATCCTAGAAAAGCTCCTCAAAATGACTGGCCCACATGTGTTTTGGCCACCTTCATAAAGCAGGTCACAGGTACAAGATCTGAAATCCCAACAATCCAGAGGATGGTTGAATGGGTAACTGTAAAAAAAAAAGGGGGGTAACTGTTAAATCACACTTTAGTGGGAAGATTAAAAAAGGGCTTTGGGGGTAAATCTCAAAGTTGAGATGCAGGAAAAGGAAAAGCAAGGATCTCGTCTTGGCTGAACTAAAGGGAGAACGGACTTTTTCATACTTGGGTCAAGATGACTAGGGGTACTGGAGGATATCGAGACATCAGATGTGATGATAGCATCAGCCATCCATGCTTGCATAGCCCTCTGGGACAATTCAAACTCATGTATGAGGAAAAAGGCAACCAAAATTATTGGTTGCACAATAGATTCCAGTAAGTCTTTGTATGAATATAGACAAATGTATATAGAAATATCAGTTACAGAATATGGCCTGAAATGAACAGAAGTCATAATGATAAAACAAAACAAAAAAATCATCACCTCTTGGAATGTGTTCACAAATTTTCTCACAGTATCCAGGTGAGTGACAATCCTACTGGTAAATGAAGAAGACAAAAAGGATAAATACCCTAGCCTAGTGTATAAGACCAAGACAAAAGGTGGACATGTAGTCTACTGAGAGGTAACAGTACTTACCTAAAGATGTATCTCGAGTCTCAACTTATTCTGCAAGAAGCAAGGTTGACACTTAAAAATCTCATGAAGTGACGAGGAGTGGGGAGAGAGACTAAATCCATATCAGCATGAAGAAACAAGAAAGAACATCACTCTTCCATGAGAAATGTTAGGGTGATTTGCAAAGATAAAAAGCAGCCAAGAGGGCAGCCCAGGTGGCTCAGAGGTTTAGCGCTGCCTTCAGCCCAGGGCGCGATCCTGGAGTCCCGGGATCAAGTCCCATGTTGGGCTCCCTACATGGAGCCTGCTTCTTCCTCTGCCTGTGTCTCTGCCTCTCTCTCTGTGTGTGTCTCTCATTAATAAATAAATAAAATATTAAGAAAAAAAGCAACCAAGATAGTCACATTTAGATGGGTGAGGTAGCAAGGGAAATAAAAACACTCTAAGGCTGTTATCTTGTTTGAGAAAAGGATACAGACACTGATACCCTGATATGTCAGTAGAAAAATATAAATTAGGGGGCACCTAAAACCACCAAGGGATCCTTGGAAAAAGAAATGGCTGTTCTTTTTTTTTTTCCTTTTCTTTTTTTAACGGTTGTTTTAAGACTGGGACAGAAAGTACACAAGATAAGCCTGCAGCTTCTTGTAGTTATGGGAAGTAAGACAGTGCTCAAAACAAACAAGCAAACAATAACAACAAATCCACAATGATGGATGTATGTCAAAGGGACACAAGAGCCAAATGAAAGAGCTCCCAGCAGCCAAATGTGAAACAACTTGAGCAGAAAAATAAATAAAGCAATAATGACTTTATAACCCAAGGTATAAAATTCATATCTAACAGTCCTTGCTGATATAAATAAAAATTGATTGAATGAATGAACAAATAAATACATAAATAAATAAATCCCATCCCCCTTGTAGAAGATTTCCATATAATTTATATAACTATTCCACCTTCAAGAAGTAGATGAAAACTCCCCATTCCTTAAGTGCAGACTGCAAATAGTGATTTCTTTCCAAAGATTACAGCATGGAAATGTGGGGCAGGTGATGAAGAACAACCTTACAATTGAACATGAATACTACTAACAAACAGTACCTCAGTCAAGTGATCAAGGTCAACATCAACAGTGATAGTCATGTTGACAGTGTATGTGTTCTTAATATGTGATGAAAATGGCACTTCATCCTCTGTGGTCTTCCTCCTTCAAACCCTTATCTCTAATATAATCATCAGAAAAACATCAGACAAATTGGAACCAAGGGGCATCTTACAAAATACTTGACTACTACTTCTTAAAACTGTCAAGGTCATCAAAAACCAGGAAAGTCTGAGAAACTATTTCAGCCAGGAAGAACCTAAGGAGGCATGAAGACTAAATGTAATGTGGTATCCTGGATGGGATAGTGGAAAAGAAAAGGGATATTAGGTAAAAATTAAGGAAATCTGAATAAAACATGGACTTTAGTTAATAGTAAATATCAGTATTGATTGGCTAATTGTAACAAATGTACTGTACTAATGAAAAATGATATTAGGGGAACCTGAGTATGGAGTGTATAAGAATTCTCCATATTATCTTTGGACTTTTTCTGTAAATCTAAAACTGTTCTAAAAAATAAAATCTAGGGACACCTGGGTGGTTCAGTTGGTTAAGTGTCCACCTTGGGCCCAGGTCATGACTCCAGGGCCCTGGGATTGAGCCCCAAAGCCGAATCACTCCTTGATGGGAAGTCTGCTTCTCCTTGTACCTCTGCTACTCCCCCTGCTTGTGCTCTCTCTTTGTCAAATAATAAGTAAAATCTTTTAAAAAATAAAAATAAAAAATAAAATCTATTCTAAAATTAAAGGAATGATAAGCAGACACAAATACAAGAATGAAAAATTTGAATAATTAAACCATTAAAAAGCTTGATCTAGAACTTCCATTTCTGTTAGTAAGGCAGACTAATACCCTGAACAACTACAGTGAAAGCCTATAAATATGCAAGATAAAATATTTTTAAAAGGGGCACCTAGGTGGCTCAGTCAGTTAAGCATCCAACTCTTGATCTCACTTCAGGTCTTGATCTCAGGGTTGTGAGTTCAAGCCCTGAGTTGGGCTCCACTCTGAGTGTGGAACCTACTTTAAAAAAAAATAAAATAAAATTTAAAAATACATCTTTATAATTATATACATATTTAAAATATCTTTAATAAATGAATTCTATGAGTCAGCAAGATAGTAAGGACCTCTTGAGGGCCAGCTGCTCGGACTGCTCCCACATGAGCAAGGGGCCAGACATGAATCCTAGGAAAAGGCCTAGACTGTACCAAAATTACCCAAGTACCACTTGTATCAGCAAGACCCAGTACCACCAGCTGAAAGCCTGGTATAGTTAACGGTAAGTCCTGAGAACCAGGATATGCTCCAGCCTAGGCTGCAAGGACCTGTCTTGTCTTAGCTTGGCTGTCTCAATAATCCAGCGTGCACTGAGGTGATGACTCCACAGCCCAAAGTTGGGATGCCAGCCCTTCTTTGGCCTAGGACTTGGGCCTCAGAAGGAGCAGGCAGTTGAAAGTTGGCCTCTCCCCTGTAGAACCAAGTTTCGGATATCTTCCCAATTGTATACCCCACAAAGACTTTGTCAGAAGAAAGAAGGAAAGAAAGAAAGGGAGAGAAACAGAGAGACAGAGAGAAGGAAAGGGAAGGGAAGGGAAGGGAAGGGAAGGGAAGGGAAGGGAAGGAAAGGAAAGGAAAGGAAAGGAAAGGAAAGGAAAGGAAAGGAAAGGAAAGGAAAGGAAAGGAAAGGAAAGGAAAAGAAAAGAAAAGAAAAGAAAAGAAAAAAGAAAAGAAAAGAAAAGAAAAGAAAAGAAAAGAAAAGAAAAGAAAAGAAAAGAAAAGAAAAGAAAAGAAAAGAAAATGACTGTTGTTAAAGAAGTTACTGCCTGTGTTTTCTTCTAGGATTTTTATGGTTTCAGGCCTTATATTTAAGTCTTTCATCTATTTTAAATTTATTTTTGTGTATGGTGTAAGAAAGTGGTCTGGTTTCATTCTTTTGCATGTTGCTGTCCAGTTTTTCCAACACCATTTGTTAAAGAGACATTCTCTTTCCCATTGGATGTTCTTTCCTGCTTTGTCAAAGATTAATTGACCATATAGTTGCAGATTCATTTTTGGGTTTTCTATTCTGTTCCATTGATCTCTGTGTCTATTTTTGTGCCAGTATCATACTGTTTTGGTTACTACAGCTTTATAATATAACCTGAAGTCTGGAATTGTGATGCCCCCAGCTTTGTCCTTCTTTTTCAAGGTTGCTTTGGCTATTCAGGGTCTTTTGTTGTCCCATACAAATTTTAGGATTGTTTATACCAGCTCTGTGAAAAAATGTTGGTGGTATTTTGATAGGGATTGCATTAAATGTGTAGATTGCTTTGGGTAGTATACAACTTCTTTATAGCTATGTCTCCTGAGGCAAGAGAAACAAAATAAAAAACTACTGGGACTACATCAAAATGAAAAGCTTAGGTACAGCAAAGGAAACAATCCACAAAACCAAACGGTAACCTACGGAATGGAAGAAGATATTTGCAAATGACATATCTGATAAAGGGTCAGTATCCAAAATATATAAAGAACCTATAAAACTTAACACCCAAAACCCCAAATAATCCAATTAAAAATGGGTAGGAGATATGAATAGACAGTTTTCCAAAGAAGACATACGGATGTCCAACAGAGACATGAAAAGATGGCTCAACATCATTCATCATCAGGGAAATGCAAATCAAAACTATAATGAGATATCACCTCACAGCTGTCAGAATGGCTAAAATAAAAAACACAAGAAACAACAAGTGTTGGCGAGGATATGGAAAAAGGGGAACACCCTTGTACAGCTGATGAGAATACAAACTTGGGCAGCTACTCTGGAAAGCAGTATGAAGGTTCCTCAAAAAGTTAAAAATAGAACTACCCTAAGACCCAGCAATTCCACTACTAGGTATTTACCCAAAGGATACAACAATCCTAATTCAAAGGGATACATGCACCCTGATGTTTATAGTAGCATTATCTATAATAGCCAAATTATGGAAAAAGTCCAAGTGTCCACCAACTAATTAATGGATAAAGAAGAGGTGTTCTTGCACACTTTCTGTGGGTCAGAAATTAGAAGTAGCTTAGCCAGGTGGCTCTAGCTTAGGGTTTCATAAATATCCTAAGAATATTGGTCAGTAAGGCAGTCATCTGAAGGCAGGATGGGGGCTGGAGAATCTTCTGAGGTGGCTTACTCACAGAGCTGGAAATGGATGCTGGCTGCTGGCAGGAGGCCTCTCTGCCACATTGACTCTCCCAGAGGGCTGCATAAGTCAAACTGCCATTTCCTTAGTATCCTATGACACAGGCCCTGTTCAGGAATTGAGCTGTGAACATCCGTAGATAGAGATTGTCTGGGGGCAATCTTGGGAACTGGTTATCACGACACCATGCTGAATATCTTATTTTATGGTAAAACATTCAAACTATCCCCTTTAATTTCATGAACAAGACAAAGGTTGCCACTACCATCACTTCTATTTAACATAGGACTAGAGGACTTAGCTGACATAGAAAAGAAAAAAGAAACAAAAGGAAGAAATAGTCACTATTTTCAGACTATATGGATGTATCAACATAGAAAAAGGCAAAAGATACATATACCACAAAACATGGGAATTAAAATGAATAATGTTTCTGGATACAAAGCCAATGTATTAAAAATCAGCTGAGTTTTTATATATCAGCAACAATCAGTTAGAAAATGAAATTTAGGGGATCCCTGGGTGGCTCAGCGGTTTGGCGCTTGCCTTTGGCCCAGGGCGCGGTCCTGGAGCCCTGGGATCGAGTCCCGCGTCGGGCTCCCGGCATGGAGCCTGCCTCTCCCTCTGCCTGTGTCTCTGCCTCTCTCTCTCTCTCTCTCTCTCTCTCTCTATGTCTATCATAATAATAAATAAAATCTTAACAAAAAATAAAATGAAATTTAAAAAATGATTTCATTTACAATGGCATAAAAAATATGACATACTTAGGAGTAAACCTAACAAAATACATCTATGACCTTGGTGGAAAATATTATAAAACTTCACTGAAAAGCATTATAGAAGACCTGACTAAATGGAGGGCTTTATCATAGTTGTGGACTGGAAGATCAGTGTTGGGAAGATGCCAGTTCTCTCCAAATTGATGTGCAGATCTGATAAATTTCAATCAAAATCCTGAAAATGTTGGGAGGAGAGAAGAATTGACAAGGTGATCTGAAGAACTAGATGGAGGGACTTGCCATACAAAATATAAGGAATTATAAATCCCTAATAATTAAAAATGTATCTTACTGATTCAGAGACAGACAATGTAACTAATGAAATAAAATAGCCCATTCATAAATGGAACCTTGGCTTATGATAGAGCTGATAGTGAAGAGCCATGGGGAAAGGATGATAGCTTTTTGATAAATGGTACTTGGTGACAGATGAAAAATAACTAAATAACTACTTTATCCCATACAAAAAAAATCTAGTCTAAGTGAACCAGGAAGCTAATGTAAAGAGTAAACTATAACATTTTTAGAATACAATATCAAAGGCTATATTTACAACTGATGGGTAGGAAAATATTTCTTAAACAAGACACAAAAGGCACAAGTTAATAATAATAATAAATTTGTTTGACTCTCAGATGCCAACAATTCTATAATACACTTAAGAAAGGAAAAACATTGCCAATTAAATTATGGGGCAATGTTTTCTTACTACTTAGAATTTGTAATGTTACATTATTAAAAACATTTTTAAATTTTATTTTTTTCTAGATTTTATATGCAAGCACAAGAAAGAAAATTTGAGGGCAATAAAATAGTAAAAATATTCCTAAAATGTTTTCATATTCAGAGCCTGATCTTAGAAATAGTTTTTGATTCCATTCTTGATAGATATATTCTCTACACAGTAGCACCCTCTACCATTAAGACCCCTGGTGATAACCACCTTCTTCTTCTTCCTCTCCTCCTCCTCCTCCTCCTCCTCCTCCTTCTTCTTCTTCTTAATTGAAGAGTATTTTGCTATGATATTGGATATTTATTTAATAAGATCTGTTTTCAATGTGCACCCTTCTCTGCGATTAGCTGTGAAGAATTTGTTGTGTCAGTCTTTGGGTCGTTTTCTGCGGGTTATTGACACTGATGGGGTTGTTATCGAGTTGTATCAGTAGGACAGGTGAGCTTTGGGTCATCCTACTCTGCCATCTTCCCTGGAAGTCTGAAGTGCTTCTTCAAGAGTGCTACATACTGTCTTCAGGATTTTCTCCCAAGCCACTGGCACCTATTTTGCAAATTTTGACATAATATTTCCTTGATTTACAAGGTCTTATCAACAGAATATTTCAGACAATAATCAGGACTTGTAGTCATTTTCTGTAGTCTTTAAATAGTCTATTGTTTGATGGAGCGTCTGGATGGCTCAGTTGGTTAAGCATCCAACTCTGGATTTTGGCTCAGGTCAGGATCTCAAGTTCTTGAGATTAAGTCCCATGTCAGATTCCGTGATGGGAGTGGAGCCTGCTTAAGATTCTCTCTCTCCCTTTCCCTCTGCCCCTCCGTCCGCTCCCCCTCTGTCTCTTAAAAAAAGAAAAAAGAAAGAAGAAGAGAAGAGAAAGAAGAGAAGAGAAGAGAAGAGAAGAGAAGAGAAGAGAAGAGAAGAGAAGAGAAGAGAAGAGAAGAGAAGAGAAGAGAAGAAAAGAGAAAATACCTGTTAGAAATGTCAAAGAGCTGCAGTTGTCCAGTATGAGATCAGGAGTCCCACAACCAGGTCCCTGAATGGGCAGGTAAGAACAACTATATCATGACTTACTGCCTGTCTGGCAAGCATGGAAGACCCATCAATTTTAAGAAATGCTGTATTAGTTTCCTATGGCTCCTATCACAAATTGCTGCAGCTGTGGGGCTAAAACAATGCACATTTGTGGAGGCTGGAAGTCTTCAATCAGTTTCACCAGGCCAAAAGCAAGTATGGGCAGGGCCCTGTTCCCTCCAGAGGCTCTAGGAGAAAACCTATTTCCTTTCATTTTCCATTTTCTAGAGCTGCATTCCTTCGCTCATAGCCTCTTCCTCCTTCTTCAAAGCCAGCTGCAAAGCATCTTCAAATTTCTCCATACTTTCATTGTCATGTCAAATCTCCCTTCTGTCACTGCAATCAAACTTCCCTCTGCCTATCTCTTATAAGGACACTTGCAATTACATTTTAGGGCCCTCCCAGATAATCCAGGGTAATCTCTCCATCTCAGAATCCTTAATTTAATCACACTTGCAAGTAACGTTAGCCATATAAGGCAACGGTCACAAGTTCCAGAGTTTTATTTTTTATATTTATATTTTACTTAAATTCAATTTTTCAACATATAGTAGTATAACAGCCAGTGCTCATCCCATCAAGTGCCCTCCTTAGTGCCCGTCACCCAGCTACCCTCCTTCCCTTCTGCAACCCTTTGTTTCTTTCCCAGAGTTAAGAGTCTCTTATGGTTTGTCTTCCTCTCTAATTTTTCCCCACTCAGTTTCCCTCCTTTCCCTGATAGTCCCTTTCACTATTATATTCCACAAATGAGTGAAACCATATGATAATTATCTTTCTCTGATTAACTTATTTCACTTAGCATAATTTCCTCCAGTTCCATTCATGTCAAATGGTAGATATTCATCCTTTCTGATGGCTGAGTAATATTCCATATATATATATCACACCTTCTTTATCCATTCATCTTTCAAAGGACATCATGGCTTTTTCCACAGAAGTTCCAGGGTTTTAGACATGGATGTCTTTGAAGAACACTATTCAGCCTACCACAGATGATAAATGTGAAAAATGTGTATCTATGAATTGACAAGATATGATAATATCAATAATAGCTAATTTGCTTTTGGGGCAACTGGTGGTGCAGTTGGTTGAACTTCTAACTCTTGGTCATAATCTCAGGGCCATGAGATCAAGCCCGAGTCAGGCTCTGTGTTCAGCATCCTGAGTCTACCTGAGATTCTCTCAGTCTCCCTCTGCCTGTTTGTGTTCTTTTTCTAAATAAGTAAGTAAGAAGGTAAGTAAATACAGAAATAAATAAATCTTTTAAAAAATAGCTAATTTGCTTTCTTTTAAAAAAAAAAGATTTTATTTATTTATTCATGAGAGACATAGAGAGAAAGAGAGGCAGAGACACAGGCAGAGGGAGAAGCAGGCTCCATGCAGGGAGCCTGACGTGGAACTCGATCTCGGGTCTCCAGGATCCCAACCCTGGGGTGAAGGTGGCGCTAAACCTCTGAGCCACCTGGGCTGCCCCCCAAGTACTGTTCTATGAGTTTCACATATAATTACTTATTTGTTAAGTTCGACACGAGAGACTACCTTTACAACCTGGGGGCAAGGAAGGATTTCTTAATTAAGATACAGAGGCATGAACCATTAGTGATAATGATAATAATAGTAATGTGTATAAATTACTGTCAGTAATAATACTAAATTATTACATTTTAATAAGACAAGACATAAAGAATATAGTATACATCATTAAAAGAGGAAAGAGGGCAGCCCCAGTGGCGCAGCGGTTTAGCGCCGCCTGCAGCCCAGGGCGTGATCCTGGAGATCCTGGATCAAGTCCCACCTCAGGCTCTCTGCATGGTGCTGCTTCTCCCTCTGCCTGTGTCTCTGCCTCTCTCTCTCTGCGTCTCTATGAATAAATAAATAAAATCTTAAAAAAATAAAAATAAAAAAATAAAAGAGGAAAGACAATCTAATAAAAAAAGTAGGTGAAAGATTTCAACATATACATCATAAAGTGCCTAAAGGGGTACAAAATGCTAGTTGGAGTGTAAGTTGATGCAATTGCTTTGGAAAATAACTTAACATCATCTTGTAAAATAGAAGATGCACCAACCCTATGATCACAAATGCCACTTTAGGTATATACACTAAAGAAACTGTTGGAACGTGTGTACCAAAAAACATGTATAAGAATTCTCATAGCGCCACTGCTAAATACTAGCAAAAGGTCTGACACAATCCAAATACTATCAACAGTAAAATGGATAAATCTATGCAACTGAATACTCCGTATCACATGGAAAATAAATTCATTACAGCTACACATAACAGCATGGATAATCTCAGGAATGTAATGTTAAATGAAAAAAAGCAAATTGCAGAAGAATACATACAGTACACTTTCATTAGTATAAGTTCAGAAAACCAAACCAAACAATCTTGTTTAGGAATAAAACATGGGAACAGCAAAGGCATGCTAAAAAAAAAAAAGTAGTTTTCCCTATCAATTTTTCTTTCTTAGGCTTGGTATATTTCTTCCAATCTTGGCATCCAGTGGAAATGGCGCAGTAGAGTAAAAAGGAATGGGTTAATCAGGATCCTGGGTTACTGATGCTTCCTGCCTTGCCTTTCCTTTTTTTTTTTTTTTAAAGATTTTATTTATTTATTCATGAGATACACAGAGAGAGGGAGAGAGAGGCAGAGACACAGGCAGAGGAAGAAGCAGGCTCCATGCAGGGAGCCTGATGTGGGTCTTGATCCCGGAACTCCAGGATTATGCCCTGGACTGAAGGCAGGCACTAAACCGCTGAGCTACCCAGGGATCCCCCTTGCCTAGCCTTTCCATTTAAAGACTGAGAATTCTAAGTAGAGGTCATTTACTGTGAAAGAGGATCACTTCCACAAGTTACGTTATTCAGCATTAAACTATCACAGGCAGGAATCAAGTAAGTTGCTGTCATCCTTTCTTGGTTGTACAAAAGCTTATGTTCAGTCTTGGGCCCTTCCATCCACTCTTACAGGGCTTCTAGATTCTCTAAGTCATCTATTTTAGGAAGCACTTTGCTATCCTATACTTATCTTTTCTACCACCAGCATTCTTCTTCTTTTGAAAAAAAAAAAAATATGTGGAATATTCTCGAATACCCTGAGAAGCTCAACTTGGCAGAGATACCATTTCCTCTTTGTCATTTCGCTTCTCATCCAAATTCTCAGGTAAAGAAAACTATCTCAGCTGGATAATACCAGCTTTTAATCATTTGTGGTGGGAATGGCAGAAGGCTGCTGTGTGGCACAAAATTGCTCCTGAATATCCCCCACTGGAGGTAGGATAGCCCATAAAAGCAGTCATTATAAGCTGGGTAGACACTCCAAAGTGTTCTACTAAAGCTATTATTTATAACAGTTCAGTGAATATCCTTGTATGTATGTCCTGATAAACACTGTCTGATTGCTTTCTTAAGATAAAATCATAAAGTTGGAATTATTGGATCAAATGTATTAATATGATTGAAATTTTATTTATTTTTAACTTTTTTATGATTGAAATTTTATTTTTTTGAAGATTTTATTTATTTATTCATGAGAGACAGAGAGAGATACGGAGAAAGAGAGGCAGAGACACAGGCAGAGGGAGAAGCAAGCTCCACGCGGGGAGACTGACATGAGACTTGATCCCAGGTCTCCAGGATCACACCCTGGGCTGAAGGCGGCGCTAAACCACTGGGGCTGCCCTGATTAAAGTTTTAAATTCATATTATCAAATTGCTCTCCAGAGCATTGGATTAATTCACACTCCTACCATCAGTGTGTAAAATGACCATTTGACAAAACACAATATTCTTGTCAAAGCTGGGTCTCATTTTTTTAAAAATATTTTATTTATTTGAGAGAGAGAATGGGAGGGAGAGGGAGAGAGAATCTGAAGCAGACTCTATGATGAGAACAGAGCCTGATGTGGGGTTGAATCCCACAACTGTGAGATCATGACCTGTGCTGCAACCAAAGATCGGATGCTCAATCAGCTGAACAACCCAGGTGACTTGCATCTCATTTTAGAAAAACTTTTGCCAGATTTTTAAAAATTTTATTTATTTACTAGAGAGAGAGAGCATGAGTGTGGGAATGGTAGAGGGAGAAGCAGACTTCCCACCTAGCAAGGAGCCAGACATGGAACTCTACCCCAGGACTCCAAGATCATGACCTGAGCTGAAAGCAGACACTTATCCAACTGAGCCACCCAGGCACCCCAAATTTTTGTCAGTTTGATAAATGAAGGTGGTATCTCACTATTTTAATCTGTCTTTTCTCTTATAATCAGTAAAGCTGAATTTTTTCATCTGCCTTTTGGATATTTTTATTTCTGAACTTTGAAGAGCTTACCCACATAAGTTAGCTGTTTTTAAATAGGGCTGTTTTTTTCATCCTAATAGTTTGTAAGAGCAACATAGATGTTGAAAATATTTCTATTTCTGGGCAGCCCGGGTGGCTCAGCGGTTTAGTGCCGCCTTCAACCCAGGGCATGATCCTGGATATCCCGGATCAAGTCCCATATCGGGCTTCCTGCGTGGAGCCTGCTTCTCCCTCTGCCTGTGTCTCTGCCTCTCTCTCTCTCTCTCATAAATAAATAAATAAATAAATAAATAATCCTTTAAAAAATAAATAAAGAGGGAGAGAGAGAGCACCCATACACACGGATGGGTGGGGGTGTGGGTAGAAGCAGAGGGAGAGGGAGAGAGAGAATCTTAAGCAGGCTCCATACTTGAGTGCAGAGCCCAACTCAGGGCTCAATCTCACAACGCTGAGATCATGACCTGAGCCAAAATCAAGAATTGGACACTTAACCAACTGAACTACCCAGGTGCCCCTGCCCTCAACATTAAGAATAGATTTTTAAAAAATACTCTAGAGAACAACAGATTAAAATATTAACAAATAAATATTGAAACTTAATAAGCATGAAGCGCTAAGCAGATATTCAATCATAGTGGCCTTTGTTATATTAAAGAGCTAATTCCATCTTCTTCTATTCACTTAACATGGTTCAGTATTTGTCTCTTCTCACTTGGTTTTCTGCAACTGGCCCTAAATTGTCTCTGCCTCTAGTCTCATCCATGCCATCTTCCATCATTGTTAAAAAATAGTCCCTTTGGTACACAAATTTTATGTCACACATCTGCTATCACCCTTTGGTGGTTTCTGGTTGCCTTCAGGATAAAATCCAAACTCCTCAGCACAAAGTCCTTCCCCACCTGCACCTAATTTTCTGGCCTTCCTTCTATTTCCATGTTACACACACTGCAGCCAGAGAGAATTACTTATAGTTCTCCACATGTACCCTGTTGCTTCACAAATTTGTTATTCCTTCTGTGTAGGACCTCCTTTCCTCCTTGTGACTATTGATGAACTATTATTTATTTTTTGGACTCAACCAAGTCTTTACATATGCTCAGAAACCTGTCTGCTCGCCCCTGTTTCTTTAGGTACACGGCCATTATGCTTCCATAGCACCTCTTGCATTTCTTTCCCTTAGCACTTCTGAGTGTTTACTGGTCTGTTTCTTCCAGACTATAAATGTGGTGACAGATATTATAATTCAGGGTTTTACAGAGGGCTTGACACATCATAGACCATTAAGTTTTTGCCAATTAGACAAATGAACATTTCTATGTTTTCTCAGGAAAAAGTACAACAAAGCAAATGTGCCATTATCAAAGTTTTAAATAGGGATTTAAAGATACAGAATAGTGTTAGGACATTAATAATCATTTAAAAGAGTTTACCACTCAGGTGCCTGGGTGGCTCAGTTGGTTAAGCATCCAACTCTTGATTTTAGCTCAGGTCACGACCTCCAGGTTGTGGGATCAAGTCCTGTGTTGGGCTCTGTGCTCGCGAGGAGTCCGCTTGAGATTCTCTCTCTCTCCCTCTCCCTCTTCCTCTGCCCCTCCCCTGGCTTGCTGTCTCTTTCTCAAATATAAAAATAAATTTAAAAAAATTTTTTTAAAGAGCTTACCACTTAGAGTACTTAGTATATTGTTTTTCTGCCCTGTGCCTTTATCTCCACATTTTTAGGTCTAAAAGGATATTAGCAAGCAAACATCTTATCTCTGGATAAACAAGGGTAGAAGAAGATTCAGAAATTTGATTGTAAAATGCTTCAATATATCAGTTGTTAGTATAAAATTCCAGGAAACCTAAAAAAATCTTTTCAAATGTCTACAATGTTAAAAGTTATTAAACAATGCAATAGAGTTCATTTTTAGAGGAATTATGCAAGTGCAGTTTATTTTACATAGAACCCTCTCTTTGAGGACATCGAGAAGAAATTCCAATCATAGGATCTGTAGAGATGAGAGATTGAGAAAATTACAAACTTCAAAGTTGCTAACAGGCTAGATCTTAAATGTTTTCCCCATGAAGAAGAAATGATAATTATGTGAAATGATAGAGGTGTTAGCTAACACTACAATGGTAATCATATTGTAATGAATCAGACCAACACATTGCACACCTAAAGTTACACAAGGTTATATGTCAATTATGTCTCAATTTTAAAAAAAGAAGGTTATAAAAACCCATAACACACAAACCAATCAACCAGAAACAGACTCAGGAATACAGAGAACTAGCTGGTGGTTGCCAGAGGGGATAGGGAGGGGGAGGGGTTGTATGGGTCAAATAGGTAAAGGGGATTAAGAGGTATGAAAATATATGCACATATATAATCCATCACACCTAAGACATTGAGATAACTCTATTCTCCAGGAGCATGGTGAGCAAAGCACAACATTTAAATAAAATAAAATAAGATATAACTATGTAAAAAAAAAAAAAAAAAGAGCAACAACACCCAAGTCCAAATTGGAATAAATTTAAAAGTTGTCAATTCTTTTGCTAAGCTGAAAACAACCCAAATGTTCTGCAAAATAAGAGCGCCAACAATTTATGTACAACAATTTATTCAGTCTTGCTCCTTAAAAAAAGAAAAGAGAGATCTTTAGGCCCTACTATAGAAAGCTGCATTAAATATTATTAAATGAAAAATAAAATAAAAAATAAAATAAAAAATAAATTTAAAAAATATATAAATATTATTAAATGAGAAAAGCAACTTGCAAATATAATTTATATAATCCCATTTGGGTAAACATTTTTATATACATATTTATATTCATTTATGTATATTTTAAAACCTATAAGATCATCTAAAACTTAACAGTTGTTATACTAGAGTATAGAATAGGAGGTGGATCATCAAAGAGGATTTACACTCTCTATATTTTTATCACATTTAAATTTTTACAGTGAGAATGCATTAATTTTGTACAACAGGTGTGGGAAGTTTTTCACATAATTAGGAATTAGTTCCCTAATAAGGTAAATGGAAAGAACCTTGTCCCTATTATCAGGGAAGAATCAAGATTGAAATTCAGGAATCATTACTCTTTACCTTCCTAGGACTTGGCTCTAGGTCTTAAATAGACTTGGCTGCTCGCTTTCTTTTTTCTTTTCCTTTTTTTTAAAAAAAGATTTTATTTATTTATTTATTTATTTATTTATTTATTTGAGAGAAGGAGAGAGAGAGAGAGAGAGAACAAGGGGAGAGGGGGTTACCAAGGGAGAGAGGAAGCAGAATCCTTGCTAAATCAAGGAATGCAGACTGAAATCCAAGAGCATGACCTTACCTGAGCTGAAATGGAGAGTCAGATGCTTAACCAACTGAGCCACCCAAGTGCCCCTGGCTGCTCCCTTTCTGAATGACAAAGGACAGAAAGACCTACAGAGGGTACAAACTTTCAGTTGTAAGTAATAAGTTCTGGGGATCTAATGTACAGCATAATGACTATAGTTAATAATACTGTATTGTGTACTTGAAATTTGCTAAGACAGATCTTATTTTTCTCACCACATAGACACACACACATGTACACTCACACATGGTAACCATGTGAAGTGATAGATGTGTGAATTAACTTGATTGTGACAATCATGTCATAATATAATATATACATATATCAGACCATCACATTGTATACCTTAAATTTATACAATTTTTATTTGTTAATCATATCTCAATATAGCTGAGGGAGAAAAGAAGAGAGAGTGAGCAACCTGAAGTTGAGTGGAAGTCAAAACTGACCAAGTTCATCTCACCCTTAGGAATCCCAAATACAGGCCTGGTCTGGAAGATTCCAGGTGGTCAACAAAGTTACCCAGTCAAAATATCCAGCTCAAGAGTCCTTAGTCATCCAGCCTGAATAATTTGACAATAAATTAATCTGATAATTCTTTATTTTCTAGTTGAGTTTTCCAGTGTAGATCTGGCTGGGAAGGGTTCTGAAAAGGGAGCAACAAGGATAAAAAGAAGAGAACAAAGACAGACCATTGCCTCTGGGGAACCCTCAGGAAAGGTGATGTGGATGCCAAAGCAGAAGACATGGCCATATGGAAGTAAGTTGGGAGCCCTTCGAGGACCCCAGCACTGTGACTGGGGTGACTCTTCCTCCCTAGTGGACAGAAGGGACAGCAACTCAGAGATGTGTGAGCAAGAAGCTTCAGTGCCCTACTTGCTTCACCACCGGAGTTTTAAGAGGGTAGGGTTTTGGCTGCCTATTGAAATCTCAATCCTTCTTTGTAGTTCAAATTCTACCTTCTTTAGAAAACCTTCCCTAAATAAGCCTATATGACTTATAGTCAGTTTGTAGCAACTTAATACCTTATTAAATTACATTCTTATATTACTTACCTTCCTGGGCTGTCAAGGTCTCTAAGGGCAGAAATCATGTTTTGTTTTTTTTTAAAAAAATAATGTAATTTCATGTCCATTTAATGTCCACAATGCCTAGTGTAGGGTTGAGAATGCAATAGGTGTTCAACAATTGAGTGTTCCATGGAAAAGATGAAAGGAAGAAACCATCAGGTTCCCTAAAGTATCCTAAGCTTCTTTCTAACTTATAGAGGTGGTTGGGTTGAATCCTCACATTCTCAAATCAGGGGGCTGAGGTTCACCCAGTACATAGTATATTTTTCTCTGAAGAAAGCTACTCTGAATGCAGATTAAGTCTCAAAGCCCTACAAAGGACATCGGGGAAAGCACAGTCCCTTCTAAATCCCCTTGGGGACCAGGCTCTCCTCTCTGTGTCTGGGTCTCTGTGAGTGTGCATGGGTGGGGGAGGTTGTGGTGGGCGGGAGGGCATAGGCAAGAGGGAGGACAGAAACTCCAAGCGGTGATTATGTGGAGGGGATTTGCTATGTCTCTTTTCCTCCCCCGCTTCTTTCTTTGTCCTCTTTCTCCGTGTTCCTCTCTTTGTCCCCTTTTCCTCGGTCTCCTTCTTCTGCATTTGTCTGGGAGGATCCTGGAGTGTTCTTTTGATCGACTCAATCTTTCTCTAGCACTTGAGTTCTGATTGGCTGAAGGACTTAGAAGGGAAAAAAAAAAACTTTAATTAAGTAGATAATCTCTTCTTTGGAAGTTTGGCAGCTCCATTTCACCTCCTCTTAACTCTGTTTGGGATCGCTTACACACCACGAAAGTTGGGGCTTGAGGGGAATTCCATCCCATTACCACGGAGGAGTATATTTCCCCATCTTGTCTGTCTCCTAAGTTTTTAGAATTTTCTATCTCTGCTACTCCAGAGGATTATGTTGCTTACGAAGCCTTCTGTGTGCATCTTCCTTTTGACCTGTATCCTCCGACTTGGCTACACCTGGTAAGTAACCTGGACTTGTACGTGGAACTGAGACTAGGTCAATGTATGTAGTATATGGTAGAGAGCTCTTTTCATTTCCCTAAATGTAGAAAGATTTGGGATCTCTCCTAGGAAAAACTGTTCTATAGAGTAGAGGCTCTTCCTAAATTTATGGCTGATTTCAGCAAATCTTTAGGACACTGACCAATAAAGTAAAGATTTAAAAATAGATTAATAAATTGCTGTAACACAAATAATTCTAAGTAGTTTTGGGGAAAATGGACAGTACCCCCCCTTTCTCTATAACCAAATCCTGATATCAGCATTGTGGAGAAAAGGAAGGTGGTTCAAAGCAAGTTCTACTGTGTTTGAATCTGATGAGATGAGGTGAAGGCTGGAGACAAAATGCAATGGAATCTTATTTACTTTGCACTTTCTGACTTAACTTTACTTTTTGCAGAATATTCCAAGTAACTGCTCATATCATCATGTCTTAGAAATAAAAATTAGCTTGATCTGTTGAGTTAGTATTGGGTTAACAAACACATTTTAAGTGAAATATTTTAGGAATCTAAACTTCCTACAATTTTATTTAATGTATACAATTCACAAACATTTCTAAATTACTCAGAAAATGAGGTGATGTTGTTGAAAGTGCTTTGGAAACTATAAACCACCTCACAAATGATAGATGATATTATTGTCAGTTTTATTTAGCTCTTGGAAACCACATAAAGTATCTGCACATGGAAATGTTAACAAGCAACTACGCAATGAGATACAGAAAAAAGACCTGGGAAGTGCAGGTTACTAGGGTATGTGGAGTTTTCCCCCCAATTGAATATATAAGCTCAGTCTCTCTCTTTATCAGTTTGCATTTTGACCGTCTGTTTAACCAAGGTATGAATCCAATTGCTACATAAACTGTTGAGGAAGCAAGGACAGGGATTTCTTTGCTGAAATCAGCTTCCTGTGCCAAGAGTATATTCTTATCATAAATGAGTATAGCCGTCTTTATTACAGAGTTGGTAAGAAATACACCAAATTTATATAATGATTGGCAAGTAAAGGCAGTAATTTGCAACACTTCTGATTACAAAATGAACCACCAAATAATTGGTCAATTTTTAATTGGCATTTTAATTAAATATTTCATGTTTTAAAAAAGTATTTTTCCCCCTCATGAGAACAAAAAGACAAAAGAGAGCAGAGACTATTTCAGAGCATTTCTACTGATGCTCATGGTATTCTTCAGCTGATTCAGTATCAGCAAAAGAGAAACACGAGATTCCTTTCCCCAGTCACCAGGGCAGTGTGAAGAATTGTTCTATAAAAAATACCTTTACTGTGTGTTCCTTCCCTGCTGGAGGGGGTCATGTTCATTTCATTCCGATACTGACACAGCCACAGTGAAAGGTGGCTGGGTTGCTTGTCTGTCCAAATTCAAGTGTCTGGATTCAAAAAGAAAAAAGAAAAAGAGATGTGAAAGAAAGTTCTAATTTGAAAACAGGGTTTAAGAACCCCTTCTCGTCTTGCCTGACTTAGAGGAGAAAATGTACAAATCTCCTGTATAATGCAATTAGATTTTAATTGCTTTTTCTCTATAAGCCCCAATTTGAATTAAACATTTGTACTTTGCCAAGAATCTGTTTTTGGTAGCATTTGAGGAGTGATTTTTAAATTTAACATTAAATCTTGATTATTCTTATAATGGAACTATCAGGGTTCTGCACAAGGTCATCTTCCCCTTTTGTGCCACGCAGAGAAATTTGACCAACCACAGCCTTTCAGATGTTTCTCTTAATACTTCATTATCAACCTTTTATGTAAGGACCTCAAAAGCATTTAACAAATAGAGAACCACAATTTCTGCTTGGCTGTTCAATTGTAGGCTTGCCTGAAATTACTGTCAAAAAAGTCCATCAACAGAAAGTCTTGGGCTGGAAAGGAGGAAATAAAGATGTCACTCACAATATGCAGTTTTACTGGGGTTCTCAAGGCAAGATGACTGGAAAAATTTTTAAAAAGGATTCTCCACCATTTCTTCTTGTTGGAACAATTCTGCAAATTATCCTTTAGTAACTTAAGAAAAATATTTTCTTTGAGTTTGCTTTCCTTAATCCCAACGGCTCCCCAAAAAAAGAATGGGAACGCGTGATACAGCCAAGCAGATGGTGATGGTTATAATGGTGGCCAGAGATGAGCCAATTTGACTTTTCATCTCCAGTACACTCACTCATCTGGCATGAATGGGCCTAGAACGCATTTTTCCTTAACTTTTGCCTTCATTTTATTTCAAATGATGTCTCATAATGATCCTAGGTTTTCTCCGGTTCTGTCCATTTCTCTTCTCTTCTCTCTCTATCTCCCTCTCTCCCACCTCCACCTCACCTGCCCAATTTGATGACCAGATCAGAAGGATGCACTGGAAGACAGAGGTTAACTATGGCTCTGCTCTCATTCTTTACAAAGATCACTGCTTCTACTTATTTCCAAAGGATTTAAACAGAGTCAATTTCTTTTCTTCAGTGGTGCAAGAATTTATCAAAAATCTTTGGGTTTTAAGGCAGCCTTTGAAAAACATTATTCCTTGGTTCTGTACATTTATGTATTTAGAGTAACCTTTCTATGAATTTCTCTGAAATTTCACCTGATAATTACTTGCAGAACCCCTGATTAGCAAGGGCTTCATGTAAGGGGGTTGTCTTGCATCCACACTCTCTCCGGGCATCTACAGTTAAAATTATTGTTCTCGACATACATGTGCTACTATTTCTAAAATGTATATTATGAACAATAAAATGCAAACTTAAAATTACTGAATTCATGATAATTTGTTGTCATGTTAAGTTTCTGTTAAGTTTTTCCCACTAACAGATACAAAAGAATAAGTGCAATCAAGTGAGGATGCACTAACTTTTGTTACATTAAAAAAAATTCTCATCCTCAGAGAGGCTGGGAATCTCTGAATTTAGGAAAATAAAAGGTAAGTGAAAAATTGCTTTGGAATGTGGAAAATAATATGCAAATATCATAATTACATACTATTAGCTTCTCTGATCAATAAATTCATAACCCATGAAAAAACTTGGGATTCATGGGGTGACTCTGAAGGGGATTAGGTTAGTAGCTGCACTGTTGGAGGTCCTTATAAAGGCTTGAGACATGATCACAGAAGTTTAATTTCCAGTTTTGTCATTGATTTGTCAACAACTTAAGCCCTACATTATTCCTTTCAGAGTCTCTATACTTCCTGCCATGAATAATAATGATTGGTTAGCTAATAATAGTCAATCAGTTAATGATATTTATTAGTATCATCATCATCATCATCATTTACAAAAGCTAAGAGGTCCTGAGAAGAGACAGCTTTTCTTAATGAAACCAGTTTGTATAAGCAATAAGGCAGATGCTCTGTGATACATGTTTATTTTGTGTGTGTGTGTGGATGACAATATGACACAAAGAAGGATCTCCTTTTTGTGATATTATGTAAACAGAGATATTAAAAAAGGAGTTTCACCTAACTCTGGGAAATGAACTAGGGGAGGTGGGCGGGGGGTGGGGGTGACTGGGGGACGGGCACTGAGGTAGGCACTTGACGGGATGAGCATCGGGTGTTATTCTATAAAAAGAAAAAAAAAAGAAGGAGTTTCAATCCAAACCCTCTCTCTTCCATGGAAAGAATTTACTTTTTTCTCTTTTTCCCAGCTGGGACAATTGGTTTAATGCTATATATTGGGCAATACTATTTTCTCTTGGGACTATAAATACAAATCCCTTTTTCCTGGGCTCCATTTACTCTTAGCTTTTTTCTTTTCCAATTGATAAGATCAAATTCTCTTTCCTCTACTGGGTGTTTACTATTATTAAAATCAGGACATTTAGGAGGATCCCTGGGTGGCTCAGTGGTTTAGCGCCTGCCTTCGGCCCAGGGCATGATCCTGGAGTCCTGGGATCGAGTCCCACATCAGGATCCCTGCGTGGAGCCTGCTTCTCCCTCTGTCTGTGTCTCTGCCTCTCTCTCTCTGTGTGTGTGTGTCTCATGAATAAATATATAAAATCTTAAAAAAATAAAATCAGGACATTTGGATGAAATGTTTTTCGGCTAAAAAATTCCAAAGATTCCATAAGAACCTTGCCATTTACTCATCTTTGAAGACTTAGTTTAGGTATTCCCTTCTCCTGGAAGTCTTTCCAGGGTAAATTAGCTACCTCTTCTCTCTGCCCCCATTATATCCAGTGGCAGGTTAAGCCATCGTGGCACCTAATACATTTTATTGGAATTCTGCCTTTGAATCTGTCTTCTTCACTAGCCCAGAAACTCCTCTAGGATCAGACATCTTGCCTTATTTGTCATTGTGTCTTTTATGTGAAAATTAAGCAAAATTGTAATAATGGGTAACTTGCAATATAGGCAGGCACCATTCTAAGTGCTTTACAAATCCTTATACTGATCCTCCAAAGTAGATACTATGGTCATCTCCATTTTATAGGTGAGGGAACTGACACCCAGAGATCTTAAATAACTTGGCAAGATCACCTAACAACTAGTAATGATCCAGGTGGCATTTGAACACAGAAAACATGGTTGTCAAGGCCCCAAGCTGAACCACTATGCTCACTGATGAATGTGTTTTGAACTGAACTTTGCATACAAAATATTTTACATAAGGGAAGAGCCATGACAGGAAACTTTAACCTTAATTTAAGCTCAGACTTTTCTTAAGTTCAGCAACTTCTGTAAGTGGGTATCAGTTCTCAGAAGTAGAGCTTTTTCATATTTTCTAGTTTAAAAGTAGAAGTTTCCATGGTTTACTTAAGTCCTTACTTCTGTATCACTATAGTCTTCTGAAAAAGGGTAACTTAGGATTAGCTTTAGCTCTGCCCCATATCCTGGGACAAAATCTATCTCAGGAATAATAATAAAGTGAACCAACAGTTAGTATATGTTCAGTCTGTAACTGGCCAAATACACAGAGCTTGTAGCGGTAAGACAGGAATTTGAATCTATGGCACTCACAGCTTTTACCACTAAGCCCTCCACCTTCAGACAGGACCTTGCTTTGTTTTCCCTGCCCACGTTTGTAGCTCAGGAGCCAGAACACTGGACCACTGACCTTTCTGGCATGCCCATCCCTCTTTCTCTGGCATTCAATTCTTCTGAGGATTTTAATGATATTAACAGTAGTCTGATACACATTTAGAAGTCTGACATTAAGAAACAAAAGCTTATGTTAAAAAATATTAGTTCTGTTAGCTTATTTAAATTATCTCTTACACTTATTTATCCAATGAATTTATATTATTTCATTCTATTATTTCATTCATCTCACTTCAAACTGTCTGCAGACTCTTCTATTTGGAGTACATGTGTAGAGTACTATCTTTTGCTAAAAACCTCAAATCCCCCCCCTCTTTTTTTTTTCATTGTAGTAGGTTGTGCTTGTTTGGAGATCATTCAGAAAACTATCTGTACTCTGTGCTTCTGATGTTCTGATGTTAAGATTTTATGTATAGCAGAAGAAAGCTAGTTCTGATGATATTTTCCTAAGGATAAAGACCCGTTTTTATAGCACATCTTAGGATTTGCAGGAGTCCAAGAATTATTGTGGTGTCCTCCATTTCATTGTTTTTATGTAACAGCTTTTAAAGAGACACTTGGAATCTTTAGAGCTGTTTTGCCTTTTGATTCCCCTTACATTCAAAGTAAGAGTCAGTGGCAAAAACAAATTCCCCAAGAACCCTAATTCAAGCACGTGACAGGCAGATGTAGTGAATAAACACAGTGTTGGTCTAGAGAGGAAAGAAGAAAGAAAGAAAGAAAAGAAAGAAAAGAAAGAAAAGAAAGAAAGAAAGAGAAGTAACTCTGTTCTGTCTCCATCAGAAAGGCAGAGAATTCATAGGCCTTGAAGAGAGAGGTCAATATAATTTTTCTTAGGATAAACCCTTGCTTTTCAGAAAGCAGATTTTTTATCCTAAGTAAAAGACTAGCCTGGGGGAGACTGAGCTCAATTCACATAAATAACATTCCCCATTGCTTGCCACTAAAATATACCTACACTCTGAGGGCCTCTCAAAAGAAACTACCATTCACTCTGGACAGACTCTCCAGTCTCATTATAAGCCAAACTTTTATGGCTTGTTTTTCTCAATCTTTATTGTAGGCCCTTGTTATTGATTGTATCATTTCTTTGTATGCTTCTAAGGTCAGAGTTATCTTTAAGCCAAGAGCAATCAGACCATAAAGGAATCACTTAAATTCACCATTACCTGACCAGTCCAAATTCAGTTTTGGTTGTTTCCCCAACTTCATCATCCCCTGGAACCAGCACAGTATGAGGCTGTGTTCCAGTTATCCTCATAAGGTCCTGTAAGTGGGCCAGTAGTTCAGTCTTTCTGTACCACTCCATAGAGGAAATCCTTAGGTTTTCTAGGCCACACTTAAACGATCCTGCATTGTGAGAAATTTCCTCTTCATTCTCTTTTGTTGCCATAAATCTCAGTCTTTTTCCTTTACTCAAGCTCCTCAGGCTCACCATATCTGACTTTAAAGATTCTATTACACACCAGTAGCCAGGATAATAAATAGTGAACCATAGTATCTCGTTTGACATTTCTTCACCTTAATCCAAGGTATCTGGTGGAGCCAACATTGCATACATGGTTGGTTCAGAAGTAGTTCATTATTTAATTTTATGTTATGGAAAATTTCATTTTTTCTTAAAGATTTTATTTATTTATTTGAGAGGGAGAGGGAGCATGAGCAGAGGGCAGAGGGAGAAGTAGACTCCTGCTGAGCAAGGAGCCTGATGTGAGGCTGGATCTTAGGCCCCTGGGATCATGACCTGAGCCAAAGGCAGATGCTTAATTGACTGAGCCACCCATGTGCCCCCTAAATTTCATTTTTTTCAACAGAGAGAACAGTATATACAACAGACCCCCTATAACTCTGCTTTAATAGTTATCAACTGCTAGCTCATCTTGCCTCATCTATACTTCTGTAACATTTCAACTACATATCTTTCTCTTTGTCTAAATCTTCCAAATACTACCAGAGTTCAAAATTGGAAGAAGAGGAATAGGAAAAGAAATCTCCTATCTTGTGTCTGAGAGATCTAGAGTCAGTGATTAGAGTGACTCTTGGAGAACATCATATATATATGGCCAACTGTCCTTGGTGAGAAAAATCAAGAATAAAAATTAGTAAAAAAAGAGAAAATTCATTCAAATATATATTTGAGTTTATTTCTGTTTGAGCTGTGGTTGATTAGCAAAGGCAACAGAAGTTGATAGTTGCGTTGGATTGAGGACAGATCATTTTTACCTTCTATTTAGATTTAGTTCCATTAAATAGTAAAAATGATAAAGTGCCAAAACTTGTCAATTTCTCACCTTGAACTGTGTTCACTTGTTTTGTAGGATAATTCTTAGAGTTACCATATACACCTATCTTCTTGATCCTGAAATAAACTGGTATTGTATCCATCAATGCAAATAAGAACAGGAATATTTTCTAAAGTTCCTTTCTACAGGGACCAAAGTAACAAAATCAACAAACAAAACAAAATTCTCTGCCTCCATAACGATCCCAGAAGAGGTTCCTGTAATCCCAGGCTTTCTGGGAATAGTAGCTTGAGCTATTCCTTAGCAGCTTTCCCTTAGAGGCCACAGAACAGAGAAAGCGTACAGCCTATTCCCAGTTAGAATCCTCATTTAAATGCTAAGTGTTGAAGTGCTTTTTTGTAGCTCAGCGTTTCTCAGCCATTTGTTACAATACAAAACGAAGGAAGGAAATAAGGACAAGGAAAGACAGCCTATCACTTTATAAAATATCCTGGAATACAAATGACATTTTAGCTTCAGAGGAAAAGATTGCCCTTTCAAAATTTGTGATTTGCTCAGGAAAGAATCTGCCTAGGATTGTTTTATAGAGATCTATGATACAGAGTTGTCCCATCAGCTATTACAGGGTGTTTACCAGGAATTATTGGCATGGCCTGGATTTGAGATGTGAAATTTTATTATAAATTTTAATATGACTACTACTAAAACTGGTGCATCTGCTTAACTTTTTTTTTTTTTTTTAGCTAAGTGGTTTACAAGACTTTTATAGTATATTTTAGGGCACTACATTATAATATGGAAAATTCATATTTATAAAAAAGTTTGAGAATTATTTATAGGCCTGAATTACCTTGGAAGAAAGAGATATAGATATGAGAATAAGAAAAAAACTACATGTTCTTTAAATTTTTTTATACTTATCTTTAGAAAAAACCTCCACGTGGCCCCAGTCTTCACTGCAATTACATCTTTCTTTCCTTTCAATGCCATCCTTCCTCAGTGAGTCTACATTGGCTGCTTTCATTTCATAACTGCTCATTTGCTGTAGTCTCATTTCTGTTCCTTTGCTCTACTGAAATAGAGCTCTCCACTCATATCACCTTTGTCCCTTTGGGCAAATTTTTAAATAGAAGGCAACTTGTCTTTGAAATTCTGGATATTTCTCTTCCCTTCAAAACTTCAGATATCTGTGCCTTCTACTTTCTAATCCCTTCCCCCAGCTAAATGGGAAAGAACCTGATTTCAATTATTTAGACTTTACAATGGATAAGAATTAGTCCATGCTGTTCACTCCTTAAAAAATTTTTGCATCTTAAATTTAAGTTTTTCTAATTGTACAACGAATTGCTCTTAGCTTAAATATCCTTGGGTATTATCGGAGGGGGTTAGCGAAAATTTCAGACCAATGGAATATTATTTCACAGTGATTAGTAAAGTTTGCCTTCTGTGTAATTGTGTGTGTGTTGGTGTGCATGTGTTCTGTGAGTCAGATGCTGTAGAAGATGGAGAGAATCGCACGGAAACTTGCTCAGAAAGAACTTCTTTGGGCTCTCTCTGGCTCGAGACATCTTGTGAGTTCTAGGTGAAAAGCTGGCTGTCACACATTCATTCTAAGAGAAGTTGCTTCACTGAAGCACCTTCTAGTTACAGCTCCAGGCAGCTCCACCACTCTGGATTCTCCCTTTAACTTTTTTTTTTTTTTACCCCTTTCCCATTCTCTCCTCATGCTAGATCACCAGACAGAGATCAGCATCTGCATTCATTCACTGCCACTTCTCTTTTTCCCCATGCTATTCCCCCCAAGTTGTAATCAGATGGTCTCCCCTGAAGTAAGCCAGCTAGAGTTTCAGGATCCAGAGACTCTCTATGGACCTCAAAAGATGAGATTAAAGGGTAGGGAGAAGCCAAACCTATTATTCAAAGACTTGTGAGGAAAGTGAAGGGAGGGTGCCAAACAAACAAGGGGACCAGAGTGCATGGATATGAAAGTTTTGGGCCCTGAGAGGAAAACACTAAATTCTGGAGATTCACATTCAGAATTTTACTTTTTAAAATTATGGCAGTGGGGTGGGGGTGGTGGGGGCAGTGCATCTGGATGGCTCAGTGGGTTAAGCATCTGCTTTCAGCTCAGGTCATGATCTCAGTGTCCTGGAATCGAGCCCTGCATTCGGATCAAGTCCCTGCTCAGCAGGGAGTCTGCTTCTCCCTCTCAGTCTGCCCCTTGGCCTTCTTGTGCTCTCTCTCCCTCTCTCTCAAATAAATAAAATCTTAAAAAAAAAAAAAAACCTAGACAGGTTTAAAAAAATATATGTGTGTGGAGAAGGAAAAAAGGGAATCCTAACTTAAATCTAAGCTACTACATTAACCACTGGGATTCTAATGTATCAGGGCACACTTGGCAAACTAGAAGCTTGCAAGAAGCTTGCTGCATGGAACTGGGTTCTTCACTAGGAAAGGATCCTTATACTGAGGGGAAATAGAGTCTAGCACAGGAACTTGACCTGATAACCAGGTCTGGTCATGCAAAGGAAGTAAATCTGAAGACAATATAGTGTTTGGTACTGCTGGTCCTGTGTCCATCTCTGTCCCAGACTATATAGAATCAGGCATGTCTTCTTACCACAGCTGCTAAACTGCTAACTATACAATGTGATGTGCTATAGATGGCCTCACAGGCTATGCTGGTTTGGAAAACATCCCCAAATAGGAAGAAATTGTTGAAACTAATTGGACAGCAGTTTAAACTGCTCAGCCACAATTAGACATAACTACCAAAGAGTGGGAACTTGCAATTTTCTGTGAACTTCCTAAAGTGGTAAAATAAATTCCTTCAAATGGTATCAAACAAAGAGGAGCTTTGAAAATTAGGGTGTATGGATCTATGGATCATAAATGTTAGGTAAGAAAACACAAAGAAACAAAAGAAACTTGGAGACTTTCCAAGAACTAAAAGAGAAGCTATGGTATTTGTATTTGGGTTGATCCAAAGTCCCTCCCCTCCTGTCCCAGATCCCTGGGAAAAATTTTTGCTGGTGATCAGGCTGATTATGGAATAGGCAATTCAGGGGGCAATATAGCTCATGAGAGAAGCTGCATAATGCTGAAAGCTGTGGGTGTTTGAGGAGCTATAGTGCCCTAGATCAAAGAATTTTGAATTGTGGTTAGAGTATGGCTGATTATATCCACTGAGGTGTTGCATGGTTATCTATGGATAGAGCAGAGAAGCAATGCGAAAATGACACAAAAGTCCACAGGACTCTGCTTTAGCATTACCCATAGCTTCAAAACTACAAATGTATCTGAATCTGGATGGTTGTTTAACAAGAGATAAAAAAAATTAGTAATTAGAAGAATAGCAAGGACTTAGACACACACTGAAATGAAGGGGCAAGAACTTGTAAATGTTGACAGTAGAGGAGCCAGGCAGAAAGCAGTAAAAACAGAACAAGAGGATGATTTAACTAACCAGCCTAGATGGGAGAAGTGACAGCAAGAATGTATGCTGAAACATTATCATGAGAGCTGAAAAGGAATGATAGAGACAGATCATTTCTCTCCCAACTTCTTACTGTGGATAAATTATCTTGGGAGAAGGATGAGTGGCATTAGAAGCTTGTAGGAAAAAGTACAAACCAAAGACTGAATTACAAACTCATCGATGACAGTGGGTTGATGACAAGAATGTGGAGGTGGTCTAAGAATAAAAAATCATAGCTATGGCACTGAAGACTTCCATGAATGGGGTAGTTAGCATGTTTCCTAGAGGATAGCTGGCCCCTAGACAAACACTTAGAATCCCTGTGGGCACATTCCACCCCCAAAATATTTTATTCCTGGTATGAAAAAGGTAAACATAGACAGGTCAGTTATAATTGCTAGGGGAAAAACATAGTACCAAGAAAAACTGCAGGGAAGGAAAGAGATACCCATGATTTTAAGGCTCAGTGCAGTCAGAGACCTGGCTCGTCAAGGCAGTGACCAGAGAAAGCTGTGAGAGCTACCAAAACCAGAAGGTACTCCACCCAGAAACAAAACAAGAGAATGTCCACCAATTTGTTACTGTTAAAATTGGAGCAGCCATTTTCTAGAAGACTGAAGCAGTATTTTAAGATTTCCAAGCCCTCTGTTTATTACTTAGGTATTAGATGCCTGTTCTCCCTCTGAACCAATGTTTCTCAAAATAGACTCTGGGGGTCATCTTAGGAATGTGTATATTGAGATTCCTCCCATCCATTTCCCCCATCACCACTGCCCAACAAGAGTCTCTAGAACTGGGGCCCAAGAAACTTGATGTTTAATAAGCTCCCCAGAGGATTCTCATGGACTCTACCAACTAATCCATGTGGACTAATTTTCAAATGCCTACACTGAAGTCTATTCTCCAAGTCTCTGACATTCCAGATCATGTATGTATGTATGTATGTATGTATGTAACATTTTATTTTTATATACTTTTATACTTTATATATTTAAATTATAAATGTATTTCTATATAAGTGACATTTTATAGACTTACATTAGTTTGCAAAGAACCATGGCAGGGAAGTCCTATACACCTTTTCTCCAGCCTTTCCAGTGCTAATATCTTATAACTATAGTACCTCTTCCATAAAGCTTATTTAGACTTGACAGTTTTATAAACACCAAAGTATGCACTCCATAGACTGATAGAACAGTTAAAAAAAAAAAAAAGCCAAAGCAAGTCTGACACCAAGAGACAGAAGGTGGGAAAAGAATCCAGTCCTGTCTAAGCCAGGCACTATGACCACCTGATAGTTAAAGGGAATTGGTGGAGCATGATTTTTGCTTACACCCTTGACCACTGGGACTCACAGAAAGGCCAGGAGCACATCTGGGGAGATGTCTTCACCAAAGCCACCTTCTTCAGACATCTGGAGACAGGAGCTGGGCTAGCTTCAGTCATAATCTTATTGAAGAATTGTCCTGCTTATCTGGCCAGACTGTAGCCCCATCTATTTGCTTTTGAGTCAATGGAAACTGCCAGCTCCCAAGGTAACAAAGAGTCTCTCCTCAGTCAGAAAGTGCACTGGTACTTATTTCTTTAGGGAATTGTTACAGGGATGGAAGAGGTCCAGTGTGGGTAAATCAACAATAGTCAGTGTGCGAAGGCCAAGGATATTGCTCTTGAGTGGACAAAGGCAATTTTAGCATGAGGTCACTGAAAGCTAAACCCAGAAAAGGTGTCAACAAACTGTAGTTGATACTTTTCTTAATCACCCATTTCTTCGTGAGGATGGCACCCTTTGAAAGGAGCATCCTTTGAAGGGGCTCCAGGCTGGGCCCACCACTTGGATTCTGCATATATGGGAAGGTCGAGAGAATTGGCAGGGCTGAAGGCTCCAGAAGCTTATCTAACTGAGTGATTATGGAGTCTTTCTGGGATAGCATTCATTCTAAGGGAAGGGAATCACGAAGATCCAGAATGAAGATTGTCAAAGTGTAAGCAAGCCCCTCAATTTTAGTCCAGCAAAGGAGATTGGAGGGTAACTAGGAGGGCATGTTACAGGCAAATCCTGAAAGAACTATTTTACTAAAACCCTATAAGACCTTGTACACAAATGGCAGTTTTGACACCTAAGTGGAAAAGCAAAACTCTAAAATGGGTTAAAAAGACATTTGTCCCTGTATTTAAAAAACCTAATTGTTGTTTTAAGAGAAGTTAGGTTCACAGAGAACTTGAACAGAAAGTATAGAGCTTCCACAAATCCTCCCCTTCCCCCCTACACATTTTCCCCATTATTAACATCCTAAATTAGTGTAGCACATTCCTACCTTTTATGCATTGAACCCGGCCTAAGCAGCAACAGGCCCTCTCCAAAATGTGCCCAGGGGATGTGGTGGTACCCAGATAAAGCAGAGACAAGGCCTGGTAGATACAGGTGCCTGTCAGACATACAAACAAAGGGAAGGTTGGAGCAATGGAAGAATGGAAAAGCAGCAGAGACAATGTAATATTAACTGAGTTTGTTTATGAGTGTGTGCAAGACATCACTAAGACCTCCAAGAAATACTAATCAAGAACTTTTCGGGGATCAGGGGTACTGGATTAGCAGGTGGAAATAAGAACAAGAGAAATATGGGTTGTAGAAAAGCATAGCAGTGAAGGAATACATGCTCCAGAATCACACCGACTAGCTTCCAGTCCTGGCTTTACCACTTAACTAGCCGTGTGATGCTGGCTAACCACTGTATATTTTAGTTTCTGTTTCTGTAAAATAGAAGACATGATAGTTTCTACTTCTACAATTGTGACAATTACATGAGCTTAAAACATGTGAAGAACATAAAGCATTTTGTGTGAACAGGATAAGCATCCAGTAAATAGTACAGTATCTACCCCATGGGGTTGCCTTGGAAATTGAAAATGATGATACAGGTAAAGCACTCTTTCAGAAGAGACATACTCAAATGTCAGCTATTACTGTGTGACAGAAATTAAATTTTATATATCAGTATATATAGGAAGACTGTCAAAAGGAGAAGAAACAATTACACAATTTTTATTTGGCAGTATAAAAACAAAACTGCAGTTATTTATGTAAATTGCTTACCACTTAGGTCTAATTACTATGAAGCACAATAACAATTACACATAACATTAAGTGTGTGAGACTGAATTTGCTAAAACTTTTGATTATAACACCAACCCCTGTGTACATATGCTCAGCGTTCACTGTCTGTTGCTCTTGTGGTATGATCATCTGCTAATGTAGCACGGTCATCTGCTCACAGTGTTAGAGAATTGGGAGCACTGGTGTGCCAGACGTCCTTCTCATATCCTCCCCCAGATCTTTTTCAGTCCTTATTATCCTACAATTTTCTGTTCTTTCTGATGATCCTCCCTTCCATCCTTTTTTCAAAACCCTATAATTCAATCTGTTTTTAAAGAGCACTTATTTTGTTCAAGGTATTATAATAGGAGCTGGGGGGGGCGGATACAAGGATAACTAACCTCTACTTACAGTTGACTATTAGGGAATAAAGGGAAACCTTAATGTGAGGCAGAAGAAAGTTGCTGTGAGTCTTCAAGAAATGCTGGTTGTGGTTTTTGAACTAGATACTTATTTAAACATAAGTAAGATTTTATACAGAATTGATTACTCTGGACATTTTATATAAATCGGATCATACGATTTATGAAGCAGAGAAATAGGATGGGGGGAGTTGTAATTTTAAATAGGATGATCAAGGAAAGCTTTAGGGAAAAAGACACACTGGATTTAAAGGCTGAATGCAGGTGAAGAAACAAACTACTTGGACATCTGAGTAAAAAGCATTACAGGCAGAAAGAGCAGCAAGCGCAATGGCTGGTGGCTGGAGGGTGCCTGGTATATTGGAGGAACAAGGAGACCCATATGGCTGGAGCGAAATAAGGGGAGAGTAGTAAAAGATTAGGTTAACAGGGGCCAGGTTGTGTAGGATTTTATAAACCATGCTAAGAGTTTGACTTCTGCTCTACGTGAATAGGAAATCATTAGTGGATTTTGAGCAAAAAGTAGCAAAATCCGATTTATATATATATTTTTTAATTTGTTTATTAGGGCACCTGGGTGGTTCAGTGGTTGAATGTCTGCCTTTGGCTCAGATAGTGATCCTGGGATCAAGTCCCACATCAGGCTCCCCATAGGGAGCCTGCTTCTCCCTCTGCCTATGTCTCTGCCCCTCTCTCTGTGTCTCTCATGAATAAATAAAATATTTTAAAAATAAATAAATAAATAAATAAATAAATAAATAAATAAATAAATAATCTATTTATTTGAGAGGGGAAGGAGGGGCAGAGAGAATTTTCAAGCAGACTCCCCACTGAGCATGGAGCCCAATGTAGGGCTCCATCTCATAACCCATGAGGATCATGACCTGAACCAAAACCAAGTCAGGTGCTCAACCAACTGAGGCACCCAGGCACCCCTGATCTGTATTTTAAAGGGACTGTTCTTTTTTTTTTTTTAAGATTTTATTTATTTATTATTTGACAGAGAGTGAGCACAACCTAGGGGAGTAGCAGGCAGAGGGAGAGGCAGAAACAGGCTCGTCACCAAGCAGGGAGCCTGGTGTGGGGCTCAATCTCATGACCCTGGCATCATGACCTGAGCTGAAGGTAGATGCTTAACAGACTGAGCCACTCAGGTGACTGATCCTTAAGTGGAACAATCATTTTGAGAACAAAATGTGGGAGAATAAGGGTGGAAGCAAGGAGAACAGTCAGTAGGCTTTAACAGTAATCCAGGCAATGGAGTGTGTGGCTATCTCAGTCAGTAGAGCATGCAACTCTTGATCTTGGGGTTATGAGTTTGAGCCCCACATTGGGTGCAGAGATTGCTTAAAAATAAAATCTTAAAAACAAAATCCAGGCAAGAGACAGTGATAGCTTGGACCCAGTGATAGCAGTGAAGGTGTTGAAAATTGATTACAGTCTGAATATAATTTGAGCTGGAGTTGGCAGGATCTGTTGACAGAATGAATATGGGATATGAAAGAAAGGAGTCAAAGGTGACTCCAAGGTTTTTATCTGACAACTAGAAGGAGGAACTGTTCCTTAGTTAAGTGGGGGAAGACTACAGAAGGGGCAGGTTTGGGATGGTGGCAGCAAAGGTCAGGAGTTAAATTTGAGATGTATTACGTTTGAGATGCCCATTAAACGATGAAGTGGAGATGTCAAGAATATAGTTGGATATGCAAGTCTGGAGTTCAAAAAAAGGTCTGAGAATTGTTAGGAGGGTAAGGCACAAGCCTTGTGAATGACACTCAATCTGTGTACTATCTTCTGCAACTATCCATATGGGGAATGGAAAGCTTATACCCCATCTAAGAGCATGCTGACTGTACCATGTTCTATAGAGCTGCCTCCACCTGGTAAACAAATTTTATATCTTTCACTCTTTGTTACCATCTTGCCTTCAATCATAGAACTGTCCCTAGGTAATACCCGCACAAACACTTAAATTCCTTCCTCTTTGGCTCTCTTTCCACTTCTTAACATCACACACTCAACTATGCTTTCTGTAATCCATATTATGTTTTATTCCCCAATAAAAAAAATGTTGCCATTGTCTCGTTAATTAAGAACAAGATCCTGTGATGTCTGGGTGGCTCAGCGGTTGAGTGTCTGCCCTCAGACCAGAGCTTGATCCTGGGGTCCCAGGATTGAGTCCCGCATTGGGCTCCCTGCATGGAGCCTGCTTCTCTCTCTGCCTGTGTCTCTGCCTCTGTGTCTCTCATGAATAAATAAATAAAATCTTTAAAACAAAACAAAACAAGATCCCCCTCCTTAGGTGTTCACAAGGACATACAGTTATTTTTAAAGTGAGTTATAGTCAACATATAATATCAGTTTCAAGTATACAACAGAATGATTCTATATATGTACATACTACAAAAATGATCATTACAGTAAGTCTAGCTAACACCTATCCCAATTCTTAATACTGGATAGTCTGGATATGAGGAAACCAGTCATAATGGTTCAAATATGTCTGCAAATAACTCTGGGGTTAACAAAGGTTAATTAATGGAAATGTCCACATAAGGCCTACAGTCTTGTCCCATGGCAGGTGTTCAATTAAATCCAATTGATTAATCATTTCAGCTCAACCAGCAGATCATACAAATCTTGACATATAGGATCTTGAGGAAAGAATCCTCTACTGTCTCCCCCCATGGCTCCCTGTGATTCCAACTTAGTATCCTCACAGGGTATCTCTTCCTCCAGGCTCATGGTAAAGGTTTCTCTTTTGTCTGCCACCTGGTTTTTGTTTTGTTGCTATTTTCTCTCCTGACACTCTATCCTCTTGAATGGGAACTAGCCTCCATCTGGCCTGGTAAGGTTCAAAAGTCTTTGCAAATTATGCCTAACATAAGGATTGCTTTTATGAGCCAGAGCAAGACTCTCTGGCGTTATCCCATTATAGCTACACCCATCCCCTGTCCCTAACCCCTGGCAACCACTCATCTATTCTCTAGCTCTATAATTATGTATTTCACAATTGTTACATGAATAAAATCATGAAATATGTATCCTTTTTTTAGAGACAAAAAAGGAGAGAGCATGAGTGGGGGGAGGGGAAGAGGGAGAGAGAGAACCCCAAGCAGGCTCCACACCCAGTGGGAAGCCCTACACTGGGCTTGATCTCACGACCCAGAGATCATGACCTGAACCAAAATCAAGTCGGACGCTTAACTGACCAGTCACTCCAAAGTATGTATCCTTTTTAAATTGGCTTTGATCACTCTGTATAATTTCCTTGAGGTTCATCCAAGTTATTGAATGTATCACTGCGTAATGCTCCGTGGAATGGATGTACCACAGTTATTTTATCCACCTACCCTTGGAAAGATATTTGAAGAGTTTCCAGTTTGGGGGTATATAATGAATGCATTGTTATAAGCATCCATATACAAGTTCCTGAATAAGGATAAATCTTCATTTCTTCATTTATCCTTATTCAGAAATGCTAACTTGAATGGCAAGTCCATTTCTTTCAGAACTGAAATAAACTATTTTCCAGAGCCAGATTATTTATTTTTGGAATTTAATTATCAGTTCCTAGAAAGACATTCTGTTTACCTCTTTCTGATTAGAGAACTATCCTTCTAAGAGTCCTATAGAGCCAGATGGACTTGGATTCAATACCACTTTAATCACTTATTAGCTGGGTGAGCTGGAACAATATATTTACTTTTTATGAGTCTCCAATTCCCTACTTAAAAAATAGGAATAATGGCCAAGACACTAAGAATTTAATAAGATCAACATGTAAAATCCTCACAGTAGAGTGTCTGGTACAAACTAGTGAGTTACTGCTCTCTTTTCCCAACCCATGGCAAAATAATGATCAAATATTACTCCTGACATTTTTGGTATTTGAAATTTTAAAAATCAAAAGAAAACATAATGTTAGCTCCTTTTTTTAAAAAGTAGGCTCCATTCCCAGGTTGGAGACCGATGCAGGGCTTGAACTCATAACCCTGAGATCAAGACCTGAGCTGAGATGAAGTCAGACCCACTGAGCCACCTAGGCACCCAATGTTAGCTCCTTTTGTACATATTCTATTAGATAAATTATCTTTAATAGATTCTTTATGCACCATTTTTCCTTGGCAAGACCATTTTCATTTCTTCCTATCAATTATGTTTACTGAGGTAATCCTTATAATGCTTGGCAACAGAAATGAGTTGGTATATCCCCATTATGATCTGTGGTTTTTCTCTTCTAGGTCAGTGAATAATTTCCTGATGACTGGTCCAAAGGTAAGAAAAAAAATCCTTTGATTTATTTGAATTTCACTAACTTTAGCTTCTTGACTGAAGACTATACATATCAATTTCTTTTCATTATATCCACATTTTTTATTAGCTGTGTATATTATAGAATGAAAAACCATGCAGAGAGAGGGTTAGAGATGCACCCAAAAGAACACAGCAAACTAGTGTCAGGGCCAAGGCAAGAACTCAAGAGTACTGATTCTGAACTTATGGACAGAATTTCCAGAGCCAGAAAAGTCAGAAGCCTTTCCTGGTGTCAGGTTGCAGCCACACATCCTTCTCAGTGCAATGGCAGGACACAGTTTTCCATCTTTAAAATGCTGTAATTGTATTCCATGATCCCTCAGGACAGACAGTTCCAGTCTCAAAATGTTCTTTTTTAAGACAGTAATGGGATGAGAACAGCTGAAAATCCATGAAGTACGGATTTGGTCTCATTTTGGAGAGGTAGAATAGTATAGTGAATAAAGGCTAGTGAGGTCTAGAGTCTGGCAGCACTGAATTTCATTCCTACGGTTATCATCTGCTAGCTCTGGGACCTTGAGCAAACTGCTTTACTTCACCTCTGTAAGCTTCAGGCTCCTAATCTATAAAAATGGTACCTATTTCACGAGGTTATTTGTGATGTTAAATGGGACAGCATATTTAGAGTGCTTACTCCGTCATTATTTTAGGAGGGGAGGAGAGTGGGCATGAAAAGAGATGCTTGGCCACTTTGGGGCAAATGCCTCCCAAGTTCAGCTGGGAGTCTGAATTTTGACCCCTGTGTTTCTGTAGGCTTACCTGATCTATTCCAGCAGTGTGGCAGCTGGTGCCCAGAGTGGTATTGAAGAATGTAAATATCAGTTTGCCTGGGACCGATGGAACTGCCCTGAGAGAGCCCTGCAGCTGTCCAGCCATGGTGGCCTTCGCAGTGGTAAGGAAAGCCTTGGCCACAGTTCCCTGGACCCCCTGGCCACAGGTTAGAGCCCAACTCTTCAGGGATGGCCCCCTGCTGCTTCTATATCCATATTCTAGTCCTCACCTGGTCTCTACTCTCAGGTGATCTTGTCTCTGGGATCTTCTCTGTCCCTTCTATATCACCTCCTTCCTACTTATAAAGCTTTTCTTTCTTTCTTCCCAAAACCCTCACTGCTCAATGAATGGACCTTGCCTCATCCCCAACCTTAAGCCATCCTTGGCCTCCCAGTTGGCTAAAGGCTTCCTCACAATATAAAAAGCATCAGGAGGTAGGTGGGAGTATTAATTCTTCAAGCCTCTTAGCCCTCCCTTCAGCAGCTCAGCGGAGAGGTACAGGATGAACGGGGACTGACTTGGACACCAGATTCCCAAGAAGAAGATAAAGAGTGGCCATGCCACTAAATGAAATAGCTGCCAATCAGAAGTTCTTTTCAGGACTAGCTGGCACGTGCCTCTCAGGCTTTAGTATTTTAAGAAAAAAGAAACATGGGTTCTTTACAACCTGGCCTTCAGATTCATCTCCTTCCCCATTTCTTCCTCTGGCTCTTCACCACCTAAGTCCTTTACAACCATGTATGTCAACAATAATCCAGCCACCTAGTCACAATGTGTGACCTGAAAAGATGGGAGGGGAGAAGCATAGCACTGAGACCAAGGCTGGAACAGACCATGGAAGCAAGTAAGGTATATTATAAGGGTGGGGAAACAGGATGGAGCCGGAGATGGAGAACATAATGATAGCATTAAAGGCAGATAGCATGACTGGTACTTCTTTGAGTTGCAACCCCTCCCTCTAACTCACCCATCTTTGGTTCCTGCCAGCTAATCGGGAGACAGCATTTGTACACGCCATCAGTTCTGCTGGGGTCATGTACACTCTGACTAGGAACTGCAGCCTTGGCGACTTTGACAACTGTGGCTGTGACGACTCCCGCAATGGGCAGCTGGGTGAGTAGTGGTACTGTGGGTTGCCAGGCCAGGCCAACAAAGTTCACTATGCATGAAAAATTTGGTGAGTAGTTTGATGGGGTGAAGAAGAGTTGTATTCTTCTAAATCTGAAGAAAATCAAGGCCAACCAGTTTAAGCCGAAACCCTAGAGTGACAAACTAGGCTCAATGTAGCTTGGGGCCCTCCTCTCCCAATTGAGTGGTTTCCTTACTTTAAACACGATAAAGGAACAACACCCTGTGGCTTCAATTCTGTTACTCTCTCAGAATAGAGAGAGTATTATTCCATATTGCCTGTCCCTGTTTCCTTCCCACTCCTTACCTCCACTGTCCTCTCGAATCCTCTCTGTCCTCCAGCTCAATTTCCAATTTGTTAATATTTCTATTGTGCCTCTCTCTCCTCCACAATGCTGGCACTTTCCCTTCTGTTTTCCTGCCATTTTGTGGACATCAATCGCTGATCAGGCATATACACACTCTGCTCAAAGGCCAGCAACAGGGGCATGGCACTGGCAGCTTGCAGAGAATCCACTCTGCACTACTAACCTCGTGGAGTCCTGAGCAGAGGATTGGCTGAGGCTGGAAGTGGAAGTGCAAAAGTGGCCCAAACAAATCTAAGCTGAAACTGATCTGGAGACAGGGCACTTGCCCAAGGCCAAACTCAATTAGAAACAGTAGCCCAGGAGCCCAAGCTCGCCTGTTCAAAGACCTTTCCTCCCCTTGCACTCATCCCAGGTGGCCAAGGCTGGCTGTGGGGAGGCTGTAGTGACAACGTGGGCTTCGGAGAGGCAATATCCAAGCAGTTCGTGGATGCCCTAGAGACAGGACAGGATGCCCGGGCAGCCATGAACCTGCACAACAATGAGGCTGGCCGCAAGGTGAGTCTTGTAGCCCTTGGGGTTAGGCAGCTGGCTCCATCCTCTACCAGCCCTAGGTGTGGACAGCTCTTGAGTTCATTTAACAGATTGGAAAAGTGAGGGACAAAGCCCGTGAGCCATATGGACTAGCTAGACGCCTCGCAACCCCACAGAGGCCGACTCCCCACCACTTAGTCCCTGGCCAGCTCACTCCTGGCTCTCTCCCCAGGCGGTGAAGGGCACCATGAAACGCACGTGTAAGTGTCACGGTGTGTCTGGCAGCTGCACCACGCAGACCTGCTGGCTGCAGCTGCCTGAGTTCCGCGAGGTGGGCGCACACCTGAAGGAGAAGTACCACGCAGCTCTCAAGGTGGACCTGCTGCAGGGCGCTGGCAACAGTGCTGCCGGCCGGGGTGCCATCGCCGACACCTTCCGCTCCATCTCCACGCGGGAGCTGGTGCACTTGGAGGACTCCCCGGACTACTGCCTGGAGAACAAAACGCTAGGACTGCTGGGTACTGAAGGCCGAGAGTGCCTGCGGCGTGGGCGGGCCCTGGGCCGCTGGGAGCGCCGCAGCTGCCGCCGGCTCTGCGGGGACTGCGGGCTGGCGGTGGAGGAGCGCCGGGCCGAGACCGTGTCCAGCTGCAACTGCAAGTTCCACTGGTGCTGCGCCGTCCGCTGCGAGCAGTGCCGCCGGCGGGTTACCAAGTACTTCTGCAGCCGCGCCGAGCGGCCGCGGGGGGGCGCGGCGCACAAACCCGGGAGAAAATCCTGAGGGTCTCCTTTCTCCCCACCTCTCCCTCATTTGTCCTTGGCTTCTTTTAGAGACCCCAGTAATAGAGGCACCTAGGGAATGCTCCCCGCCCCCCTATCCTGCCCTGCCCAGGGATCCCAAGAAAGAGAGACGCTGCAATCTCTCCAGAGCTCTCCACTTTCCAACTCTTTCCCCCAATTCCTCTGAGATCTCAAACTCCATCTGAGTCATCCTCATAGTCCACACTTAGGTCTGAGGACTCCCAGTCCTGAGATTTTGAGCTATTGATCTTCCTTGGACTAGGATGAGAACAGGCATCCCTCTTCCCCTTCCCAGCTGCCCTAATGCCTGACCTAGCCTCTGGAGCCTTAGGAAACCAGAAAAACACTTCCCGGATATGCAGGGTCAGGGTAAAGCCATGCTTTTCTCTTTTTTACAATTTCCTGCACCCCTCCCCCATTTTTCTGCTGCCAGGTCTCTACCATAGCCACATCTTTTTTCTGCAGAGCTCCTCCGGTGCTACTGTTAGCTCCCTGCTAACTGTTGGCAGACACTCCAGCAATCTCTAATGCTTTTTCTCTTGTTCCCCTTTCCTGAAAAAAAAAAAAAACTGTGACAAAACTGACCCAGGAAAAAGCATGTCTTTGGGGACTATTTCCTAAAGGCAGGGCCTGAAGATGGAAGAAGTGGGAACCCTAGAGGGCCGAGTTGCTCGTGATACTATGTCTTCAGTGGACTTCACCAGTCAGGCTGTGATCTTCCTAGACAATCACCTGAAGAGCTCCAGACATAATGTCTAGGAACTATGTAAGGGCAGATTACCAGTCATTTTCTATCCCTTAAAGGAAACTTCTTGCTCAAAACCTATTTCTTCCTAGCAACCAACTTTACCTCTCCTCCTGCCCCAAAGGATCCTTGTTCCTCTGAGCCAAGACTGAGCTAAATAAAGCCAATTTCCCATTCAGACCCCAGTTTGCACCTCTAAAAGCAGGTCATAAGGAAGGAGAAGCTGGACCCTTCCTTTTCACAAAACTGGATCTCAAATAGGCAGGATTCAGAGCATTGGATACTTTTCTTCAATAGGTAAACTTCCTGCAATGAAACTTTCCAAATGGAAGCTCAGCACCTTGAACTTTAATTTATTAGGCACTGTGGTATGTGCCTTCTTTTCTAGGTATTGAACTTATTCTTGGGGACGTAAGGGAGGGTGGGTGGAAGATACGTCTAGGCCCTCTCTTCCCTCCCACCTTGCCAGAACATGCCTTACTCCCCCCATGGCCTAAGTAGTTATGCTGGCCTGACTGAGGCTAATCTGCCAACAATTAATGAATCATCTACGTAAATCTTACACCAATACATTCACTCAGTAGCTATGACTCACTGCTTGTGGTGCTTGAGACAGAAGCAGTATAGCAGGGACTTGCTTCTTAAAGAGGGCTCTGGAAAGGGAAGAGTCAATCCCTGACAGACTCTCTGTAGCCAAGGAGCTTCCCAGCCATCTCCCTTCTCCTAAGCTGGTCATGGCTCTGGACACAGAACTGCTCTTTAGGAGAACTGCTCAGATGTCAGACCACCTCATCCTACCTTCCAGAGTAGAGAGAACACAGAGATGTGGCTCTAAGTAGGTGGGGGGAGGGGGAGCTGAGGCTTTAGGGGCTGACCCATGAGAGTGGAAAGACTCCCTTTATATTCCAGATTGGGACAGTGGCTGTTTTCCTGGTCAGACCCCAAAACCCTGGCCTCATCCCTACACATCCTCTGGTCGACTAACACTTACTGAGGAGAGAGGTTACCTGCCCTTCCTCACAGGGGACACACTTCCCTTCAGCGTGTTCTGGTGCTTCATTTCCAGTTCTATCAGCAAAAGGCCTTTTTTGCTCCATCCCTCAGCTTTGATCTGGGCCTTTTGAATCTCCCAATGTGTCCTTCTTCCCTAATCAAACAGCAGCATATACTAACCTGGCTGTCCCACTTGGCAGAATTACTTGATAGTGTTCAGTAAGAAAATCTGGCAAGACAGCTAGAAAATATAAAAGTACAGAGTTGTAAAGGAAAACTGCATTCTCCAAGAGGTCTCTCAGCATAAAAGTAGGAATACTATTGTGCTTCATATTTGATCATTCCAGGTCAGTACTTGAAACCTGTCATGCTGCCAGAAAGTTCTTTCATAGGTTGTTGTTCTGTATTCCCAAATGGATATGATTGATACCAGATTCATCTGAGTTCTATAAAGAAAACTTTATTGAGCTACCTTAGATCTGTATTGCTTTTTTTCCTCTCTTGTATTATCCATTCATTCATTTGGTCATTCAACAAACACTGGTGGGCAAACAGAGTGGTGAACAACACAACAACCTCCCTGCATTCATGGAGTTTAGGTTCTCTCTTATACTCAACCACCAGGGCTGTGTTCCCCTTTGCAAACATGGACAACTCCAGAACAGTTGCTTGGGAGGACACTTTGGAGGTCAGCTAGACAAACCTTTTGTTTTACAGACTAAAAGTGATGCTAAAAAAGATGTCTGTCTTTGTTCAGCCAACTAGTAAGTTACCATGGGGTACATACTGGAACCCTGGTCCCTTCCCTCCTCTTGTGTCCTCTTTAAGGCCCATCTATCTCCACCAGAGAGAAGCAGAAGGAGATCCTGAGAAGTGACAAGGACACTGGGTGGGGGAGGAGGGGCGGAAAACACTGTCCTTCCTGTCCCTGGCCTGTGAGCCTACACACAGGCAGGGCTTTCTTTCCTTGAAAAGAATCCCAGCCTCAACTGGCCTTAGCAGCAGGTTAGGGCAAAGACAGAGCCAGGGTCGCGCTCAGCCCTGGTGGTGCTGGCGGTGGTGGGAGGGGAGGGCAGGCCAGGGCACCCTCCTATTGTGGGTCTGGATTGGATGCTTCCACTCATTCATTTCCTTTTAATTAACCCGCATTCCTGGAGGAGAAATATTTATGTTGGCTCCCATAGAGGCAATCCGCAGACTGGAAAGAAGGGGGAAGAAAGCCTGCCTTAGCAAAACAATATCTCTAAAGAGCTCAAGAAGAGAAAATAAGAGAACAAAATGCCATTAAAATAGCCTTCTACCCCCACTGGAGTCAATGAAAACTTCATTTCACATGCTAATCCCCCCACTCCGCCCCTTCTCTTCTCACAACACCTTTCCCGAAAGTGTTTGGGAAAAGTCTTCGCAGTCAGTACACAGCTCCCTGCAGCTCAGACTTCTCCTTGTGTTAGTTCAGGGCCCCAAGTGGGGCTCTCGCTCCAGCAGCGGCTTTTTTCTCCCCCCCTTTAATTTAAACAAAGACTTCGGAGTTCATCAACCTCCCACTGAAATTCACAGCTGCTGAACAAACTAATCCCCTCTCCCTGCCTTTCTTCCCTTCAATGGGCTCTTGGCTTCAAAGACACTTTGGGAAAGGACTTTGCTGGGGCTCACACTGCTTCATCAATAGAAGTTAGTGCAAGTATTATCTGAAGAGCAAGTGGCTTTACAAACAAATACTGCCTAACAATCCCTTCCTCCCAAACACACACATCTAGCCCACAGACATGATGGGATCTACAACAGGATTAGAGATAGTACCCCCGGCTTCACACCCAGCCCCTTTGTGTAGCTGAGCTCAGCCCTGAAGTGTTGTGGGGAAAACCCTAGAGCTGAACGTCAGGCACAGATGGAGACAGACACACACACACACACACACACACACACACACACACACAGCAGAGTGGCCACAGAAGCTGCAAGGCTTTCTCCTTGCATCCTCCTTTCTTCAACTTTCTAGACTCCCCATCTGTCCTCAAGCCTCTCTCCTGCTTTATTGGGGTGCAGGGAGCACAAACAAAGAGGCTAGGAAGAAAGATAAGGGCAAAATAGGATCTAGAAGAGATAATAATTGGAAGAGGACTGAGGAAACCAAAACAAAGCAGCTTTATTGCCCATTAAGTACATCAGTGCTTCAAATACAAAGTCCAACCATGAAAAGTGCAGCAAGAGAAGGCAGCCCTGAGACATGTAGGGGCTGAGGAGAAGGGCCTCCAACCCTTGAGGAGCAGTGCTAGAAAAGTCTTTTGTTAATATGGCTCCAATTCCAGAACTGGGCTTATGATCACAGAATGAATGGTTGAGGGCCTTGGGCCAGGGCCCAGACAGGTCAAGTCAGGACCATTCCCTGCAGGCAGTGGTCCCTCTGCTCCTGTTTCACAGCCTAGGACAGCTCCCAGCAAAAGGCAGTGCATCCTTTCTATATTCCACCTAACCTAGCCCACCCTTACAATACTGGTAGAAGAGAAGGTCCTTGTAAAAGGCCAAATTTCCTCCTTTTCTGCTCAGCACCAACCCCTCATAACCTTGACTTGTTCAAAAAATCAACAAGAGTTTACTCTACCCCAGCCTCTGGGGCCCAGAGTATAAAGGACCTGGAAATATTAAGTCAGAGCCAAGAAGGTAAGGTCAGGCTCATAACCCAGAGAAGGGATAAAACAAAAATCCCACAAGATGGGTACAGCAGAGGTAGACTTGGAGGTACTGATCCTGCTCATCTCAGAAGCCACTTAAAACAGAATATCCCTAGGAGAGAAGATGAACTGTCTTGGGTCCTGTCAGAGTACAGCATCAAGGCAAGTGAGGAGCCAACTCTGTGTCTGCCTCAGAGGCTGAGAGAGTCTTGGCAGATTCTAGAAAGCCAGGCATAAAGGGGTGGAAAGCAGGCACTCTGCTAGTTTAGAGGCAAGCCCATAGCATCATATACCTGGCAACAAGGGAAGAGGGGTGGGGAAAACAAAAAATCTATTCCAAAATTCCCCCTTTTCTGCAGGGAGGAGTTAAGTAACAGCAGAAGTAGGCTCCTCGCAAGAGAGCCTGCCTGGTTTACACGTGCAACTTATGAGCAATGGTGAGGACAGACTTCAGGACAAGCATGAAGCTGGAGACCTCGCTGAAGCTGCTGCAGCCCACCACCTGGGCATGCACCGCAAGGCCCTGCTCAAAGTTTCCTGCGTCCACACATCGGGCAACCTCATGGAGCCCAGCCAGGACATGAGGCGAGAGCTGTGGAGGGATGCACGCTTAGGTCAGGGAGCCCAACCCAGCCCTTACCCTGGGAGCATGGAAGGGTAAGAGATGATTTAAGTTCTGGAGCCCAGTCTGGGCAAAATGTGTATGCATGTATTTTGTGGGGAACCAGGTCGGTGAGACCTATGGGAGAGGACACTGGGGTCCCTTTGGCCATGGTGATGGTGGAGGGCAGGGGGCAGAGGAGTACCACTAAGTGTACTTACTGTGCCCTGGCAGAGCTTATCATATAGACATTCTAGACGTTGGGCTGCATTATCCAGCTTCCGTTTTGTTTTCTGCAGGGAGGAAAATGGATTCTGACTCCAACCCCTAAGACTAACACTACAAAGGACTATAAAGAATCACAGTGTATCAGAGCTGGAACCACTTAATGCTATTGCTTTCATTTCACAGGAGAGGAAATGAAGGCCCAAAGAGGATAAGTGACTTGCTTAAGTTGACACAGCCGGTGCATGAACGGCAGGTCTCCTGACTCCTAGTTTCACCCTCCCTCCAGTGCCCCGTACTGCCTTTCCAAGAGGTAAGCCTCAATGTTGCTGGGGCCCTGATACCGGCTAGCTAGGCTCAGACCAGACAAGCCCCTCCTTGCCCCCAAATAAGTATAAGATGCAAACAGGCCCAGAGACCATGAGAAAAGAGTCAAAAAAGGAATTGATCTATAGCTCAGGAGTCCGGGGAACAAGCTAATGGTGTGAGGAGGACATCATGGGGAAGGCTCAGACTTACTAAATCAGTGGCAGACAGGGAGCAGCACTGTAGAAGCTTCTCAAAGCTGGTCTTCAGGGACTGATGCTCTGGAAGCAGCTCCTTCCTTCCCACCTTCTCAGGAGGCCACTGCTGAAGTTGCTAAGGAAGGAGCAGGGAGACAGGATAGACGGGTAAGCTGACCTTCTCATAGCTGCCCTATGGACTAGTCCTCAGTGAGTCAATGTCACGCTGCTCCCACTCAAGCAGAGCACAGCTGGGGAGTGGGGTATATCCCTCTTCTCTGCAGTAAGGACATTTGGCACCTGCCCACACCCGTTCCCCAGTACAGAATCTGCCTCCGCCCCCCCCCCCCCCCCCCCCGTTGAGGAATGAGGCCCAGCCACCATGCTCCCTGTTTTTCTACACTCAAGGAAAGTTGGTGAGTTTCCAAGAGGAGGGGAACATGCTGCTCCTGTCACCTGCAGGCTGAGTTCTCCTGGTGCTCCCGGAGGAGCATGGCCCCCAACAAGGACAGAAGGCTGTGAAGAAAGGACCCCTCGTGGCTCAGGGGTGAGGCTCACAACTGGAGCAGTAATCGGTGCTGGGGGCATAAATGTCCCTGGCAACTAGAGACAAAGAAAGAAAGGCATATGAGTCTAAGTTGAGCGACTTCCTAGACCCTGCTTTGAGAGAGTAGCAGAAGATCTGAGTGAGCAAGGGAACAGAGCAGCATGTCGGGAACCAGGAGAGGGAGAGACTGATACATGTATGCAAGAAGGAAAGAGGAGAGGGATGAGGGGAGAAGAATGAGTAGAGAAAGGGACAGGACTGTGTGTGTCCCTGACTAGGGGATGGGCTAAATGCTGGAAGAAACTAGAATACAGGTCATTGGTGAATGTATGAGGGGCAGGTAGCAAGAGACACACTGACCTCTTTCCTCTGGAGGTTTGCCCTGGGCATTAGGGCATTTTTCAAGGAATCTTGAGGTCCTGCATAGCACAAAGATAACATAGCACATGAGGTATATAGGGGTACAGTTAGGAGCACTTGAAATCATCAGTCTGAAGATCAGCAAGATCATTTTAGTTGGAGTTGATCACACTTCCCTCTGCAAACCAGCCATACTCTCAGTTGACATTCTCCAACCCAAAGGCCCCCAGTTCATTGGCTTAAGGAGAGACTCCTAAGGTGGTAGTGGAGAGGGAAAGAGAAGGAGGCAATGACCCAGAAGAGAGAAGCCATGGAAAGAAGACTGACCTTGTTGAGCACTCGAGGGGCCAGTGGTTGGGAGGACGCTAGAGCATGTAGTACCTGGCCCTCCTGGAGGATGTGTCATGGGGAAATTGACAGGTGGGGCTAGATACTGGAAGCTTGTAGGGCTGACACCTGGTAGTCTCACAGGAAGCAGAGGGAATAGTTGGGTAGTCTCAGCTATAGAAGTAGAGCCAGGCTGTCTGATGTCTGGAGTTGCCATGGGTGGAGGTAGACCAGGAAGAGGCCATGTTCCAGGGAAACCCATGGGGTTAGGAACTTGGGCTTTTTGCCTTAACAGAGGTGGCTCAAATAAAGCTGAAAAGGAACAGAAACAGGTCATTTGCCACCAAACTTCACCTTGGGAGAGACTCAGAGCATTTCAGGTAAGAATAAGGCAGCAATAAAACAAACCTAATAATGATAATAAAAAATTAATATTTGTGTATGGAGATCTACCATACACAAAGTACTTTTAACTATTCCTCACTTGACCCTAAAAGCAATCCTGTGGGATTGAAATGACCAACATAACAGCTACTCTCACTTTTCACAAGAAACAGAGTGCCTGAGTCTGTTGCCATAGATACAAAGCCAGTAAGTGATAGTACTGGGGATTCAGAGCTCCTCTCACTACAGTGTAGACGTAATGCCCCCCAAATCCATTCTGGTCATGCCAACTCTTTGCCTCTGTGTTCTGCCCAAACAAATCTTCACTTACTCACCAGGCCTTACACCAGGGCACAAGGGCAAAGGCGGGGCTTCCTGGGGCCCAGGTGCCCTGTAGTCACTTATATTCTGAGTTTGGGAGATTTGATAAGGGCTAGGATGGGAAGGAGTCAAGGGTGTCACTAGTGATGACTGAGGTGTGAAAATCCTTGACCTTGGAGCTGAAATTGGAACCTGTGAAGAGAAAAAAGGGTCAGCACTTGGAAGGGAAAAGAAAGGTAAGTAACTGAAAATAGAAAAACAGAATATGAAACAAAAAGCTAGCTCCTAAAATAAAAATCAACAAAACTGATAACTCTATAAAAAGCGACAAAGATGAAGAGAGAAGACGCAAATCATCAAGATCAGGGATGACACAGGGAATATTACAACAGTCCCTGCAGCCATTAAGGAGATAATAGAGGAATATAAGTAATAAAGTTACAAATTATTGTTAATATGTATTATTAACAAATTATGTTTTTTTTTTAATTTTTATTTATTTATGATAGTCACAGAGAGAGAGAGAGGCAGAGACACAGGCAGAGGGAGAAGCAGGCTCCATGCACCGGGAGCCCGACGTGGGATTCGATCCCGGGTCTCCAGGATCGCGCCCTGGGCCAAAGGCAGGCGCCAAACTGCTGCGCCACCCAGGGATCCCAACAAATTTTGTTAATAAATTTGACAACTTTGAAGAAATGGCCAATTCCTCAAGAACCACAGACTACCAAACCTCAGTCAAAATTAAATAGACAACTAGAATAGTTCTAAAATTATTAAAGGAAGGGACACCTGTGTGGCTCAGTGTTGAGCATCTGCGTTCGGCTCAGGACATGGTCCTGGGGTTCTGGGATCAAGTCCTACATCAGGCTCCCTGAAAGGAGCCTGCTTCTCCCTCTGCCCATGTCTGCCTTCTCTCTCTGTGTCTCTCATGAATAAATAAATAAAATCTGGGCAGCCTGGGTGGCTCAGCGATTTAGTGCCGCCTTTGGCTCAGGGCATGATCCTGGAGACTCGGGATCAAGTCCCATGTCAGGCTCCCTGCATGGAGCCTGCTTCTCCCTCTGCCTGTGTTCTGCCTCCCTCTCTCTGTGTCTCTCATGAATAAATAAATAAAATCTTTAAAAAAATGTTTAAAGGGGATCCCTGGGTGGCTCGGCAGTTTAGCACCTCCCTTTGGCCCAGGGCACAATCCTGGAGTCCCGGGATCGAGTCCCACATCAGGCTCCTGGCATGGAGCCTGCTTCTCCCTCCTGTGTCTCTGCCTCTCTCTCTCTCTCTCTCTCTATGTCTATCATGAATGAATGAATGAATGAATGAATGAATAAATCTTAAAAAATGTTTAAAAACAAAACAAAATTAATAAAATAGTAAAAATATATGACAAATTTTGACAATAATTCATAATTCAGCATATCAGGAATAGAGGGAAACTTGCTCAGCCTTATAAAGAGTATCTACAAAAAAACCTAGCTAACATCATAATGGTGGAGGACTGAATATTTTTCCTTTAAGATCAGAAACAAAGCAAGGATGTTCACTGTCACCTTTCTTAGTTTAGTACTACAATAAGAATAAGGCAGAGAAAGAAATTAAAGGCATATAGACTGGAAGAAAAACTATATTTGCAGATAACATGACTGTCTACATAGAAAATCCCAGGGATCCACAAAAAACTCCTAGAACGAATAAATGAGTTCAGGAAACTCATTCCTGAGCCTTGAAAAGTCACAGGATACATAACACAAAAATATCAATTATATTTTTATATACTAACAATAAACAAATGGCAACCAAAATTCAAAATGCAATTACCATTTGATTGCAAACTGCTCAAGAGAAAATTAAATACTGATGTCTGAATTGAAAAAACATCAGGATATGTATGATTAAAATTATAAAATGCTGATGCAAACAGCATTGGAAAGACATACCAAATTCATGGATAGGAAGACTCAATATAGTAAAAATGTCAATTCTCCTTACATTAATCTATAATTTGATAAAATTCTTGCCAAAATTTCAGCAAGTTTCTTTGCAGATACAGACAAAATTACTTTAAAATTTATATGGAAAATGCAAGGTCCTAAAACACCCAAAGTAATTTTGAAAAAAGAAAACCAGGGGTGCCTGGATGGCTCAGTCAGGTAAACCTCTGCCTTCAGCTTAGGTCATGATCCTAGTGTCTCAAGATTCCAGTGTCAGGCTCTCTGCTCAGTGAGAGTTGGATCCTCCTTTCTCCTCTGTCCTTCGCCCTGCTCATGCTCTCTCTTGCCCTCACTCTGTCTTTCAAATAAATAAAATCTTTTGAAAAAAAGAAAAAGTGCGAAGAATTATTCTTCCCCATTTCAAGACTTACTATATAGTGGTAGTATTGAAGTCAGAGTGGTATTATGAGGGAAGGACACACAGATCAATAGAATAGAAGAGAGATCTGAGAAATAAAGCCATACAAATATGCCCAGTTAATTTTTGACAAAGGAGCAAAATTGATTCAGTGGAGAAGAGACAGCCTTTTTATACATATCCATTGGGGGAAAAAAAAAAAAGCAGCAGCTTGACCTAAACTTCACACTATATGCAAAATTTAACTCAAAATAGAACATGGACTTAAATGTAAAACATAAAACTATAAAACTAAAAAATAAAATAAAATAAAATAAAAATAAATAAATAAAACTATAAAACTTTTAGAAAAAGAACACTGGAAAACTTTAGGGGACAGTGGACTAACAAAGACACAAAAGGCATGATCCATAGAAGAAAAACTATAAATTGGACCTTATAAAATTAGAAATATTTGCTTTGTGAAGGGCCCTGTTTAAAAGATGAGTAGACAAATTCTTACATAGTTATACACACATACACACACACACACACACACAGGTGAAATTTGAATCTATGGATTGTATTAATATCAGTTTCTTGGTGTGGACATTGCACTATGGTTGTGTGGGACACTGGCATGAGGTGGGGTGAGGATGTGATGCATGAGACTTCCCACTACATTTCTTTGCAACTTCCTGTGAATCTATAATTATTTCAAAATAGAAAGGAAAGAAGGAGGGGTGGAGAGATAGAAAGAGAGAGAAGGAATTGGAGTAGAAAGATGAGGCAGGAGAAAGAAAGAAGAAAGAAAATTAGGGTGAGAATCGAAGGTGGGACAGGATGAATCATCTGATAACTCCATTTACCATCTTTCTGGATTTTGTTCCCCAGTCACTCCAGTAGAATCCTGGTATCTTAAGTTAACAACACCCTAACCAACTGGGCACTGTGGCCAGGAACCTAGGGGTCAGTCCCACCACTTTACAGATTCCTCTGTAAACCATCACCAATTTCTGTCAATTCTACCTATAAATATCTTAAATGTAATCTCATTCTCCAGCTTTAGGTCATCTCATGTTCTTATCATCTCTCACCTCCTAAGTACCTCTAGCCTTGCCCTTCTCCTAAATACATAGCAAGTCATTCCCCTGAATAAGACCATTCAATAGCTCCTGACTGCTATCAATTTTAGGGTCAAGTCTAAGGTCTCTAGCACAGAATTCCAGGTCCTTCCTGATCTATCTCCTACCTGTTACTCCAGTTTCATCTGACTTTACTCCCCTACCACAAACACCTGTTTTGCAGCCCCATTAAAATATCAGTAGTTCCTCAAGTGGGCTTTGCTTACTCTCCCTTCAATGTTTATGTACATGCTGTTCCCACTACTTGAAATAGCCTTTACCTATTCCTTCCCTCGCCTAAATGTTTTGTAATCTTCAATACTCAGATCAAACACCATACTCATTCAGAAACATTCCCGAAACTTCTCCCGCTCCCCCAAAGACTAAGTTGCTTTTTCCTGTGTGATCCCATAGCACCTTATCATACCCCAATCACAGCATTTATGAATTTTACTGTACTAATTTTTTATACATCTATCTTTCCACTAGACTATGAGCTAATTAAGGGCATGAATCATGGTTTGTCCCTGTTTCTGGTCTAAGAGCCTAGCAGTTGTTTGATAGCAGTTATTTGAAAAATAACTTAATCTATGCTCTACAAAGTTGGGAATTTTCATCATTTTTGTTCACTAGTATATTCCAAGAGCCTAGAATCATGCTTGGTACCTAGTAGACATTTAATAAGTATTTTCGAATGAGTGAGCAAAGGAATGAACAAACCAAACCATGTCTTACCTGATGAGAAGGCTGGAATCCCAATCTGTAAGATGATGTTTCTTTAGAGTGGGGGGTAGCTCCCACAACCACCCGAGGGAAAGGGAAAGTAGGACACTGTTGGCCCAAGACACCAGAACCCTGGGCATGAAAAATCCGATCTCTCAGCTGCTGAACTGATGGCTACAAAAGTTATAATAATGAAGAACTGTGTTAATTAAAATTAAAACAAGTAAACATCTTTTCTTATAAGCCTAGCCCCATATAGCATCCAAACTTCAGTTGACCCTCTGCACTTCAGCCACCTTAGATGACTCAAAGGTCCCCAATTCCTGCCAAGCCTCCCTGCCAAGCCTCCCTCTTTGCTGTTCTTTCTGCCTAGGATGCCCTACATCTGCTGGTAAGCTACTTCTCTTTGAAGGTCCAGCCCAACTGTTTTAACCACTGGGAAGCCTTCCTTGACTGCTCTGGGCAAAACCAGCTCCTTTCCTGGAGTCCCACAGTGTTTACTATAAGCTTCTAACACTATAAGTTATTGACATCTGATTTCCCTAAACAGACTGTGAGCTTCCTGAAGGACTAGATCTCATTTACCCTAGAATTTCAGCATTTGCATAGTGCCTGGAATATAGACGTGCTCAGCCAGTGTTAGATGACTGAAATGGTTTGCTCTCTCTACATGGTCCCACTCACCTGAGTACAGTCACTGGGTAGATAGCTCATGGCAGTGGTCAGGTTGCCCTGGGCTGCCAGGAGATTGGCATACTGACTGACCCTATAGATTGTGGCAGGGCCTGAGATCACCCCATCAGGACCCCGCAGTAGCTCCAAGCTCCTATTAAGGACCATAACCTTCTCCATCAAATCCTATAGGAACAGGAATAAGGGCAGTCAGATCTCTTCAAAGCACATCCTGCTCTCTAAGCCCAGGCAGTTCACCTAGAGACTTGGTGACAAGTCATATCACATAAGAGATGTGACGGTTACAGAAGGGCCATTTGGCTTCACCTCCCAAGCTGTTAGCATTTGCTTCAACTGGGTTCATCTGGGTCTTAGATTCTCATACATTTCTGCCTCTTTTTTTGCTTCCTTTACCCTTTACTCTGCTAGTACATCATCAATTTTAGCCTCTGTTATGTTATTGTTTCACCTGTGACTTTGTCTTCCTATGAGTCTTCTCTGGTTACCTGCAGAGTGTCTGGTACAATTTAAATCCACAGAACTTTTCATAGCAGCTAATAGAAGGCCCAGGCTCACAATTACTCAAATAGAGAATAAATTTGTATAACCAAACCTAAAGTGGGGAAAAAAATTATGAAGGTTAATACCTAAACAGTTGTTGCTCAGCTTCCCCTGACTGAGAAGGAGAGAGGGAGGTGCTAGCTCATCCATGGGAGAAGGTGCCAGATATTGAAGGCCTTTTTCTACTCCCTAATATACTGATTTCAGCCTGGGGACCTCACTGGAAGACTCATCTCTGATGTCCCTGCACATCTCTACCACTAGCTTCTCCTAACAGCCCAGTATGGAGTGACTAGTGCCCTGCAGAGAAGGTGTACCTGTAGAGCCAGGGGGGATGAAGCCTGGTGGCATTTTGCCCAACACTCCACTAGCTGCTCCACACTCCCTGAGCACACATAACAGAGTCTAGCTTCAGATGTTAGTACTCTGCCACCCTCCTGCTCCATGCGAGTACCCAGCATGTCTGCAGAGAGATGGAAAGTTCTTTAATGGCATAGCTTTCCTGTGCTTCTTCTCATTCTCCTGTTTGAAAATAGGTGAAGGACCATGAGCTACAGTACAAGTAATCACAGTGGCTTTGGACAATACTGAGGCCAATTTTGCTCTACAACAAAGGGCAGAGCTCTTGCATCATGATGTAATGAGAAAGAGTAAAACAGGACAAGAAATTATCCCTACTGAAAGTAGGAGCAAGCACGGTAGTCCCTTGCCTCCCAGCTGAACCAGACCTTGGCCTTGACAACATGGCCTAGCCTCCCAGAGTTCAGGCTGCTCCTCTGCCCCCTCCCTCAGCGTGTCCATTAACTCCATGCTGGAGTCACACCACTCCAACCTGAAACCCAGGGCTACTTACCACAGAGCTCAGGAAATTTCTCTGGCCCACAGTAGGTCAGTAGCAAGGCCAGTGCCTCTTTCCAGTTCTCCAGGCTACAGGCACACACCATATCCTTCCAATTCTTCTGTACAACACAGGCTAGCAGCTATAATGGGCAGAAAGGGAAGGAGGCCATCAGCCATCCATCTAGCACAGGCAACCAGAGTCACGTACAGGGGGATATGCTAAGAAAAGTGACTCGTGAGCAGGTTTCCTATTAGATCACTGACTAGGGGTGGGGGGTGAGGTAGGGATAGTTGGAGTGGGAAGAGAGAGAGCCTGGCAGATCTTCTGAACACCAAGGTATAGGCATCCACCTGACAAAGTCCAAGCAATCCCCTCCCCTCCTCTCCTACACAGTGGACAGTTACCGAAGAGATTCTGGTTTTCCTCTTGGCCCAGTAGCACTCCTGTGTTTGCTTTAGCAGATCTGCACCCCCAGCCTGGGCCAGGATGATGGCATCAGCAAAGCGCTCTTCCTTCAGACACAGCTCCACAGCAGAGCGCAGTTCTCCAAGCAGGAGAGCCTGGCTCAGGAGTCCATCAGTGTCTGCAGGCAGAGACATCCTCCATGTTTGCCAGCCCTTGGACCCTAGCTTCCTATCCCCTCCAGGGCCCATAGTACCCTTTCTATCTCTGTATCACTAAGCCTCCCTTACCCCAAACAAAACTCCCAAGTTTCATTCCTCAACAAAATGTAGTGGGCTGTCCCAGCATGCCAGCTCCAGTGGAAATTTTCTAAGGACAGGGCTTAAGATGAAGGAGGGCTTCATATGGCAATATCAGAGATACAGTGTGTGTTGCTCAGCAAGAACAGGGTCATAGTCTTTTAAGTAAGAAAATAGAAGGATAGCAACACCTGGGTGGCTCAGTAGTTGAAGTCTGCCTTTGGCTCAGGGTGTGATCCCGGGTCTGGGGGGATCAAATCCCATATCGGGCTCCCTGTGAGGAGCCCGCTTCTCCCTCTGTCTGTGTCTCTGCCTCTTTCTCTGTGTCTCTAATGAATAAATAAATAAAATCTTAAAAAAAAAAAGAAAACAGAGGATAGAAAAAAAGTATCTTGCCAGAAGGTCTTCCACAGAAAAGACGTATCCATAAAAATCCAGAGAGAGCTCTAACCAGTAACAGAACCACCCAGCATCTGTGATGGTGGGAGGGAGGCAGGAGGCGGGGAACAAGAAAATGTTCTCAAGTCCAAGAACTCTGAGCCCACCTATTCCCACACAGAGCATTTCTCTCACTCAGGATCAGGGTACCTTCTGTGATGGGGATTTCCCATGGAGCCATATTCTGAGGGATCAGTTCATCAAAGAAGGTTGAGGAGGCAGAGGCTTCTTCTGTGATATGTTTGGAGGTCTGTGACAAGAAAGGACAGAGGTGGCTATTTTGGAAATGAACCCAAAAACAGAGAGCTGGCTTGGTAGCTCTCTCTGGGACCTCTACTATCTGGCCCCTAATAGATAAAGTTAAAAGAATAAACCAGATAAGGTTTGGGAAGGGCTCTAGTTCCATGGTTAAAACATAGCTCCTCTCTCAGCCCAAAAGCTTATGCATTCTGTGTCTCACTGTGGTTCCAAAAAGTGAGTAGTTTGAAGGCCTCTAGAGATGCTGAGCACTTTATGAGAGCAAAGCAAAGGGCCAGAAAGGGGCAGATGCCCTGAAGGCAGGTCTCCTGTGGTACCCTAGGTCCAGCTACCTGGGCTCCAACCACACCTGGCTGCAGAAGGCCTGCCGTCTGTTACTGTGGAGATCATCTCTCTTGGACTGAGGGCTCTCACCCAGCCCCAAGTCACTCTTCAACCACACGGCCACCTGCAGGAAAAGACCTATGAGTACCCTCTCCCCAGCACACAGTCAAACACATTATTATGCTTTCTTCCTACCTCCACCCCCCACTGACTGCACTCTCTGAGATCCTTGGACTATTTGCCTGAGGAAAAGCCTACCTCCAGAAAGTAAAATGTTTGTATATACATTAATGAAACCCAGAAAGAGGTCATCGAGATAGTTTCTACTGACAGCATTCTCTTCTTCTCTGTCTCAAGAACATGCTCCTGATGTGAAAGCAGCTTACCTTCTTCTGAAGCTCATCTTTACTGTATCCTAATAGTTTTAGAAATTTCATTCTGGAGTCTTCCTCTAAGGTCACCTAAGGAACCACAGAACACACAAGTCTCCATTAAACCAACGTGAATGACCTTCTCCTGCATAAGCCAACACGTGCCAGTGTACCCTCTAATATAGTTCTTCATACTACCAGAAGTACCCTACTGAGGCCAACACCATCTCTCCCCTTTTCCTCCCCAGAGTTGATCCTGCTGGGCTGGATGCACGGTGTTAACAAAACCTTCTCCCACTTCTACATGAGAATTGGGCCTTCCATTGACTTACTCGATCTGTTTAGCCTGGTTACCTGGTAAGAGTAAAATGTCAGCTATGTTTCCAGGCAACATTGCTTGTAATGGATAAACTGCATCTGGTCTGGAACTATACAAACTATAAACAGCCTCTGTGAACACCATGCTCTAGGCTTCCTGATTGCAAGGACCTTGTAACTGAATAGATCTCTTGTAGGGACTCTAGAACCTACATTTTTGGAGCCAATGTCTCTTGTAGCATGAGTCTTCTAAGCCAGGGCCACTTACACACCTGCCTTGTGCATCTCATCTCTTGCACCTGAGTGGTCTTCTTCTGAAGCTCATCTTCTGGGGAGGTGGAGAGGAGAACTCTGAACCACTGCATGGCTGCTGCAAAGACGCCCCCAGAGGAGAGTGCCACCTACTGCTACGTCATGCTGCCTATAAACTGGTTCCTGTCCTATATCCTGAGGAGACTGATGCCAAGTGAGGAGACTACAGAGTCTTGTGAGTCTAAATACCTAGTTGAAAACAGTTCATGATTGAAGCTGCACAGATACAGTTACAAAGTCAGCTTACCCGGATACTGGGGGACAAGCCTTCCTGAAGCCCTACCCTAATCTGGGTTAGGTGACTGGGCCCTTCATTTGCCCTACACAGACCCATGAATTCTGACCACTATCTATCTCACAGTCTCTCAGGGTTCCTTCCTTCTCTCATATTCATCCTTTGGAAATGTTCAGCCACATTCAGCTTCAGGACCATCATGACGGACAGCTCTTAGGTAGCTTTTCAATCAGACTTCCTTCTATCCTTAAGGACTGCTGCCTCCTTTACTCAAAAGAATAAAGGTTCAACTCCTGATGGTGCCCTCTATTCTCTTTCTCATTCCACCATTCCTGGAGCAGTTGCCTGTATCCTGCTTACAACAAAAGTAACACTTCTTATTCTTATCTTCCCACACCTTTTTTCTAGCTTCACTCTACAGTTGAAGATCTTTCTCAAATCCTCTCTCCTTCCCAGATTCCTGGTGTCTATCATCACTAAGTTCTATTGTTTGAAGCATAGACCCCAAGCTTTTCTCAGACTCCCTGGGGCCGGTTCTGTCCTTTTTGCGTTATTTGCTACGATCTCAAAGTTTTGAATAATCCTCCCACTGCCTAATTGGTTATTTCTCTTTCTCCCTTTAGTTCTCTCATCTACTCAAGTCCTTTGACAGGTGGAGCACTCCTAATGTCATGCACAACTTGAAATTTCATTAGTACTGGAACTTGATCCATGCTTCAGAGTAAATTGGGACTTAAGTCTAAAGTCCCATCACAATAACTTGTCTTGGATTATCTGAAAAAAACTCAAAGCCTTCTCACGATGATGCCCCCTTCCAGCCAATCCTCTTTTCTTCTTTTTCCTTCTCTTCTCTCTTCCCATTACCTTATCTGCCCTTTGGAATTACATAAAGCCTTCACCTTGTCCTTGGTAAAGTATCTAGGATGTCAGCAATAGAAGCAAAAAAATGCAAATGTCACTTGTACCCCTCAGCTTCCTTAACTGCAAAAGGTCTCTGAGCCACTGGTATAAGGTGAAGATTCTGTATCCAATGGGTGGTGTGGTATAGGAAAAAGCCTGAGAGGTCAGGGCCTCTGTAACCTAGGTCACAGTGTGGTTGTCCATCTCCTGGAGTTTCTGGCTCCAGGGAAATGCTTCAGAGTAGCCAGCCTTCAGGCTTCCTACCTTCAAGAATCGCCAGAGCATTTTTTCACTTTGCAGTGACGTTTGCTCTATCTTGTTTTGGCAATAATTCAGGAGATTTCCTGATCCCAGGGCCTCCTGCAGCTCAGCTGATCGTCTCAGGAATTCAGATTCTGTGGTAACTTGACTGATGAAGACAAGGCGGAGGCAAGGCTGTGGCACCTGATGGGCAGGGGTGTTGGGGAGGCCAAAGGTAACCAGCTTCCCCCCAAACTGTTGAAGAAAAACAAGAAAGGTAAAGGTTGTATCTTCAAGCTCAAAATTAACACCAAGTCCACATCACAGGGAAGGCTATTTATTGGTTGACCCTAGAATAGGAAATCAACAATAAGAACTCCTGGGGGTGGAAGGGGATCAGGAAATGAGTAGCAAAAGTGCCTCCATACCAAAACCACTTCCACATTTTTAGCACCATCATCTTAAAACTCTAGCACACGGTACTCATCTTCTCACCTGTGCTGGTAGCACCATTCTCCCAGTCACCTTGGCTACATGCCTTGGCATTATCACAGTCTTTATATCCCCCACACCTACAAAACAGCAGTCTTACCTCTTCTTGTGCAGTGTCTCTCATGCAGGGCTCTTCTGTCCCATTCCCAGTGCTAGCACACCTAGGTTACTGGAATAGGCTGCTAGCTTCTGGGTTTTCCTCCTTCCAAACCATCCTCCAGTCCAAGCCTTAGACTACCACCCTGTACCTATTGCTGCTCAGGAGTGTGTTATGGTTTCATAAGGCCACAGAAGAGAGCTCAAGCTCCTCTGCCTGTAACGTACAAAAGCCTCCAAAGTCAGGGCCAGACTCGCTAGCCTCTCTCTCCCTGCTCATTTATGTAATTGCTCCAACATCCCCAAAGTGCCTAGTTCATTCCTGCCTCTGAGCCTTCACTCACCAAGACACCCCCCCACCCGAGCACACTTCTTGCCAAATTAACGATCCTACATAAAGCATCTGTCACCAAGCAGAGCTCAGTAAAGTACCTTTATTCCATCAGTTCTCCACCTTGAATGCTCATTAAAACCACCTGAGGAGCTTTCCTGCATCATCAGGCTATACTCCAGACAATAAAATCTGAATCTCTCAGAGCGGGACTGGGTATCAGTATATTTTAAAGTTCTTCAGGCTGAAGCCATAGTTTACTACTACTGCTTACTCCCCCAACCCTTCACTATTTCCCTTCCTAAGACCTCTTCCTTAATGAACTTTCCCACTTGGAATTCTTCACTTGACTCCTACAGCGCAAACCTATACTACAGATTAGTGCCAAACAAAACAATCTCAACTTTTGATTTGTTAGCATTTGATAGTCTTACAAAGTGCTTATATATATTCCTATTTGATGTTCATGCCAATTCACTAACATAAGCTGAGCAGGTACTACTATCCCTGTTTTACAGATAAGAACACTGAAGTCCTGAGTTAGTAACTTGGTCAAGGCTACCCAGCTAATAAGTGACAGAGCTATGATAAGAATGCAGGCCTCGGGCACCTGGGTGGCTCAGTCAGTTAAGCTCTGACTCTTGATTTCAGCTCAGGTTGTGATCTCAGGGTTGTGGAACTGAGCTCCATGTTGGCTCTGCACTTGGTGGGAAGTCCACTTGAGATTCTCTCTCCCCCTCTCCCTCAGCCTCTCCCCACCCCCCCCCCAGCCTATGCATTCGCACTCTCTCTCTCTCTCTCTCTTTCAAATAAGTAAATAAATCTTTTTAAAAAAAATGCAGGCCTCTCCAGACAGACTCATAAATACAGAGAACAAATTGGTGGTTGCCAGAGAAGGGGGTAGGAGGATGGGCAAAATGGGTGAAGAGTGGAAGGTACAGGCTTCCAGTTATGGAATGAATAAGTCACAGGGATGAGAGGCACAGCATGAGAAATATAGTCAATGGTACTGTAACAACTTTGTATGGCAACAGATGGTAGCTACCCTTGTGGTGAGCATAGCATAATGTATAGACTTGTCAAATCATTACATTATATATATTGTACACCTGAAACTAAATGTAACATTATGTGTCAACTGTACTTCAATTTAAAAAGGCAGAAAATTAGCATTGGGGCTGATATACAGAAAATGAAACTCTTAGGCATTGCTGTTAGAAATATTGTACAGCTGCTGTGGAAAATGGTATGGTGATTTCTCAGAAAATTAAACACAGAATTGCCTCTTGAAACAAAGAACCAAAAGAATGTACCCCTTTCAACATCAGAATTCTTCACTGCACTGCCTCCTGAGAATGTTAGCCTTCCCTTCACAATAAAACTGGTGGCTCCAAACACAAGAACTACTTCTTTGATACATCTGTTTTCAATTCAAATCAGAATTTAAAGCACTGGGTTAAGTGCTTTAGGGCCCTGCCACTCCTCAGACCAGCAGCAGGAGCATCACCTGGGAACTTGTTGGAAAAGTAGAGTCTTGGGGATCCCTGGGTGGCTCAGTGGTTTGGCGCCTGCCTGCCTTTGGCCCAGGATGTAATCCTGGAGTCCCAGGATCAAGTCCCACGTCGGGCTCCTTGCATGGAGCCTGCTTTGCCCTCTGCCCGTGTCTCTGCCTCTGTGTGTGTGTGTATGTGCCTCTCATGAATAAATGAATAAAATCTTAAAAAAAAAAAAAAGGAAAAGCAGAGTCTTGGGCCCTATCCTAGACTGAATGAACCAGAATTTGAATTTTAATAAGATCCTCAGGTGATCTGTATGTGCATTAAAGCTTAAGAAGCAGCTGCTTTAGAAAAGGAACAAAATGAGGTCCCTATCTTCAAGGAATCTATTACTTAATAGGGTCTCCACACATATATATAAATAACCTTAGTACAGTTAGAATGTATAATTCTAGGACTAGAAATCTTTGAAGTGAAATTTGATTTGGGTTTAAAGACAGGCATTGTGGAGGGGTGGTATTTAAGACAGTAGAAGTCTGTAGTAGGATTCAATGGCTCAGGAGAGAGGTGAAGGGCAGGGTATGGGCTGAAGCAGCAAAGCTGAGTAGTTATTTGTAGAATAGAAAGGAGTCATATGTATCTGAAACCTAGGGAACCATAAGAATCAGGTGGGAATAAAAACTGGAAAGGTGGGCAGCCCTGGTGGCACAGCGGTTTAGTGCCACCTGCAGCCCGGGGTGTGACCCTGGAGACGTGGGATCGAGTCCCATGTCGGACGTGGGATCAAGTCCCATGTCGAGCTTTCTGCATGGAGCCTGCTTCTTCCTCTGCCTGTGTCTCTGCCTAAATAAATAAATAAATAAATAAATCTTTAAAAAAAAAAAAACTGGAAAAGGAAGTGAAGCCCTGTGTACATGTGGTCTGGAGTCCATAGGGGGATGGAGGCCAAAGGTTTTGAGCAAAGGAGTGACAAGATGGAACCTACATTTTTTTCTTTTCTGCTTTGTATTCTAACCCTTACATGTCTGGACTCACTACCAGTCCAGACATGTAAGGGTTAGAGAAAAATTAGGCAGAATCACAGGAAGTTCTCTATAACTGAGCAGTCTAAAGCAACCAATACCTTTTATTTTTTATTTTTAAGATTTTATTTATTCATGAGAGAGGCAGAGACACAGGCAGAGGGAGAAGCAGACTCCATGCAGGGAGCCCGATGCGGGACTCGACCCCAGGACCCCCGGATCACACCCTGAGCCAAAGGCAGATGCTCAACCCCTGAGCCATCCAGGCATCCCGCAGCCAATACCTTTCAGACAGGCCTGGCACAGTAAGCAAGGTGAAGCGGTAGAGAGAAAAGCTATAGAAACTTTGAGCACTAAAATGGGACCTGATCTGAGACACAGGCAGTAGGAATAAATCTCCTATAGAACATAGCTATACATTAGGCATACGAGAGGCTTCACAAACTTATGCATAACCACACACACACACACACACCCACACACTACACTTACAGCAAATGAAACACCTGCTGGCCTTCTCATCCATTTGGGGGGTTTTTTTAGAAGAGGTATCAGTGATGCTTGGGACACTTGCTCTGGTACCTGCAATGGTGGGAGAGGCTGGCCTTTGCTGAAGGAAGAATAAATCTGAGGGCAAAAAGACACCTGTATCACCAACTCAAAGTGGTGCTGCATCTATAAACATTTATTCTGGAAGAAATCCTTGAGATACCCAATCTAGCCTACAAAGCCTTGATTCCTGTTTTCTAGGGAACTGGTAGTGAGGGTAGGATGCCCAAGGCTCTTGGAAGGCCTACTGTATCCAAGGTTTACAGTGGAGGGTAGACACAAAATGGATCTATAGGAGAAAAGGAGATAAGACAGTTCATACTTCCAAAGTAATGGTCCCAGCATGGAGGTCCAGTATCCCTGAAATACCACAGAGAACATCCAGGAGCAAGAGTTAGTCAACATGAGGCCTCTTTTGTACTATGGCAGGAACTGACATCCTCCCAGGAAGATGGGCACTAGAGCAAAGGTTGCAGCTCTCCCAACCCAGGGCCCTGGCTTCCCAGTTTCCAAAAGTTCCCACTTCTTTCCAGGCCATCCCCAGTCTCCTCTTTCTCTACCCCCCACCCCAACATAGAGATAGCATTCTCCACCAAGCCATTCAAACCTTGTCATCATGTCTCATCTGCTGGACTTCCCAGCTCCTATCCATCACAGAGTACAAACTGATCCAGCCGTCAAAGGAGGCAGCAGAGAACACTGGGGGGTCCCGAGGGCACCACTGCACATCAAAGCACCAGCTGCTCTGTGTGGGGAGCTTATATACTACCTGTGAGGGAACCCGACCATTAGGGAAGCCCTGACCTACGTGAGGCAACCCAGAACACACAGCTTATTTCCCCCACAGAGGGGTCAGCCTACCTCACTGCTCCCCAGGTTCCAGCACAAGATCTGGTTGTCCTTGGCACTACTGAGCAGCAGCTCAGCATCAGCCTGGCTCCACGACACAGATAAGATCCCCCTAAAAAGGAAGGGAAAGAGGAACTAACATTTGTTGAATGCCTACTCTAAGTAGGGTACCTTAGAGATCTTGGATAAATTTCATCCCTATAAAATAGGCAGTCTGATTTCATTTTACAAACAAGGAAAATGAGATTTTGAAAAATTAAAAGCAATCATGCAGCCAGAATCCAAGTCAAATCCCAGAGCCCATGCACTACACACTGTATCACTCTGCCTCCCATAGGTCCCCTCACAATGGCCTGTTCTTTTTCCCTGACGATAGAGTAGAGGCTATGAATTAGCATGAATCAGGCAAGCATCCATCCCCATGGGTGCTTTTTAGCCCAGGAGGAAAGTGAGGACTCAACTCTTCAAAGTCCCCAAGAAGGAAGAAAGGCAATATAGCTCTTTAGTAAGAATGAACAGCATGGGGTTGCTTTCTCTGCCATGGGTCCAAGAGCTACAGCTTCAGGGGCAAGCCTGTTCAGATGGCTAGACAGGTGCCAAGGTTCTCTTATTAAGGAGAACTCCTGGAGGAAGCAATCTCACAACCTAAAGAAATGAACATTATCCTTAGATCAGAGCCTGGGGACTCCAAGTATTTCTCATGCCTCTATCTACATTCCCATTTCTGGAAATTAAACGTAATCTTAGGTTCTTTTCCATAACCTTGGGATCTCAAGGAACTCCTCTTTGTTGGGGCTAGAGTTAGGACTGGGAGACTGTGTGTTCACTGGGAATGGCTCTGAAGACAGGGAGGATGTTTGGTAAGTAAAGTGAGGCATTCACTGCCTCCTACCCAGCTCAATTATGCCCCATTATCCAGCAAGGATGTAGACAGTTTGAGGTATTACCTGCTGTGGCTCTCTAGCACCTTCAGGGGCAAGGAGGCAAAGCGCAAATCCCACAGTTGAATCACTGGGAAACGATCATCTTCTGAACAGAGCACCAACTGGGTGGCTATGTCTGGGTGCCAAGCCAGCCCTGAACTGTGCATCTGTGAACAAAGCAGACCCCAATGGGTGATGTAACCTGACTCTTCTGATTATGAACCTTTTCTGCCCAGTTGGAATAGGACCTCTGAGGGCAAGTTTTGTGTCTCTTCCATGTGATAAGTGATGACCATGAGTAAATAAGGAACATTAGAAGCCTTCAGATCACCTGTTTAGCTTCCCTAAGCATTCACTCTCTATTGGAAATCTGCTAAGAGGTAGAATCTACAAGTGCAACGGCTGAAAACAGAACCTTGGCCTGGGGAAGAGCAGCTCCAAAGACTAGGCATGAGGAAGAAGCCAGAGCTCAAGCCTGTATTCTGCCCAATAACTCACCCTGTTGCTATGATCGCTGACTTTGATGATGGGTTCATTCTTCCTGAGATCCCACACAACTGCCTTGCCGCTGGGGTGAGCAGAAGACAGAATGTGTTGAACTTGTGGGTTCCAAGCGACTGTCTTGATGTCTTCTGGAGGCTGCTGAGGCAGGAATGGGGGAGGGGGTAGAGGACAACTTGTCATCCCCTGGACCAAGAGCCATTTGCTGTTCCACTGATCCCAACCACCCACAGAAAGCCCAAGAGTAGACATGGGGCTTCCCAAACCCAAACAGTGTCAGGGAGCTGGGAGTTGAATTTTCCAGAGAGGATCCTTTAGGGTACTGGTGTGGAAGCTAAGAGAATGGCAGGCACCCTTGGATTTTACTCCTATCCCAACGTGCCCCAGAGAGGATGCAATCGAGACTTAAAACAGCCCTCTTATCTATGACAAAGAGAGAGATAGAGGAGGAGGAAGGGAGGAAAATACAGACACATAAGACCCCAGAGAAAATGAAGCAGAAAGAAAAGCCATTGCTATTTCTAGAGCATTAGGTGCTATCAAATTTTATATTTAACTTACCTCACGATACTGTAAGCACAAGACAAAGAACCAGGAAGCAAAAAGATGAGGCCAGTTACAGACTGACAGGTAGGTACACTCAGAGACAGACATACATAAGATCCCCAACTGCATGACAGAACCAGATACAGAGGCAAAACTGACCCACCCCGCAAAAAGGACAAGGATGTACCTGAGTGTCCCCTCTTGGGCCCACTTCACTGAGCCCCGGGCCCTACTCTACTCTGCCTAAGCTCTACTATGATAAATAGTACTCTCACTCCTTTTCTCAATGTCTTTTACTGCCTTTCTTCATCTTCCTTCTAGAAAGCCTAGGACAGTTAATGACCACAGACCACCACATACACACCCTCCCCTCCAGCCCTCCTATTGTTTGGCTGGTAACATGTTAGTCTGTAGAGCTTTATTGCCCTCCAGTGGTAAAGTCCAAAATCTCCTGCGCTCTGGCTGCCTCCAGAATTTAAGACTTTCCTGGGCAAATCAGGTGCACACGCTAATCAGCAGCCCTGGGAGCCTCCTTACCTGTAACTTGCATCCTGGGGTCATTGGCACATTTAGGTTATTCAAATCCCAGATGAATATTTCAGAATCACTGGCCCCTGAGGCCAGGAGATTGCCCTGTATGAAGAAAAGGCCTTTGGAGATACCACCACCCCATGAAAAGGTAGGAGCAGGAAAGGGGAAATAGACCTACATCTGGGGCTTCCAAAGCCTCCCCCATAACAGCCTGGGAAGGGCTCAGAATTATAGACTGGAGGTCACGAGTGAATGCCTCCACTCAGATCTGTTGCTCCATGGCTTGGCCATGTCCAACCAACTGAAATGTAGTACCTGGAAAGGATTAAAGTCAAGGGCTCTGACAGCCCCTGTGTGCTTCTGTCTCTGGGCAATCACAGGCTCCTTCCCGGAAGACAGGATGTGGGTCACATTGTATAGAGTAAGCATGCCATTGTCCCCGCCGCCTGCAATGACCCCGGACCCTTCCAGAAGCCCACTGCCAAAGCTCCCCCAGATGAGCTTGTAAAACCTGAGGAGGTAAAAGGTAAGGTAAAAGGTAAGAAAGGGGAGGAACTGGCATCAGTACCAACTCAGAAATATGTCGGTAGGCAGAGAGGAGGCATCTCTGTCAGCCCCTGCCATTATGCAGGCATCCCCACCATGAGATGGAGTCTGCCTGTCTCCCTCACTTACCAGACACATAACACAGGTTTCCTTGCTTAGTCCTGCCCTTTCTCTGAAAAAGATTCCATCGTTGTTACACTAGAAGTCAGGAGGCCTCTGACACAGAGTTGTGTAGGCATACTTTTTTTTTTTTTAAGTTAACACTATCAGGGCTATTTAGGCCCAAGAAACACATTTCAAATACTAATTACTTCACTTAATCCTCACAACTCAAAAAACAACTACTCACACTTAATTGAAGACTTCCCATGTGTCAGGCACTGTTTGAAGTGCTTCACATATATTAGCTGATTTAATATTCAACAACCCTATGAAGTATTATTATTAACTCCATTTTCAATTGAGGAACTGAGGCACAGAGAATTTATGAAACTTCTGAATACACATTTAGTAATTTTTATCCCTATTTGACAGCTAGGAAGTGGTAGAATAAAGGTTTAAAGTCTGGCTCATCTTCTATTATTTATTTTCTGTTTTTTAGAGGTGAGGAGGGGTAGAGAGAGAGAGAGAGAATCTTAAGTAGACTTCACATTCAGCATACAGCCTGACATGGGGCTTGATCTCACAACCCCAAGATCATAACCTAAGTTGAAGTCAAGAGTCAGACACTCAACTTACCGAGCCACCCAGGCACCCTGGCCCATCTTGTTTTTAGAGCCTGAGCTCTTAACCATCATAAAATAGTGTATTCTATTTAGAGGAAGATCTAAACCCTTTTGTACCTGACTAGAAGCAGGCTTCTTACACCAACAATCACTGTCCCTTATTCCCTCTCAAGCTGTAAGTGAGAAAAGACCCAAGGATCTCTCTACCCTGTGTCTCTTCTATGTGACTAGCCTATGGATCTGCTATATGGCTGCAGTGGGCCAGCCCTAGAAACATACAGGCATAAAAAATAAACATATCTCTTGAGAAACATTTAAGGCTTTCTGAAGATGCTTCTAACAAGACACTATCAGTGTCTTGCACAGAAGAAAAAGATGGACACTGGGCCCCTACAGACAAAGATGGGTCTTCTGCAAAGCCCCTAGGGAAGCCATGTGAGTCCCCAAAATAGAGGACAGGTAATCTGTCCTCTATTTCACAGCTGCTAGCCAAGGGTATTTCCACAGCCCTACAGAGAAGCCAGATTTCACATCAAATGATGTCATAAGATCCCTAGCTGAAATGAAATGTTCCCACACCCTGGGAATAGTCAGCCAAGAAACGGAGTGGAGTGACTGTGCAGGAACCTGTTTGGCCAGTCATTAGCACAGCAACCACCTGTTAGAAATGAAGAGAAGAGCACTGGTTGAGACCAGGTCAGCAACTGAGATAAAACAGCAGAGCAGATACAAACAGCAGTTCTAAAGCTACTGTCCAAAAGGCTATGTGTTCTAAGGTTGCACTGATCTTAATAGGGCAGAAGAATGTGTGCCATATTAGCTCAAAAGGCTGCCATGTTACCCTGGGGCGAGAGGTTAGTGTGGGCAGAAGGCAAGTCAACAGAGTAGCTAGAGAATCCCTGAATAGGTCTCATAGGAACCAGAGGAGTATGGCCAGAGAAAAACTCACATGGGGATGGTAGAAGATGTTGCGGTAACCTCAGTATGGTCACAGTATATGATATCCAGACCAAAGATAAAGGTACCTGAAACCTCAAGGGGGAGTCACCAAAGAGCTGGAAAACAAAGCCCAGTTAGAGTGACCAAATGTAGAACACAGAGCATGACAAAATAACTTTCTTTCTCTAAGCATGTAAAAAGTATAGTCCTATGGTTAACCATTTCACTAGTGAGGGTGAAGCTGGAGAGGAAACAGGCATGATAGAGAACACCGGGGAGAACAGGACCAGCTGGGACAAGATAAGCAAGGACCTGGACATGATTATTCAATGGGTTCAAAGAGTGTCAATCATCTCTGCTCTGCAAATGGACAGGGAACTGTGTGTGTGTACACGCAAGTGTTGTGCATGCAGAGAAAGAGCACAAGCATTTTGACAAACACAACAAAATATTAACAACTGATACATCTAAGTAAAGGTGTATGATTATTCATTGTACTATTCTACTTTTCTATGTTTGAATCATTTAAAAAAACTTAAAAACAAGATGGCCTCTGGCTTGAAAATAGGATTTTCAGAAATTAGAAGGGATTTAAGGAGAAGGTATAGGAAGATTTTGTATAGGGGAATCCCAGGGTGGCTCAGCGGTTTAGCACCTGCCTTTGGCCCAGGGTGTGATCCTGGAGTCCCAGGATTGAGTTCTGCATCGGGCTCCCTGCATGGAGCCTGCTTCTCCCTCTGCCTGTGTCTCTGCCTCTCTCTGTTTCTCATGAATAAATAAAATCTTAAAAAAAAAAAAAAGGAAGAGTTTGTACAGAATGGGAACTTTCAAAACATGAGAATAACAGGGGAATTCTCTGAAGTGGTTTCCACGGAAATGGAAACAATAGATACCACAGAGCATCAAGAATGATGGGTGGCACCTAAAGAAAATACAGATTATTTACATACCTATCTAGGCCATGCAAAGTAGAATTCCCAGAGACAGGCTCTCAGAATCCACATTTTTAATGAGCCCCCAGGTGATTCTAATAAGCAACCAGGGTTGAGAACCCCTGTACCAAATACATCAGACTGACACCAGCCTAGACCAAAAAAGACATTGAAATTCGCAAAGATAGAATCAGCCCTAAGAACCACCTCATGGCTATGCTTCCGCAGGAAAGAAAAAGACAAGGTTCAAGAGGGTAAACTGAGGCCTGAGAGGTCAGAAGGTCATCCCTGCTAAGCTCAGCTGAGGACAAGCTTTAGCTGCTTTATTTTTAGGAACATGTGCTGTGTAAATCCTTGCTTCTATATGTACTTCTTTATCTGGGATTTTGCTTTTATTTGCTTAGTTAGGTTTCTTTTTAAAAATCCCAACCTCATGTTAGTGAACTCAAGTGAAAACAAGTCAAAATAGCTGAGGGAATCCAAGTTTCCTTAAAAGTCAGAGCAATGCAGGCAGTACTCCAAGCTACAGAATGAAGCATGGCTGTGAGGGAAGTTTTGTCCTGATGCTCACCTAGTATGCACCAAGAAACTATATGCCTATGTATCCTGAAGTTACAGCAGAGAAAAACAGGGCCAGAGAAGCTAAATAATGTGCCCAAGAGGATATTAGATGGCAGTGCTGGGTTCTGAACCGAGGTCTATCCAACAACAAAGCTCATGTTTTCTCTACTCTGTGATCTTGATGTAATCTCTAAAGAAGGCAACTGGGAAATGGGAAAACTAAGAGAAATACATGATCTTTTTCAGCTTGCTGTTCCATACAGAGGCAGCCAAAGAGGGGTCACAATGCTCCCCAAGTAGCTAGAACTGCTATAAAGGTACTAGAAGATAGATCACCTACCTTCTTCATGTTATGAGAGGATGGGTCATACAGAGGCTACAGAGACCACAAGGAGATCTAGGTCAGTGTAGACAGAGGGTGGAATATAGCACATTACACATCGGCCTCTGATCTTACTCAGCCACAGCAGCTAAGTCCTCAATTCACAAGTCAACACACAAATCATGTATTCTTCTCCCCAAAACCTCTTCTTGCATGAGATTCATCTAACAAACCAAATATTGCCAGCTTCAGTGTGCATGCTAATCTGTACTGATTCTGACGCATCCAGTGGCATTTATCCACGCATTTCCAATCTACCTATATAGTCTGAGACAGTCTCCTATCCACATCCATATCAGTGTTTCAGAGCAGTTCTCTTTCAGTTAAGTATTTCTAAATATATGACATTTCTCTGATGCATCATGGCTTGAGGATAAGGGGGTCTTCAGGATTCAAATGTGGTTAATCCATGGGTCTGGTGAAAAGGGCAGGAAAAGGAAGGGGAAAGATTCTGAAAAGTATATTTTTATGTAATAACGAAGGGGGGGCACCTGGGTGGCTCAGCTGCGTAAGCGTCCAACTCTTGATTTTGGCTCAGATCATGATCTCAGGATCCTGAGATTGAGCCCTGCTTCAGGCTCTGTGCCCAATGAGGAGTCTGCTTTTCTCCTCTCTCCTTTCTCTCTCTCAACTAATAGATAAATCTTTGGGGGGGGGGAGAGAGATTGTGCTATAAAAAAGAAAGGGAAGGAAAGACTGAACCTAAGACCTAAATTCAGAGTTCAGTAGGTTCTCAGCAGGCATCTTACACAATCTCTTCTTTAAACATAAGTGAGGAAACTGAAGACCAGTGTCAGAATACCATTTGCACAGTCATGTATCTTTAGTCAAGGATGCAACCCAATACAACTGTGCATTCTGCTAAACCATGCAAAAGATGACAGAGAAAAGAAAGAGGGAGGCATAGAACAAAGACTGGGCAGCCCTCTACCTACTCTGATCAATAGTTTCAGATATGAATTTCTGAGTAAGTGACCGAATCCAGGCTGAGAAGAAAGTGGGGGTCTTAGACCCTGGGGTGTCCAAGATGATTTCTTCAACAAGACTCTAATGATCAAGGTCTAGGTCAAAGGTAATTCCTTAGGTCTTTGGACACAATTATAGAAGTGGAAAAGAAAGTAAAAATGAAATACTCTCAATAGTGTTAATTGTACTATTTATTTGGGTTATAGCCCCCAATCCTTGCAGGATGGAACAGGGTATGAAGTGAAGTTTATGATTCATGAATTGAGTATCAACATTTCAAAAAGGGTTCCTTCAACATAGCTGGCTGCAAAACAAACCGATCATCACACTTGAAAAGCTCTCAAGGAACTAAGGTTAACTGAAGAATAACTATAACTAACTAAAATGGTGGATATGAATGCTCAGTTTGGTAATTCCGACATTTCTAATGTCACTCATTCATTTAATAGATATTTATTAAACATCTAACACCAGGCACTGTTTTAGGAGCTAGAGATACAGCAGTGAACAAAACAGACAAAAATCTCTGCCCATAGGGTTCTTAGGATTCAATTTCAAGATTTCTTTTTTTTTTTTTTTTTTGTAAAGATTTCATTTATTTACTCATGAGAGACACACAGAGAGAGGGAGGCAGAGATACAGAGGGAGAAACAGGCTCCATGCAGGAAGCCCGACGTGGGACTTGATCCCAGTCTGTGAGACTTGATCCCAGGTCTCCAGGATCATGCCCTAGACTAAAGGCAGTGCTAAACCACTGAGCCACCCAGGCTGCCCCAATTTCAAGATTTCTTAAGCAATTATATTGCCTCTTTCTTAGGAACTCTGCCCTAAGGAGCCACTACTGTGCTGAAGCTGCTAATGTGCTGGCCAAGGACAAGAGTCCTTGCCCACTGGTCCTATTCTTTAACTCCAGAAGTATAAATGTAGTTGAATTAGCTCCACCCCTTTCAGGGGCCCTTTCTGAAATGCTTGCTTAGATGCTAAGAATATCTCATCATTATTGGTAAACCCTTCAGTGGCTGCTCTTCAAAGGGAAAGGTGCTGGAAATACAGAGATGTAAAGAACTCTGAAATAAGGGATACTGTCAGAAAGTCATAAAGGGGCTTCAGAAAGGGAGGACAATAACTAGGCTAAACCATGAAAAGAAAAGAGAGGATACTTCTGTCTAAATATCTTAATTAATCTCTCAGATGAAAAAATGCACAGGAGAATACAAAGCTGCATTTTGACCAGTAATCTCTAAAGTGGGATGGGCAAGATAATTTTCAAAGTTGTAGGGAAAAGATTTATATTTTTAACCTATAAAATTATACAAATTGCATTTTTTAATAGTAGAGTAACACATGTATATTACTTACATTGCCTATACGACTTGAGTATAGTGAAAATTCACATTTTCCCTGGTGGCATCAAAATTTGGAGGCCATTACTTCAGAATTTAAGCCACATCTTTATAAAACCTATAAAAGAGGGCAGCTGGGATGGGTCAGCGGTTTAGCACCACCTTCAGCCCAGGTTGTGATCCTGGAGACCCGGGATCAAGTCCCACGTCTGGCTCCCTGCATGGAGCCTGCTTCTCCCTCTGCCTGTGTCTCTGCCTCTCTCTCTCGTGCTCTGCCCTCTCTCATGAATAAATAAATAAAATATTTAAAAAATATAAAAATAAAAAAAATTAAATTAAACCTATAAAAGAGAAGTTAAATAATAGAAATAAGGTAGATTTTGGAGTTAAGCCTAGATATAAATCCTAGCTTGCCAGGGTTTCAGTCTCCTCCTATGTAAAATGGGAATAATGGTATTTATGGCTCAGGCTCATTTTGAGGGATAAATGATATACAGAGCTCCTAGCATAGTCCCTGGTCTGTATACATGTGCTCTGTGAATCCCAGTACTTAGCTCTATAAGCCTGAGAGAGCCATGAAATCCATGAGTACCCAATCAGTTCCTAACCACAATGAGAAGATGCTCATTTGTTCTCCTCCCCTTGGCAGAAAAAGAGATATTGTGTAAGGTTATCTTCACAAGAGCCAATGGAGGAAGGAGCCAACATCTCTAGGCTGAGAGAGAGATCAGGTACTTATGGGTCCAGGTTTGTATGAGGCATCTCTATCACATGATTCTGCTTGACACTGCTGCTGCTGCTGCTGACCAAAGAGGTGCAAGTGGTGGTTTTAAAAAATCCTTTTGCAAAATAACCCCAGGCTTAACTTGTTCCCTCATGAATCTCCTCATGAACCCCAAGAAGCACACATTACCACCAGGATTCCTCAACAGGGTCTATATCAGGATCTGCCCCACATACCCATCACCAATTCAGACATAGTACCTGTTTGAGGCAGAAAGGACTCCCTTGTGCTTCAAGTCCAAAGAAGGGTCCCTGAAATCAACCTCAAAGATTTCCAATGTGCCACTTGTGCTAAAGGAGGCATCTAGCTGCTGGGCAGATGTTCCTAGGCACAAGAAAAGTTAGGAAGAAGCAGCATATAAGCAAAAATACATGCACAGATTTGGGGTATAAATGGTTAGTGAGTGGAGAGGTAGAAGAACAGGAGAGGACTGGGTATACCCTTTTTCAAATGATAACTCCAAAGAAAACAAGAAAAGAGAGGCGTCCAGGCTTGAGGCATAGCTCAAAGCAAACACCTAATGTCCCCTTGCTTGTGCTGTGAGCAAACCCCACCTTTCCAGGACTCTAAACCTTTCTCTGAAGCTCAGTAAAGAATTCTGGATAGTAAGTCTCCCTTTGACTTGTGTACTTTCAGTAGATTGTAGTACACAGAATCATCATACCTGTGGCCAGATACACAGGGTACTGGCTGGCTGGGCTCCACGCTTGGACAGCTGGCCGTTCTAGTTCCTTTAGCTTCATGGTCTGTCCTGTGTGTGGCAGAAAATTGACATGGCCCTTGGCCTACTGAAAATAGAAACCTCCAAACTTAAGGGCCAGGTCTAGGGCATAGCTGTAGACACGAGATCTTGTTTCTCTCACCCCACCATGGAATGGGGCATTTCAGGGCAATACAGGGTGACATACACATGACCATCTGTAGATTGACAAGGATGGTTCACTTACCCAATTACTGAAATCTAATGCTTTAACCCAAAAAAGATATTCAAACACAGTGGTTGCCAAGGCCTAATGGTGATGATAATTATCAAATCAGATAATCTCTCAGTGACCTCATCTATTCCCTTGGCTTTACATATCATCCATATGCTGATGACCCCCAAATTCATACCACCAATACATATCTCTCCTCTGACTTCCAAATTCTTACATATAACTGCTAATCAAATATTTCCATCTTGATATAGCAAAGATACCTAAATTAGTCTCAAACCGAATTCTCTATTCCACTATGTCCTCGCTTCAAATCTGTTCTTCCTCTAGTTTTCTTCATCTCAGTAAATGGTACCACTATCCACCTAATTGCTTAACCAGGAAACCTGAAAATCACCCTTGGTTCCTCCTTTTCCTTCTAATTCATCATTAAGTCTTCCTGATTCCACGTCCAAAATTGTATCTCAATCTGTTTACTTTTCCCCATCTCCACTACCACTACCACTCTGTTTGAAAATACCATCATCTCTCACCTGGAATACTGCATTAATCTTCCAACTGGTCATCTTCGCTCTACCATCACCCAATTAACTCTACATAGCAGCAGAAGTGAACTTTTAAAATCATAAACAGGATTTTGGCATTCCATGCTTAAAACCTTCCAATGACTTCTATTGCACTCAGACTAAAATTGCACTCAAATCTTTTATGACCCTGCTCAAAGGCTCTAGCCTACACCATCAACCTCATCTCTTGCCACATTCCCCTCTTACTATGCTGCAGCCACATTCGCCTTTTTTTTTTCTTTTCCTGGCTTTTTACCACCACAGAGCTTTTGTAAATTCTGTTTCCTATATTTTGAATGTTCTTCCTTTCATTCTCTGCATAACTGGCCCCTTATCACATCTTTCCGGGCTCAGCTTCTCACCCCCTCAGAGAGGTGAGCCACCAAATGAAAATTAGACTCATTATTTTTTCTTCTTGGTAACTTATGTTTATTTACACTTACACTGTTGGTCTCATCCACTAATAAGTGAAGTCCAGGGGAGCCTGTACTGTGTCTGCATTGTTCATCACATTATAAATAACCAGTGCCAGAACAATGTCTGATATATAGCAAGTGCTTGATAATATTTGTTGGGTAAATGTAAACATCCATTTTAATTCTGTGGTTTCCAACCCAATTCTAATGCATATTCAAGGTGCCATCCCAACAGAGTAGCAAAGTGGCAGACAAGTGTTTTCTTTGTTTCTAAGGTGACACTGAACTTGAGGGAGGACACTTGGGACCGTTGTGACCTGCTTAAGGAGTCCACCGTCAGGTTAGCCTCAATCTACAAAAATAGCAGGTAGTATTACTCAACCTCTAATGTAATCTCCAGCCTGAAGAAAGTTTAAGGCTGCCAATTCAGCCAAGATTCTCAGGGGGCCTCTAAACACTTGAGGCAACATCAATTACCTACGGACTCGCTGCATATCATATTATATAGTCACCATTGCCACCTGCTGGTCAAAGCTATTTTCACGTTTCTGGGGAAAGCCCTTAAAAAAGTAGGGGCTGCGTTTAGCACTGCTCATTTAACGTCCAAATCTCATTTCTCACAATGGTTCTGTGCGGCAAGTCCTATTACTATCCCCATTTTACGAGGAAGAAAACAGGCTGGGCCGAGATGTGAACCCCAATCAGCCCCCACGGCCCAGTGTGTTTAACCATTATATTAGTTCAAACTACGCTAGTTCAGACACTTGAGGTGTCAAATCCCCGACGGTCTAGAAACCGGGAAGATGGGCTTTTAATCCACATTCAACGGAGGGCCGAACAGACTCCTGCAGTGATGGTGTTCGGCAGCGACCTCCGGGGCCCTGGCCCTTTGGGCGGCACGGTCTGTCCTGCCCACCCTGTGCTCCAGGCCGGGGCCGGGAGCGCGGACGCAGGCTCGAGGGCAGCGCTGAAGGGAGACCCTCGTCCGGCCGCAGCACCCCCGCGCGGCCGGGAGCGCGGAGCTGGGTGCGACCCGAGGGCGGCCGCGGCGCGGCCCGGGCGTGCCCGCGGGGGGTGAGCTCCCCCGAGGCGCTCTACCGACGGCGGAGCCGCAGTCCCCGACTCCAGACAGGTGGGGGAAGACCCACCTGCACGGAAAGCCCAGGTCAGGGTGGCGCGGCGCAGCCGGAGCCGATCTCCTTACAGGGCCTTTGGGCTCAACAGGGTGCTGTGGACGGCAGCCGCCGAAGGCCAAAAGTAGTCCTGGCAGGGCACCGCACGCGCGAAGCGCAGGGTCGAGGAGCCGGCGGACCCGCCAAGGATGTAATAGGATTCTCGCTTTTACTTCGGGATCCGTCGCCAGTCCTGTGATTGCGCAGTTCTGCCGCAGTGGGTCGGATCCTGCGACCGCTAATTTCTAGCCTATTCAATTTGAGCCAGGCTCCAGGACAGTCCCCAGAAAAGGGAAAATACTAATTCGTTGTTTGTTGAAGTGGAGAAGACCTGGTACTAGTTCCAGAAGCTCTCAGTGTTATCCTAATTGACAAGGTAAATAGGAATCCCGGCCGTAAATAACGGCAACGCACTACAGCCCGGCAACAACTGGTGCCCAAAAGCTGTTGGCTGAGCTAATTAAAGGGTATAGGCGTGCAGAGGACTACGTACTGTAGACCAGGGCCTTCCTGGAAGGTTTCAGGGACAAGAGACGGATATCATACCTTGCAGCAGCAACATAGGCCGTGTCTCAGGAGGAAGGAAGGGCCCAACTGGATATAGGCCCCCTGGCATCTCCCGTACAACGAATGAAAGAGGTCAGGTACAGATTAGGAATACCAGTTCAACAATGCAGGTAGTTGGGAGTTAGTGAGAATTATGAGTTTGGGTGCAATAAGATGAAGATTATATTCTGAGACAAATAATATGGACTCCCTTGAAGAGAAAACAGACCTGGAGGCAGGGACTCAAATTAGGAGACTAACAGAATAGTCCAGGTACCGGGTGATGAATGTCTGGATTAACATAGTGGTGATGATTGTAAAGGAAAACTGGACAGGTTCTTGTGGCTGATGAGGTAAAGGGTTGAAGGAGGAAGTGAAAAAATCGGATGGATTTTTTTATGTTGACTGAGGAACATTTCCAAGCAAAAATGTCAGCACCTGAAGACCTTAGACCTGTTGATTCAAAACTTTGGTTTAATGCATAAGTTCCACTGTGTTTTTCCAGTTACGTCTCCAAAGATGAACTGGTTCAGTTATTTTACAATGGAGCCCCTAATCACTGTGACACAAGTCTAATTCCCTTTTCATGTGGACTAGAGGGTTTTGAAGTCAGGACAACACAATTCAGGGCATTGTCTGTCCTGCCCACTCTGTGTACTAATTACCTACTAAACATTTCTTGAACATCTAAGCACCACAACAGGGGATTAGACCTGACAGCAAGTAAAACAGGGCGGAAACCTGAACCTTAGACTATACCTCGAATTAGGGAATGAGGCAGAAATGTCACTGGTGGGAGTGCTCTGAAGGAAATCTGAACCAGGGGATCCCTGGGTGGCTCAGTGGTATAGCGCCTGCCTTTGGCCCAGGGCGCGATCCTGGAGTCCCAGGATGGAGTCCCGCGTCGGGCTCCTGGCATGGAGCCTGCTTCTCCCTCCTCCTGTGTCTCTGCCTCTCTCTATCATAAATAATAAATAAATAAATATTTAAAAAAAAAGAAATCTGAACCAAATGCTTAAGGTCAGTTTCAAGAATAGAATTAAAAAAATAAAAAGTACAGGGGTGGCTAGGTGGCTCAGTCAGTTAAGCATCCGACTCTTGATTTCAGCTCAGGTCATGATCTCAGGGCTGTGAAATTGAGCCCCATCTCTGGCTCCACGCTGGGCATGGAACCTGCTTGAGATTCTCTCCCTTGGGGATCCCTGGGTGGCGCCGCGGTTTGGTGCCTGCCCTTGGCCCAGGGCGCGATCCTGGAGACCCAAAATCAAATCCCACGTCGGGCTCCCGGTGCATGGAGCCTGCTTCTCCCTCTGCCTCTCTCTCTCTCTGTGTGTGACTATCGTGAATAAATAGGAATTTAAAAAAAAAAAAAAAAAAAAAAAAGATTCTCTCCCTTTCCCTCCCCTCCCCCTTCCAAAAAATAAATTAAAATTAAAAAAATTAGAAGTACACTCTTCTCTTTCAGCTCACACATCTCTTAATTCTTTTCACTCTGTTTGGTAACTGCCAGTCTTACCTTCTAGGTAAATACTTGAAGGCAATTATTTTGTCTTGTCCAATTTTATATCTACAGGATCTATCAGTTTCTGATACATATTATACACAGAGGTTTGTTAAATATATTATCAAATGCGACAGAGGACAGAGTGTGAAGAAAGATAAAAAGCCAGTGGAGACACTGAAGTAGAGGCATTTTAGTATCAGTATTCATCCCCTGATCTCATAAAAGTCCCTTTCAGGGCCTGGACAAAAACTAACTTGGATGAATTTGCTTTCATAGGTCATGTTGAATGTGTGATTTTTTTGTGGACAGGTTTTCGGGTAGCATGACTGTTATTTTAAGAAAATGTCCCCAAAGGGACAAAAAAAAAATGAATTGGTTCACTTAACAGATACATTGAGACAGACCCTCAAAAACAGGAGCAAAAGCCATGCATAGGTTCAGAGTAACTCAATGAACTGTCCTCCAATTCACAAATGTAGCATTCAGAATTTGCCTTGGAACAAGAAATACACTCTTACAACAAAAATAACATTAGAGACAGTCACAGCCCCAAGTAAGTCCAAAAACACCTATTTACCCTGGAATATACTTAGAACATGTTAAAGTGCAATTTAAAAAACAAAAAAACTAACCACTATAAAAAGTTTTTTTGTTTTGTTTTGTTTTTGCACCACCGGGGCTGCCCTGTTTTTTAATGAGAAATACATCTTGTCCCAACTTGGGAAGTCAGGAACGTATCTTCCTTCTTCAACCCTGTAAATGGGAAAAGGAGCTACCCTTACCGCCTGCCACACAACTGGAACCTTCAAATACCTTCACAGTCGCAGCAAAATTAACAAATTTACTGTTTTCTTGTGCTTAACTCCCCCCACCTCCCATCTTTCTAATCTCAGAAGGGGTAGGGGGTAAGAACAGATAGCAGACAAAAAAAAAAATGAAAAAAGGATGAGGTCCTCAGGGCAGTGGCTATTCCTGGGGAAATGAGGCACAGATACCACAGCACTAAATTTTATTAGGGATTTCATTAAGGTTAAATCTCTAGAAATGAAGGAGTCAGTTAAGGGGCACAAAGCTGATGAAGCCACTTCAGATCTCATAATGAACCACTGGCTCAGGCTCTTTGGTGGGATCGCCGCCTCGTTCCAGGTACAGATTATTATAAGGATACTGCTTTGGCCCCTAAGGAAAAAACACAGGTCAGCAAGACAGCATACATCCCAGCCAATACCTGGCTATACCCCACTCTGAGTTAACAATCACACATTGTAAATGGGTACAAGGTAGCCTCTGGTCAGACCCAGCTGGGCTAGAACAGCAGGAACAGCACTCTTCTTCCCTCATCAGCCCAAGGCAGAGAGAAAGCCTAGATTGTGAGAGAAGTGGTGCCTACACTTCTGTGTGTATGAGTGAGAGAGAGAGAAGGAGGGAGGGAGAGTGCTTTCTAAATGAGACGATGCATCCATCCATCCCACTCTCTCCTGGGGTTGAGACAGACTCAATCTCCTTTAAGTCACTCAGCCTCTAATGGTTCCACCACTAAAGTGGCCTAGCAAATGAGGCGTGCAGGAGCAGCAGTGGGGGAAAGCACAGAGGAGACACGGCTGGGACGTGCTTTAGGGGCTGCTGGCTTTACCAACAAACAGCTGTCAGAGAACACAGCTCAAGGGGAGGAGAAAAGGGTGATGTGCTTACAGAACTGAAAAATGGAAGAGCCACACTGTGTTTCTTGCTCTCCTGAAGTGAAGTTAGTGCTCACACCAGCCCTACGTGCACTCTCCAGCCTGGAGCCCCTGGGGCTTGGTAGGAAGGCTCGTGTCAGTGCACACAGACATACCAGCTACCATCAGGACATTGATTATCTCTGCAGAGGTAGCACTGAGCAGCCAACTGCAAACATGACAGTCTGCCTGCTTTTAGTTCCTTCCCGTACAATCTACCCTGTAGATTAATCATCCTAAAATCCTAGCCTTCGTTATGTCACTTGGCTGTTCAAAACCTCAACATAGCTCCCTGCTGCCTAGAGGCAGACCAAGTCATCACTGGATCCCCAACTTCTAGCACAATCTGTACTTGGTACATAGAAGAGTTTTCATAAATATTTGTTGAATTAATAGCTTACTATACCACTAAGTCCAAATCCCTAGTTACATAATCAAAGCTTCCCAACCTAAATTATCAACTCACCTCACAATGTTTTTTAACAGGCAATTTCCACACCTAATTTCCCAGAACATGAAAATTACCTGTTAAATACTGATTCTAGAACCCTACCATGAGCTACTGAACCAGGAAATCTGAATTTTTAGCAGCTCTCTTTAGGTAACCAGTACGGCTGGTTATCTAGGAATATTTTATGTGCCTATTCCACTCCAGCTAACTTACTCTCCTTTTCCTTCCTTCTATGTTCTCTTGTCCCAAATGTTCTCCCCAACTTCTCCACACCATCAGAAGTCTATACATATTTTTAGTATCTAGCATGATCCTTCTTTTTTAACAGCACCTCATACCCCTTAACACAAATGTTCACTACATACATATGGACATTAAAACTGCCACATTCCTATATTTCAATGTTGCTCATTGTGTCATTTATCTACATTTTATTCTTATCCAAATCAAACTTCCTTATAGTCAAAGAGTATACTTTCCATGTCCTTTACACTCTCCAAAATAAAACTGTCTGTGCTTATAGTAAACAATTGCTTCCGGTACCCTACAGGAAGTGCCCTTCACATCTCCAGCAAAGAATACAGTTTGAGGTCTAGATTCCTTGACTAAACCTTGAAAGATCACTTGCTAAAATATAATTGGTAAGTGTAGTCCCCAAATGGCAACTCTAGAAGATTAGTTGACTTAACACATTCTCATTTCTTACCTAGTCCTAAATTGTTTCTTCTCACTCAGAATGACCCAAGAAATAGGCATGGAGCAGTGCTCTGATACTTGTGCCAGGTCAATGGGTAAGGCTTTCCACAGGCCTTAATAGGAAGCCAAGCCTGGCAATGGCTGGATCCCTACTGCACAGAGATTTCATTCTCTCAGGAAACAGAGCTAAGTAAATGTGCCTACTGGAGCATTTCTCAGATACTCACCACAGGCTGGTAGGTGCGGTAATTCTCCCCAACCCAAAACATGAACAGCATGAAGGCCACGAAGCCGAAGAGGTGCTTACACATGAGACTCCAGGAAACGGGTGTGGGTGATGTGTCCACACGGTTCCTGATATACATGTCAAGGTCCCAGTGCATCTATGGCAGAAAAGCAGTTACATGTCACATACTGCTCTTCCTACAAAAGGCAGGCAGTGTGCAAAAGAGCCTAACACAAGTTTCAAGAAAGGTATTTTACTGCCCTGGGGCAATATTCTGAGAGTCAAGTGGGAGCTACTCTAGCACATAGGACTAGGTGCTAGCTTAGAGCTAGGTTCTGCTGACCAAAGACAGCTCAATCAAAGTACAGAGCTCTGATTATTTCCAGAAGTCCCACCCTATGTATCATACATGGACCCTCAGATCTCAGACCACTGGATCTTGTTTCTTTGGGGAGAAAACCTTAATGTTGCTTAGGCAGCAAAGTGCCATTTAAGCTAAATAAAGAATCCTCACGGGATATTAGAGAGAAGGAAGAAAGGTCAAATGGGATATGGATCTCTCACCGGTTCACCCCAGTTCAACCTCAGGTCTGAGTGGTCCCAGTTATACCATGGATCCCTCTCCTGCTGTGAGCGGTCAGGGAGCTTCGGATAGTCGCCATACCTGAGAGACAGAAAAACTTCTGGAAGGGGCTCTGAGCAGCCTCACTCAGACAATTCAAAGTCCCCTCATGTTAGAGATGAGAAACCAAGTAATAGAGATAACTGACTCACCTAAAGACAGAGAAACCCACTTTCAAATCAATTTATAGTCACTAAGCACAGAGCTAATCACAGAAGTCCAAAGTGTAAATAAAAGACTGTGTCAAACTCTGAAGAATTATAACATACATGTTTTTCTTACCTTCTTTCAACAATAAAAAAAGTCAAAAGAAAAAAAAACAATAAAAAAAGTCATGCAATGTTATAATGTTAGAGCTGGAAGGGAATTTAGCAATCAATCACTCTGATTCCCTCATTAGATAGAAAATGAAACTGAAGTTTAGTCTGAACCCAGGGTCACCCAGCTAATTGGAATACAAACAACAAGGGTCCAGATTAGAAAAGCATTCTCTTCATAGTAACTGCTTCCCAACCACCAAGTTAGCATACATCTCCATGTCTCAGACACCTTATGGGACTTCCTGCTAAGCTGGGTCTTCCCCAACAAATCCAATTTCAACTTTTACACACTGCTCCTAAGGTTACTCTTGTCCACAACAAAAATCAGAGACATAGAAAATGATGACAACTAGTCGTGTGTCACAGAAAATGATTGGAAAACAACAAGAGGAATAGGAGCTGCTAAAACCACTATTGGAAGAGTGATGTATGAAAGAAAATAAACCTGACAGTAATCACTTCAGATAACTAACCAAAGGGATGTTACGTAAAGGACGGATGGATAACATCAATTGGAATAGAGAAGTTGGCTGTTTAACCTGATTGACAGTTACAACTTCCATAGCCATAAGAACAAAGATTTTTTTTTTTTAAGAAAGATATACAGATGAATATAGAGTACTACATCTACAAATAAGGCTCTCAAGACAGGAGTCCGGTTCCAGTCTGATCACGTGCCTGAATGACAGCACCTGAGCCCAGCAGATGCTCAATCTAAATGAAACCTTGTGCTCTGGCTGAAGCCAAGGAAAGTTCCTGCTATTCAGGGGTCCTCAAGGGAACTATTAAAATCTCGGCTTCCTCATTTGAGGAAACAGCCCGAGCCAAGGAGAAAATTGAAGTCCTCTAGGCTGCAGCTGCTCACCCATCACTTCCCACCTCCCTCCCCCGAGAAAGTCACCCATACCATTGACTCTGAGGGGTCACGAGAAGGTTCAGGGAAAATGGTCTGAGTCAAGCCACCCAACCCAGCTGGCCATCTCCCGTCACTACCCGGCTTCGAGCAGACTCTGCATCTCACCCCATGCCATCATCCGGGTACGGTTCGTAGTCCTCTACCCGCATATTATATTTCTTGGCGGCGGCGGCCCGTTCTTCCGGGGTCTTGGGATAGGGCCCCGGGAGCATGTCCTTGGTAATATGCGAAGCTGGAGATCAGAAGAGGGCGAGTCAGAAAAGACCCCGTCCCTCCTGCCGCCCCGAAGGCTTCAAGCTGCGGTGGCTGCGGCGACCCCGGCTTCAGGGAACCAGTGAGAATCCTGACACCTTTTTCTGGGTATACTGACTCCTCCTCCGCCCCTCGCCGGACACGGCCCCTGCGGTATCCGCGATGTCCTCCTCCCCCAACCTTCCACACTCCAAACCTCAGGCATCCCCACACTCGGGCCTCGCCCGTTCTCGCGGACCTGTCCGTGCACCCAACGGCACCACGGTCCGGGTAGCCCTTTGCAGCCTTCGGACTCCCAGGACCCAAGCCCTGGCCGCCGCCATCTTCACCTTCCTCCCCGGGTCACCCTGCACATGCGCAGAGGCCTCGTCACGGCGGCCGAGCCGGGCCAAACGCGACAAGGGAAGCCAGTAGCGAAGGAAAGTCGTTAGGCTCCCACAAGGGCGGGGCTTAAACCGTGTTGGGAAGCTGCAGGGAAGGTGAGAAAAGAAGATGGATAGAGGCGGAGAGGGAAAGCGGGGAGGACAGAAAATCAATCAGGTCACTACTTTGACATCTCATATTGTGTCCCTTTCTCCATCAGCTGACTTAGACACTTCCAGGGATAATGGGGACACCGAACCCAAGCATATCAGATGCAGTACAAGTCAACTGAGCCTGTCTTAATCCCTTCTCTTGACTGCTTGCCTTTTTCCTCTCCTTCACTGGCACTTCCTCCTTTAGTCCCCAAACGTGATCATTCTTCAAATTCAGCCCGTGGTCTTCCTTGCTCTTGTTCTGTTCTGCAAGTTGGTTGATCTCGTAGAGGAATGATGCAACACACAAATCGGCCTGGAATTCGCTCCTCAATTTTACTCCGTGTTTATATTTGAATGTCCCACTCACCTCAACCCAACAAATGTAAAACCAATCCTAGCATCTAAAGCAGCTCTTCTCAGACTAGCTAAAGCCTCAGATTGGCTAGGACTTACATTTATAGCTATCAAGCCAGACCACAGTTAACAAAGTAGCTTAATAGAAAAATGGGGGATATTATCGTGTTTGCATACGATTATGTTTTCACTTTTACACAAACAGGATTTGCATAATTTACACAATATAAATGTACATACATCTCCAACAACTTTTAGGGTGATTACTGTGTTGCTGCAGAATCCATTATTACAGACATTCTCAAATATATACTAAAACAATAACAATTATATATACCACTTGCCATATAAACAATAACAATTATATATACCACTTGCCATATAAATATACCAATTGCCATACTTCACAGCAACTTGCCCTCTTGTAAATAAGCATCACTAGTTGATGTTGAAAATAATTGTACAATATCTGCATTCAATCAATAGCAAGCCCTGACCTAATTTGGGTCAAATAAGAGTGGCTATAATTTATTTACTATTTTTTTTAAAGATTTTATTTATTTATTCATGAGAGACACAGAGAGAGGAGAGGCAGAGACACAGGCAGAGGGAGAAGCAGACTCCTCATAGGGAGCCCGATGTGGGACTCGATCCCGGGGCCTCCAGGATCATGCCCTGAGCCAAAGGCAAACGCTCAACTGCTGAGCCACCCAGGCATCCCTAATTTATTTACTATTATCAAGATATAATTCACATACCATAAAATTCATCTCTTTAAAGTATACAATAAAATTGATTTTTAATATATTTACAAAGTTATGCAATTATCACCACTAATTCTAAACTGTTTTCATTACCCCCCCCCCCCAAAGAACTCCTGTCCCTGTTAGTGTATCTCCCCTACCCCTGGCCCCTGGCAACCACTAATCTACTGTCTGGATGGATTTGCCTATTCTGGACATTTCATATAAATAGAATCAAGCAACATATAACCTTTTGTGTCTGACTTACTTCACTTAGCATAATATTTTCAAGGTTGGTCCAGGAGGGATCCCTGGGTGGCGCAGTGGTTTGGCGCCTGCCTTTGGCCCGGGGCGCGATCCTGGAGACCCCGGATCGAGTCCCACATTGGGCTCCCTGCATGAAGCCTGCTCCTCCCTCTGCCTGTGTCTCTGCCTCTGTGTGACTATCATGAATAAATAAAATCTTTTTAAAAAAAAAAAAAAAGGTTGGTCCAGGGTTGTAATATATATCAATTCTTCATTCCTTTTTATGGCCAAATAATATTGTCATATTGATTGCAACTTTTTGTTTAAACACTCATTGTTGATAGATATTTGGGTTATTTCCACGTTGAGGCTATTATAAATAATGCTGCTGTGAATATTCTTGTACAGCTTTTTGTGTGGATGTATGTTTTCAATTCTCTGCAGTATGTACTTAGCAGTAGAATTGCTAAGAAAGAAAGATCATAGGATAACTCTATGTTTAACTTTCTGCAGAACTACAAAACTTTCAAAGAAACTGCACCATTTTACATTCCCACTAGCAGCATAAGAGGGTTCCAATTTTTCTACCTTCTTGCCAACACTTGCTACTGTCTTTTTAAAATTATTATTATAGTCATCCCAATGGCTGTGAAAGGTATCTCATTGTGATTTTGATTTGCACTACCCTGATGACTAAAGATGTTGAGCATCTTTTCATGTGCTTATTGGTTACAGTATATCTTCTTTGGAAAAATGTCTACTCAAGTCTTTCTTCCATTTCTTAATTGGGTTTACTTTTTATTGCTGAGTTGTAAGAGTTATTTATGTATTCTAGATACAAGTCACTTATCAGCTATATACTTTGTAAATATTTTCTCCTGTTCTATGGATTGTCTTTTTTACTTTCTTGATGGTGTCCTTTGGAACCCCATTTTTATCCTTTCAGGTGTTGGAATTTGTCAAAAGCTTTCTGTCATCTATTGAGATGATGTGATTATTTTTTTCTTCCACTAATATGGTTAATTTTCAGATGTTGAACTAACTTTGCATTTGTGGAATAAATTCTACCTGGTCATGGTATTTAATCCTTCTTTTTTTAAAAAAAATAATTTTTTATTGGTGTTCAATTTACCAACATACAGAATAACACCCAGTGCTCATCCCGTCAAGTGCCCCCCTCAGGGCCCGTCACCCATTAATCCCCATCCCCCGCCCTCCTCCCCTTCCACCACCCCTAGTTCGTTTCCCAGAATTAGGAGTCTTTATGTTCTGTCTCCCTTTCTGATATTTCCCACACATTTCTTCTCCCTTAATACGGTGCTGGATTTGGTTTCCTAGTATTTTGTTGGAGATTTTTGCAACTATATTCATAAGGGCTATTGGTCTGTAGTCCCTTTTTTGTGTGATACCTTTGTCTCATTTTGGTATCAGGATAGCTTTTCCCATAGTTGGGGAGTGTTCTCTCTTCTATTTTTTCCAAAAGTTTGTAAAGGATTGGTGTTAGTGCCTTTTAAAATGTCTGGTAATGGGGCACCTGGGTGGCTCAGTGGTGAGGCATCTGCCTTTGGCTCAGGTCAGGATCTCGGGGTCCAGGATCAAGTCTGACATCAGGCTCGCTGGAGGGAGCCTGCTTCTCCCTCTGCCTGTGTCTCTGCCTCTCTCTGTGTGTCTCTCATGAATAAATAAATAAACTCTTTTTAAAAATAAAATAAAATGTTTGGTAAGATTTATCAGTGAATACATTTGGTCCTGGGCTTTTCTTTGTGGAATATTTTTTTATTCCTAATTTAATCTCTTCACTTGTAAGTCTATTCAGATTTCCTATTTCTTCTTAAATCAGTTATGATGGTATGTGCCTTTCTAGGAATTTGCCCATTTCATCCAGGTTATCTAATTTTTTGGCATACCATTGTACATTGTATTCCCTTGTACTCCTTTTTATTTTTGTAAAGCCAGTAGTAATGACTCTTTCTTTCTTGATTTTAGTAATTTAAATCTTCTTGCTCTAATTATTCTTAATTCCCAAGGGTATATATTAATATGCTCTTGTAAAAATCCAAACATGCAGATAAAACTGAAGCCTTGGTTGGCACCCACAACCCTAAACCCTCCACAGAAGTAATCCCATTATCAGTTTGGTGTAGCATAGTCACTGTACCATAATTATGTAGTTAAGTTAGTGTATTAGTTTTTTATTGCTGCATAACAAATTACCATAAATTTAGCATCTCCAAACAACACAAATTAATTGTCTCACATTTTCCATGAGTCAGGAGTCCAGTCAGAGTTTAGGTGGGTCTCATCTCAGGGTCTCACCAAGCTAAAAGTAAGGTATTTCTGGGGGCTGTTGTCCTCATCTGAAGCTCTGTGTCTTTTTCCAAGCTCAGTGGTTGTTGGCAAAATTCAGTACCTGCAGTTGTAGGACTGAGGCCCCTGCTTTCTTGCTGGATGCCAACCAGGAGCCTTTTTTATCTTCTAGAGCCTACCTACCATTCTCTGCCACATAGCAACTTCTCCTTCAAAGTCAATAGGAGAACTTCTTTGGCTTCAAGTCTTTCTGACTTCTGTCACTGACCTCTAGACCCAGATTTAAAGAGCTAGAGTTATTAGATCAGGCCTACCCAGGATCAATCTCCCTTTTGATAAACTCAAAATGAACAGATTAGGAACCTTAATTACATTTTTGCCATATAGCATAACCTCATCGCAGGAGGATAACCTATCATATTCATAAGACCTGTTCTTATTCAAGGAGGGAGACCTATACAGCATGTATACCAAGGGATGGAAATCTTTGGATCCATCTTAGAATTTGGCCTCCCACAGTCATTCATAAAAATCGCCTAAATACTCCATTGAAGTAATTGATAAGGCCTTTTTTTTTTTTTTTTAAAGATTTATTTATTTATTCATGATAGACATAGAGAGAGAGAAAGAGGCAGAGACACAGGAGGAGGGAGAAGCAGGCTCCATGCACCGGGAGCCTGACGTGGGATTCGATCCCGGGTCTCCAGGATCGCGCCCTGGGCCAAAGGCAGGCGCCAAACCGCTGCGCCACCCAGGGATCCCGATAAGGCCTTTTATAGCCAATATAAATTGTTTGAAAATGTCAGAACGCTCATGGTTGGCCATCAATAATAAGCTTGGTCCCATGGCCTAAACATCTTTAAATGGTAAAGAGAAAAAAAGAGAGACAAATAAAATGATGCTAAAAACAGATAACCATCTTTGATTTTAAAAGAATTCAACTTGCCATCTATCTTTTGTCTAGGCCTTTAGAGCAACCTTTGCCCAAATCTATCAATCTGACTAATTGCTTTTCCTTCTGACTTCCTTAAGTAGGTCAAGTGTTTGCTTCGCTCCCCATCCATGACGGTAAAGTTCAATGCCCCACTAAACTGGATTTCTTCTTGTCTTCTTGTATAGGCCTGGGCACACTGACGCAGCAGTAATATTTGGGGGATTCGTTAACCAGGTGATCAGTGAGTGAGTGGGTCTAACTTCTGTGCCCCAAGTCTTCACCGGCGGAGCTCAGAGTGTAAAGCTGTCGGTCACCTCCAGGGGGAGCTCCCCCACGCCGGGTTCCGCGTTCTTTGTGTCTCTGGACTGCTCTCGCGCGCAGTCCATCTCTATGGTTTCCGTTGTGTTTTACCCGGAACAGGCGGGGCTTCCGGTTCCGGTGGGGCTGTCTGTAGCGACGGACATGGCGGCGACAGCAACGGAGGCTGCGGCCTCCGGCTCTGAAGAACCCCGGGAAGAGGCTGAAGCCCCCAGCCTCGCCTGGGATGAGTCCCAACTGCGTAGTTATAGCTTCCCGACCCGGCCCATCCCGCGTCTGAGTCAGAGCGACCCCCGGGCGGAGGAGCTTATCGAGAATGAGGTAGGGGGCGGGGCCCCGTCCGAAGGGGGAGGGGGAAGGGACCTGGTTGAGAGAAGTCAAAAGCGAATGGTCACACAAGTCGGGCATTGGCCGGGCTGTGGACTACGGCTCAAGGGAAGATAGAGAAGGAGGCGAGGAGAAATGGGACTTACGGAGTTCGTGCTTTTTCACTGGAGAAAGTGTTCCGAATTGGGGAAGTTGTTGGAGTCATGGGACAAGAATCCGCCAGCTCCTTGGGATGATTTCATTTGTTTGTTTTCACTTAGGAGCCTGTGGTGCTGACAGACACAAATCTTGTGTATCCTGCTCTGAAATGGGACCTTGAATACCTGCAGGAGAACATTGGCAACGGAGACTTCTCTGTGTACAGTGCCAGCACCCACAAGTTCTTGTACTATGATGAGAAGAAGATGGCTAACTTCCAGAACTTTAAACCCAGGTCCAACAGGGAGGAAATGAAATTTCATGAGTTTGTTGAGAAACTGCAGGATATACAGCAGCAAGGAGGGGAAGAGAGGTAGGTTCCCAGATCGTGGTTTTCCATTGAATCAAGGGTATCCATTTTCCTTTCTTGTAATTATTTGAGCATATGGAGGAGTTGGATGAGTTCTGTAACTTCAGAGATGAGACAATTATTAGACTTGAACTGTGACTCTGTAGTTTTTTGTCATCTTCGTTAAGTGACAGTCACAGTCACATAGAAGGGTTAGGTAGGCGAACAAAATGAGTGAAATTGTTTCGGTGAAAACTACAATGAATCTGAAAGCATATGCCCTGTCAAAATGAGAAGTCATTACTTGACTCTTGTTTCCACTTGGGAGTGAAAGGTTGCCAGATACACTCGTATTTTTTGAGAAACCAGGAATTAGGATGTTTACTTTAATTTTTTTTTTTTACTTTTAAATGTGGGCAGCTAATTCAGATTTTTAAAAATACTGTGAGGTGCCATACAAAAACGAAAAAATAACTATCATTGGATTTAGCCCTGAGATTGTCAGTTTGCACCCATATCATGGCACATTCAGAACTGACTGTTCTCTGTGCTTTTATCCTTATATGTGAGGATAGCCTCTTTGATAGGTCCCAGACAGCCTTCAGTTCCACACTATAACATTGCTTCTGGGGAATTGTTTTCACTGAGTATCTCCATCTCACACGTGGTGCCCAACCCTGGGCTTGTGTTTAGTCTCCTGCCTCAGTTTTTTTCCTGACTCTCTGCAAATCCATTCGCTCAGCAGCATGTGGCTGAGCGAATGGATTTGAAATACCGTGTGTGTGTGTGTGTCTTCCTGACATTTAGCAGCTATCATAGTGCTAGAACTTTGACCAAAAAAGAATTTCCAGGGTCTCAACTGATTGATCAATTCCTTATGTTTTAAAAATACATAAGTTTTCTGCTTAAGTTTCCTCAAATTTTACATAGCATGGTGCTGGTGGAATGTAACGCATCGAATGAACATTTGCAATGGAAGGAGCATGAGAAAAGACACATGATTCCTCATTCCTCAGTCACTTTAAGTTTCCTGCCTCCCAAAGGAAGAGTAGTTTGCCTCACTAAGTATATGCTATGAGTGTAGTCTGTACTTGATGAGTGATTCAAGAAAAATTTTTTTCTTATGCACAAGTTTTGCCCTACCAGCTGACTTTACCACCAGTCAGTTCCACTGTGGAATTGGGCAGGTTGTTATGATTCAAGGAATTCTGTGATTCCTCTTTGAGCACTTTTGACCATTTACTGTAGAGATGTAATAGGAGTTGTTTGGATTCATGTTTGGTGAGTGGTCTGCCTCTTTCAAAGTTACTTGGCAAAAGTTTTGTATGAATATTTTATTTCTGGGGAGAGTACAAAGGTTGAGTTCGAGTCTTGAAGGTTCCTTGTTTCCCAAAAGGTAGCTACTGTTTAGAACTTATCAAGATTTCTAGTAATATTGCCTTAAATATCCTGATTCTAGGCACTCAGATACCTTTGAGCCCTTTGAAGTAACATTCTCAGGACGAGAACAGGGCTCCTTACAGGGCTCCTTTTGTGTCTTGTCTTCATGTTTGCCCTTTTATTAATGTTCCTTGTGGGACTTGAGCAAATGTGTCTGGGTTTTCATATCTGTTAAGTAATTTCTGGTCTTCCTCGGTGTATTAGGAACCCTGGGTCTGCTGAAAGCCTGATGAAGCCTTCAGCTGTAGGAGGCTGCTACAGAGAGGTGGCTGAATTAGTTAAGATAAACTAGGCTTCAAGCCAGAGGCAGTGACTTGAAACAACAAAGGTTTATTTAGGTTTATAACAACAGTTATGCTGCATGTCCATCGTAGGTCATGTATAAGCTCTGCTCTTAAGCCATCTTTTTCATTTTGGGACCCAGATTGCCCCAGCAGTTACAGTCTGAAACCTTGCAGCTGATTAGCAGAAGGAAAGAAATGTGGTGGTAGTCAAATTACAGTTTGGAAGCAACACAAATAATTTTTGTGGACGTCTCATTGGTCAAAGCGAGTTAAATAAGCAAGCGTGGCTGCAAGGGGATACACGAGAATTAACTCCACAGGGAGGGAACTAGCTCTTCGTGAACAGTAATATGATCTGTCATAATAGATAGAGCCCCATTGAGAGCCAAAGAGGATGTCTGAAGCCCTGAGAGTCTCTGGAGAAAGGCTGATTGATCATTCTAGACTCTGAATAGGTGTTGAGGAATCTGTGAAATTGTATGAAAGTCTTATGTGTATGTAAACTTTTATGGAAATGTTCCTTGGGGATCCCTGGGTGGTGCAGCAGTTTAGCGCCTGCCTTTGGCCCAGGGCGCGATCCTGGAGACCTGGGATTGAATCCCACGTCGGGCTCCCGGTGCACAGATCCTGCTTCTCCCTCTGCCTATGTCTCTGCCTCTCTCTTTCTGTGAGACTATCATAAATAAATAAAAATTTAAAAAAAAATTAAAAAAAAGAAATGTTCCTTGGATTCTTAGATTTATGCTGTGATCCAGAAAAGTTTAAGAATCATTTCTTCAGGGGTGCCTGTCTGGCTCAGTTGGTAGAGCATGCAACTCTTTATCTTAGAGTTGTGAGTTCAAACCTCACTAAGGGTGTAGAGCTTACTTAAAAAAAATAAAAGGAATCACTTCTTTTTAAAGTAGCAAGTTAGGTGTTGAATAGAATTCAAAGAAGGATAAGCAAGGATTGACAAGGATTCAGTTCTGTGAGAATCTGTCTTGGTTAAGATTTGCATGGCTGCAGCTGTTCTCTGTGGAAGGTACTGATGTGGATATGGATTTCCAGGTGTGTGGAGGCCATGCCAAAGGACCGTATGTGCACTAATGGCATTTTATTCTCAGGGAACATAGGTTGTATCTGCAGCAAACACTCAATGACACTGTGGGCCGGAAGATTGTCATGGACTTCTTGGGTTTTAACTGGAACTGGATTAATAAGCAACAGGGAAAGCGTGGCTGGGGACAGCTGACATCCAACCTGCTGCTCATCGGCATGGAAGGTAAGAAGTCTTTCAGAAAGCAGCATAGTTTGGAGTTACACAAACCTGATTTCCAGGCCTGTCTTCACCACTCATTTGCTTTATGACTTTGAACAAGTCATTTGACTTTCTTAAACCTCAGCTTCTTCTTCTGTGAAAGGAATATGATAGTATCTTATAAATAGCTATGAAGGTTAAGTGAGATAACACATAAAGCGATTTATGCACTCTAAAAAGGAAAATTAGTTCTCTCTTCCCTTCCTCAGTTGCTGCATGAGCATGTATACTTAGGTATTAGGAATCTTCCTGCAATATTATTCTTTATTGAATTTTCTGTATTCAGAACATTTTTATTTCAGTAGAAGAGGAAAGATTATTTTTTCAATATAAATTGGACCTTATCTCTTGAAGGTTAACGTATTTATGGAGTTAAGTCCAAAAGGTATAAATAGGCGTGTAATGATAAATCTCTCTTCCACTCCTCTATTTTCCAGCCTTCCGATATCCCTCCCTGGAGGCACCATACGTTATTAGTTGTTCGTGTATCCTGTTGGAGGATTTTATGCATACACGAGCAAATATGCGAATATATTCTTTTTTTCCCTTCCGTTTGAATGAGCGGAGAAGCCTTTGAACTCCAATCATAGGAAGGAGAGCTGCTTACTAGCTCTTTCTTACTTTTATTTCTGGTACTAGCTCAAGGCCAGACCTGTAAATGGTACTTAGTAAATGGTGAATAAATTGGATTAAACAAAGAAGCAGAGTAATTATTTGTTGTCATTCACTACTGGGTTCTGAAGCCTTGTTTCCTCCTTTATTGTCCTTTCTTCAGATTAGGATCCTTTGCTGTCATTGTTAAGATTTCTACCAATGAAGCTTATGGATTGTACCCCTAACCTGCCTCTTAGAAACCAACTCTTGATTAACCCGCCAGGAGCTAGTCTTCTGACTGACTTAGCTATGTTTTTCTGTTACCTTCCTCCCCTTTGGTAGAGTGCACAGAAGCAGATCCCTCAGGTAGGGTTGAGAGAGCAAATCTCCTTTGAGGGTACACTTGGACTCTTAACAGTAAAGAAGGCCACGCTGTCTTGGCCTACCCAGGAAGACCTGGGGAATGTTTTTTAAACTCCATGCCCTGCAGAGGGCCCCTTGGCTCTCAGGGATTGTGCAAAGGATAGACAACAGATGAGATCCCAGTTAAAAAGAGTAAATGGAGCATACATACACTAGGGTAGAACTAATTCAAGTTAGCACCTTAAATAATTTGCCTTATTCAAATTATAGAACACTTCAGGAATCTGATATGCTTTCCCCATGCCTCCATGAAAATTAACAGCCCCATTGTTGTTCTAAGAAGTGTTGCATTCCACAGGTGTATTAAAGTGGGAGCAAAGGTTGAGAATCTCTGAGCTCCAAAACAGCTACCCAAAGCAAGTATATATCCATACAACTTAAAATGACTGGTTAACTGTCAAAGAAGATTATGCATGTGTTGTTGATACCAGTCATTTCAGTTGTTTGTAACTTGCTTTGCTACCCTTGAATTCTTGCTGTAGTCAAGAAGAGTACAAGTATGCACAGTATATTACTTTGCCAGACTTATGAATATCATGTTGATGTGCTGCTGCTTCCAGTAAGGACAGAAGCATCATTTATGAAAGTTTGCTTTGCTCTAATCGATGGTGAACTCTTAGCCAGCAATGGTTTCTGAACAACCTATTACTCACTGAAAGGGTAATAGCTAATTTTCTAAGAGTTGTAATTGTTATCAGATCTTCCTGATTCTGCTTGAAATTTTGATTGGGAACCCTTAGCTGAGAGGGCAGGCTGGGTTCCCCTCCAGCCTATGCAGTAGAGCCATTGCTCTGAATAAGAAAATGTCTTTCCTCCTACAGGAAATGTAACACCTGCTCACTATGATGAGCAGCAGAACTTCTTTGCTCAGATAAAAGGCCACAAGCGATGCATTTTATTCCCTCCGGATCAGTTTGAGTGCCTGTACCCATATCCTGTTCATCACCCATGTGACAGACAGAGCCAGGTGAGGAGGTCTGAGGAGGGTATAGAACTCCTTTGGGATCTGGGGTTGGCATGTCTTTCTCCTTTCTGGTGGATAAACTCAGGATAATTTCACAGTGTAGCTCATATAATCCAGGCCCTTGTGGTGGTCCCTAGGTGTTTATAATGATAAACAGCCCCATTGAGCTAATTCTGGAGGGCAGACCCCATCACTGCTGCTGGTGCACTCTGGTTATCCTGTTTGAATGTGTATGTTTCCGTTGGATTTAATAATTGTTTTCTGTGTCATGGATGCTGCTACTTTTTGATAAGGAGAATGCTAGAATTGTCATATGTTACTTACTGTCTTTCTTGGATTTGAAAGAAGTATCTGGTTGATCTTATGGCCAACCAGAGAGGTCCTCTCCTTTCTTGAGGAGAAAACTGCCTAGCCACTTCATGCAGGAGTTTTTGCTGGCAGGACTATATGTGTGAGAGAAAGTTTCAGAGGATCTGGTTGAAGGATACATCCTCATTCCTCATATCTGCAGGCCATGAGTAGGTTTTCTAACCTGCGAGCTGTGATGATTGGCTTCTGACCTCAGGAACACTGAGGCCCAGGTTTCTTTATCACTTAATCTTCAAGCATGGCCTATCTTACACCGTTTTCTGAGAGAGAGCGTGTACGTTTAATGTGTATATGGTATTTTCTGCTGAATATAATTTCTAAACACATCTTTTTTCTGAAAGCCATCTTTTTATTGCCACCAAACTAGCACATCACAGTTATCAATAAAGATTTGGTGATTGACTGATTTTTTTTTTTTTCTTTCTCTTGAACCTCTCAGGTGGACTTTGACAATCCTGACTACGAGAGGTTTCCCAATTTCCAGAACGTGGTTGGTTATGAAACAGTGGTTGGCCCTGGTGATGTTCTTTACATCCCAATGTACTGGTGAGGAGGGGATTAGGACTGGGGGCTTCTTGAGAGCTTTCTTTCCCATTCCCAGAAAAGCTGTATCTGTGTCCCTTCTGAGTTGTGGCAGGATTAGTTTTCTGTGATCTACAGGAAGGTTGGCATATCCAGATTTGAGCATACTGAACATGGGGAAAATAACAACCTAATCTCTCAGACAAGATGACAGTTCCTCAGGTCCAAAGAGATCCCAGAGGCTTGAGGCTGGAGAAACTATTCTTGGCTCTTTTGTATTTGGAAACTGAACACCACTGCCTCTGATTCCGGGGTCTGTTTGGCAGGATGAATATAAAGATAATGTCCTTATAATTTGTTTCAGCTGGACTTTTCCTAGTTTTCCATCTCTCCTTCTAAAGAATATTGGTGGCAAACAGGAGCATGTTTATTTTCTTACAGGTGGCATCACATAGAGTCATTACTAAATGGGGGGATTACCATCACTGTGAACTTCTGGTATAAGGTGAATATGGGTTTTTTCCTCTAGATGGGATTGGGGTGAGGTAGGTGTAATAAATGATTTGGGGGCAGGGTGGGGAGGTTGGCTGTCTCTAAAAGTGATTCCTAGGTCTTTGGGGAGATGAAGGAGGGTTGGGTTCAAACTGGGTTTCTTAGAAGGGGTGAAGGCACTGGAATCATGGGTTATACTGAAGCCTGCTGCTGCTAAAGGCATTTCCTGAGCTGCTGCTTCCTTTGCAGGGGGCCCCCACCCCTAAGAGAATTGAATATCCTCTCAAAGCCCATCAGAAAGTGGCCATAATGAGAAACATTGAGAAGATGCTTGGAGAGGCCTTGGGGAACCCACAAGAGGTATGTGGCTGCCCCAAGGTGGCACTCCTGTGGCCCAGTGGGCAAGAGTGACCAGGGAAAATCAGGATTGGTGTCACATTCTCCATAGCTCTGTTTCAGTATCTGGTGTCCTTTCTCTCCATAGAGGTTATGGGCGTGTTCAGAAAAATCTTTGTTTTCTGGTGAGAGCTGGGCTTGACTGGTGGATCAATTATAATCTGTTCCATGCTAGTGGTAATGTTCCCCATGGGGCTTGTGTGCCAGCTGGGGACCCCTGAGGGGATTCTTCTGGAATGGGAAGTGAGCAGTAAAGCATCTCCTCACGCTCTCCCAGCTGTGCCAAGGCTGCTCTAGGTAATGTTGAGACCTGCTTCCCACACAGGTGTGCCAGTGGCCCATTGGGTACCCAGGGGAGGTATTTGTAATGCTCTTGCCTTCTTTCTGTGGATAGCCTCAGCATCCAGAGGACCTGTGGGATTGGGAGGTGGCACCAGCCCCAGTTGCAGGTGACCGTTTCGGGATACAGACGCATTTAACCTTCTTAAAACTCATTTAAGAAGCATGCAGGCACTCTTGGGTTTTGGGGGATTATTGGCTCCTCTGACCTCTGTCTGTCAGTTTGGTGCTGTTTACAGGGTATTGTGAGAGGGAAGGTAATACAATATGGGCCCAGAGGAGAGGGCCATGTCCTGGAATATTCTCCAGGAAGAGAGTAGGCTAGGGGGTTTACAAGATTGAATGAAAGCCTT